>NC_089522.1:20951613-21558079 GCF_963924715.1 Thunnus thynnus
GCAGGTTTATCTGACCGCACTCCACAGTTGAGATAGTGTGATGGATCCTGCAGCCAGCTGTCTGCGCCACCTGAGCCACGCCGCCGCTGTTGTGTCGGCTGCTCTCTGCTCAGACAGACACTGGGGGACATGAAGGGTGATGAGCAGTTAGCAGTTCCATCAAGGATCTCCGGGGCCATCCGTGGAAAATGAAACCATCTCTGAACAGGTAACTCAATTTAACTCGTGGCCGCCTTCTCTGAAGCTACAAGCACAAATACTTTCCCAGCTGATGAGATGAGGTAACAGAGCATGGCCAGAGTCACTGAGTGCAACAGGAGAGGCCCGCTCCTCCCAAATTGCCTGGACATGGTCAAGGGAGGCTTTTCCACCACTTTTACAGATGGAGAAGCGGAGACTGAAGAGCAAGGTGCTGGGTTTTCTCTCCTTCCTTTTCAATCAATAAAATAGACTGGCTTTAATCATGGAGCTATTGAGTGCTGAAGCTAGCAAAATGGAGAGTTGGTCTTCTGGAACCATTCCCAACTTTGCCCCCTGCTTCAAAGGCATTTTCTTGCGCAGGAGGGAGAATAGTGTATTTGGACTGAATGTGTAGAGAAACCAATGAGGTGCCAAATCTTTCAAAATATATTCCTCAATTTTACTTTGTACTCCACACATGGAAATGAATGGATGTCTAAAAGAAGAGCGCCTTATGTGACTCTAGTCTGACAGTTTTACTTTAAGCCTTCAGCAGCCTAAAATTTTTGGAACCAAAAACAGGTTGGATTGCATTAAAAGCTCTGAAATGGATCTTCACATTTTGACAATTAGATTGATTAACTCAGAGAGAGAAGGTGTCACTCTCGAGCTGCTCATTAGAAATCACTCTTATTAAAGCATTTCATAATTGCTCTCCAGCTAAATTATATAACGATCACATTGACCTTTCCACGATCCTGCTTAGTAGTCTGAGTTGGTGCATTCAGCAAAGTCAATTTAATGAATGCAATTTAATGTGTGGCTCAATAATGCTATCTTCTACTCCATTATTAATCACAATAAAAAGTTAGCTCTGTTAATTATTGCAAATGTGTTACAATGAAAATGCCAATGTGGCTTGAAAGCCTCTAGGTATTTCAGAGGAAGTGATGTATTGTTCTTGCTTCTGGAGGAACTCCTAATAAAATGTCTTCTGTTAAAGTAATCCACAATAGCAGGTAGATGTGGCTTTAGATGTAGTATACTGTCTTTCAGTGAAGACTGTATGACTCCATTAGAACACATTAGATGAAATTTTAATGTTCCCTTTAGACAAATTGGGTCATTACACCTTCATGTCAGAGAGATTCTCTGAGCATAAAACATGTTTTTGTATCCTACATTTACTATAAAGGATCAGGGGAGTGTAATGAGGAAGAAGACTTTCCTTTAATGATAACGTTCAGGTTCAAGCCTCAGTCATAGCTGCATCATTTCTACTAAAGTGTCCTTGAGCAAGACACTGAACCCTACACCCCCAGCTGAATCTGAAGACCATGCAGCCATAAAATAAACACAACAAGTGTACAGGCTCATGTTGATCACTTACAGTGATTCTCATTGATTATTCACTAACGTAGACACTATGGAGACACTAATTCTATTTGAAAACTAAATGCAAAGGAAAATTGTGTGGTGCCTCGAGTTATAAATCTGAACAAAGCAGCCGTACATCATGCCTCTCTGTCAGCTGCACGCTGTGAAAGTGAGGCAGAAGATGAAAAAGAGAGTCTGCAGAGGGCAACCATTAAGCTCACCAAATATCATTATCAGATTTTCAATAAGGTTGGAGCCATCAGATAGTGAATGCAGACAGTGTTGCTGCTTCCACTTCCCGCTCAAGCTGCACCAGGTGCAACATGTTTTTGCAATCCAATCTGGTGACAAGGCCACGAGGAGGCTTTACTTATTGCTTAGATCCCAGAACAAATCATAAGCCCAGCAAATAACAGGGGCTGGGCTGCCTGGGGAGCGGCTGGAGGATCGGGGGCTTGAATGTGCACTGTGGTTTGAGTGATCACACAATGATTACCACCCGCTGTGTACTGTTATGCTGTGTGGATGCTGCAGTACAAGGGCACTTGGGGGATTTACAGTGTTCTTCATTATCAAAATTTAAATAGCTTTGCTGATAAAGTCTATCCAAAATGAAACCATATTTCAATAGATTATTTCCCCCCTGCAAAGCCCCAACACTCATCACAGACCACAGCTAATGAGAGATAAGGAAGGGGAGATAAAGGAGTTTGGGCTTGCGGGGTTTTCTTTTTCTTCATTGTATACTAAGCGCTAAAGTAGCAGGGAGGATATACAAGACTAAATATTCTCCATAAGTCAAAACATACCAACAGAGAGAGCATTGCTTGGTTTGTATAAAATAAGAGAAGATAGGTACCAAAGAAGAAAAGTGGGAACCCATCTGTCAGTGCAGTCTGGTTGAAGTTGGCCTTCGTCTCTCTGTTTTGATTATTTCCTTATCTCTCTCTTACTGGCTGGTGGTGAGTAACAGTGACCCGCTGGATTGCTTCCTAGACCATATTTCCTGCTCTGACTCTGGCATCGCTATCCATTCCTTATGTCACTAGATTTATTCTTAGGCTTAAAATCCCACAAAGCAGCAAAAGAATGATTTCACAATAAAGAAAATGAGATCAAATAAACTGCCATGTTGAACAACTAACATGCAGCCATGAGAGGGCTGAGTGTCAATGGGTGTAAAGCTTAATGGGAGGCAAAACATCAAATATCCAGTCTTTAATTACTTGTAAACCAAAGAGGAACTCAACTACCAAAACTGAAATGGAAATAATTAAAAGCACAAAAACATTTGTTTCTCTCATGGAGTGCCTTTTGATAGAAAGGCTAAAAACAATTGTCACTTAGAAATTTCTGACTCTGGCGCCTTTCAGTGGCGATATCAAAAAAGACACTATGACAGAGAACTTATTTTTTCTGCAAACAAAAAATAATGCCATGACGATCATTCGAAACCTATCAATTGTGGCTGCAGCTAACAATTATTTTCATTTTCAATTAATCTGCAGATAACTTTTTTGTCCTCAAAAAAATGAAAAATGTTCATTTTAATTACCATGATAACATATTCATATTGCTTGTTGTTATCAGACCATTAATCAATTATCAGAATAGTTTAATTTGATCAAGTATTAATTTGTATTTCAGCTCTACTATTAATTATAACATGTATGAGTTCTACATGGTGTCACTGGAAATAAAAATTAAACCTCCTAGCTTTGTTTTTTTCAGCAAGCAGTTTGTTTGGTACATTATACATTGTACATTATTTTGCATGTGCATAGTACTGCATGACTTTCAAAAATTGTACAGGCGTCTCTAAAACACACTGCACACACATGACAGTCTCACCATTTACCAAATAATCTCTCTTTGCCTTGTTACTCTAGTGCTGTGATTTTTCTTCGTCCGGATTGTGTCCTGTCCAAGTAAACAGTGTCTTTGAAGTATTCCCCCAATGTTAATAGCCATGGCACCTTTAATGATGAGGCAACAGACAAGGCCTGGGAGAAATATTAGCTCAGCAAGGTCAAAACAGACAAGGTCCCATCTGTCTCTGCAGCCTCGGTGAATCCCAGGCCCTTACATTACTGTGGCCCCCCAGGGCAAGGAAAATGGATCATCAATCTGATTTAGAGAGACTCTGGCCAATGCTGTCATTTCCAAGCAGAATAACACAAGTTTCTTCTCCTGTCACCTTTCGCAGGTAAATTCATAATGGCTAGTGATGTTAAACTGTCTCATGTATGGCGTCGCTGAGCCCAGACCTTCAGAGAGCTTCACATCGCATTACATCACACCGATATGCCACACCGTGGCACTCTGCAGCCGCCATGGACACTATGGTTTAGTGCAATACTGCAGTCAGGGCAGTAAAGAGAAAAATAGAGCAGAAAAATATAGTAGTAATAGCTTTTTATTTCTGTTTACTGCTGAATATATTGCTGCTATGTATTTGAGGGTAATTCCCTGCCTTGGTCATGAAGTTTAAGTCTGTTGGTAAACTCAATGACCAATCACTTCGCTCCAACTTCAGAAATGAGACACCGTGTAAAACCGGATCAGCCATGCTTTTAGTGCAGCCACTTTCTCTCTACACTGTGTTTTGCACACACTCGCATACACACACAAACACACACTCTCCTGCCGTGGAATTTGGTGTTGTGGCTGACACAGTAGAAATGTGGGGTAAACGACAGGGCTCTGGCCACACAGCACTGTTGATAATGAGTCTGTAATCCATTTGATAGCCTATAAACAGGGTGAGACTCCTATGAGCCTCGGCCAGGAAAGGCAGCCAAACAACACCCTGGGGTAGACATTCCCATAAAAGAATAAGCATGAAGAGGAGCACTAGTCTAGTACAGGCGGGTCACCACAACTTGAACCCACACTGTTGGTGGATCTTTGCATCATATATATTTGAAAAGGAAAGGGAGGTAGAAATCCCACTCTTGCTGATTTCTGTCATCTTCTTTTCACGCTGGGTTTCCAGTACCCCCAATCCCAGCTGTCGTCTTATCAGCCTTGCCCACCTATGAAGCCTCTTCTTAAGCTGCTCCGGCACCAGGAAAATGTCACGTTTGTCTGCCAGTGTAAATTTACTTATCTTATACAGAAAGGAGCCTGTGAGAGGGAAGAGGTTGTCTCCACAATACAGGGCCTTAAGGGATCTTTTGAAACCCAGTTCTTTTCTGCTCAGCTCTAATGTGACACAAATCCCTCTGACGGAGAAATGGCTTCACCATCCTCAGGTTTGCTTGAGGTACATTAGTTGTATTTTTCTGCCTTATGTTATGTGTTGCGTTCAAGCGTAGCTGAGAAACAGTAGGGGAACCCCGGCTGTTTCTCCTGGCTGGGTGTTTGAAAACCTTGGCTGCAGCCCAAGAAGCAAGCGGGTGGCCAGGCCAAGCTCACTGTGCTCCTGTGGACTTTGAACCTGATTCCTCCAAATCCACACATTGTTATTCACCTGGAACTTGCTTTTTGGTTGACTTCCAGACCCAAACAGCATTATAACGGGCCTGCTCTGCACACTCTCCAACATTATGCTCAGCCTAGACCAGGTCTTTATTCTCTGCATCACATCACACTTTCACAGGGAATGAAAACATCCCACAAGATTTCCCTCCCTCTGCACACAGTATGATAGCATGCTTTGTTCTTTCTGGCAAGGTGAAAATCGTCAAGGGATCATTTAATAAGAGAAGGATTGCTTGGAAAGGACAAGAAAGGGCCTCAGGTGGAGAACCTCCCTCTGATGAGGATTAGTTTTATCCTTCATATGCAAATGACATTGATTAAGCAATAGACAGTACTACCCCTGCTTCAGTGTGGCATTCCTCTCCTGCAGGTAATCTCTTGAGAGAGTACTGCAATACAGCCCTGGGAGACAATGCTAATAGCCAAAGATGAACTGCTGTCATCACGATCATCATTTGTGGCTCACAGAAAGAGGGGTAGTGGCAAATTGCTTAGACATGTCATTGAACAACTGATGTTTGTTTTTCCTGATCTGCATGCTGATTAGCATGATAAGTAACACGGATCTCTATTCCTGAAATGCACTGGATTCGTCTTGCAATCCATGACTATACAGCCTTATCGTCTTCCCATGCGGGGACTTTTAACGTCTTAATCCCTCAGCATATTGTAGGAGATTATCTTTCTAAAATTAACTAGCCCCTTGAGACTGCAGAGATAGCAGCTGCTTTTTTGCCACTTGGCGAGTTTTCAACAAACAAAGTGACTTATTGCATTCAGGAGAGCGTGCTCACATTAGCTTTTTAAAGCTGTTAGATTATAGGACTATTATGCTGCTTCTACTGCTGCTTGATGCATTCAAACAGAGGAAGTGTTTGAAGAATGCAGATGTGGTGGATTCTTTGGATTTTTTTGTTGTTGCAAAGGCTGTTTGGCAGCATATGTGCTCTGCATGTTGTCGCCGTACGGAGAAATAAAAATGGAGGAATTCTAAAGGGCTGCCAATCCCACTTTAATCCCAGTGTGTCTGGCATTTATGAGAGGTAGTCAATCTAAATTACTCGGAGGTAAACTTTAGCAGGCATATCCCGTGGAAAAGAAGACATACTTCATCTTCTTTGAAACTAAATTTAAATTAATCATGCTCATAGCTCTGAGTAAACAAGATTTCATTGAGTTACAGTGATTATTTCCTACATTGCCAAAGAGCACCATCTAATCCTCAATACAGCCGAGTTTCCAAGAAAAATATTCATGACTGGACTCTCGGCAGTTTTGTTTTTGTTTTGTTTTTATCTCTAATCATCTTTTCTTGTATGAATCCATATTTCTGCAGGCGTGATGGCTTCTGGGAAAGGGAATGAGTCACTAACATTGTATTTGGTCATGTGTTTCTCTCTTTATTAGTCATCTGATGTCTGCATTTATAAATGTCCACTACTATTAGCTATCACATCTGAAGTTGTAAATGTTAGTAAATTGGTATATAATAACTGGATCTTGAACCATGCGGCTCTTTTCTAGAAGGTAAGTGGTCGAATGGTCCATTGAAAGGGTCCTTGATTTTTAAAAAATAAAAAAGTGAGTAGGCAAAGGTTTTTTTTTCTTTACAGCCTAGTAACCTAAAAGGTGTTTTTACAAATGTCTTATTACTAATCTATAAGGCTTTTTTAATCCCATCAGTCACAATTATGACCATGCTTTTTTTTTTGTTTGTTTTTTTCTGGTAGCTCTAAAAGCGTTGTTGGCTTTGAGAAAGAAATTCACCTTTAAAATAAAAAAGTAGATTGTTTTGATCAGGTCACATGACCAGATTAGTTTACTTCCTGTTTGCACCTCTGGAAGAAGTAAAACACCTTAATTAACACATGGATTAACAGATTAACGGGACTATCATATTTTGTACATACAATCTTTAAAGGATCTACTACTGATATATTTTGAGAATTATACTCCTTCATATATATTTTGCTCATAAGAGGTGTAAATTTGTTAACAGTCACAGTTGTGACTGACAGTATAACGCAATGTTTCAATTGATAACAGGTTTTGGCTGCTAATCCTAGTTATCATTAGTTTTTTGTACATAGTTTAAAACTATCAGATGTGTTGGACCTCCTAGACGTATGTTACCTCCCAAGTGCTGTGTGCAGCATCAACGTCATTACGACTCTTGAAAAAGAGGCAATTGAAAGTGACTGTGATAGTGATGCTCAGATAGGGAGCACCAGGGTGAAACGGGCCATTTGCCAGGTTGAATGGTGATGCACAGGTGAACTATCTAGAGGATGGGGCAGATGTTCATGAGAACCAATTGGTGTGCCCCCCCCCTCCCAAACACACACACACCTCCCACTCTTGCAGCAGTTGGTGTTGAAGCAAACTCACCACCGATGCCATATCTCGGCGAGTCTCTCAGCCAAAAAAAGGAGATGCCCTGAGGAAAAACAAGACCCCACGATACCACAAAAAACAGAAAACATCTCTTCAAAATATGCAAAATAGGGACAGGGTTTTAAAAGATCAAAACAACCAGCCATGTCCAAGATTCCAGATTTCGTGAGCTATGGCCCAACTGCGGCAGAGTTCATAAAGCAAACTACACCTCATCCAGTTCATTTGTTCCTGTTGATGTACCCTCCTACTCTGAGGGTGTTCACTGTTGAGATGTCAAACACCTATTCAATGCAAACCAAAGGGAAGATACTTGATCTGAACATGGATGAGTTGCTGACTTTCTATGGGGTTCTTCTCACATCTGGATACGGTTCTGTGCTGCGGCGGCACATGTTTTGGTAATATGACTCTGATGTCTACAATGAAGCCATCCCAAATGCAATAAGAAGGAATCCCTTTGATGAGATAATGGCCTCAATCCGTCTGGTGGATAACTAAAAGGCCACAAATGACCCTTTCTCCAAAGTACGGTCCATCTTCAGTGCACTGAATGAGTCCTGTTATGGCAGGCATGGTTGCAAGCAATTCATCAGGGGCACACAGTTTGGGTTGGATTGCATCACCTACAAGGTACATGTATCGTATGGAGTCCTGTTCTAGCCGAACAAGCGGTAGTTCCCCCAGGGTGTAACTTTGTATATGACAACCTTTTCACCTCACTTAGCCTCCTTGATGGAATGACAAAACAAGGTTATGAATGTCATGGCACTCCGAGACAGTGACTCCTGCATGACTTCCCTTTCACAGATGTGAAGAATTTAAAAAAAAACGCCTCGCGGAAGCTCTGAAGTCCTTCGGGGGAAACGGTACTGGTATGGTGGAAGGATAACAGTATTGTAACCATGGCAACTAATGCTGCTGAGAAGTATTCTGACGTGCCTGTAAACAGGTGGAACAAAGAGAAAAAGGTCATGACAAAATTCCAAAGCCCATATGTATCCTCCCATACAACTAAAAAATGGGGGGTGTGGATCTGCATGATCTTCAGGTGTCAAGATGGTGTTGGCAGTGAATATGACCTCCTGGCCTTTCAGCAATCTGTATCCCTGGGTCTCCTTAAAAGATATGGAAAACTACCTCTCGGCCATGGCAGAAGATCTTCAATTGCAACAACTGTCACTCAGGATTCTGCAAAAGGTGATGAAAAATCTCACTGGCCTGTGAACCCAGGGAACCGTTTCCGCAGATGCAGATGGGGTAAGAAGCACACTGTTTATGCATGTGAGATGTGTGATGCACCTCTCCACATTGAGTGCTGCAAGCGTTTTCATGGAGAGTGAAGTCTAACCGATAAGCTGTTTACTCAAATTTGTTGAAACTGTTTTATGAGACTGTGAAATAAGTACATTGCCCTAGTACGTTTTGCACTATATTTTAAGGCACAGTTTAAGTCTGCCTGCTCTGACGCTGTATCATTTTGAAATGAAAATGTGTTTTGTAATGTTTTTTTGCCCAAACTTGCTGGATGATATAGCTGACTCAGCTTCTGGCAATGATGTTAGTCACAGTTATGTCAATCTAACTCAGTTACTTCTCCCAGTTGATGTTTTTGTAAATGACTCGGCACTTTTTATTTTAAAAGGAAGACATAGTTAAATGTCAACCTATTGACAGTTCAGTGACTCTATCTGTTATGTAATGTTCTGATATTTTATAAGCTATGACTTATCCAACAGATGGATTCAAAGAAAAGCATGGTTCACTTTTATAAAATCAAAAAGGGAATAAAGGTTGTGCGCTAGTTAGGTCTAAGGAGTAAAATATGTGTACTCAAATTGCAAGGAAAAATTTGGGATTAAACGGGTTAATACATTATTAATAAAGCCATTAGTCTTAACTCGTCACCCCCTCATAAATTATGCCTTATTAGAAAGTACCAGTATTTATCACTAGTAGTTCAGTTTGTCCAAATTCTTTTAAAAGTGCAGGATCATTCCAATAATATCTAGCTCTTGTTCCTTGAGTTTGAGTGTACATCTTTTAAGTCGCTTAGGACAAAACTATCTGCCAAATGAATCTAATGTAATACAAATGCTCAAAGACTTTGTACTTATTGTACTGATCTTAGCCTGGCAGTAATTTATTTGCATTAATAGTAAGCTAATGGCAAAAAATCATTTATTGTCTTCAACTTCTCATTTTTATTCAGGAGCCTGAAGAGTCTTTCAAAACATACCCTGGGATAAAGGCAGGAAAACAACCTGGACTGACTGCTAGTTTATCAATGATCACAGATACACATAATAAGTCGCACTTACACCTATGGGTAATTTAGAATCATTAATCCCCCTGATTTGCATGTGTTTAGACTGTGGGAGGAAAGCTTCATGGGCATGCTCAGGACAAATGTACATTTAAAACTGAAACAGATATCACCAGCAACAGGTGGAAACCTCATTTAAAGTCACAGATGCACATATTTAAAAGCACCTTTTTGAAATTATAAACCAATTATGTTGACTGCTATGAATGCTTATCAAACAAAAATGATCCTTTTAGACTATTAACCTAATAGCCTGCAAAATTTCAATTGATCTTATCTTGGCTCAGTGGTTTTGAAAGCCGTGGCAGTTGCCTCACAGAAAATACAATGTCTGTGTGAATATGGGTTTCTGTCGATTAATTTCAGGCCCCATACTCTAATACTTTTATCCTCTACTAATCACCCTCCACCTCCTCCTCTGAAAACCAAGGTCAAGACAAACTTTTTAAAATCTGACTCACACTTAGATCCGTGGTGACCACTTTCAAGACAAGGACAGGGGTAAGCAACTGAAGCCTACATAAAACAACATGAATGGGCCATCCATTCTATGAGTAATGAGGGCTTGTATGGCCTTTTACCTGTTTCAGTGCTTGTGTATGCTTTTATAAAATTATGCTCATTATTCACTATTTGATCCTGAACCGTGTTCCGCTTCAACTCACTCTCTGGTAATATAAGCTATTTTATAGAGTGCATCTATTATCTGTAATCTGATAAAGATTTTGCAGCAGTGTATGGTTGCTCTGCTCCAGCCTCCTTTGTGTGCAGTAAAGCTGAGACTCAGACAAGTGAGTCATGTTGAAAGTGACAGGAGATATTTATCACTGCCACTGTTTATGGCGCAGCCTGCATGAGCACTTTTTCTTTTTTTTTCTGTCAATCTGGAAGCCTAAGCAGGAGAGTTAAGCACTAATAAGACAGCTTCAGTGTTCATCTCTCACACTACCCTCCTCTCCTCTGTCAGATGAAGGAAGAGATCTGAGCACTGGGAAGAGCCTCCCCAGTGATCACTGGGTGGAAATAAAGCCGATTGCTTAAATAAGTAAGAACAACCATGACCGACTGACTAATGATATATGTTGCAACAGTGTATTTTGCTCCAAGCAGTGTTTTAATGTGTGAAAATCAAAAACAGTTACAGGTTTTGCATCATGTACAGAGAGTAGAGGCAATTGGGTTACTGCTGTATGCTGGCAAGCACCCGCTTTTGAAAATTAGGACTTGCTCCTGTATCAGCATGCTTTTTTTTTTTTTCTACAGAAAACATGATGCATAATTAAATAATAAATCATGGAAGCAAGGAAAATGTCATCAGTGCCTCAACTTGATTTATATATTTTCCCTGAAGTTAAAAGGGAGAAAAATATCTTACAGTGTTGAGCTTGTACAATTAGTTCTTTTCAGAGCTTAAACATCCCTCACTAACCTGTTTCTTTTTATCTACGTCTCCCCTGTTTGTGATTGGATTTTATAGGAGAAATCGATAAGAGATAATGGTGTTTACCTGGATTCTCCTCACCAACTGCCTTCATGCCAAGAGTGTCCTTAAGATGTTTGCATTCACTCTAATACGTATGTGTACTTCTCAAACTGGTTAATAAAATGCTGAAAAACATTTACTGCAAAATGAACTGTGCAGAAAATTACTGACCCTGAAGGGAATGAATTTCTGTTTGCTTTTGGTCTCAGCCTGTGATCATGATATACCCACATCCCTGCAGCTACTTCTACGTACGGCGTGATTGCTGAGGCCGTCTCCTAATGGTTTGCTGTTTGCTTTCAGTGCACTTTTAAATCACTTATATCACCTTGTGAACTTTGACACACATGCTTTCTAAAAGCATCCTGGCAGTGAACAGGAGATGTTGTTGCTTTACTGGACCCAGTCTCTCCCTTGTGCACTGCCATGTCTCTAAGGCATTCATCAATTATGTCCTCAAGGCTCAATCTACTAGCATATTTCCACTCTCAAATGAATGGAATTCTCTATTATTTAGCTGCTAATATGGCTCCAGATGGTCCCTTAAGTCTGACAGGATGGGCTCCTGTTTGATGCTTTCCTGCACTCTAGAGCACTGACATAAAAAGGGGCCGACTCTGGCCACACTGGTCATTTTATCTGTTCTCCTCGTTTCCTGCTAGTTGCATTAGCTTGTCCGTTGGGGTTTCTTTTGGCACATTAAAAAAGATTTGGGTTAATAATTGATGCTGCGATTTATGGACTCTAGTGCCTGAGGTTCAATTGTAAGCCTCCACTTAAAAGGAAAGCATGCCTCTCATTCCTGCCTTTGCTTTAGAGTGCTATGATTTATAACTTCAGTTTGATGGTGCACAATTTATTGTGTAGGACTCCTTTGAAGAAAAGAGGCAGACATATCATTTTTCATACAAAAGTCATTTTGATGTGATTATGTTTGGGTTTCAGATTTCTCATTCACACATCATCTCAAGACAATGAAAGAAAAAAATATTGATCTATGCACCACTCACAGTAAATCTATTTGTGTTTGTACAGCGCTGAGCCCTTGGCCCCGCTTTGATTAAGAAATGTTGCCTGAAATTAATGTTCAATATCAACACCAGTTTTGACATTATGTGAAAAGATCTATAGGATGTTAATCAATAGTATTACTTTGGTGATCATAGAGGGTGTGATGCATGTGTGGGCATTAGGCTTAGCTTTAATTAAAATTCTGCAAAGAGGCTGCATGACTCATAATGTTTGCCTGTGATAGCCCCTGCTTCTCTTGGCAGCTTTCTACTAAATGTCTCTGTGTTTTCTGTTTTAAGGCCATTCTGAGAGGAAAAATGTAATTTGCCTTTTTTTCTGAGGTGTCTACGAAGACTTATAGGATCCAGATCCTAGGATAGAAGTACAAAGTTTAAAGGCAACTACTCTCACGGTTTTCTTCTCTTTGATTGGGCTCCATATTTCTTCACTGTTTATGTGCTTGAAGGGATGTTCCTCTTTTAGTGGCTGTATGGATGGCAGTGTTGGTCGGTCAGTCAGTCCACTGCTTTGGTCTACACTGTAATATATCTCAACAACTATTGGATGGATTGCCATTAAATTTCATACAGACAGCCACCTTCCCCAGAGGTGGAAGACTACTTATTTTGGTGACCCCTTGACTTTTCCTCTAGTGGCACCATGAGGTTGACATTTAGGTTTTTCAGCAAGATGTCTCAACAACTATTGGATGGATTGCAATGAAATGTTAGTCCAGATCTCCACTGTGCCCAGAGGAAGTATCCAAATGACTCTGGTGATCCACTGACTTTTCATTATTTCCAATACTTTGGTTTATCAAATACCTGCAAAACTAATGACATTCCCTTCATCCCCAGCTGTACTTTGTATGAGTTAGCATGCAAACATGCTGAACTTTAAGATTGTTAGTACACTGATGTTAGCATTTAGCAATCAACTAATTGTTTGTCTTTTTTGTCATTTTTAAGAAGAATACCCTAATTCTATGGTACCAGCTTCTCTTCTTTAGTCCTCTATGATAGTAACTCAATTGAATATATTTGGGTTGTGGACTGTTGGTCAGGACAAAACAAGACATTTGAGGTTGCATTTTGGGCTTTGGGAAATGGTCATTGACATTTCTCACCATTTTCTGACATATTATAGACCAAACGACTAATAGATTAATCAAGCAAATAATCAACAGATTAATCACTAATGAAAATACCTGTTAATTGCAGCCATAATTTAACTCAAAACAATCCTCCAAAGGGCTGCTAGTGTTGATGTGTAGACTCTTGTTACCGCAGGCTTGGGCTGTCAGTGATAAATTGTGGTCTCTCACTCACTTATGGATGTGGTCAGTGCTTCTTAAGTGTGTGCAAATTTGTTTTCTTAGTGGTGGCGGCACCTTGTCTAATCATATGCTTTCATGCAAATCAAGTTCAGCCTGAAGGTCAGCCAACAACTTTGTTCAACGGCAATATTTTAGGAAAACACACAGGCAGGTAAACATACACAGTTGTTCAACCTGTCGACAGAGACTGAGACACTTACAGGAATACAGTGTACCCTGGCACTGGAGGGTTTTATGCATATTAAGTATTTCAACTTCTATTGGTGTCTCAGGATACAAAATATCACAAAAACAATTTGACGAGAAGAATCGGTTATGAATTTTTGGCATTTCTAGTATTTCTCAAAGACTATAATTCCTTTCCTTTTTCAAGGAAATTAATAAGGGAGAAGAGGATCAATTCCCAACAGAATAGAATATAAAGCAGGAGGAAGCATTTAGAAATGCACCTGGTTTCAATCCCCTGAAAAGAAGGATTGCTACCATTTCCAGTTCCATTTTAATTTCCTGTTTATTTCGCTCTCTGAAGCTTTGGGAACTCTGAAAGGATTTAAATGCCCTTCAGTCCCCGTGTCTTTCTCCCATTGCCTTTGATTTATAGATTTGATTTTCAGCTTGAAACCAAGAAGGGAGAAATTCCAAAAGGGGAAAAACACCATCGTGACATGGAGGGGCTTAAAGCGAGCTGAAAGGTGGAGGAAATAGGAAGGATATAAAACGCCCATTGCCAGCTCAGCGGATGAAATATGAGGAATTGTCGAAAACCATGTAACAAAACGTGATATGTAGCAAATGAACTGGGCTTTATTCAATCCCTGAGCAACCATAAGAAGTCTCAGTCTGCTCTGACTGTATTGTGCTGTGCCCTGTGTCGACAGGACTCACTTTCGCTCGACACTGTCGGGCACCCATTAAATTCTACAATACACAATCATTCCTCCCTCCAAACTCTGCAAACACAGTGTGCACCCTGTTACTCTCTTTCACTTTGAGCCACGATTCTTCGGCAGGAGATGTCACATGGGGACAGGCAACCTGACTTGACTGTGACTCCCCTCGTCTTCATAGTGCATCCAAAACAAGCCATGAAACACAGTAGATAGCTTTGTATGAATAAATGCATTTTACTCACACTGACTCTCCTTCTATATGCAAGAGATCAGCTGGGATGGCTCCAAAAGGCACCCGATGTGCCGACAGTGGAGCTGCCCTGGGGAAAAGGCAGCTTTTGTGACCCATAGTTCCCACAGTGCTCCTGTGGGACCACTGGACCCACTGGGAGTCCAGACAGACAGACTGAGGCTGAGAGACAGGAGGGATACTGGGACGGCTGAAGCACTGAGCTCACTGAACAGATAAACCCAGGAGATTACTGTTAGACTGCACACACACGGTCAAAATGGGAAGTGATTTAACTTGGGTCTCTTAATTGTGTACAGCCTCAAGCTAAAGGAGGTGATGTAGTGTATGAGACCATAAATGTCACTTCAAGTGGATGGCTTTTATACATAAAGGTAGTGATTTATTGTTCCACCTTATGCGATAGCTATGTGCAGTAATTTGTAACAGAGTTAATTTCCACCTAATGAGTGAGAGAGATTGATGTGCATGATGAATTGCGCAGCGGAAAGCAGTCAAGCTAAGCAAATTCTTGCTCAAAATGTGTGTGTTTGCATGTGTATGTGTATGTGTGTACCTTTGGTGTGTGCTTTTCAAACTCTGGTAAAGACTGCAGGGGCACTTATCTGAAATAAGTAGGCCTGCCCTCCACCGCAGTCCTCGCTAGCAGCTCCATATGGTAATGAGCTGTGTAAGATGAAGAAAATATGTTATTTGCAACACATACAGCACTGCAGTTAATTCAAAAAGCATGAGCATAATCCACTCATGCGGTTTCAACGACAACAACATTTCTCTAAGTGTAAAGTTCATCTGAAAAAATGGGAGAATGAGCTCATTTGTGTTGCAATAATACAATGAGCACATTGGAAAAATAAAATAGTTTGAAATAAGGCTTGTGAAATGCAAATACTTCACACACTCACTCACTGTGGTGGTACGTGACCAGCTGCCAGAACATAAATTGAAGTGAATAACAAACTAGGAGGCTTGCCTGCCAAAGTGAGAGGGATGATGAGGTTATGATGTCCATCTGCAGTAAGTGCAGTGTCTCAGTGTTAACGTCTTCATTAATATGAAGATTGTTTTAATCTGTCCGAATTGCTCCATTTAAACACACTGACATTTGGCACTTGTTCAGAAAAGTCTCCGCTGACAGAAGAGGAGAGAAAAGGTTTGTAGTTGTTTGTGGTTGGAAATGCAGCTCTCTTTCGTGTGGCAACAAGGGTGCAGAGCTACAATATATTTAGAACCACAGTCTGTACTTTACAAAATGCTTATATTGCTGGGCAATACTTACCATGGGAACATAAATCAATTCAACATAAGAACATTGTTGAATATAAATGGCAACCATAGATCAAAACAGTTCAGCTGCACACATTGTACGAAGGAAATGTCCTGATGTTTATCACAGTGGAGGTTTTTATCTTTTGGAGAATTCGGTCTCTGGTTTGTTGTGAAGGAACAACTCAGATACTTGTTAGTTTGGTAGGATGATGCTTCACTTTACTTGAGGGAACACTTGAGTAATGGCAATGTTATCATGACGTAGAGAAACGTGTAACTACACAATATAGTTCACCACTTTACTTGAGGATGCAAAAAAATAGGAACTCTTACCTAAAGTAATTACAATAATGAGTAGTTATTAGTTGTCACTCAGCTTTCTTGCTGAGAGTTACACCGTGTCCTAGATGAAAATATTCATACTACTCTCAGTGAGCGTACTGGAGGCTTTGCTGGTTGCCTGGCAACCTCACGGTGATGAAAAGACTTCAGGATATAACTGCAAAATATTCTCCGGCATACAACCCTCTATGAAACTTTGAAGACACAAGTTAGAACATTTTAATTTGTGCACTTTAAAGGTGCTGGTAGACAGATTTTTTTAGTCTTTGGGCAAAACCAGGCTAACTGTTTCCCCTTGTTTCCAGTGTTTGTGCTAAGCTAAGCTAACCAGCTGATGGCCCAAGCTTAATATTTAGCAAACATGAGAGTGGCATTTCTCTTCTCACCAAAATATCATCAAGAAAGCGAATATGTGTACTTCCCAAAATATTGCACTAATCCTTCAACATGGTATCTTGAAATCACCTCAGAAGTACAGTAATTATTTCTTTATGAATGATTTGCATTCGAAATATTTATTTATCAGAGTAAATACACTATTTTTTATTTGTTTCCTTTTTTTGGTCGAGAAATAGTCATCAAAGACAATCTGGTCATCTGTATCTGTCTCTCTTGTCACTTAATGTACATTCACATACACCAGCGACCACACCCACACACAAAAACACACACACAGATGAAGAGGGATTGTTATGAGTCATTCACAAAGACTGTAGATGAAATCTCCACCGTCACAATGATACCATGAAAATCATTGTGATAAAATAATTCACAGAGGTCTACTGCTGCTCAGAAGGCCGGCTAATTAACAGACACAAGGCGAGAGGCATTTACTATCACAATTAAATTTGTGGCTAAAGTCCTCCTGGCTAACTAACACAGCTGCACCCACTTATCATGTAAGTCCAGTGGACCATGAGGTTAGCCATCAAAACAAAGTCCCAGTCACCCACTAATAGGGCCTCTGGAAGACTCCGGGGCTGTGTGGGTAGGAGGTCAGCACCTTTGGGCCCATTACCACCACATATAATACCTCTGATCATTATCGCTACCAGGCAAACTCCCAATCAAACTTGTCATATCTGTAAGAGAGAAAAACACCAGCCGATGTGGCTTAATAATGTTTTGGCTTTCTTTTCTCTTACTTTTTGCTTGTCTCAAAGGCCACATCTCTGTTAAAGCATCCAAGCAGACTCGTTGTCATATAACCCAAGAGGTTTGAGCAGTCACAAAGATAGCCTAGGGAGAAAAACCTCTGCAGTTTATGTATTCCAGTGGTCACTTGTGCATTATCTGTCTATCTTTCACATTTCAGTGTGTGAATGGGTACTGAGCTCACAGCAGCAGCTTTACAGAGACATAATTAGAAGGGAGCAGGTATGACAGATGGATTACAATCATAATTGAGAGCATGGAGAGTCTATCGTCCTAGCTGCAGTGCACCTGCTTTGTCTTTGGCATAAACAGCTGAAGAGGTAAGAATTTGTCTTCTCATACAGCGTGCCTGTAGAATTACAATACGCTTTTTTCCCCCTCCTACCTCTCCTCTCCTCACCGGCGCTGATTCTGCTTACAGTGATAAAGAAAAGTGTAGATAGCCTGATTTTATTATTCTAAAGCAGATGGTACAAAAATGAGACATGGGGGCCCAGCAGCTCAGTGACCTTCATGTTGCTAATCTAACATTGCCCCTACATTGATCTAACATTAACACCTCACCCCTCACAGAATATGCATGACTCCTTACAGGCTGGTGGTCCACGTGCTTTCGAACAAATCACCTCGACATGCAATTACCTCCTGCTCTAGAGTTATTTCTTTCCTGTGGATACGATGGCCCTTTCATTTGAGGCTGGGAATTAAACAGGTTTCCAGGTTAATTAATTTGACAGACAGACCCCATTGTGCCTAGTGTCAGCCCAAAAGGAAACCTTATTGCCTCTTGTCCTCAAGGTTGACTTTTTATTGTTCTTTGATTCGTCGTTCTTTAAAGGACCACACAGTGCCAGCCCTGTAATTGACTTGAAGAAGACTGTATCGAACAGACATGTTATTGAATGCTTGAAACAAAAGCTCTGATCTCTCATAGGATCCCATAATTTATCCAGTGGGATGCACTGAAACGTGGTGCACCTCTGGCATATGGAAACCAAGGCTGTGTTTGTTTGTTTGGTCAGGTGTGTACTGAACATAAACCTCTTCCAGGACACATTCTCAATCCTTGGTACTTCATTCCATGATGAAATTGAAATGGAATTTGTCGGAGTGCGTTCGCACGTGACTGTGTGTCTGTGTGAAAGTGAGGAAGGAGAAGGAGAGAAGATCCAAACTGAAGTGTAATCTCAGTCTAAATCACACAGCCTCCCCGGGGGAGAGGCCCCTCTTCCAGGGGTTAGTCAGTGAATTAAATCACGGTGAGGGCCCCATTTTTCAAAAGTAACCTTTCCGTTGACAGTGTAAGTGGGAGTCAGGCTCTCACCGCAGAGTCCGAGCAGTGAAATTAGTGTCGTGCTTTGCGACACCAGTCTCTCAGGGTGTCATTTGTAGAGGCTGTTGCTGCATTTTTTCCAGGCCTGCCTGCCTGTCTCAGTGTGCTCACAGCAGAGAAGGCCATCTGCCTCCCTCCCCTCTCACATCCCTCATTCCCTCACAGTTTCTTTCAATGTGTTCTTGGTGAATTTCATGAATCTTGGCCCCAGCGTGCAGAGTGTTCACCCAAAACCACATTAACATGCTTGGAGTTGGACATGCACGATCTGCCTGTTGAAAGATATTCATGTAATCAGTGCAGCTAATAGAGATAAATACACTACATGGCAGGATTAGACTTGAATTAATCTCTATTCAACTTAATTAATTAGAAATTTGTCCACCCAAGCCTGTAATGTCAATAGGACATGTTTCAATTAGAGCTACATCGCCTTTTCTAATCTTTTAATTGAGAAACGAATGGAACCAACATGTTCATAAAATGGGATTCTATGCTACAAAATCATTTTCATGATAAAGCAACTCTCACAAGCTGTTTATTACTCACTGATCAAGCAACTCAACTGACTTATCCTGTAATCCGTTTACTGTTGCCTTACTGGTTCCCAGAGTGCTGCTGTAATTTTTCAACAACAGCCGTCATGTGGATGCTATTGTTGGATGTGTAGTGGCTGGTTTAGAGGTAGTCAGTTTCTAAGGTTACTTGAAAATGAAGGCTTATACATGAATTATATATATCTACAGAGTGCTCAGTGGACACCTTTTCCAACACTGTAATAATACAGTAGTCATTAGTTGAGCCTAACAATGAATTCATTGAATATGAGATTTACTTTGAATCACACACAAAAACTACCTTTTTTAATTAATGCCACAAATTGCCAAGTAAGTCCCTGACTAATACTGGCCCACAAAAGCAAATTATTATAATCTGCTTGTTTGTAAAAGCACCATCTGTGCAATTAAATAGTTTGATGATGATATTGTTGACGAGGAGCAAAAGGAGCCCTCACATCTTCCTATATAGGTGTGGTTAATTCTCTGTCTGTGTGCCAGTGTGCATGCCAGCATGGTGTGTGTGTGTGTGTGTGTGTGTGTGTGTGTGTGTGTGTGTGTGTGTATGTATGTGTGTGTGTGTGTTTGTGTGTGTTTGTGTGTATGTGTGATCGTGTGTGTTTGTGTGTATGGTGCACAGGATGAATCAGGAGTGTTGCCTGGGAGACCAGCCTGGGCCCCTCTAAACGTGTCTGTTTCTCTCTCTCTCTCTCTCTCTCTCTCTCTCTGTCTCTCTCTCTCTCTCTCTGTCTCTCTCTATCTATCTGTCCTCTGTTTTAAAGGTGCATCAGTAATGAATCCAAAACTATTTCAGGAAAGGCACTTTTTCAGTCGACGAGTGAAACTCTTCATACCTGCAGCTCTGCTGCTTTTCATAATGCCACAGATCTCTGTTTTTATGCCCGCCACCGTCAACATCAAAAAGAAAAGACTCTGAGACTTTTTATGTGTGTGCTGTGTGTGTGTGTGTGTGTGTGTGTGTGTGTGTGTGTGTATGTGTGTGAGGGGGATAAAAATGGGAGGGGAAGTAAAAAAAGAGAGAGAGAGAGAGAGAGATTATGAATGCGGAGATGCAGCGCTGAGAGGCACTCAGAGGAACAACTGTCTCACTATTCAAGTCTTTAAGTGCATTTGTTCGTCTTGTTTACCTTCTTGTTGAACTGATGTCTGAAGACACTGAGCGCCAACTTCCTGAAAACCTTGCCACGAAGTGATGCTACTGTCTTTTTTTTTTTTTTTTTTTTTCAGCCAGCTGAATGACGTTTCGCGAGGAAAGGGGGCTGAAAACTCGGCTCACACAGTGAATCCCTCGCTGTGACTCATTCATTTTGTAGCTATAAATGCGACCGGTTGCGGAGACAGAGGAAGAGCCGGGGCTCTAATTAGCTGGATTTTCTTATTCCTCTGCTCAGTCAACGCACATTTCAGCGCATACTAGTCGCTTCTTTTCTTTCTTTCTTTTTTTGGAGACTCTGGAGATGATATGCACCCCTGGGAGACAGACAACACAGCCGACAGAGCCGTCCCTGCGCTCCCGTGGAGTTGGTCTGAGCAAGAAGAATGTCACCCACTTCTGCTGGTGATAACATTTAACAAGTGTTGATTTTAAGAGATCATTTTAGATATTCACTACTTGCTATTTGGTAGAATTTCCTCTTTAAATTGTGAAGACATGTCATATCTCAGCAGCGGCTTCATTGTGTTTCCATTCGCGCTCTGGATTTAGCATAAATGGACAAAATTAGGCCAGTTCATGTGCGGCGGGTGCTCATCTTCTTGTACTGATATTTTTCTGTCTAATGGATGTAGCCTCCCTTTCCGAGGGAACTGAATTAGCGTTAGAGGCTTCACCATTCAACAAGCTGTACCGCTCACTCCTGGCAGTAAAGCGATGGGCGCAGTTTGTCTGAGCCATCTCCTGCGTCTTGGTTCTTCAGCCCAGCTTGTTGAATCTCCTCCCTGGTGACAAGGATGGGTTCGTATTAACAAACTTCTTTGCCTTTCTGGTTCTATCATCGGCGGATTGCAGACTCCATCCTCTCTAAAAGTTGATTATGGCTCGTCCCGGTGTGTGCGTGAAGCTGAGCTCTATATGGAGAGTGGTTTGGCTCATGAGGACTGTGGTGGATTTCGCGCTGCCTCAGGAGACTTATGCGCCCCATTCAATACGGACTGAAGGGCATTTGACCCTCGGCGGACTCTTCCCGGTGCACGCCAGAGGGGCCGACGGCACGCCGTGCGGGGACCTGAAAAAGGAGAACGGCATCCAGCGGCTTGAGGCCATGATGTACGCTTTGGACCAAATTAACCAGGACGAACAACTCTTACCCAACATCACCTTAGGCGCCCGGGTGCTGGACACTTGTTCGAGGGATACCTACGCGCTGGAGCAATCTTTAACATTCGTTCAAGCCCTGATCACGAAGGACACCTCCGACGTGAGGTGCACTAATGGGGAGCCACCGGTGTTTGTCAAGCCTGAAAAAGTGGTGGGAGTCATCGGAGCCTCGGCGAGTTCAGTATCGATTATGGTTGCCAACATCCTACGCCTCTTTCAGGCAAGTCTTTGAGCGAGTGCAATAGTTTTGTAGGTTTTAAAATAGTGTTTGCACTAATGTACAAGCTTCTGGTTATACGCTCTTTAGGGGAGCGTGACAGTGATGCGCCTCCTCATTGCTACTCACCCAGTAGATGAGAAAGGGATGCTGTAAGTGGTTAACAACAAAAAACCCGGATCTGATAAGGAAGAAAGATGATCAGATTTTTCTCCTTTTATAATTTGATGTATGTTATGTAGACTTTTCTCTTTCTTTGTAATAAAAAGATGGTGAAGTGAGTTTGGGTGCGTTTTCCCTCCACTACACTGTGTGGATGAGACAGCTGTGCTGTTGCTTGTCCCCGGTGGTGCTGAAAGAACAGCTCCCGTCTGTTCCAGTTTCACTTCGGAGTCTGGATGAGTGGGCACTGACAGCCTGACACAATCACACCCAAACTCAACAACCCCCTCCTGAGAATAACAGGCTCGCTTCATGTGATTGCACATGATTATATGAGCCTCTCGTACGGGAAAGACTGCAGGCGTTTTTTTTATGAATGGTTTTGAACCTGAAAGCCTCGGTTTAAGGTTAAGTTGGCTTCTTTTTTATCTACAGGGGGTCCCTCTTGGAAATTACCTTGCTTTAAACTGTTTGCACCCTAATTGAGCTCGATGTTGGCAAGTAAACGAAATGAATTTGCACCACTAATTTCCAAAATGAGTTAGCTTGGCTTTATGGGAGCACATCTCTATCTATTCCTGTTGGCTGAGTGTCAACTGATGGTGTTGGCCCACTGCTGGTGCTGCAGTGGAATGAGAAACGCAGCAGGGCACCAATACAGCAGATTAATTATTTAAAACACATCTCCATAGCAAAATATCTAATTACTTTATACCATGTGGATGTTTCTGCAAAATGTGCAGACCTCTTTACGATTTTTCTCGTGTGAGGAGAGTAGTGTTACAACCAGGGTGGATCATGCAGTGTTGGTGCTAATGATCTGTGGTTGCAGATTGTAACTCACAGTTTTGTCATCTCCTGTTTTGTTTGAGTTCAATTAGATAAACCATGGGCTTGGCTGTAAGTAGCTCTTTAACTGCAACTGACCATCAAACATGCTTTCAGCCCCCGCCTCTTTAGTTTTCACGCGCACACACACACACACACACACACTTACACATGCAACACTCATTCATCATTCAAACTGATTTTTTTTTTTTTTTTTTACAGCAGTCATCCTCTGGGGTTTTGTGGCTCCACTGGCCAGACAATTAGACTCATGGTCTCCACCGCAAACTTCAGCCTGGCTTTGGTTCCTATTCATTATTTGTCGGCTGAGTTAACAAAATTTTGTTATTCCAAGTTGGTAAAACCCTCCAGTTATGCTTTGAAGCATCCTCACTACATTCATTATTTGTTGCAGAAGGTGAGGTTAATAAGACTTTCCTCTTTTTTTTTCTTCAGGTAAGCTGTGCAACAATAACATGTATGCGTTTGTGAAACTTAGAGGGTGTAAGGAAAGAGAGATGATTTCTTAATTCCCTCTATTCCTTACTCCTCGCCCCAGGTGTCTGTGGGTGTCAAGCTGTGGGAGTGTAGGTGTAGCCCATGTGTGATGTTGCGCTGGAGCTCAGACGTTGTAATGAAGCTCGGGGAATTTGTGGATTGACAGCAGTCGTCATGCAGCTCAGTCTTGCATTTGCACAGCCAGTCACTCTGCATTTCGTCTCATTTCCCCAAAGTGTTGCCAGAGAGGTGGATTTAATCACCGCAGTTCAATCTGCAAACCTGAGAGACGATAAATTCAGTCATCCTCTGAACCTTGTTCGCCCTTAAGCAAACCTATTTTTCTCTGGTACCAGTGGTGATGATATTATTGATAATAATGATGATAAATTAAATGTGAGGCTACATGATACTGTATAATCAATACCAGAAGTGAGAGCTCCCAGCCAATGTACCCTCATTAATCTTACAGTGTTTGATTATCATCTTTTAGCGATTACAAGCTTCTGAGAATGTTTTCAACACTAATCCATCAAGAATCAAATCATTCCAGTCAAAAGCTTGAGAGGACACCTGTTCAGATATAATTAAAGAAGCAAAGCGGAGACATCAAATGGGCTCTTCACAAGGCATTCAATTTCTGCCTTAGTTGATTTAAATTATATTTGATTATTGGATAAACCCCTAACTAAGCAGTCTATTTGACTTTGAAGTTAAGTCTCTTTCTTTGCAGTTTGAGCCTGCGGACAATGACAGTTCCCTGAGCTGTCCTCCTAGCCTACTTCCAGTTTTGTTCTCAGTGAATGTCATCAGGTCATTTTATGTCTCACCCCTGTGATAAATGAATCATCAAGGAAGCTAAATAGTGATTGTAGATGTTATTGCCAGACGCTAAATATCATGGTTGTCTATTCAGGACATGAGTAGCTGCTGAACTGTTAATGCTGGGAAATTGACATGAGGGATAGATTTTTCTGAGGACCCAGGAGGGTTGATCAATACTGTTTCCATGGTGAGGCCGATTTGCTGCTAAGATGTTTTTATTTCACTGCCTTTCATGCTGTGTTGGAAATGAGAAGCAACAATGCCACAAGTGGGAAAAAAAAAATCAATCAGCCAAATTTTCAAATCGTTACAAAGAGCTATGATGTTGGGCACTTTTGAAAAAATCATCCCATCCTTACACTCTTCTCATGTGCATTTTCAGGGAAGATGGCACTGTAGTTGAAAAGATTATGCAACTTTGTCCATTTGCAAGTCCTGGTCTCTTGAATGAAACATGAAATTGATTTTTATCCAGGTGACATTTACATCAGGGAGTGCAGCTCGCTCTTCTTTGTCGAATCTCTTCTCCCAGAGACTGAGGCAAAACTTTGTATTGAATACAGGTGAACTCCGTCTTGTCCTCCTGTCTGGGGAAGCGGCCCCTTAAGACTAGCTGTCTAAGTGAGGCATTGACGTCCTCTGCTCTCATACCCCTGACAGGCTCCGGTCGGCTTTTTATCTCTCCTTTTTCACAGAATCATCACCGTGATTGATTTGAAGGAGATTGAAGCCTTGCAGTGTGATCTATTCAGCTGACAGTGGTAAAGACTGACACCAAAGGAATATGAAGGCTGCATGGGTTATGTAACAAGCTCTGAAATGGACACCAAATGTCAGGGGTTAAATATGTTTGTTTTTATAAACAAGGTTGCCATTTGTACATTGATGCATGCAGCGGCACGGGTCAATTAGTCACATCTCTACTGCTGTGTTTTGCCCTACTGTAAGAGACACGGTTGGCATGTCAGTGTGGCGTACGAGTAGATACACACGCGGATACGCACACAAAGAGCTCCATTACTACGGCTAAAGGAATGAAAACACAATCGTCTCATGGATTTTTCATGATCCCCACCAGTGGTTCTAGCTCTTGTATTTTCTCTCCATCACTTGCTAGCTTTAGCCTTTATTCTGATAATGACACAAGGAGCCCACTCTCTGCTTTGTACTTTATAATGAAATCTGAAATATGGATAACAAAGAAAGTATCATTTCATTTTCATAATGAAATTGACACATTTCTCTCAACTAAGGTTCAGTATCTTACTAGTGGGAATTATTTATTTTGATTTTGGATGTAATGTTCATATTTTGAAACTTGTGTTTATTAATACTTATTAATACTAATATTTTGAAACTTGTGTTTATTAATACTACCTGCACATGTGCAGGTAGTATTAATAAATGTGACTAATGCATGTAGCTAAGAAGAAAGTCAGCCATGCTAAAAATGGGACAAATATACAGCAGCATACAAGAGCAGTGAAGGACTTGTTGGATATTTCCAAATGTTCTCTTTTGAAAAAAATGTCAGTGGGAACAGGATGGGTGGAAATTGAAAACTAGATGGGATACAGACTATGTTAATTCATCGTCAAAGTCAGCGATCAGATCTCCACCGTTCTTTGATGTGGAGTAGAACAAGAGAGTTACTGAATATTTAAATATAAGTCAAAATGTTCTGCCTGTCTGTCTTTCCAAGGGGTTTGGATTTAGGTTTGATTTTGCTCTTATACTCAAATGGAAAACAAACCGTACAATTTCATTCTTGTTTTCATGCAGGCACAGGCACAACCCAAAAATCTTTGCTGGTCCTGAGCAGCAATTATCTGCAGAAAAAGTCTAAAAAAAATACCTGCACACTGCTTTCTTGTTCCATATTCTTCTTTTTCTGCGTGGACATGACAACATTTCAATCGCAAGTGGTCTTTCTCAAGTTAAAATGAGAGTGTGAGCATATCTTTATTTTTACAGCTGTGATGACACGTCACACATCAACTGTAAATTTGGCAATTGATGATTTACGTTTGACATCAAAATGCCCAATGATTCAATTACCACATCCATTCACACAAATCCATGTCGAACAAAAGCAAATTAGGAAATATGTTAGTGTGGTTATTTATTAACTGTCTCTTGAACATTAAACACAAAACTCTCCAAAGATTCACACTCAAACTAGGTAACAAATTGAATTACTTTTTAATTTCACAGTCTAATAAAACCCTGTTCACCCTGACTAACATGTTCATCAAAATGTTTACCTTTTGCAAGACACACATACAAACATAAAAAGTCAAAAATAATGACCAAAAACCCAAAAAACTACAGTATTTCATGTGAAATTGAAGTATGAAGAAACACTGAAACATTTTATTGTCAAAGTGTATTTTTGTGCCTTTATTACAGACAGTGGAGAGATGACAGGGGAGAGACAGATGCAACAAGGTCCCCAATCAGACTCAAACCAGGGATGTTGCGGTTCATGGTCAGCGTCTTAACCCCTACCCCACGGGGCATCCCTCTTTTAAAGTTTTATAGCACTATTAAATGTTTCACTGCTTCCAGAGTTGGAATGAAAAATGACTGTAAGATAAATAATAATGGAATAAACTTAAGTAGAGAGGATTATGGAACTTTAAATGAATATGTTGTACTTTTATTATTCCTGTGTGGATATACTGAGTACATTATCTAGTCCAGTGACTCTCAATCGGGGTCCTTGGGACCAAGAGCCTGGCTGGTTTTCATTCAAGCTATTTAATCAGAGGCTGACTTATGGCCCGATCTGACCAGAACTGGCAAGGTGAAACGTATTCACACTGGGGCACAAAGCAGGTGGAGCAGGGTATAATGTGGGCAGGGTTACAAGAATAAGTTGCTAGTGCTAGCATGGCTAACAGGTTTATTATCAAATACTTTATAGTCTTTTTCCCTGTGTCCCTGTCCTTGCATTCATTGCTAGCGACACAGTCTAAACCCAGTTCTGCTGCTTGTATTCTTTAAGCTTTCAGCTATACAAACAAGGATACAAACAATCAATACTTACTTAAGAAGAGGTCAGTCCCACCCGCTCTTTCAAATTGGCCGGACTTGAGTCTCGCCATTTTGTAGGTCAGAGTTCAATTAGACTGAAGACTGTGAGAAGTGAACAAGGCAAGATCAATTCATGACAAGAGGTGAATGCATCTCACTTCTGCAACTGAAATGATGGGAAGGAAATTTTGGTGTGAACACAGTGTTAGATCTGGGATGCATGTGAATAAATTTACCTTAAATTATCTGGTTAGACAGATAATAATGCAACCCTGATCTTGATAAGCAAGTATAGAATTAATGTCAGAATTGGATGGAAAACAATGAAAAAAGCCATTATTTTTGCATTTAAGTTGGGGTGAGTCTATGACTGCCAACTGTTTTCAGAGCATGAACTGTACTCCAGGAAAAAAAATAGTTAAATAGTTTAAGAAAAAACTGGTTTTAGACCTGCAAAGGCAATAATTAAACTGATAACCAAACCAAGCCTGCCTGAAAGCCTTTTCGTGGAATCACTGATGTGAAGGAGTGCGGTGGTGCTCATGTTCAGTGAAGCAGGTGTATATATATTCACACACACAAACATGATGCAGTGTGAGCAACTGATGCAATATTAATAAAATGAATAAAATATCCCTGTGTCAGACAAGTTGTCATTGCTGCTGACATGAGGTCATTAGGTCAGCTGCCTGCTACGGGGAGAATATGAGAAACCAAGCACGCCTGATATTAAGGTCTCGGCTATTTCACAGGCCTGGGGGGATGGTGCACTTTATTATTCAGCGACATAATAGCTTGCCATATGAATAAATGTTTCTCAATGAAAACACAGCCAGAGCATTCTTAGTTCAAACTTCATTTATTTTCACACATATTCTATTTTGTTTCTGTGTTATGACTCCACTTATAGCTGAACATTGGTCCATATCACTAATGAGGTGCCATCCCTCATTTATTCGGGTTCTTTGCTTGATGACTGCGGCAGCTTGACGTTCCCAGTCGGGTTATTACCTTCGGTTTTTTCCCACTGCATTAGGGCAGCGGAGGGGGGAGAAGGCACCTGCTTAAAAGCTTAGCTCTGCTCACATTGAGGTCATACCGGTGTTCCTTCAAAACGTATTGTCCGTATGACTGTAAAATGTGACAAGAATAGCACTCTTAAGACTTTGCTGGAAGTTTTCTGTAGTTTATCTGGTGAGCAGAAGGAGCCAGAGAAGAGGAAACCCCATTATGTCCGATCCTCTTACGGGGATGAGTGGAGAGGCATGAGGAGGTCTCTGCTGGCTGCTGGTATGCCTCTCACTCACCCTTCCAAAAGAAAAAAAAAAGTCCCCATTGCTTCAGCAGAAAACGATCCAGTGTGGGCTGAAAGGCATTATCACAGGGCTCATTGTAGTTTGTTTCAACGCAGTGATCTGTGATCCGTGCAACATTCTGGACGGAGCCTGAATTACAAAGTAACTCAACCATAGTAGACTTCTGTGCTGTATGACTAAGTAATATCTTAGTCTGTTTTTGCTGTAGAAAACCTCATATTGGCACACAATGTCTGTGATCAATGAGCCTTTTAAATATTATCTGTTTTTAACAGGCACTCTTCTCACAGTTCCTCAAATCTTAGCAAATGAGTTAAATGATTTTTTTTAAATGGCTGCTTTTAATTTATTCCATCTTGTGAAGGGCTCATTGCATGGATGGAATATGGTCTAAATCAAAAATTTAAAATGTCTCTTTCAAAAACGATCCAAGGAACACTGAAGGGTTTGTATAAAAATGAAAATTTCACATGGCAATATATATTTCAAATTACCATGTTCCGACCCACAGAGGTCCTCATCATTGTCCCTGATGTAAGCACAGTACACCTGAAGTATCCAAAGAGCATCTATATGTGACCACCACAAAGACCCAGCAGTGCTATTACTCCATTGTCTTCACTGGCTGCTTTTAGTGTTGCCTGTGAGAGTGTCTGCTGCTTCAAAAGGAGGCATGTGTTGTGGTTCCTTTTAGACCTGGGTTCTGTGCTTTGTTCTCTGTTTTATCTCTTTCTCATCCCTCTCCCCAACCAGCTCTGAAATCACATGGCACCTTAGAAATTATATTGTACTTAAGACTAATCCTGTGGATCTACTTGTCAGGGAGAATCCCTTCTCAACACATAAAAGATGTTGCATTTTAAGGAGAGAGGAAGTAAAACTAAAGGCAAGCTAGCAGCTCTTTGAGGCTGTATTTAGACACAGTGGTGCTTTGGCTAAATGCTAATGTCAGCATGCTAACATGCTCACAAGGCTAACATGCTGATGTTCACCATCTTAGTTTAGCATGTTAGCATGCTGACATTTGCTAATTAGCACTAAACACAATGTGCAGCTATTTTGACATAAACTAAAGTACCTGACAAATTTTGACCTGATGATGGTACTAGATTAAATGTTTAGGGATTAACAAATTCATCCTGAGAGGAACATTAACATATTTACCAAATTTCATGGCAATCCATCCAATATTTGTTAAGACGTGTCACTAAAAACACCAAAGTCAAGAGAATTCATCCTCCAGGGACCATAAATGTGTTATCAAACTTTCATGGCAATCCATCCAATAGTTTTGGAGATATTTCAGTCTGCACTGAAGGGGTAAATCGACCAACATTGCCATCATATTCAAGTTATGCACATGGATACACACATTTTGTTCCCCATCAAAAATCAGGTTCCCACGGTTAAGGAATAGCCATGTATGCAAAAAAGACTAATGCAATGATACACTGAAAATACAAGAAACTTTCTGTAGTGTGCTACCAACTTAAAAGGGACAGGAGGTGCACTGCTCACATGGCTGTCTTGGCGTCCCTTGAGGCTGGTGGCACGAGGCTCTGTTTAGACTGAATGTCCATGTGAGGGCTCTAATGTAGCATGCCACTGAAGAGCAGCAAGAAATAGACCGCACGCCAGCTTGAGCTGCAAGTAAGGAGAGAGTAAACACAGTGATCCTTCAGCAACAGTCTATTTTCTCAGCGATCTTTTGTGGTTTTAAGCCATGCTGATACAGTCATTTTGGTTTCATGTACACTGGTTTTTTACATTGTTTCTGTTGCCGTTGAGTTATGTAAAAGTCACCACAATCAAAATTCCTTTCACCACGATTGTACTGGGATGGAGGCAGATATCTCAGATCCTTTAAGAAGCAATACCACAATGCAAAACTACCCCATTACAAATGACAATCCTGCATTTAAAATCATATTTAAAGTACAGTAGTATTCATCATGCAGATAAACTGGTCTTTTGAGTGTTATATTATTATGTACTATATGAATGGATTATTATTACTGATGCATTAATATGTGATCAATTTAAGTAGCATTTTACTGTAAAGATGAAATATGAAATGATCAACAGAAATTAATTGGCAAAAACAAATAAATAATAATAATAAATAATAAATAATAATTATTTAGATAATTTTTTGTGGTAAAAATGTCAAAAAGCTTCTCAATTTACTTCCTTTCTTTGTTTTGTATCACTGTAAACTGAATATTTGGGGTTTTGAGCAGTTGGTCAGACAAAAAAAGCAAATTGAAGACATCATTCTTGGGCTTTAGAAAATTACAGTATAATGAGCATATTATGCTTTTCCTTATTTTCAGTCATATATATAATGTTACAATGTCAGATGTTCATATTAAATGTGGTCGAAGTGTCAAATGTTGAGGTAAATGTATGTAGAAGTAATCCCTGTGAGCAAAAGCACCGGCTTCAGACTGCTCTGAACGCTTGGTTTCCAACATTTTTTTCTACTGTCAGCCCAAACCAACGTCAACTCGTGACAGGTTTCTTTATATGGTGATCTCCTTCGTGCACAACATGCAAGTTCACTGCTCTACTCCGTTAACATTGTGACATTTTTCCATTGTTTTGGGGGTAGTCACGTGGCGCTATGACTCAAGTCAAGCTGGCAAGCTGTGAGTGTTTTTCCATTACACAGCTACACAGCCTCTTGAAAGTTGGCCAATAAGAACAGAGTCGGCTCATGGGGAGGGGGGCCTTAAAGAGACAAGAGTTACAATGACCTGTTAGAGACAGAGGCTGAACTGAGGGGCTGCATAAAGGGCCAGTATTAGATAAATAAGGAGTTTTTTGAACTGCCAGTCAGTCATGCAAAGCTGCTCCAGTGGAGTCCCAGAATAAAAAATTTAGGCCCTGTTTACACCTGGTGTTAACATGCGTCTTGGGTGATGTCATCACAAGTGGACAGCTCTAAGTACGTCTGTTCACACCTGGCATCAACATGCGTCTCCACATGCGTGTTGAGTGACCACTTGTGATTGGATCTCACTTCCCTGCTCTATATGCAAATAATTGTAAAGCATCATTTCCGTTTGCAAAGACCAAACTCGTTGTTGTTTTTTACTGGCGGGAGGATCGGGGTCCGTGTACTCTTCATCCAAAGCTGTGTTTAACTTCTTTGATAACAGGATAAACAAATATACAATGCATTGTATCCCCTCACGAAAATCAAATGCCCGTCCTATTGATTTGCTCTAGCGCAGGATCTGAACATATATATATATGTGTATATATATATATATATATATATATATATATATATATATATATATGTACATACACAACAAATTTAGAGTTATATACAGCGATCTCCCCGCAGCTGCGTCTCTCCATTGAGACACACTGTGTGCATTTACGCACGAGGCATGACAGCGTAACTTCATTGATTATTTAAATCTCCCGGCATACTGGTGACAGACTTGTTTAGGATCTAATGTTAATTAATGTTCTGTGTTCTTCTACACATCCAATAGGTCCTCTGTCACACACACAGTCCAGGTTCATACTGTTTGGAGTAAAGCAGCCGTCCTCCTGATAAATCCTGAGCTGTAGTATCAACTTGACAGGTCAAAGGAAACTGTCCAGCAACGTTAAGCTTCTGTTATATTTTTTAGACAGACAAGTGAAAAACAAGATATTCTCTGGTTTTGGTTTACCTTATATTCTAATTGTTGATTTGAGAAAAATGGGTAAGGGAATGGGAAAACAGGAAAAAACGGGAGGTGGATTATATATTTTTTTTAATTCACATGAAAAATGGAAAAAAACAAAATAATGGATTTCTTTATTGAACACAGGGGGCAGCAATTCAATTCCTGTGCCTAGTCTGCCAGAAAATAGAGGACGTCAGTTGAGTAGGTGTTCCTTCAGTGTGGCCCAGGACGCATTGCGTTTACACTGCTAAATGAATGTGGCCACATGCGGCCCAGACCACCCCCGAATGTAGTCTGATCGGATCTCAATGTGTCCTCAATGTGTCTTGAATCTACTCACACCTTTACTTAGAGCTGTCCACTTGTGATTGGATCACCCGAGACGCATGTTAATGCCAGGTGTAAACAGGGTCTTAGAGCTGGAAATGAGCATAATAGGTCCCCTTTAACAACTTTATATTTTGCTGGTTAGCTTAATCTATAACAACAAATCAAATTTTATAAGGTTATTATATGTTTTGTGTGCAAAATCTGGTTCAGTATCATAACTAGTAACTATAGTACTTAAAAATTACTCATATACTTTAGTACAGTACTACTAATGGTAACAGTAATAGTTGAACCACCACTGATATACTGTTATGATATGGCCAAATTAGACCAAACCTATCTTCATGTCTAGACACCACTATAGGTAAGTGAATGGATCCTCTCAATTCCGTGTGAAATTAGTTCAATTCAATGTGTTTATGTGCTTGTGCGTGTCTCACTGTTTGTGTGTGTGTGTGTGCTATTTGTACAGTATCTCAGAGATGTCAGGGCCCAGTGTGTTCTCTCACAGTATACATAATAAACTGTCATCTGGATTCATTCCTTGTCCTTCAGTTGTGTTATTACAGCAGGGCCTGAGGGTGCATTAGAACGGTTGCTAACAACAGATAGTAATATATAACCATTATATCAGCAAGCACAGTGTGTACCTTTTTATAGGGAGTCTAGATTATTAGAGTGCACTGTTGATTTTACACGTGAAAATGAAAGAGCAGAACTTTAGCGTTTCATTAGCTTCAATTTCATTTTGTCTGTATTTCACTGAAGTTGATGTTTGGCGAGTGTGGGTTGGTTTTTTTTTTCTGTTTTTTTTTCTTTTCTTTTTTTTCCTCACTGGCTGTGCAGTGGTGTGCGAATGCGGTTTGAACATGTTTGTGTGTTGCTGTTCTTTTGAGCTTGAAAAGTATACTGTGCCGCAGCAGCCAGAGCATACATAAAAAATCAGTTGACAGGATTACTGTTTTCAGATGCAAATCCTGTAGGATTTCAAGTGCTCTCTGAAACGCCTGCATGTGACAGTAACATTGATTTTGGGGAAGACCTCAATCACCATTGACATCTTGCAAATTAGGGAAGCTCTTTCCTTTCAAATAGGGTTGCTTAAACTACAATTGACTACCAGATTGGCTATTGATGACCGAATATAGTGTTTTTTAACTGCCTTATCAGTGTTGGAGCACTCACATTGCCCTGAATGAGGTTTTGGAGGATCAATACCATGTAATTTATCAATGGATTATGCATAGAGCTGTCATATGCTCTCTATCTGGAGGTCGAAGGGCAATCAAATGTGGTATTTACCAGTAAATTTGCTCAGGCGTTTAGGAAATGAAACCATCTGTGTGTTGCATCAGCCAGTCAAACCATTCTCCCTGCAAACTTGTATGTGTATACTTGTATTAATAGAGTTGTGGGGATCTAAATCTGTTCAAATATTCACATTATGGGGACTTGCTTCCCATCAGGACCTCTCAATGTTAACCAGTACATTTCAGTTTTTGGGTTAAGGTGAGAGTCATGGTTGGATTATGTGTTGGTTGTGGTTAAGGTTAGAATAAGTCTCCAAAGAATTAAGGTAAATCCATGTCAGTGTGAATCTCCCAGGACTCTTCTGTCATCTGCTGTCACCTCTGGAGACAGAGAGCTGGTCCCCTCAAGGTTAACCAATAGATTTTGTATTCTGGTTAGTGCTACTGTTAGGATTAGTTTAAGGGTTGAGGTTAGGGTTATGGTTGGTTATGGCTAAGGATAGGGTAAGCCTCCAGGGAATTAATGTCAATGTAATGTCCCCGTAAGTGACAAAAACGTGTGTTTGTGTTTCAGGGTGGTAATACACTCAGTGTGCAGGCAATTTTCCAGTTATTGTACACGGTTGGAAACACATCACACCTTTTTTATTTGGAGAAACAGTCCACTCAGAGGTTATGATTTTGAATGTGCTCTAATGAGCAGTGGATAAAGAAATAAATAAAGATGAGGCACTTAAATGCAGATGCTCTGTTGATCTTAGCTCAAGAAGCTTGGAACTTTGATGTGTTTTTCTGTGCTGATTCACACAACTGTAATAATCTGTTCGTTTAAACTGGCCATATGCAGTTCATATACTATTTTTTAATACTGGCTTCATAGGTTTAGCTTCAATACCATCATTATAGTGGAATTTTCTCTCTCTCAGCTCTGCCATCATTGTTTTATATTGGGATTTGAAGTTGAAGGCTAGACATTCTTGATGTGTATAGATCGTCTACTCTATATAACTCACATTTGAAATACTAAGTGAAGAAGATCAGCACATTTCATTCATTTTTTATACATTTTGGATCATCAATGAACCAACAAGTTTGAGATTCAGATCCACTAAATATGTATTGAAGGTATTGCGTTTGTATTATTTCAGCTCATTTGACAGATTCTGTTATTAGCAGACTTGAGATCCACTTGAGCTGTTTTGAGAAAGATGCCAGTTAGAGCTCTTGTTGAAAATAAAGATAACCCTTCAGTAGTGGTGTGTGACAGTTCCATTGTACTAGGCCCATTCCTGTTTCGGCTGGTTAACTTGTCTGAGGGTAATTGTCTGATCTGGCGTCTGTTGCGCATCTCTGACTCTGGCTCAGAAATACATGTCAGTGTGCAGCCTTCTGACACTTTGTCTCCCTGCGAGTGGAAGTTATGTGAAATGTGCATGTCACAAAAACACATTCCGCATAAATCTTTTTGGTCCATTAGTCGAGACACTTGCTCTGATGAATCATGATCTCAGTGAGAATGAGAGTCTGTTTACACAGAACAGCTCTAATCGAAAGACTGTGGCCGGTTCTTCCAGAGTTGGCAGGTTATTCAGTATGGCAATGGAAAAAGCTTCTTGTGCTCACTCAGTGGACAATTGTCCATTGTTCTGGCTGTGCGGCAGAGCCAGTGTGTTGCTGACAGGACTACCAGGTCAGATGCCCTCAGTGATGCACCACACCAGCAGCACAGAGGAGAAAGGAGAGCCCATGGGTGGCCAGGTCATGACTGGACACAGGATCATTCTCATCAGAGTGAGCCGCAGGGTGTGAAGATAGCCATACTGAGTTTTAATAAGCTTCTCTTCAAAAGGTTTTTCAGTTATACTACAGTTACCTTTTTGTATGCCTCACTGCTCAAGAGCACACAACAATACCATGTTCTCTTTTGCCTTTATTTGACAGCCAGAGCAGAGAGAGACAGGAAACAGAGGGAGAGAGAGAAGGGTATGACATACAACAAGGTTATGTAGTGTGCGCTGTAACCATTAGGCCACTGGGGCATCCCTCAACAATAACAACTGTGATTGATTACACAACTCGAGCAAGTTTCAAGAATCTCCCACTAGGTTTTCATATTGTACAGAATTTAATGGAGGCCAATGGATTCCTGCTGGTAGAAAAAATGTTTAAATTCTATAAAACACAGCAATAAGATGGTTAGCTATGATGTAAAGTCTACTATTTGTAGTAAATAGGCTAAAACTTGAAAAGCCACTGGTAGGCTCCTTTAAAGAGGTTTCTCCAGCAATTTATCACTGAACTTCCCTAAAGCTGAGGGGGCTCAAAAGTGACAGATTTAAAAAAGGATGGTCAAAAGAAGAATCCAGTATGGGTCAAGCAAAAACTTTTTCATTTCCCACAACTCACTACAACTCACTACAACTCAATTGTGTCTTTCATTACACCCCACTGTCTCCTTAATGCCCACTTGTTTCAAACCCTCCCGGCTCAAGTTTGTATCACAGGCTTTCTGTCAAAAATAGTCTCAAGCTCATGCTGAGAACTTTCCTGATAACTTCATCAAGGTTATTTTTTCTCAAACTTTACAAGCTTCTTGTCAGCACCACAGAGAAGATTATACAGCTGCTTCTACTGGAGTCATCCTTGTGACAGGTAGTCCTAATTTCATGTGTGAAATTGCTGGAATGAGCAGGATTTGAAATAAAGCTTAAAAAAATCAGATAAGTATAAAAAAAGTACCTAAAAGAATAATTTGTGAAACTATCAAGGACTGGATCTCCTCAGACATTTTGATCCTACTTTTAGAGAAGCTTTTCACTTTCTGTTCTTTTGCCTAAGCACCCAAGTCATTAAAAATGCAGTTAGGATAAGCGTTAATTGTTAGCAGAGGAGGAAAGGTGACTGTGATTTTGCCATCAGGACCCAGACACTGTGGCAGAGAAGGGACTTTATTGCCCTAAACTGCACCTCCCAGGCTGTGTACTGTTCTACCATTCAAATGCTTCAAGTTAATGTGAGGGCCAATTAAGAGTCTGCCAATCCCAGTGAAGGAGGCGAGATTTGTGCAAAGCCTAGGAGAAAGGTCTGCCTGCACAGCTAAACTCAGGGCTGTAAAGTCTCACAGTCATGGTCAGTTGTGTTTTAAATCTCTTTTATTATCAGCTTTACACTTGGATGCGTTCGGTTTTGTCTACTTCTACTTTTATGCTGCTATATTTTCAATATTTTATGTTACTGAATTTTTTTTGTTCATTTATTCCTTCATTTGTTTTTCCATTTCAGTTTAACCACTTTCCTTGCGAATGTGTGATTTTTAAAGCCTCTTTATAGATTCTAATGTTCTTTGTTATGCCAGTTTTGTAAAAGCCCCGGTCGATCACTGTGATAAGAGTTTGAATAGCTTACTGTGAATGGCAGTTTAAGCCTATTTCCTGTAACATAAGAATATCAGCTCTGCGTAAATTACTCAGCTGCATACATTTGTCTCCACACACTTCCCATGAAGATCACTGCAGTTTCCACAATGCACCATATAAACTGTGAAAACCAAACAGCAGGCATCACATCGGTTTTAGCTATTTAAATACGCTCCTGAGACTTTTAAAGGGAAGTGTTGTCGTGTGCACATTCTGGTTTACATTTGCAACTGCTGAGCCATACAGGCTGACAGTGGATTTTTTGGGCATGTTGTGAATGCAGGTGTTGCTGATAAGATACTGTAATCTCAACTTTTGGAGTGGTTCAAGGCTGCACTGCAGGCAATGCCAAGGAAGCGGATAACTGCCTATTAAAATGTTCTGTTCTTTTCTAAACCAGTACGTATTTCTGAGGTACACTGCATCAAGTAGGGAATCAGACACACTAACAGAAGGAATAGGATATCTGTGATATTTTCCACTGCTGTGATCAGTACATAATTACATGGCCCTGCTAAAGAATTCTTTGTGAGGAGCAGACAGAGAGGAAAGGTAAGATCGAGGAGGCTCACCCGTACTGTCTGTGTACTATTATGGGAGAAATGGGCCTGGTGATGATGTTCTGTCGAGTCTGAAGAGAGAGCTATACACAGAGAGATGGGGGATAGTACAGAGGGAATTTCATTGGGATGCAGGTCAGAGTGTTGCAGGTGCACTACTGACAATGAATGTGTCAGACCCGGCATGCTCCAGGTGTAGTCTGGAAAAAAACATGCACCTATGCTCGCTCTTTGGTGAATAATATGTCAGAGCCAGATTAGGACTGGACAGCGCAATGAGGCAGAGCAGAGATGCAAAGATGATGGCACACACCAACAATTCCTACAACACAGACATGTACATATTTGTATTCAGATGTCTCTTTTGAAAGAATATTCTTATTTTTCTCTTACCCTAGATATTATGGCATGCAGATTTCAACATTAGTTTATTGATATTTCATATTTCTCAGACAAAAAATAAAGTCATCACGCAGACTTGTGAAGAACACTGTAGAGAAAACACAGCTGCGTCCAGTGCACTTTGCAGCAAAGAAAAATCAATACAGCCATCTGTAATGTGAGACCCTGTGGATATAAAGGAATACATTTGATAACACTTAGTCATAAACCTGCGGGCTATGTTTTATTCTTACCGTGAGTCGAGCTTCTGTCGCACCTGGAGAGAGCACACAGCACAGCCGCAATGATCAAGGCAGGTCTGCTGAACTGCATTGCTCTCTGCAGGGCCTTGCTTTGTGTGAAGCCTAAGTCAAAAGACGCTTTATGAAATTACTTGAAGAGGTACAGTACCTTTACATAATAAGTCTCAAGAGTGGCAGCATAAAAACTTGACTGTCATGCCAGCTTGAATAGCGATATCCTTAAGTCAGTTGGCTCCATTTGTGACAACAGCTACACTGCACCTTTACACTGCATTACATAGATGGTGAACCTCTCCTCTGTACGTTCTCCTTGCTGACAAGGCTTTGAGAGCTATTTGGTGTCGGGAAACGATTATTTCTTTGAAACACCAATAGAGTTGAAATAGCAGTCTGTTTACCAGATGGAAAGATGGAGGTCGTTCAGGTTCCCTTTGTGAGCTATCCACACTTTCCTCCCACGCTTCGGCTCTACTCTACTGTGTGGCTCTCCTGGTCAAATATCTGATTTGTGAGTCATACCTACCCTCTATACCCATGGAGAAACATGCTGGTTGTCTTAAAATACACTCTGGCAGGGCAGCCATGCAAGAGCTCGGGCCCGGCACAGAGCACTGGAGCTGCCCAGGGGACTGGCATGGAGCGAGCGGGAGAGATGGAGGGTGAGGGAATCGACTGGGAAAAAGAGAAGTGGGCGGAAAGAGGGAGACGGTGGAAGGTCGTGTTAGATAAAGGATTATGAAAGCCTAACTTTCTGTCATGTAACACCAAGGCTAGCTCAGTGGTGTGGGCAACTCTGAAAGGGTGGGGTTCTTTTGTGATCTGTGTAGCAAAAAGGTGCTGCAAAACACAATAAACATCCAGACTGGCTAAACACTATTCAGGCTGGAAAACGGTAGAGAGATGTGGCAGGAGAGTGATTGGATGCTGACCTTGGTGAAGAGGGAAGGGAGAAAGCAGGAGCTCGGAGGAGGTTGATTGAAAATGAAGTACCCCGTCTTCTACAAAATACATGTATTTACGTCTAATTTACTTTGCCAAATACAATGTGGAGGAAACGAAACCGCCACCTGGATTATGCTCACTACAGTCCAGGAAGTGTTAGATTCCTGTACAGCAGACAAGTCTTAGGAGGGACATTGGTATGGATGTTTGTGAGTACAAAGCACAGGATTTAGACAGTTGAGACTGGGGTTCAGGCTCACATCCTGTATTTATCCCTCATGTTACAAGGTGTAGGCAGCTAAAACACTTTGTTAGTGAAAAGGTTGTGGTTTTGGTTAAATATTGAAAAAGTCAGTGTGCCCTTTCTCGTTCTTCAAGTCAGCCATTTAACCATGACCATGATCTTTCCTTAAAGTTAAAGCTGCTATATTCAGTATTTTTAGATTAACAATACATGAAATGACAATTCATAATGTGAATGGTGCAAACCCATCACCTGACTCTGCAACTCTCAGCTCTATGCAATGTTTCAGTGTCTTTTAGCTAACTTTAATGTTTTGCTTAATTCTCACCACTCTTCATCAGCAGCGTTTTTATTGTGGAATGCAGCTGTTTCCAGCAAAAAAAGCCCTAAAAACCCACTGTGCTCTACCTCCCTTAACCAAATGCCAGAGAGACAAAGTTAGAAACTACCTGGTGAATATAGTCCAACATTTAGCAGCCAAAGAGCCGCCCTCAGGACTTGGTGGAGACCAAAACAGAGCTGGAAGCAGAGTGAATATTGGACTTAAATTCTTGAGGTGGATAGAAATGGCTGCTGTTGGTGAGCAACTCCAAATACACCCTAACGTTGCCCCGTATCTGCTGGATGTGTAAATAAGCAACCTTAAACAGACCCATCCTTAAACATACCCATGAAATAATAATCATGCCTTAGTTGTCACAAATAGATGTTGTAGGGAAACAATGTTTTGCAGATGCACTGTTGATAGAAAACATTAAAAAACCTAATCCTCACTGCATTGCATTTCCTACAAAACATATTTGCTAATGCAAATTAGTTGTATACGAGCAGAATTTTCAGGAGAGATGGTTAAGATGAAAAACAGGGAGAAAATGGGGAGAAAAGAGAAAGACTAAGGACAGCGAGGAGGGGATAGTTGGCTGGCATGTGAGCAAATGACTGAGGGCAGATTGTCTCGACTTGGGGGGAAACTGGCAGCCAGAGGACCTCTCTGGGCAGGAAGTGTCTGCTGATCATCTCTGTGGGCGTGTCTGCGTGCAGACAGATGACAGGGAGGGAGGGAGGGAGGGACGGAGAGACACGCAGGAAGATGAGACTCACTTGTCTCACTCCGACGGGGCTGGAACACACTGAGGGGCGGAGAACAAGGGAGCAGAGGCTGAAAGTCACAGGTTGCGTGAGGGCACAATGATGAAACGCAGCCTTCACAAAGGGAGAGTTTGAGCGAGAGTGAGAGACACAGATGGGCAGGAAGACAGGGGGAGAAAGTGACAGAGAGAGGGAGGGAAAGCTGTCAGTTTCCCCCGCCCTTTCTCCCTGCCTCCTCAACTGTGTTGGCAGTGCCGTGCTCTGGTGAAGAGAGATTACTAAAGCCCAGCCTGGGGTTGCATGTATGGACACAGTCATTACCTCTGCCCTACTGACAAATGGCACTGTTGTCTGAATACAAGCTGATGACTCCCTGATCCCCTCCCCTCCCCCCCATGTCACAAAGATGCAGGGCCTTGATTTAGCTGGAAAGATGTAAAACGTGATAACTGCTCAACATCTTTATAGGCCTGTTTATTGTACTGTATTGTATTGTTTATAGGATATCGACCATTGCTGCTTTACAACACCGGGCTGTGGAGCTACAAATAAATCTTTGGACAAAGGATGTTTTTTGTGGGAAAATATTTATTCCATTATGGGTGGGGGTGTGTAGTTTTTGAATTGCTCTCAAAATGGCTCTTTGGCCACATCATGGAATCATACTTACAGTGTGTGTGTATGTGTGTGTCATTGTGCTGGTGTCACAAGGACAATCTGTGCATTGGCGTCCGGTCACAGGCAGCATGGGGTTAGAGTCGGGTCTGTCGGAACCCGCTGTCATTTCCGCTGTCACCGTGGAGATTGTTGCAAACAGCCGAGTGGAGCTGACTGATGTCAAGATATACTTAGAAGCTAATCATGCAGCAAATAGAGGCGCAGGGATTCCTGCAACACAAACTGCCTGGCCGCCCTCGCTCCAGTTAGAACCATTCATGGGAAACATTTCAGCGCTGCCACTCACAGTTCATTTGCAGCAAGGGCTTGTTTTTTTTTCTTGGATTAATGGATAGCAAACCCAGGCTGGACAACAATCCAGTTTTCTGTGCCTTGATAGTGATTTAGTCTACTCAGTGCTGCCTTTTGTCAGCAAAAACATTGGTATTTGAAAGATGGCCTTTGTTTTTTTTTGTCCAAGTTTTTGTTTAAGAACCCATGGAAAGTCATAACCCTCTGTTTTCTGTAGAGACAGCCTGTCTTTTCATATCTGCAGACTTCCCTCTTCTCAGATGGCGAGGATAGATGGTTGCCATTACCCCGGCTGAGAGCCGTGTTGTGCCATATGCTGCCTATTTTTCTTCAAATAACATTTCCTTTTGCATCGTGCATTTTAAAGGGAGAAGACAGCGCAGAGTGGCACAGCCAGCTGCATCTGCAAGTATTTGCTCTCAGCTCTTCAGAATCACCACCCGCACATTAACAGAGCAGGACAGCACCAACATTACAGTCTCTCACCTTTCTTCAGAGCTGCCCGTGGTGCTTGTGGTCTGCTGCATGTGAAAATGCAACAGAAAGGCCAAGGCACTCTAATTAACTTCACCTGGCATTCCCACTTACTGTGAACGTGTCTAACCTTTACACAACCTCGCTTAGTCACCTCTCCTCTTAAACACCCAGGTTGAAATTCTCATTTAATGTCAGTAAGCAGATTAGGACACTCCCCGCCCCCACCTCTATCGTCTTTTTTCTTAACCTTCTTCAGACTTCAGTAACAGATTTTTATTCAGGGCAGCCGCAGCACTTTGTGGTGGTAAATCAATAAAACAGTGTCCCCTATAACAGACCTCTGTGTTTTCCTTACATCGATCCTGTCAGCCCAGATACATTCAAGAGCAAGCCAGGCGATTACCCTCAGCAATCCTAACTTTGATCTATACTGCAGATGACAGGTGCCAGACATCAGCTTTGGGTAAATGTGATACTGAAAGGGGGCATCATTAATCATTCTTTCTTGGCCGGAATTCAGTTGCTCATGATCGGTTCATGGTTATTGTGGTCATTGTCAATGCAGACCGCTCGCAGGCAGCGCTGTCACCCTTTCACCTTGTTGACAGTCATGTGTGATGAAATATTTCACATTATAGATTAAAAGTGTCTTAATAAAATAAGAATTGCAAGCAGTGTAAGTTAGTATAAGTGAGTGTGACTGTGAAACGGGCAAATTCTTATGATATAAATGGAAGGATTAAGAGAAAATAATCCTTTACTCATTCCAAGCTAATTATTTACAGAAAATGATTAAAAATTGTTGATAAAACATCCATTCTCCCTGCCTGATTATCTCTGTATTATCATCTTGACTAAATCTATTCAAATCTGCTGCAATTTGTTGCAACAAGAGTTTATTTTAGGTGATACAGTTCTGGGAATCAATCATGAAACTGTTACCAAAGCGGAAAAGCTAAACTTTTGTGCTTGTAATCTACTGAGAAAGACACAATCAAGATCAGAAGAATTTAATTTAATTCACTTATTTTATACAGAAGCTTAAATTACTAACTCACACTCCGCTTAATTTGTATCCCAATTAGCTGCAAGAGAGAAAAATACAAAGGTGCTAAATTCTAATCAGTATCAGTTAGTCAGCATCTCCTTGTGTTGTAATTCCAGGAGGTTTAATCCTCACACCTCTGCATTTTCTCAATCAAGGTTTAGCACTTTTGTTACCTTGAGGTCAAAATGGTAATTAAAAAGCACAAGCTGAAAACGTGAATGTTTGTACTGCAAGGAGGTGTAGATTCCTGGGGAATAAGGAGTGGAGAAATTATATCAACAGGGTACAAGCCTGGGACAAAGTAAAAAGACATTGCCATCTTAAATGGTTCCCTGCAGCAAAAAAGCTCAAGAGAGACAAATGTTCAAGCAGCTTTCCATCCCAGCCGAGGCGAAGATAGGATGTGATTCAACAAACCTATAACACCTTTTGACTCCATAGCAGCAGCTTTGTTGAGATAGATCCCATATCGAATGTTCCAAATAGACGCTTCACTTTTTGGAAAGAGGGGTCTTTTTAAATGCAAATCGCTGTTGCTGTTGCTTTTCCATTACTTCGCTGTACCCCCTCTTTGACCCAGTACACTCAATTTAGGCAGCACTGAAGCGATTTAACTTGTGACATCGCAGCCGCATTCCCACCTGTGAATTTGTTTAATTGCATTGCTGATTCTGTGTTTGCCAATATTGTAGATTTCTTTTTGTTGTTGTTGTTGTTGTTGTTGTTGTTGTTGTTGTTGGACTGACTTGAAACATATTGAGTCGTCATCTTGAGCTCGATCTCTTCCTCTGCTCCTCAATTTGTCAGCTTTGTGCAGTTGACCCCCTTTGAGTTGTGGGTCAAAGCTATAACTCATACTCTGTGAGTTGAAGCAATCCCATCAGCGAGCCGCTGTGTCCTCATTCCTGTGTTTCCCCAGTGTCCGGCCGCTTTTGATCACTCTAACAGAAATGGATGGCATTCATACAGTGCTCAGATTAGACTGTGTGATGTGGTGCTGCACCGGGTTCAAGAGAAAATGATGCATGTCCCTGCTTGTGCATTCACCTATCTAACGGGAGGTAGGCATTTTGATTCCAGACGTGCCACCAGGTGTGATTGCTGTTCCAAGGCTGTAAACCTCAAACACAGTTGCTTTCGAGATGTTTAGGACTTTAACAGATACCATTGAGAACAAGCTAATACCAGAACCCTTTATCAACTAGTTTACGCTATGCAGGGTTTGATGATGATATATAATGAGATAGACCCTACCTACTTCTCCCACTGAGGATTAATCTGAGATTTTGAGCTTGTATGAAAAAAACAATTTAACAACATGTTTTGGGGTAAAAATCACATCTGCAAGCTATTAAGGGGTTTCCTGAGCATTAAGAAAAGTGATTATCTTGCGTCTTTCTAAATAGCTTGATTGATATAGCCTGTATATCCGCATGAGGTACTCTTTGTTATCTACATGTACACTGTTCAGTTGATATTATGTGTCAGTTGTTAGTTGATAGTGATAATTAAGAGAGATGGCAGTGCTCCCTTTAGGGAGGAAACACAGTACACAAGAATTAGTTAACACATGAAACTTCCTTTCATAAATTCCCCTGAAAAGAATGTCAATCCAGTGAGCGTGAAAGGTCATTCTGGACCTTGGGAACAGTAGTTTGACAAAAAATCTTACTCAGGCTCCACTTACTAACTATTACCAAGCAACAAAAGCACTTGATAGAGCTTTCTCAGTTGTCATGGTGATAGCTCATATGGGACTTTGGTCACAGGATTAACCCTTGCCTATGTTCAAAGACATTTTTTTTACCATTTTATTTGTTCTTTTTTGAATATATGTCAACTTTGAAAGACTTGAATGCACACACAAAGACTGTGAGATGCAGTTGAAAGCTCAAGAAAAGAAGAGTAAGTGGACCTTATGTTTTTTGGGTTTTTTTTTTTTTTTTGGTCAAATCTAGCAGGGGATGTTTTGTTGCTTGGATATAGTGAGTAAGTAGACTGGACCTTCCTCAGCTTTCATGTATTTTTTAACAGATTCAGGAGTTCAAGTTCCATATTTAGGTCATGTGATGATAACTGATGGTCTCCATGACAACAGACCTAATTCTATCCACTGAGGAAGACCATGAGATGCGTTTGAAAGTTCCAGGAAAGGCTAGTAAGGTTAAAATTTTAGTTTATTGTTGTTGTTTTTTTTTTGGGGGGGGGGGGGGGGGGGGGGGGGTCAAATGCATCAATTGCTTTTTGTTTTTGTAGAGTATGGTCACATTGTCACATTGTTGTATGTTATAGCTATTAGAGTCTGTTTCATGCACCGTGTTAGCTTATTTTTTCTGTTAGCCTGGGTCAAAATACAGGGAGACTTGGAAGAGACAAAAACCATAACACTGAACTTCTGTAGGTTTATATTTGGATATTCTGTAGAGTGATGGCGACAGACTGAGGTCTCATCAGGGAGGAGATGTAAGAGAGTGCTTATGAAACTGGGCTGCTAGTCCATAAAAAGTGCTGCAAAGACATGGTCTCTGCAATAAACCTTTATGATGATATGATAAGAGAAGGAGGTGACAGCGCGGCATGTTGCCTGAGTAACAGACCCAATACAGGCTATGTAAAATATTGCATTACATGATGTGAATTTACAAGATAATGCAAAATACATGAAAAAATGCATTTCTCATTCGCTTTGAAACCCCAGTCCTCCTCTGCTTGTGTTACTGTGAGCGGCAAAAGAAGCGAGTCATGTTATTTTGTATGAGTAAAGCCCATGTGAAAGTTGTCAAATGTCTATAATAATGTATAGTACAGATATAAAATATTGCAATTATATCTATTTATGTTTTAACTCTTGGTGATGGGATATTAACAAATGACACAATATTCTCTCAGTAGCCTACAGAGTCACTTCAACTTCTGCAAACAATGCATTTAAAAATTGTAAACCTGAATTATAGCTCAAACTTATCCAGTTTGCAGGAACACAATAAATTTATGCCAATATGCTGCTGATAGGATGTTAGCAAACTAATCTCGGCACATTAATGTTAGAATTAAAGGAATAGCTTGACATTTTGGGAAATATGCTCATTCACTTTTTTAGAGTTAGATGAGAGGATCGATCCTACTCATTATATATAAAGCTACAGCCAGGAAGCAGTTAGCTTAGCTTAGCATAAAGAATGGAAATGGGGGAAATAGCTAGCCTGACTCTGTCCAAAAGTAAAAGATGCTTAAGGTCTATGTTATGACCACCAGTTTCATTTAATACAGCTTTGTTTCTGAGAAATCATGTTTTCTCTGTCAGTTTGGTGGCATGGCAGATCTAAATACAATACAAAACAAGTCAGAGCAGTTGCAAATTCAAAATGTTGTTGGATTCATACACAAAACACAGTCATAGTTGCTGATTTAATTCAAAACTGACCAATTATTCAAGAGTAAATTGATTAAAAGTGAATATTTTCTCAACAGCATAATCCTTAGCTTCCACCCGCTGTGGAAGCTGAGAGCTGAGAGCATGTAACAGAATTTTAAGCTCTGTAATTGCACTTTGTAGTTTTTATGCATACAGGACTTTTTTTTACATCAAAAAACCCAATATTTTCTATTGCAGTTGTCCATCTTTTGTACTCATGACTCAACCAGGAAAGTTTAAATGCCCATTCAAGCCATAGAAATGCTGAACTGTCAGTCACGTAACAGGATTCATTATGGGAAAATGAATTGGACTTTTACTTCTGGAACCAGAGGTGCCCAGCATATCTCCTCCCAACACTATTTCTTGGCTGTGAGCAGTTGCCAGGCAACCAGCTGAGACTTCAGGAAGTCACTGCTCCCAGCCAAGAAATAATTCAACACATAACCTCCCTTTTCCCAAAATGTTTAACTATTCCTTTAAGAACAAAATATATCTGACCCTGACGTGCTGAGTCTGATAATATGTCCTAAGGTAAGAGCTCATCAAACATCAGAGGAACAAGTGATACAGACCGAAATCCAAAATCACTTCCTCGTTCACTCATTCACTATTCCCTACACACTCAATAGTTTACATAGTGAGCCTTACAAGTGAGAATTTGGACACTCGTGAAAATCATCACTGACAGGTGAAGGTTTGCATGACTGACATTTTCACAATGTGACACTGTCAGCAAAAAGTAGTGAACACACTATGATGAACCTTTTTGTGGGCACCGAATGAAGAGGCATGTAGTGCGTACATTTCACACTCAGAATTCGGACACTCAGATAAAATGGCAGATAGTAAATATGGTGCTGATGTGATTTGTCAGTCACCATAGCAACCACCTTTGATGCTGGACCAGAATAGCAGCAACACATGAGTAAACGTTCCTTTTCTCTTCCCCAACCCCACTTCTCCTCTTCAAGATCCCACAGATCAGCTATGCGTCAACAGCCCCAGAGTTGAGTGACGACAGGCGCTATGACTTCTTCTCGCGGGTGGTTCCCCCGGACTCATTTCAGGCCCAGGCCATGGTGGACATTATCCAAGCCCTGGGCTGGAGTTACGTCTCCACCATCGCCTCAGAGGGCAGCTATGGAGAGAAGGGAGTGGAGGCCTTCACACAACTCTCCAAAGAAGCAGGTAAGAAAAGTGATCACTAAAAAGAATTTATATTTCTTTTTATTTTATGGAAGATTTTGTCTTTTTCACCCAGAGGAAGATCAGTTTTGCATTTCCAATTCATCATCAAATCTGTTGTTTTGGATGGATGAATTATTGATCTGCTTGGAAACTCGAGCTCCCCAGTGAGTTGTAGAGTGTTACTGGAAATGTAGACTGAGAAAAAGCTTGTAGAGAAGATGCCACGTCACAATAATGAGCATGACCCGTATCCAGTGTTTTTTTAAATGGAGCCATTTCAGCTTTCCCGCTGAGTGCAAACTTACGAGAGGAATTGTTTGAAAATGTCTAATGTGTTCTCTCTGGCCAACAAAGAGGAGAGAGAATTGTCTGGCAACTGGTCTTTTGGGAGAGTTTTGTTATACACTGTGCCTTTTCTGTTTCACTCTGCCTCATTTTTTCATCCCCGCTAGTGAGAGTGCAGGGCTCTGACGATGTTAATGGTGGTCAGTCAGCTCAGTGGTCAGTCAGTTCAAACCACTCTAGTCTGGTTGCATGTATGAAGCAGCAAGCTTTTAGATATTTAATCTTTGGGGAATGTCTCCAAGAAAACATGATTTAACAGAGAGAGCCGAGCCACTGAATGGTCTAGAAAGCAAGCTATTAGGATCAGTCTTGTTTATTGAGTCTTGTAAAATAACATTAATGGTTATTGTTAAGTGGCAATGATCCTTTTTCAGGCTAAACTGTTAAGTTCTTATGGTTATATATGGGTTTGAAGAGGTTAGAATAAGGACCTGGAAGAGCACTTAACAACATTTGCATTCAGACAGGGTGGTGGAGTTTTGCCTGTAACTGGGAGGAAAATTGTGCACACGCTTGACTCACCTGCTTTTTCCACATAGATGCTGTTGTTGGCATGTAGTTGCACATGTAAATCAGCAGTCACTGCTGTCACCGGGAGACACTCGGTTGCCCTACAACAGTACAATGGTTCGTCAGTCGTTGTCAAATCCTGTGGTTTACTGTGCTGTGGTTTAGAAACTCTGTAGAGATTTTCCACGGTTGCTGCTGCATTATTTCTGCAAGATGGGGACAGGGATACATTTCTGCAATACATTTTGTGTTTGAACAAACATGTTGGATGATTGCAAGAAGGCTTTCAATGCACAAAGGTTGACAATGGCTGTATTTTCACAGCTTCAATTTCTTTTCCATCTTTGTGCAAAAATTGTGAAAAGAAAATACCCTCCATTATCCATGATAGCACATCCATGAGATTCTACTGCAATAAAGGCACAGCAACAGGACCAAGTATTTTACTGCTTCTCACCTCGACCTCTATGGATCCCAATCCATTTCTTGTAAATCTCTGTCTCCCCTAGTAGACTAATGTGCGGAAACCTCTAAGATGAGGAAAGCTAATGATATCCCACAGGCACTGATCAGAAGTCCAGCATGCATGAATATTTTATCTGTGTACATTCATGTCCAGTGTGATCACTCATTAAAACTTTACGAAGCTGTTTGTGGCTACGTAATTTGCATCGACAGACAGAGAGAGAGTAGCCGGTGTAGGAAGATAGAAGGAAAAGTTCTGATTTAAGGCTTACTTTGGAAGGTTCAATTCATCTTGTATCCTGATAAACAGTTTCTTCCAGCTTGTCTTCTCAGATATACTTTCCACTGATGTTTTTTTTTCCCTGTAAAGAGCAGTAAACACACTGATATTATTATGACTCCTGAACAGCTACAAAAGGAGTAGGGAATTATAAGCCATTGTTGTTGTTGACTCATCCTTTTGCCACTGAGCTGCAGTCATTTTGCAATATTTTGTATTCATATACAAATGGGAATTATTTGCTCTAAAGAAAGGCTTCCAGTACCCACAGCATCTTATCTTTAATAAACACATTAATTATGTAATAGCATAGCTGTACATTCACAGGATTCATTCAAAGGCACCGGTTCTGCAACACAGCTCATTGGAAACGACTGAATTGAATAAGAAGTAAACATCTTAGTGAACATGAACATTTGCCAAGAAAATCTGGTGCGAGTTAATGTATTAAACACACACACACTGTTTTTAATAAAATGCTAAACTGTAGAGCAACAACACTGTTGGGTAGATGTTGTTGCAGCATCCTTGAGATGGCTTCTGTGTCTGCCCTGTTTGGTTGCAGTGAAATGTCAGATGCATTAGCAGGATTCTCGCTTCACCACTTCAAGGAGAACCATCTAGCGGACTAATGCAATATGGCTGCCCATTACCTCAAGCTGAGACTGGAGTGATGGTCAGCCTGTATTGATCTCTTCTGTTTTTTCTATTCCTTCTGTTTTTTCCTGCTCTACTTTCTCTCCTCGGGTTGAGGCACTGTTCCATTGTGCACCTTCATCCTGGCTTCAGGAGAAGCTGGCAGAGATTAATCTTGTTTGTATTTTTCTGTGTCTGTCTGGATTCAGGCCAGAGTGATGGAGTTCAGTTTTCCCATTTGATAAAAAGACTCGCATTTGAGGAAAACCTCCCACAACGTATCACTGTGGAATTGATTGCAGCAAGTTGCCAACACGATGCATTCTTAGATCTAGTCTGAGCTCTGAGTGGGGGGGAGTCTGCAAAGGTATAGCAGTAATATTTAGCGGTAGGAGGGGACTGGGGCATCTGAAAACACTGTAAAATAGACCACAATACTTCTGCATGACCCCCCTCGGCAATGTCAAGTCCCAAACCGGCGGGGGAAAGGCACGTAGGATATTGAAGGGCACACAGATGTAGAATATGAATGTCAGCTGCATGTCAGCTCATTTTGATGTGCTCCCACATGTTCAGGCGGGGGGAAACTGTAGGGAGCAGGCCTGCCGTTTGACTGTCAAGGTGATAAATATAATTGCGGCATTACGGATCCCCCGGAGGTTTGGGTTTGGAGGGTGTTGAGTAGGCAAGCGGGAGGTCGAATCCATCAAGAGCCTCTAATTTAAAGGGATTTGTATTTCACTACGCAAAATGGCGAAGCTGTATTCCTCGCCCTGGAGTGCATTTTCAGAACCGAGGGCATTGAGAATGAATAATTGAAGCAGTTAATGCAGTGCATGACCTATGGCACTCAAGCAGATAAGCGGAGAACTTCCAAGAGCCTGATGAATTTAGCCATCATGATCATTAAGCTGTCTTTGATGTATTAATCAAATGTGGAGCAGAGGGTAGGGCGTCATAATGCATATAGTGTTGATATTACTTTGTAGGATCACAGGTAAAAATTTCAATGTCACAAACTACTGCAGCACACCTCACCTCTTTTGTACGTAGAAATGTGACATTTTGAGTGCTTACATAGATTTTAGACAAACATATATTTCTCCTCACTGACTGCAAGCAGCAGCCAGAAGGAACACTATCACTATACAACCCTAGTTCTTGGATAAGACTTCAACAAGTTGGAGTAAAACATATCCTTCTCCCAGAGCCTGACATTTATCTGTCTCACATCACATATCTCCAACCAAGAGAGACAGCTCTTCTTTAAACCCACTGTTTGAGCCGAGGAGTCTTTCAAGTCCACAGAACTCCTCGCAGTGACAGGTGAAGTCGGCTCGACCCACAGCGCAGAACTCTGGAAGCACAGATACAGCACTTGCATTTTCACCATGACTGCCTCCCTGACTAACTGACTGACTGACCATCTGACTGACTGACAGATGAGGTATTCTGCAGCCATTCAATAATTTAGCCACCAGTTCACAGCCTTTAGGGTAGTCTTGAGCCCACAGCGCATTCAGCTCTGGTGCTCTCTCTCTCTCTCTCTCTCTATCTCTCTCTCTCTGTCTCTCTCTGAAGATGAGATCTGCTCCAAATGCTTCTTATCTTCATCAGTGGCTCCTGTGGTCTCTGTCTGAATTATTGACTATTGTGACCTACAATAAATCTCTGTTCAAGACTGTTATACCGTTCTAACTCTTCACACATGCCCGCAGGGTTCTTGTCATAATGGAGTTAATGCATTTTCATGAGACTTAAGTTCTCAGCATATTATGAGGGTTTTTTCTCCTCTCTGGAATTAATGCGTGTGATAACTACCTGCAGACACACTGGCCTCTGGAAATGAAAGGTGCTGCTAATACGCCAGAATCAGATATTACACAGTGCTAAAGTTTCCTAAAACAGAAACGTGGAAGCATAGTGTCATACCGAAAGCTTTCTGCCTGAAATCAACAGAAATCTCTGTGCTGAAATGGAGCTTTACTGTCGTCCCTCAGAGACCCACAATGCTAGCTTCTCTGCAGAAATGACACCAAGCACGTTTCACTTTAACAGGATACCAACAGCTAGGCCATTGGCGGGATCTCCATTTTTATGTGTAGTCCACTTAGGGAGGATAACAGCAGCTATCCCAGAGGTCTTTTGGCGCATACTGAATGTTGTCTCTAAGAAATATCCCTAATTCTGCCTGCTCCAACTAGAAAAATGGGTAGTTAAGAGGAGATTCAGCACTTCAGTCATTTTGCTATCTTCTGGCTTTAGAAATGCCACAGTAAACCGTGACTGGAGATGTGTGATCTGCTAACTAAAAGCTGTTTATATCAAAGTAACGAGCCTGAGGAGACTGGCAATTAGGAGATTCTCTCCATTTCTCCGTCTATTCAGGGAAACTCAAACTGAAAGGTTACTGGGTAGACTATTAAAATGCTTGAGTGGGAGAAATTTTAATTGGTTTGGGTAGAGCTTTGCTGTTGACTCAGGACACAAGCTGCTGCCTTAGTCTCGGCCTATAGTTGGGATGTACTCTCACACAGGTGATCATATCATCTGTTTATCCAAAGTGCTTCAAAGGTTAGCCTGTCCTCCGCGCCTATAATTACCACACTAGAGGGGAGCAAAACTCTTTTTTATTTATTTATCTTTTTTTTTTTTTAATGAAAGATGTAATTTTGCTCCTCTACCCGATAATGAGCTGTGGAATATAACCTGGAGACAACAATATCTAGTGAACTGCTAAAAGCCAATTGGTATAATATGCAGTGCCAAATATCTAGCTATTTAGCACCGTACGGAAGCAATCAGTACCCTTCATCCTGTACAAAGTCATTAGTGGTGACCTGTCTGAGAATGATTTATTGTCAGTATTAATATCCTCTTTGTTTGTTATTGCCGACTGTGCTATCTGATTGGTTCAGGGTCCAACAAGAGATGTTTGATAATGACTTTAAATGAAAAGTCAATGGCAGGCTGTTGGATTTTCTCAAATCCATAATATGGAATCTGTAGCTTTATGTCCCTGTTGGTGAGGATTATTGGATTTGTTATGGCAGATACTGTATGTTTATAACTCTCTCACTCTGTGAAACGATTCTGGTGCTTAGTCGGAAGGTGCAGTTTGAGTGTTATATTGCATGCTGCTGTGCAGATCATTGCCAAAATGTAAATGTATACACTGTAATACTATCATTTAGACCCTATAGCAAGCATGACAACATCATTGAAATCACCCTATTGTGTTCAGATGTTTTCCATTTTCACATGGGTGTGATTTCCATGTAGGAACAAAGCTGTTTCTACTGTGACCCCAGGCTTTGTGTGTGTGTGTGTGCGCACATCTGTGTGTGAGAGTGAGTGAATGGGTGAGATCATCCCAGAGGCCTTATCATTTTTATTCCCTTCCCATTAAAAAGGTGGAATCTGCGTCGCCCAGTCTTTGAAAATTCCCCACAACCCCAAGCTGGAGGATTATGACAAAGCCATCCAACAACTGCTGGAAACACAGCACTCGCGGGCAGTCATCATCTTTGCCAGTGAAGAAGACATACGGTGAGCAGCGCACCACATTCTGGCTTCTTCCGTGTCGCTCAGGCACGTTGATGACATGCCATGTTGGGGTCTTTAATCTTTGAGTAGCAGCTCCTGAAGACGGGGCTAGAGGCACAGATTTGCTATGCGTACAGGATGTCTGCTACACAAACATGCCTCCAACAACACAAACACAAGCATTCCTCGGAGAAGGAGTGGGAATACAGATCACAACAAAGCAAAAGAGATATTGTTTCATTTACAATGCCCCACAGGAAATGTTTATGTAAAGAAAAACAGAATCAAACATTTAGTACCTGTAAATTCAGATTGAGGAATCTAGGAACGGATGTACTCGTGAAATGTAAAAGAAAAGAGAAGATGAGTGAGAGACGAGGTTAATGACTGTAACTCACACTGTTATCTTAAAGTGACGGATGAAAATAACATCTTGGCTCAACACAACACATAATACATATTGTAGCAGCTAACACAGAATAATAACCTTCTTTTCCTTCTCAGGATTACTAAAACAAACTTAAAAACTATACATGAAAGCACTGTAATGTCCAAGCAACTCCATAAAGCTAGCTGTGCTGTTGTGTAATAGATATTAGATTGCAGACCTTTTGTGCTCTCTCCTAATTCTAACACGAATGCCCTTGCAGCGGAGTTCTCAATGCCACCAAGAGGGCCAATCAGGTAGGCCATTTCCTGTGGATTGGATCTGACAGCTGGGGGGCCAAGAGCAGTCCGATCCACCAGCTTGAGGACGTAGCAGTGGGAGCAGTCACTATACTGCCCAAACGCTCCTCCATTAAAGGTATGCACACACCGGTCCACACAGAGCATCACACCACATGCTTCACCACATGATGTTTTATTGTGGGACTAAGTTGCCTTTTACTGTTTTTCGCCCAGTTGTCTGTGTAATTACTTACAGACCAAAATAAATGCAAAAAACAAGAAAGAAATTCAGATTTTCTTTGAAAAAACTTTTCATAGTCTATCTACAATAATGTCTTTTTGGCCACTTGGAGACAGGGAAACATGCTGTAAACAAAAACATTTTACAAAGCTGAAATGGTGAGTTTGTGTAACATTATCAGTTATTTCAAAGAAGTTAAGTTCAGTATTCACTCTGAGTTTAACTCTGTTTTTGGTCTCCATTAAATCCTGAGGGAAATGTCTGCTCTTTATCAGCTAAATACTCTAATACTCTATACTAATACCAGCTAGTAGCTATCTTTGCGTACTGTTTGGCGGTGGACAGTGTACAGTGGGTTTTCTGAGCTTTTGCTAAAAACAGCTGCCTGGTGCAGCTGAAAACAATGCTATGAGAGCAACATGAGTGACCCAAAACAGTAAAGTTTCAGGCTGTAAAACCAAAACAATGAAAGACAAAAGACGCTGAAAGATGCTGTAAAGCTCTGCAGAGCTGGGGAAACCTGCAGATTTAGGTGATGATTCACTGCAGGTTCATCACTATGAGCAATCCATTTTACATTAAACATAGTCATTTCATCCATAATTAATGTAAAAAATATTGATTAGCACAGCTTTAAAAACAGAACATCACATTCAAAACTTCTCAGCATTTCCATGCTGACTCACTCAAACAAGCGCATACAATTACATACTACTAGATCTGTGATGTTCGATGCATTTTAGGAGATATTTTATGATGACACACTGTACTTTCATTTACCCTTTTGGTGCAGTCATTCCCCCCTGCCTCATCTATCTATCTTTGCAATTTCCTACATTTCTCTGAACGACTTTCGACAATCCTCAGAGAACAAGTATGACCTTGTTGTTGCATTTGGCTGTGAGTTGAACATGACCAGACTAAGGTCAGTCTGAACAAACTTGCTGCTTTGTGGATTTTTATGAGATACTGAAACCAATGAATGCAAACTGTGTCACCTCTTGCAGTCGTGTCAGACATATTCATTAGTGCGGTTTTAGTATTTATCTGCTTTCAGACAGCTGTCCATGGAGAAAGTGGTATCATTTGGGTCTGCATTATTCAAAGGGACACAAAATGATGCGTCTGACAAAAAGCTTGAATTTAGTCTTTGTGTCCATAAAACCCCAAAAGAAATGTAATTTCCTATTGTTTTGTGCTAAGTGGGGAGTTTCTCTTTAAAGCTGCAGCTCAAATAAGTCTACCAGCAACAAAAAGGAAGCAAAGGAGAAAATTATACTGCTGCATTTGCCAGGACATGTACAAATTTACCACAGAAATAGAATATTATCAGCATGTACCATCTATTTTATGTTCTGTTCAATGTCATCCTAATAACCACTCATTACAATTGAGGAAAGTCTTAGTTTTTGTGAAGCTTTCCTTAATTAGGGGAGGTCTAACCAGGACAGATGTACACTCTGGGGGCAGCAAGAATATTATTACTGTAATCTAGCATGCATCATTGATGGTCTTTTGAAAACAAAATCAGCTGAGTCATTTCAGCTCTGATTAGCCATTATCACCTCTTCCCACGACTCAGCTGATATGACTGGATAACAGAGAGCGGAGACACAGACAGAGAGACTTTAAAATGCGAAATTCTGATAATTCTCCAGACAGAAAACTATGTTTCTGACACAGAAGGTAAAAAAAGATTCCTGCACCATGAATCTCACAGCGGAGTCTTACTTTTGGATTGTCCCACCTCAGTTTCTTGACCCATTTTGGGTGGCAAAGTTGCACAAACATGAAAGCATTATTCAGCACACAGGCTTTCTTTTTCCTTTGTTGCAGCAAGTTATCTCTCCTCAAGCTAATGCTTCATACAGGCACCTAAACCTGTATGTTGAAATGAGCGTTAAACTAATACATCGTCCCTGCAATCTGTCCCTGTTGGATTTTATGAAGTGAAGGCAACCTGCTCAGAACCTACAGGACCTTAAGGCCTGAGGCAATGTGGCTGTGTCACCACTTACAATCCCTGTGTTATTTATTATGCATCCTGTTTTTTAATTAATGTAATTTCCAAGATGAAAGAAGTGATTAAAATTCCATGGGGCTTGAGAGGAAGAGGAACCACCATGGTCAAATTTTGATGAAGTGGTGCCTTGCTCGCTTCCAGCACCTAGCGGCCAGCACAACACCACTGCCGCCGCAGCAACACTGCTGCACAAGTTTCGTTTCATTTCCTCCAGGTTTGAAGTGGTTGATAATTGGTCCGGAACTGAGCTATTCTCTTCTTTCCTCTATTCCCAGGGTTTGATGAATACTTTACTGCACTCACCCTTGAGAACAACCGCAGGAACGTGTGGTTTGCTGAGTTTTGGGAGGAAAACTTTGACTGCAGGCTTCTCAGTGCCTCCAAGAGAGAGGATACCAGCCGTAAATGCACAGGTACACAGGGTTTTGACATGAACAAATTAAGAACATTTCTGTATTACACTAATAGATTATGCATATTTTCACCCTCCTATGTCAGCTTGATTTGAACTTGACCTTTTGTCCATATTAGAAGCTGCAGATAGACCGTTGAGGTTTCATTCAACCCCTCTTGTCTGTGGTGCGGCCAGAAAGTCTAACACCAGGTGTTTCTACCCAGCGGGTGCAGGACAGGCATAGTTTATTATTAGAATAATAATGCACCACGTGTCATAGTCATACTACAGTTACAGACCGTCTGCTCCTGTGGCTAATGTCCTGTAAGTCTTATATCCCATTTTCCCTCTATTCCCCCTTAACCCAGTCACCTTGACAGCTCAGCACAGTCATGGTGTGTGTACTAACTGCACCGAGCCGAGAGTGCACTTTATTAAGGTTGGAAAATTACAGGGAAAAAACAAAAAGAAAATACTGCTCATGCGCTCATTCTGGTTTATTACCATATTTGTGGTAGCATTAATGATAGTGTTGTTGCCTTTACTTAAACTCAGCCTGCCAACAGTGTGACAGGCATTGCACTGCATTTATTATCTTCATGGATGATGCTTGTGATGTGGGATGCTGTATTAATCTTGCTTGCATATGTGATGACGGTGATGGCAGTGTGACACAAATTACTGTTTGCTAAAGGATTTTGTTTCCTTTATAATCTCCTGTTTGGCGTCTTTCATCATGCGTCAAAGACAAAAGATGCTCGTCCACTTTAGTGAGCCCCGCAAAGCCTCTGTAAAATGACTGTAAAAGTCTCTTATCTTTTCTTCAGTCCCGCTGAAAATGGCTTTTATATTGCTGCAAAGCCCGTACAACTGTCTTGATATTCTATTTTATTTTTTTTTATACCTCACTCCGAGCTAATATTTATGAATGCTACATACTAACAGGAGGCGTTTGCATTTAAAGCCTGTCCATTGAACACCCTATGCAGAGCTCACAGAAGCAAAAAGGTTATGTGTGGGCTGAAATGTATGTTAAGCTCTGAGAAATGGGATGAAATGTCAGCTCAGATTGCTGTTGACCTCCCTCAGTTTATGCAAGTCTCCCACAATCTTATATGTGTCCTGTTAACATCTCCTACTTCTCAGCTGAGTTCTGCATGTGAACTATGAACAGCTATCACTGCGAAGGAAATTGTCTTCTAGCATTTTCTTGATGACACATTTTTGTTAAATGGCCACTTGAATATTATAATTATGATGATCATGATGATGATGATTAGAAGTAATAGTGGTATTTTTGTTATTATAATTTATATTCACTCTTTGAAATTGCAGCCCTCATCTACCAGGAGTATAAGATGGTAAATTCAGTATGTAACAACAACACAAATCCAACAGAGGTTGTACATTACGTATTCAAGCAGTGTATCAGCAGCATGAGGCAAAACCTTTACAGCAGCCTACAGTGAAAGGGCAGTGCACTGGGAGGAGGATATAAAAGAGCATGAAGCCACTGTGGAAGAGTATGTTCCTAAAGTTCATAGTGATCTTCATCACCTTGCACATGGGACAAATGACGCATATTCTTAGCCGCGTATTACTTTGTAATGTACCACAGTAATTTAATATGCTGTATTTGTCACAAACACTTTGTCTCACAGCTCAGCTTGATATTTTCCTCTTTTTGCACTTGGGAATTAAATGTGTCCTCTTATTTCCTATGCCACATTGTCCCTCTAGGTGTAATTCCTGCAATATGAAAACTGAACTAACTGGCAGCCAAATGGTAAATGGAGGAATAAAAATGAAGCCGGAGATGATAGCGAGCGCTGAGAGAATGTGATGTCTAATGGCTCGTGGTGTATTTTATCTGTTGAGTCCTCTTCCTTTTCTCGCTTTAGGCCAGGAGCGCATCGGGATTGACTCCAAGTACGAGCAGGAAGGGAAGGTGCAGTTTGTGATTGACGCGGTGTACGCCATGGCCCACGCTCTCCACAACATGCAGAGGGACTTATGTCCTGATCATCCTGGCGTGTGTCCACAGATGGAGTCTGCAGAGGGAAAGACTCTGCTGAAGTACATACGCAACACCAGCTTCAACGGTGAGGGACACGTTGTAAAAGTCTACACGTCAGATATTTACACAACGTGCAGATAAGAAAAACTAGATTGGTTGTGTTATTACTTTCCACAGAGCTTTGGAGGACATTTCACACCTTATACTGACAGTAACACGCAACAACTTGATAGATAACATTGTGAGTAGTTAATAAGGAGCGAATGAAACAAGGTGATAATTGATAAATTGTTAATAAGCAGTCAATAACTCTGAATCAAGGACTTTATAGCAGAATATAATGAGTTACTGAGAACAGACTTGAAAATACTATATTAATGGATCTTTATTTAATGATAAGTTCATAAATATCTGTGAATTGAGTTTCTGTTCACTTTCTTCATGAGTTGTTCCTGATTAACTCTGAACCAGATGCTGAGAGTAAAAAAAAAACTAGTAACAACTCATTAATTACTTAAACATCAGTGGCCACTTATTAGTGATTTGTTAATTATCAAGCCGTTTATGATTCCTCACTTGTCCTTCACTTGTTTCCTAGTAACTACACACAATGTTATGTAATGTGTAAACATGCTGACTGTATTAGAAAATTAAAACTGGATTATGTCTATTCACCGTCACTGCAGCTTTATTCTTGTTACAATGGGCATGGATGTAGCTTACATTTGTGTTATGTAGATATACAACCTTTGTGATAAACGTTCAGTGATACTTATGGATGAGCCACCCGTGAGCCGCACAAGTGAGGTAAAACCATTTTTGTCTCGGAGACTGATGACAGGATTTCACTCACAATAATTTGAGTTGTTCCCTGCTGGCCAACTACATTTATTTAACTGTTACTTTGTCCTGAAGTATTTTATAGCAAGCCGCTGTGTGTCTACACCAATCAACGGTGTCAAAATGATATATAATTTAGCACAAAATAAAATTATGGACATAACAGCCAGAGTGATCTCAGTTTCAGACTATAAAAAGGAGGCAAATAGGCAATAAATGCACACCACGCTCTCTGTTTTATGCGTCATATAGTTGCTTGTGGGCTTGCTACAGTCTAAATTTACATTTAATTTGATTCATAGTTCAAAGCACCACAACATTTCCTGGATGTTTGTAATATTTTCATCCTATTAGATATATTATGGGCCTGCCAGTTCTTGAACCTCTACATTATTCAGTCCTGTGCAGAAAGTGATGTGGAAGATACTTAACAATTAATGGCAAATAGCTATTAATGACAACTGCTCTGAAATGCAAGGGGAAGTGGGAGAAGTGAGCTGAATGGGAGATGGGTTTAACACAAGAGAAACCTTTGTCATTACAAATGTGCTGGCATGTATGTCAGTCTGTGATCATTAGGGGCTCATCTGAAGTACATTGTGTCTTCACAGAATGTTCTAGATCAGACTCAGCAGCTTAAAATAAGAAATCAGTGTAATCTCAACACAAAACTGGCCTACTTTTAGAGGTAGACCCAGCTCATTGTGTTTCTAGTACTAAAATAATACTCCACTGTGATGTGTCATATGTGACTAAATGTATACTAAAATCACACTTCCCTGCCTGGTTAAATGAATAAATGAAAAAGTGACATAGACATAAATGGTCTGCCAACACTTCCAACAATCTTATGCCACAAAATATGACAACTTTTATTAAAGCATTTCTGTTATTAGATTAATTCAGTACTCAAAAACTGCAGGTAGATCACTTCAGTCAAATCTTGTCTCTTTCTTATCAAATCCCACTTATTCACTGGGAATTTGGGGATTTGAACACTGGTTAGCCGGGCTAGTAAAGTGAGAGAGATTTTCTACATTACTCAGTCTGAGACCATGTTGTTCATGTTTCCCTGTTTCTGTTTGGGAGGTGGAGTGGTTTTGTTTTGTTTTGCTGTAACCAATCAGTAGTCAAGTCAAGTGACTTTTATTTATATAGCCCAATATCACAAATCACAAATTTGCATCAAGGGGCTTTACAATCTGTACAGCATATGACACCCTCTATCCTCAGTCCCTTGATTCAGAAAAACTCCCCCTGAAAAAATCAGTAACGAGTGACACATCCGTCCTGTTGAGATCATTTTCAGTCAAACAGAAGCTGCTGCAGTGCTTTCCAGAAGAATTTACCTCAAAGTTTTTCCCAGCGATTGAAGAAATATGCAAATTTAAGAGTTATTTCTGTAAGTCGACCCAGGTGTGTTGATGTCATTCATGCTTGTTGCCATTTTTGGGGAAATTTTTTATCTTGCTGTTTTTCATGACCTACAAAACTCTGATGGCTCATTCTTCCAACTAACAACACAGTTGCTGAAAAAAAGTGGGCTGAGGTGTGGAACTACCTTATGAAATTTCTACCAGGCTTAAAGGATAAGGCCTGCAATACATCTATACTTTTGCTATCGTCAACAAATCCCTTTAAAAGACCAAATGCATTAGTTCATCTCTCAATACTCTGACTTCCCTGCTCTGTCTGTGGCAGCCACATGCCCAAAAAGGCCAAGTAATAAAAACTAAAACAGCTGAGCTCTGTAGTTTTTAGGAAACATTACTCAAACATGAATAAATAGTGCATTTGCTGGGGACTATTTTCAGCTTCACACTTGGTGTGCTAGTGAGTATTGCAGCAGCAGGGTGGTGTATGTGGGATAGACTCAAAGAAACTTCATTGGGCAGTGTTCATAGTGATGAAGGACCATGTCAGTCAGTGCAGCAACGTGGCTCATTGATATATTTAGATTTATTCATTAATACATTATAAATCATTATTCTCTAAAAGTATACTGATCAATCAAAAGTTTGTGTTCTTAAGCCCACTGTGTGTTTTGTTGATGCTCATTCAGAATAAGCAATGCGGTGATCAAATTTAACAGGGTGAATTACTCTTTACATTCATTTATATACAAAAATGTGTGAAAACTTCTGTCAGCGAGCTAAAGGCTAAAAAGCTGCCTGTCTGCCTCCAACACTGTCGCTATGGCAGCAGTGCAGAGTTCCAGCAGGCGTGAAGCCCTTTTTAAGGGGGAACTAAAGAAAGAGAATATATGCAATTGCCTCAGCAGGGTTACAATTTCAAGGAGACCTTAACTAAGTGCAGATTCATGCATGGGACTGAGAATCTGCTGTCAAATCTCAATAACCATCTGGGTTTGTGCTGACTTTTCTGGAATTTTGGTTCCTAGAAAAAAACATTTACCTCCATGTGACACTGACAAAGAAGGAGCCAAAAATAAGACCTCCTTCTTCTCTATCTCCTCTCCCTCTTCCTGTGTTTCTATTATATTCTCAAACCTTCTTACAGGCAAGGTTGTTCTGCTGTGGCTCCGTCAGGCATATCTCACTGCCCCTTATTGCATTTAGACTGGAACCACACACATTATCCTGTGTATGTTCCACTGCTAATGTATGTTTGAGAGCGAAGGAGTGTAAGCTTCCTTTGTTGATCTCCCCACTGCGCCGGAGTCACAGAGCTGAAGAGTGAGAAGCAGGGAAAAAAAAGGAGAGAATAATGATGCGAGAGAAACACAGCAGTGGATCCCCAGTCCACCCACACTGCTCAGCACAGCACAGCAGCAGTGCACTTTTGTCATGTCTTAGTTCAGAGCCACATGCAAATGTATAAATCTTTCATCTTAGACAGCGCTCTCACTAAGGAGTCTACACAGACCATTTTGTTCCCTTGAAAATATCAGGCAATAGAAAACAGAAAGGAATTTCTAATGCCTTTTTATCTGCACAGACAGAAACGCCACTTAATTATTTGCTCTAAAGCTGAAGAGCGCCAAGTGCCCAATCACTCATGTCACTTTATTGAATGAGTTTGTGTGTTTGTGTATTTGTGTGTTTTTCAGCTGGGGCGTGAAGTAAGAATGGTAACCCTTCACAGATTTTGCTCACAGTAGTCAATACTTTGTCAACATCTTTATACACTGTGTCAACAAGTCTACTTTGTCTGTTTGGTGGAAGCAGAAGTGACAGGAAGGTGACTACCACCCGCCGAGTTTGAGTTTGTTTTTTTTCACTATTTCGACTGCCACTACTATTTCACAAGCACACTTGAATTCATTCTGAACAGCCATCATGCTTCATTTTCTGTGCAGACACATGGATATCTATGAATTAGTGTTCTACTTTTAAATGAAGATACAAATGGGTCATTTGACTCCAATATCTCAAATTTCTGCATTGTTAATGTGGAATATACAATCACTGGCCACTTTATTTGGAACACCTGTGCAATCTAATGCAATCCAAAACAGCTCTGCCATAAATTCTACATTTACGAAGCTTATATATTTTCAGTTTTTGTTGACATGGTCAGAAAGGTGATAATTCTCTTTTACGTTTATTAGTAAGGTTGTAGCGGGTGGTGGTGGTGTGCTGGAGTGCATTATATTGAAAAGTGTTCCTAATATTTTGCCCCCCCATCATGTATGTTAATGGAGTGGACAAAATATTAAGAACACAATTCAGTATAACACACTCCAGTACTAATAATAAAGTAGAATTATTACCTTTCTGACAATGTCAACAAAAACTGAAAATGTATAAGCCTCATCAATATAGAATTTATGGCAGACCTGTTGTATTGGATTGCATTAGATTGCACAGGTTTTCCTAATGAAGTGGCCGGTGAGTGTATGTGCTGTCACTTTGAATAACAGCAGATAGTGAAGGATTTGTGGGTCTGCATAAACAAGAAAATGGCTACCTAAGGTCTTTGTTTATAATGGACATTGGTGTCAAAAGGAATATCTGGGGGCTTGTCCACAGAATTTTTTTGAAATAGCCCCCAATTCTGTCTCCAGAAGCGAGCTTTTTTACTTGCTACCTTTGCCTTTCTTGTTTTACAAGACTCTTTTGCCCTGGAACTTTTGTAGAATGTTCAATGACAAATGTCCTTGGAAAAAAAGACTGGAGGGAGATGAAAATTCCCCTCTGGCTCATAACTAAGGAAAAGGTACAGTGGCCTTCCATCCAAAAGCCACAAGCTCTGTTCTAGAAACAAAAGACAACATGTTCCCAAAAGTGTTTTTGGACATATGCTCCTGGTCCTTTCTCTACACTTTTTATAGCCAGAGCTATTAAAGTACTTAATTCCCATGCCAAGTGTCATCCGACTCCCCCCGCCCCATTTCAAAAATGGTATCTCCATTCGTGCCGACAAAACCACTGTATGCAGTGCCAAGGTGAACAGACTTGCTGGTTTTCATTCTCCCTCAGCATTGTGAGATGGTAAAAATTACCTCATCAACAATGTAGCCCTCATGTATAAAATAAAGTACAACCATTTTTCCCATTAATGCCATTCAGCATTCACTGCTGTGAGGGAGATCTGAAGTTGAGTGACATCTACATTAACACACTACCTTGCACTAGCTCTGCAGTCATGAGGATCCTATTATTGAGTGATTTGCACATATCCACAGTACATATGACAGACAGGCTTAAGAGCTTGCACAAATACACATTTAAATAACTCTATTTCTCTAGCGTAATGTTTCAGGTGTCCGCAGTCCTCTCTAAGCTAATTAGTGAAATCTTCAAGGCTCTGCTTGAAACAGGCTGCTACACACTGAGAGCAGATGGGGACAGTATGATGCTTTGGCTGACCTGTTTATCCTCCCTCCATCTCCTGTTGTTGTCCACTGTGTGATTGAAATGCATTACTTTTAACCTGAGGAGGTGTGCAATCATCTTAAACAGCAGTCAGCGTGTGATATTAGAGTACAGCTGGGAGTGAACACATCTAACCACGTTTGAATGTGAAAATATATTCCTGCAGTGGCCATTGTGCAGCCGTGATGGTGCATAGGAAGCAGGTGAGGAGCAGCTACATTGGTCAGTAGGGAGCTCACTTTCTCGTCCATGATTATCATCGAGGTGCAAGATATAGGTCATGATGTTGGGAGGTTTTAACCGAGAGGAAGAGACTCACACACTCTGTGGTCCTTTGTGTCCATACAGGCCACCGCACAGTAAGAGACAAGGGGTTAAAAGTTCATGTTTTTCTCTTATTACAAGAGGGGCTGTACCTTGTCACACCAGAGTCTAACACTTTTCTATTCTGCTGTCTGTTTGCTACATTTCCTCTCCATTTCTCTGTACAGGCAGTGCCGGTACCTCTGTTGTGTTTAACAAGAATGGTGATGCTCCCGGACGCTACGACCTGTTCCAGTTCCAGATGACCAACTCCTCCACCCCAGAGTATAAGGTGGTAGGACAGTGGGTGGAAACCCTGCAGCTCAGGGTATGACTTTTTACCGATACTAAACACAGAAAACAGACAGACAATTGCAAATGCTTGAATCTTAATAGGATATCTGGGCTCAGCGATGCTAAGGATTTACTAGTGTGAGGACTTTTTGTGTTTTCTAAAATTGTAATCTCTTATGTGACAAGGGGGTGCACATTATTTGCATCTCAAATACAGAGAGAGCTCAGGTGGAGGTATGTTTTACTTTCAGTCTAATTGATGTATTTTAGGTGCAGGAATAATCTGTTTGTGCAGTTTACCAAGAAAAAGGAAGTGTTACTCTTTACCCAGCAAGATAAATGTTCAGTATTCTTCAGGTGTTCTTTCCTCCAACAAATACAGAAAAATGTTCACACATACTCACACACACAGTCGTGTTTCCATCACTTCAGAGGACATTACATTGACTATTATTTGTTTCCTGGAGACTTACCCTAATCATAACCTTACCTTAACCTTAAACCAAGCCTTCATCCTAAAATTGAATGATTTATGGTGTGGGGACATGCTTTTTGTCCCCAAAATGTGACTTTGTGAAGAGACTTTTTTCCTCACAACATGAATAATACAAGCACGCAAAGACGCATGTAAGCCAAAAGCTAAACATATTCAGCAGTTCTACAAAGACATACTTTCAGACTTTATTTAAAAAGGCAAAAGTTTATATTCAGAATGGAAACATAGTTTTATCAAAGGTTATCAGATACCACTTTTTTTAAGAAGAGAATTTTAAAATCAGTGTTTGAATGGGGAGAAAAGGCGGTAATTATAGTCACATTTTGTACACTATTAAAAAAATGATTTGATATGTTTCCGCCTGTAAAAGGATGTTAGGTTTGGGCAGGACTAACACATCAGGAGGGATCTGATGTGAAAGAAGAAAGTAGAGAGAAAATGACATCATTTTGTTGGAGATTGCTCGCCTCTCACTGCATAACTTGAAGGACTGACGAAGAAAGAGAGTGGGAGGAAGAGGAAGAACATGTTCTTATCCCAAGTGTCAGTCCATATATGTTGAATGTTTGGCAGCAGAAATCTGCTGAACATGTTGATGTTGTTTTAAACTGACACCTGAAAACACACCTCCCGTGTTACTCCTCAGTAGCTTTCCTGCAGCTTTTACTGTACATGATGAAAATCTAAATCAATGATCACGTTTTATCAGATGGAATTTAAGGTACACCACAGAGTGCAAGTTAAATCATATAAAAGCTTTGTGCTTTACAGGAAAGGGAAGGATTTTAATATGAGAATTTGTAGAATGTCATTTTTTTGACATATTTAAAAGTTAATAACATAGATATGGTGTTTTTCAATTTATTGGAACTTTAAATAACTTTAATTCACCTACAAAAAAAAAAAAATACTGTCTAATATCAGGGTTCGGTGCAGAGACAGCTGCCGTGCTGCTTTTTAAGTGCGAGGTGTTGGTTTGTACCCACTGTAATAGATCTCACTGTCACAACACAAGAATTGGTTCGGGTGATTCATGTGGACCATAAAGAAACTGATGAGTTTTATTTTATTTCAAGGCAAACATGGTTTGAAATAGCCCATATGATGGGATGAAACCTGAGCTGAAAATTCTATGTATTTCTATGTAACTCAGATTACAAAAAAAAAACATTACATTTACATACAGATGAGTTAACATTTGCATAATGGCTCTCTGGATCACAAGAATTAAACTCGACTGAATGGATTTGATAGCACAGGTGGAATAACGTCTGCTGCTGGAGCTTTGTGTTTCATTCTGTTTTAGTGTGATTACAAACCAAACGCTGTTACAATGCAATTATATTCCAATACAATAGGTATTACTTTGTTCAGTTACACATAAAGAGCAATCTAATTTAAAGGTTACCCCTGACTGAACATACCAATACACTGTGCGATCATTGATAAAGAAGTTCGATGTGATGCTGTTCCAGCTCACAAAAGCTCAAATTAACTGTAAAATTAACAACTATAGCAAAACACAAATGAAAACTACAGCAGCCGTAAGAGAACAAGGTGTCAAAAATCTTGCTTCTGGTCTCCATAGCAACAGAGCTGTTGGTCTCATTACTGTTTCCACACTGTGTGTAATCGGGAGGTTTTCCAGAGAGCACCATTCATTGTCCAAATAACAAATGGCACCTTCATGCCCCCAGATAAATGGCAGATGATAATCTATCCAGACACCACAGAAACAACACATTTGTCATACAGGTACACACAACACACAAACACACACTGTAGATGTGTGTGTGTGTATGTGTGTGCTGCAAAGGTGCTGCTCTGTATCTGAAATTATTGTCAGTTGCAATATTTGGTGGAGGCAATGCTGTTTATATCCCTAGCTGGAGTCATGTTGTATGTGATGGTACCTGTAAGTGGTGGAGTTTTTTATCTGCTGTTGTTCATGTTAAAGAGTGACATGATCTATATGAGCGTGACTTAAAATGTCATAAAAAAATGGTAAGATGGTGGTTCATCTGTTGAGAATTTCCATGTGTTTAATGTGTGCTGACATTGGTTTAAATTCCATTGCAAACCGCAGAAATGAAAAGATGAGCAGTGAAGCGGAACAGTACATTTATGAAGTAATAGTTAGATGAGAAGATCAATGCCACTCTCATGTTTGCCAGTTAAATATGAAGTTATAACCGGGAGACAGTTAGCTTAGCTAAAATCCCTCCTACCAGTGCCTTTAAAGCTCACGACTTAAAATCGTTTGTGTGATCTGTACAAGAGCCCAAGTGTTAAAATGAAAAAATGTGGTCTTACAGGGAGTTCTGTGTTTTAATTATATTTCTTGGCCTTGTGCAATGATGTGCTGGAGTCTTGTCGTCATCATGAGATTGCCAGGCAACCAGCAGTGTGTTTATGTGCAGATTAAACAAATGAGATATAATGTGCTACTTGGTGTAGCTTCAGGATTTTTTAACCTTTGGACAAAGGCAGGGTAGGTGTTTCCTCCTGATTCCAGTCTGCATGCTAAGCTAAGCTAACTGTCTCCTGGTGATGGTTTCATATTTAGAGGACATATATGAGAGCGGTATTGAGCTTCTTATCTCTCTGCAAGAAAGAGAATAAGTATATTTCCCAAAATGTCAAACTATTCCTTTAAGTCATGAATCCACTTCAGATCAAGGTATGATGCACACTAAAAATATTATCACTAAAAATAGTTCCCATTAATTTTTTGTTATCTTTTTAAATCTGTGATATCAGAGCAGTTTTAAAACACAAAGAAATAATTAAAGCAGGAGTGTGAGACTTTTGTCTCCCCCTTCTGGCAGTGAGAGTAATTACAAAAACACTGTCAACACATTTCAATGATGTAGGCACATGTCGACACACATGGCTTCATTGTAGCCTACTCCATTGTTTCTGTTGTGGCTGTAAAACGGTGGATAAATTGTTTTGAGCATCACAACCCCCGTGAAATTACTCGTTTCACTATCAGAATTTGATCCATTTGATCTAATAACATTTGGAAAGTCTAGAGGAGCCGCACAATTAAATTATTTTGTCCCCATTCAAGTTAGCAAAGAGCTAACCAGAAGTTAGCTGGTTAGCTCTGCATGCGCAGTATACATTCATTCGGCCAGCGCAGGAATGTCAAACCCAACACCACATTAAAACTACCGAAATACTGTGAAATACAGAGAGATTTACCCGGCAGTGATAGACTTCATCAGCATTGTGTGAACTCGTTTGGCAAGGGCTTGAGTGTAACAGATATTCATTTATATGCAAAAGTTCTGTACTGCAGGTTTAACCTTTATATTTCAACCAGTAGTAGTAGATTTTAATGGTGGTTTTATGTAGTTTTCTATGTTTTTTCATTGCTTTTTGTTGTCCAGCTGATTTATTTGGGTTACATGTCTGATGTATATTGTTGTGAAACTGTCTAAACCATGTTGGAGTACCTTTAATCTTCTGGTGCTTTTCAAGCCAAGGATCACTACTCTTTCATAATAAATCAAAAGATAAGCTCAGAGTCTCATCAAAGCTATTTTAACACCCTAACAAAATATGTAACAGTCCTAAAAAATTCCATTTCTTTGTGGCTTTTGGCTGACTTGTATGTTGAGACTATAGTTTGAGCTTAAATCATAAAACACCTCAGGGCCTTTTGGAGTGGAGTTTGAAATAGTTCTGCAGTGTGTCTGTAAACCCCACTTTTCATTTTGATGACAAGATCATAAGTAGAAATAGCTCCGCAAAGTCTAAAATAGGTATTTTGCAATACCAAATCCCATTCTCCTTCCTTCTCATCACATATTTCATACCTCACTGACTCCTGTATTAAAACATAATGTCTTTTGCATTTCATATTTCTTTATTTTATTTCACTGAACAATGGTAAGCTCTGTTGCCATGGTGATTTCAATTACTTTCAAGTATTAAAAAAGGCAATCCCTCTAAGAAGTTGGTGAGGCAGATGTTGTACTGTATTAGGTTAATTGTTTTTTTCGACCGTTTAACTTTTTCATCTGTTTTCAAATATTGCGTTGTACTTTGTTTTTTCAAATATGAGCTCATGAAATTCATGATATAATATAAAGTGGCCGATCCTTAAGTTGTGTTAGAACTCTATATGAATGTTATGTCAAGCTAAAAAAATCAGGTTTTTTCACCATCTTCATGGTCTCTCATCTCTATTGATACCTTTTGCTTATCTGTCTGTTGCTAACCTTCTCTTCCTGTGCTGTGTCATCTGTCTCCCAGCTAGAGGAGCTTCAGTGGCCAGATGGGGAGCAGGAGGTGCCTATCTCTGTGTGCAGTCTGCCCTGCAAAACTGGAGAGAGGAAGAAGAGGGTAAAGGGCATGCCGTGCTGCTGGCACTGTGAACTGTGTGATGGCTACCAGTACCAGTACGACGAGACTTCCTGCAGACTGTGTGCCTACAACATGAGGCCCAACCCCAACAGAACCGCCTGCCAGCCCATCCCGATTATTAAACTGGAGTGGCACTCTCCATGGGCGATCATCCCTGTCTTCCTGGCCATGCTTGGTATCATCGCCACTATCTTCGTCATGGCAACCTTTGTACGCTACAATGACACACCCATTGTCCGGGCGTCAGGCCGAGAGCTGAGCTACGTGCTGCTAACTGGCATCTTTCTGTGTTACATCATCACCTTCCTCATGATTGCCAAGCCTGACGTAGCTGTGTGTGCCTTCAGGAGGATCTTCCTGGGTCTGGGCATGTGCATCAGCTACGCCGCGCTGCTCACCAAGACCAACCGCATCTATCGGATCTTCGAGCAAGGAAAGCAGACAGTCACGGCCCCACGCTTCATCAGTCCCACCTCCCAAATCGCCATCACTTCCAGTCTGATCTGTGTGCAGCTGCTGGGCGTGCTGGTGTGGTTTGCTGTGGACCCGCCAAACACCATCATCGACTACGATGAGCAGAAAACCATAAACCCCATGCTGGCCCGTGGCGTACTGAAGTGTGACATCACAGACCTACAGATTATCTGCTCACTGGGCTATAGCATCCTGCTGATGGTGACCTGCACCATCTATGCCATCAAGACAAGGGATGTACCAGAAGACTTCAATGAGGCCAAGCCCATTGGCTTCACTATGTATACCACTTGCATAGTCTGGCTGGCCTTCATCCCGATTTTCTTTGGCACAGCCCAGTCTGCAGAGAAGGTGAGTCATTTCTTTCTCCCTTTCTTTCTTTCTCTCTGTCTCTGTCACCACCCTTCTTTGTCTGTCTCTTTGCCCCCTCTCAAAAATCTCCCTTTCATTCCTTCAGCCCTGTTTTTATCTTGTCCAAACACATGAGCACATGCATATTTGTACAAAAACTAAATAAAAACACTAACAGTACATACAGGGAGAACACACACACACACACACATTTTGTGACTGTATAAGTTATGGGTTCATTTTCTTTTGATTTCAAATTCATATGGCTCCGATGTGCATGGAAACCCACACTAGGACCACCACAGACAGAAATAAGCATATTAAGGCGGAGGAAGAATTGATGTTAAGCACCAGAATCCTGAAATGCCTGAGGAGTGAAATGGATGGGGGTGCCGGCAGCTCCAGATGCCATTATCTTAACTCTTATGCCCAGAGCTCAACATATACTATTACGCCTTATTCTGGAGAGGAAGACAAGGAGGTTGAAGGGGTGGAGGAAGAGTACGATAACGAACTGGAGGAGGATGAAGGCAGGGAGAAATGGGGGGGTAAATAGAAGTTTGATTCAACACATTCCATCTCTTGACAGCGGCGCTCTACTCAACAAAGCATTTGACATTGGGTGCTACCGGAGTTGATTGAGAATATGACATTTTGACCTTCTGTGCTAGTCATTGCTTATCTGGGCAGCCCTGGGTAGAATACAGATGCATTCATCTGCTGGACTCATGAGCTACACACGCTGCTTGGCAGGCCATATGTACAAGACGGAGTGGAAGGGAAGTTTTCCACTGACAGAATATCGATGCTGACAGGAAAGTGTTACTCCTAACCTTTTGAGAGGCACGCCGTTCAATATCCTTCCTGCTAAGCTACCGCATGAGATGGATCAGATTTTCCTCATCTCAATTTGCTGCTGATTTCATAGATGAATTACACCCTCAGCAGCGATTAGGAGTTCATTATGTTACTCGCAGCGACTAGCGAGGCAGTAATGTGTTTATCTTTCCCCTTTATGCAGTTAACTCTTTCTTCACACTCGCTGCTGCCTTACACTCACCTCTAGTTCACACCGCAGCATCCTGGTGTAATGGCCTGTGTGGGTGCATTTCTGCTTGCTCCCTAGCCACTGCGAGTGAGAAGTGCCTTTGCATGTCTTGGAAACCTTCTTTGCAAAAGCTGCAGTGTAGTTAAGATGAAGTGCTATCTTATTCATCATTTGAGCTTACTTAAGGTTTCAGAATGAACACGCCTTCCTCCCAACGTCTGTCTCTTTGAAGACTGTAGTTACTGGCTTATTAGATCCCTGTATGAATACTTCAGTAAAAATTGGTACAGTACAATAGTGAAAAAATATTGTCACTACGTGACAGAGATGTGTGCTTGTGTGTGTAGATCTGCATGTGCAAAGACTAAATGTGATCAAGGATAGATTAGTGTTTGACTATATCCTCACTTTATGATTACCTCACTCCATTGTGTTTTTATATGTGTGCACAGGTGGCTAAACACTCAGGCAGATTTGAGTAATCTCTCTTACCCCACGTTGTCCAATATCAAAAGATTTATGAATACACTGTGGTGATATGCTGCCAGCTGCCAGTGATAATCTAAAAATTCAGAGGGCTGTCTGACCTTATGTTGCTTTATTGCATTGTATCGTTCAAGAGTGACCTGGCCAAGAGAGCAGCATAAACATTATTACAACGATAAATGCAAACAACAGAAACAGACAAATACAACTGTCACACACTACAAACAAGTCAACACGATATCCAGTTAATAAGTAAGACAAGGTCAAGGACAAAAATCCAGTTATGATGCATAAACAGGTACAATTTTCTAAAACAATTTCAGTGAAAATTTCAGAGCAATCACACTGACCAGGAGTACTATTTCCTCGATCCTTAAAATTGAAGTAATCAGCTCTGACAATTTCCGGTCTATCTGCACATTATTCCAGGAAGAAGGTTCAGCACATTTAAAAGCTTTTTTTGCCTAATTCTGTTCTAACTCTGGGGACCAACATGTCTAGAATAGCGTGAGAACGCAAGTAATATTGATTTTGGTTTTTGCACATGTATGTACACAGATGAGGAGAAATCAGCCCAAGGAGAGATTTATATATAAAAGCTAACCAATGCCTTAGCTGAAAACATACTTTTTTAGAATGGCTTTCCCATAACATTCAATAAATTCAAGTGAGTGCTCTGGGTGATGACTGTATGCTTTCTATGTTTGTATGTGCGTGATGTCTGTATGTGTTCGTGAATGTGTCTTTTATGGTTTTCTTGTCCTCTTTTCTTTGTGTGCCTAGTCAATGTAAAGCACTTTGTAACCTGTGTTAAAAAGGTGCTATATAAATAATAAAAGTTTTACTTACTAACTTACTAATGCAAAAGTCTGCTTACATACAGAGATGGCCACTTAGCAGCAGCATACAGAGCACAGTGGTGTATGAGATTGCCACAGCCAGTAATGAAACATAAAGCACAATGGTATACAGTGTCCAACGTCTTTAGCCACTGTTCAGGTACATTCATAAAGAGCAGATCGCTGTAGTCCAATAAAGGTAAAAATGTTGCTGAAATCCTGTGTTTCCTTGCCTGGAGGAAGAAACAGGATTTATACCTAAAAAAAAGAAACTTAATCTAAGTTTCAGCATGGAAACAATGCTTTTAGTGTATGATTTTAAAAACAAGCTGATCAGTAATAATACCTAAATACTTATATGTTGTGGCCATTTCAATTTCAACACCTTGAGCAGTTGAGATCTTAGGAAGATTAGATGTTAACGCTGCCATTTGAAAATAGCATGAATTTAGATTTGTCTGCATTTACCCGCAACTTTAGTTGAGTCAAATGGGACTGAACAATATCAAAGGCAGACTGCAGGAATTTAAGGGTTTGTACTACTGAAGGGGACGAGAAATAGATAACTTTATCATCTGCATAAAAATGGAATGCAGTATTTGATAAATTGTAACAGAAATTATTTACATAAATGGAGAACAGAAGTGGTCCTAGTATGGAACCCTGGGGCACACCTTTTGATACAGGGAGGAAGGAAGAAGAAGACCCAGAAAACTGGACACACTGTGTTCTAGCTGAGAAGTAATTTGAAAACCAGCTTACAGCATGCCCAGATAAACCAATATTGTTAAGTCTATCCGCCAAGGTGACATAGTCAACTATGTCAAAAGCCTTGGACAAATCAATAAAAAGAGGTGCACAATATTTTTTGCAGCCCAGCGCCTCAATGTCATTCACCACTTTAAAAGCAGTGTTTATTGTGCTGCGTTGTTTTCTAAAGCCTGACTGATGTTGTGATAGAATACCATTTGTCTCTAAAAATTCTTGAAGTTGTTCACTAAAAACTTTTCAAGGACTCAAACACATAATTTAGAGATCAGCCTATAGTTATTAAACAACTGAGGGATCTCCTCCTTTCAGCAAAGGGAGAACATAGGCGGATTTCCATATGTTAGGAATCCCATTGTTGAAAAGGATAGGATTAAAAATATGAGTCAGAGGTTCTGCCTCTGAGAGAAGCCATGCAAAAAAGTTAACAAAAGATCACAGAGCATCTCATCTCCTCCTGTGCACCTGCATGTGCTCAGTGAAACCACTCCACACACTCAAGTTAATTACTGTGAGAGTCACCAGTATCCAACATCAGCTGTCCTCATGAATGGGGATCAACTAACTTTTGAAACAAACTCCAGGACTGCATGTCACTGTTGAAACTGACTTTTGATCAGTTCAGAATCAGATAACAGAAATAAAAATTGTGTTTATAAAGTCACAAAAAATGTGTTGTTTAGATAGATGTACTATATGGGAGGCTCGGTAATGTCTTTAACCACAAAACAGTCTGCAGTTCAGAAGAGTAGGGTGATGATATAATGAAATATTTTCCCTGCGGCATGGAAACTTTCTAGTAAAACACCCACAAGAGTCAGTCGTGCCTAAAAGAGAGATTCATGTCATGAAAACGCACATACCTCAATACATGTCTGGAAACCACTTAGGCTCTTGTAAGATGCCTCCTGTACCCACATGAACTTCTTGAAGACCAACCGTGCTGCCAAGTATCATTACTTGACTGACTGATGAATATCTCTACTGCCTCTCTCCAGCTTTCAGCAAGTAAATCAAAACTGCAACTTCTAATCCTCCTGTCTCCCTCCAAACTGTACTTGAACTTGACACTCATTGCAGAATGTGAAATCTTTTGAAAATACATGTAATTCCCCCACCTTTCAGTTGTTTTATGATTGAAACCTTGAGAAGATTGCACCAGAGGCAGACTGCAGGCAAAAAGCTAAAACCGGTCAAGAAAAAAGGGTTGTGGTTTTTAGTTTGAAAATAAATGTTGAACATTCTTCAAGATGAAGAAGATACCGTTTACCACACTCAAAGTAGAAACGACGATGACATACTGTAGTTTTCCTGACAGTTGCAGTTTGGAGAATTAGATGTGGATGAAAACCCAAATACAGAGAATAACAACACTTATATGCATTGGCCAATAACTTGGGTAACTAGTTACCAAGGTTACATATGATACCAAAAGTAATAAATTGCTTAAATCTTATACTGATATATTCCAGTACACTGTTTACATAGTCATCTTTAAAGATCCCCTCCAGACATGTTTTAGAATTTCAAAAATATAAAAATAATATATGTTTTTCCACAAAACAGTACAATTACTTTATAAATCCTTAAAATGACACAAAGAATGAAGAATGCCTGTAATGTATGCATGCCATGTTTTGCATTTATTGTATTGTGCAGTATTGCACACACAGCAGTGATATTTAAAACTCTCTTTGGGCTTTGGTGCATCTCTCCACGGAGAACATGTAATTTTCTACTTATGTTCCCTCTAGATGGTGAAATTTTATTCCTGTAGTGTCACCCAGTCCTGTGAAATACCCCATAATAATATGGACACATCTGTCTAATATTGTAGCCATGCTATAATTTGAAATAAATTGGTAATAAATTAGATTTTACCTGCTGTAAGTTAGTTGAGATATCCTTCATGAAAATCAAGCATTTGACACCCTACCCAGAGGTACATAACTGTGTTCTAATACAGGTTTTTATTGCACTGAGGAACCTTGTGGTGAGCGTTACCTTTATGATCTCTTCGCATAAAGATAATGTGAACAAAATTTTATGTTATTACTGCTGAAATAGTTCGTTCTGACAGAACCATCACTTTTGCAAAGCTTCAGTTTCCCTGCTGAAAAAAAGCAGTTGTGAGGACAGCAGTTTCTGCAGGAACAGTATGTGTTCTCCTCTGCATCAGCACAAAGTCAATGACAAAAAAATCACTCAATTTTCATCAAAACAGTAACTTTTAATAAGCTCATCTCTCCTCTCACTGATTGTTTCTTCCTGAGCACCATCTCCCTGTGAATAGGCTCCTAAATACTGAAGAGATAAGAGTCCCTTCCTAAGTTAAGAAAGTTGATTAAATAATTATACTCCCATTCTTAAAAGTAGAACCAAAGATGTATCAATCTGTGGATCTGATTTCCTATTCTAGAGACGTTAGATAAATATGGGCCCTCAACATAACACCATAAAGACAACAAATTGCATTCAAGAAAACATCAACAGTGACTTCCTCAGATTGTTTTGACTTTTAATAGCCTGCTCTAACGAATTCAGAGACGGTTATATGTGTCATAACCTCTTTATCTGCCAATCGTGAAGCCCAGAAGTGGGGATCTTCGGTATAGAGTCAAAATGAAGAGAAGGCCATCCACAAGGAAAATGGTGTCTCCAATATTGAATAGGGCTTTGCAGCACAAAGCCAAGCAGAGTTATTCATGACATGAGCTGGGCTAGAAAGTAGGCCACCCAAAACAACAAGAGACATCCAGGTAGTTGAGAGGAGACTGCAAATCCCCCGAATCCATTATTGAAGGCATTCTCTAACGGGGCAGAGAGCATCCTAATTGTCACTTTCTGAATCAAGTCCTTATCGCTATGTGCATTTATAGTCCTCAACCATACCCAACTAAATTGCCTTTGCAGTAAGTATATCCCTGGTGGGTATAATTATGAGAATTACCCTCAACAGTTTTTTGTCTAAATGAAAGACACATCGTTTGTTGTGGCTGGATGTTGGCATTTGGCTTGTCAATGAGATGTAAAATTCCAAAGCAACCGTTTGATTCCTGATGAAGACGTTAATAAATCATTACTGCTGCTATAAATAGAGAGTTGCCAAGCAGTTGTGAAAATGACTTCATGTATTTATTTATGTTAAAGCAACAGGAATTAATTATGGATGTTCTGTGACAAGCTAAACATTTGAGTGGTGGGTGAGAGGGCTACGAATTTGGGTCAAGCTCATAGAGAGGCACAATGAGAAACCCTTTCTCGGTGATTAGAGGCAGTAAGAAAAGGGATTTGGTTTGGTGTGTTTATGTGTGTGTATATCTGTATTAGAGGGAGTGAAATCCCACATACCTACATGTTTTTGTGTGTGTGTGTATGATTTTGGTTGTGTGTGATGAGTACGAGCAAGCACCTAATGCTTACTGTGTGCCTGCTCCCGAATCTACTCTCCTGCATGGTCAATAAATCAGTTCTGATAGGGTCAGCATTGCAGCATCTAAGGTATCAGAATCTCATTAAAAGCTTATTCTAGCCGTGTTTAGTTGCTCGCACCAAACTCTGTAATGTTGCCATGGATACCAGACAGGTTACTAGCTACCAAACATGGAAACACAACACAGGGCGGAGAATCTCTGGTGATTACACTTGACGCCATGTGCACTCCTTCGCAATGCTTTGATCGGTTGCCCCAATATCTAATCATAAACACTGCAAACTCACATCTCAGACACAACATTTCCGTTCTCCTCCAGCTTAGAGTGACACAGAACAGCACCGAGAGCATTGTGATATTCATACAGTTATTAATGCATGGTGCGCCAGCCAGATCACTGCCTCTGATGCTGCTCTACAGAGAAACAAAAGGGGAGTGAGAGAAGGCAGTTGAGTGCATTGGCATGTTGATGATATCAAGCATCTGAATGATTGTTGGAGATTGAAGACAAAGGCATGACTGGCATGTAAATGAGTCTGCCTTGTATGAAAGAAATGACCATTAGTCGTGCTATTTACCAAGAAAAACGGTATGCAAATGGTGACATTTCTTCCTCTCACTGAAGCGGTGAGCATTTCGGTGCTCTGCAGATACACTGTGATAGCTAATGTGTTTACAGTTGTATCCTCTCCCCGTCCACATTAACAGCGGTTGACTGAGAGGCAGCATATAAGTGACATCTGATGCTTTCGAGTGCAGTAGATTAGTGAGGAGGCTTTGGTGATCTGCTCTTGAAACAATAATGTCCCCTCTTGAAGTGATTTTCCCTCCTCCAAGACCCTTAAATGAAAGAAGAGCCTTTTGCGTGTACTCTGAATCACCAACTTTGCTCCTCTCTTTCTCAAAACACCACCTCATAATGAAGTCACTCTATGAATTCTGTGTTAACCTAAATTATAGCGTGATCTGGGTTATGTAAGCTCACAATTACAACTCGACAATGTGAAAGGTGTTATGCAAGCTAAGAAAAGGAATCTCATGCAGAAAGCATGTAAGAGAATGCACCTGTGTGTGTGGCTCACATGAATGGCAATCTTATGAATGATCTCACCACTTAACGCAGTGAGAGCCTTTCATAAGCTGCACTCCACTGCGTGCAGAGCTGCAGAAAAACAAATGTAGACCTGTTGTACACTGCAGATGCCGTGTCCCCAGTCCATGCTTAGTCATTTATTGTACTCCAGGAGGAATTTACATTAAAATGGGCCTGGGTACAGGATTGTAATAGGAGGTAGCAGCTCAAAGGCTGTAGATTGGTATGATGAATGCTTGAGTGGTGAGATAAAACATCTGAAATGAAGGGAAGGAGAGGTGACTGCAACATGTCACGGACAGATCCTCGCCCGACAGTGTAGTCTATCAATCTATTCAAGAGTCTGAGTGGACAGACCAGTAGAAAGGAGGCCATGCGAGGACATTTTGATAAAGTCTTGGCGGTGCTTCTGCTATTGTCATTAATACGCTTGAACCGTCTTTGACTTGAGTGAGTAGCTGCAGGTCAGGCTTTAATAAATGCTGCTGAATTATGTTACGCTTGATTGCTCCTTTCCCCCCAGCGACACATGGCAAATATCCAGACCAGCTATGTATCTGATGATAATGTTAGATTATCAAAAAAAAAAGAAAAAATTTAACATTGAATTATCAGGAGGTTTTGTATTATATTAGAACATAAAGTAAACATATCATTTAATGATTTTGGTCCTTCTGTCTGGATTTTTCTACACTCCGGGAATAAAAAAACTACAACGACCAAGTTTTTTTTGCTGGATGCTCAGATTTTGTTATCAGGCTATGGTTATTATTAGGTTTTGCCTTATCACTGTTTCCAGTGTGACTGTGCTGTAATTGGCTACAGATGTTTAGCCACATAGCGCTCTTGTCCATCATTTTTCTTGATAAGGGTTTAAATGCTACTTCTGAGTTATAGAGCTGCCAAATTAAAGTTCATACCTCATACAAAGGAACTGCCCATTTTCATCATGTTTGCTGCTATTTCAGTCTGTATTAAAATCACGCTTTACCTGTCTGCTCTCCCTTCTAGCTGTACATTCAGACAACCACCCTGACCATCTCCATGAACCTTAGTGCCTCAGTAGCACTGGGCATGCTCTACATGCCCAAGGTGTACATCATTATCTTCCACCCTGAGCTGAACGTACAGAAGAGGAAGCGTAGCTTCAAGGCTGTGGTCACAGCTGCCACAATGTCATCACGTTTGTCCCAGAAGCCCAACGAGAGGCCCAACGGAGAGGCTAAGACTGAGCTATGTGAGAACCCTGCTGCTGACCCCATGAGTAAGTAACTCAGTGAGAGAATCATAAAGCCTTGGAGCCACATGTGCACCAAACTCATTTACGTTTACATTAGACCACGCTTCACAAAAGACTTTTGGTCAAAATGCATTTAGATTTAAATATATTATTTAACATAAAAATATATTGATAGCTCCACATTTTGTAATCTACTATATTAAAGCTGTGAATACAAAAGTAATATGAACACTGTGAAAACTATATGTTTGGTCACATGTAGGCTAAATATATTCTGTGATAAATTCTATGATGAATCTGTGATACTAACATCACACACATATGAAATTTATATCTATATTTATCTATATACACTCACTGGCTAATTCATTAGGTACACCTGTGCAATCTAATGCAATCCAATACAACAGCTCTGCCATAAATTCTACTTTTACAAGCTTATACATTTTCAGTTTTTGTTGACATTGTCAGAAAGATGGTAATTCTACTTGATGTTTATTGTTGAGGTCGTAGTGGATGGTGGTGGTTATATTGAATGGTGTCTCTAATATTTTGTCCACTCCACCAAATTACATGAGGAGGGCAAAATATTAACTCATTAACTCATATCTCTGTGTTTTGTCTTCAATTAATTAATAAAGCTTATAAAAAGATTAGGGTGTGATACAGACCACAAAGAAGACTCAGGAGCTGAGATCTACATTTACAGTATATGTGTGTGATGGAGGTTTCAGTTGGTTTTAAATCTTATTTTTAGACTTATATGTCTTTTACTTTCATATCTTTCTCATTTTTTTTTCCTTGTACTAGAAAGTCCCATTCCAGCAATTTAATTGGTTGGCTACTTGGATAAAATAATGTATAATGTCCTATAGAATGGATCCAGTTATCTCCTTCCCTGATAAAAGGTTAGACCTTTAGTCCAAGTGCACAGCAGCATGAGAGAAGATGGGGGAATAGCTCTGTGAAAAGATTTGAAGAAGCATGGCTTTGTCACGGGAATGGAAGGAGATAATCTGTCTCTATAGCTATGTGTTACTCATACCACCCTTCATCTGAAACAGTAAGCATGATCCTGTTAGCAAAGATAATACCGGGTATTACTTTCTGAGTGGGGAAGCCTACGTACGTCCATAGTTAGGTGATATAGTGTTTGCTTTGGATGAGAAACACCAACACATACGGAAATGCAAAAGCTGGATTTCAGACTCTTGCCATGGAAGCTCTTTGCTCTTCTCTAGTGAGGAGAAAGCCAGGGATGATTGACAGTTCATGCAAATCACACATCACAGCCTCCAAAGGTCTCCTCTCCCACAACGCTTCTAATCACATAGAGCGATCATAGCACCCACAGGTGCGCCATCCCCTCAACCCCTCTTTGAATTATGCCTATGATATGACAGATTTTCCTGGGAATTTCTCCAAACACCCAACAGTTGTCACACTCATCTGTCAATGAGCCGAATGAGCTTGTGTATGTGTCTATGCAATACAACTGTGTGTGTGTATTTGTGCGTGCAGTTTTCAGTGTGTGTATTAGTGTGTGACTGAATGTGTGAGTTATACACACATAAGTCAAAGAGCTGATGCAAGTGTATCCAGGGATGGGGAGCATATCCTTGCCAGTCACACATGTGGCTCATCGAGCAAATACACTCTCCATAGAGGGTGAAACCTAAACATCTGTCGCAACAGCACATCAAAAGTCCCCAAGCAGGGCACGCAGTCTCTAGGAGGCCCTCCCAAAAGTGCAACGTGTCATCTGTTCTGTGCGTCTCTCACCTTCTGTCTCTCCTATACATGAATGTCTTCTCGCCTCGCCTCCCCTCCCTGCACACTCTCTCCTCCCCTTGCCCTTCTTTTTTAGCGGCAGTGGAAGTGACATTTATTAATGGCGAATTTATGTGCATGACCGCCCCGAAACCTGAACTGTGGCTCCACCATCCCTGGAGACTGTCCGTCAATTCCTGTAACCATCAGAGCGCCAAATACCTCCCTTTCAGTGCCCATCAGGCCTATCCGAGATGACTCAGAGTGATTTAAAGGATTAAGAACATTAGAAGTTCTGCAGATTTACATTGGTATTGATACAGTGTCAGATCTTTCTTAACCTTCTCAGAGATGTTGAAATGATTCACCATCTTGTGCTAATTTCCTGACTTAATGCTTTTCAGATCAATTTCATTTAACAAAACAACTTAACAAAGGACAAGGGACAGGACAAGAGAAAAGAAAATTTATGAAACCACAATGGATGAGATAAATAATCAGCTATCAGTATTAAGAATTAAGGTGATAGCAGAGGTAGCTGTCTCAGTCTCTGACAAATAAACACACATGCATAAACAGCGCCCGGCTCAAAAATGACTGATCTTCCTGAAGACTGTTTATGGTTACCAGCAAAAATCTGTTGTACATTTACTTATGTTTTATTCATCATACTTGCAGGCCAAGACTACAAAATGCAGCTGTAAAGAAATGGTGTGACTTTAATTGCATAGCCCATGGGAGATGGTTGCCATAGCAGCATTAAAGCAGTAGAATGAGAATTTATAGCAATGTCTGTGATTAAGGAAATGTACATCGACCTTCTCCTATTGTACACAAAGGACAACACAAACGCAAATACATATATCCTTGTACTTGCTGTTTATCCTCATGAGCACAGTCTGCTGACTACAGTCACACGTCCTCATTCCAGCCTTAACCCCTAAAATAACCTTAATACAAAGACTAACCTTAACCCTACACTTCATTCTTGTCCTCCAACAGTCTTTTCAAGAAGTCGTGACAAGCCAGAGTGACCTCGGTTCGCAAAAAATGCCCACACTATGAACGTTTTGAGACTCAGGCGGTTCTCATAATGATAGATACACAGGAGGACACACAAACACACAGTACCTAGGCACTCAGCCACATTCTGATATGTTTCCATGGCAATCCAGACTGGGATCACATTGCATGCCCTAGCATTTGTTCGGTGCCCACTTGTGTGGTGTTTGTGTTTTTTATCACTAGTTAGCATCTGAAAATAGAAACTAAGGCTTTACACAGGGGTATTATGAGTCGAAATGATACACTAGGCCAGAAAATATTGCTACTGATTGCACACAGCTGGTGCTAAGAATGCACGGCACAGTAAAAAGAGTTTACTAAAGCATATGATGTTTATTTGCCTCTGTTTGCGAATTTGAAAGATGCATCTTCTTGTTGTTGTTTCTTTTTAGCGGTGCTCCAAGTAAATCGTAATCTTGTTTTTTTTCTCAGGTCAAGCAACCAAGAAAACATATGTGAGTTACAACAACCTCAGGATCTGATCTGCTTGAAAATGAATGCTGTTTGTCCTTTATCTGTGATTGAAAAGGGAAGGGAGCTGTAGAGGAACAGAGAAAGACAGACAGAGTCAGGAGAGAGAGCGCAGGCATCCCAGCACCACCTGCAGTACCTATGCACTCCAGGACTGTGGATAGCATCCAACCTTCATCCAGACATGATACATGAGTCCTGACAGAGACTAGCGCAGCTGCAGGCCAGTGTGGCTGGGTTGGCCTCCAGAACCAAACTGTAGGTTTTTAAACTTGTGTTGTGGCCCCCTTCTCTCTGACAGAGGTCAACTTGCCTGCTAATAGGGGTCACTGTGAACGAGGACAGTCGTAAAAAGGACAGTGGATCTACTTTCAAGATTTTTTTTTTTTAAAATGTCATTAAAGCCATATTCTCTTGGGGTTCCCATTATCTGATTTCTGTTTTGTATTGTTTATAAGTGATTTTCTTCTGTGCCTCTTTTCTCTTGAAGTTGATTTAAAAACCTTGAACAGCAAGCTCTGCCACATACAGTATTTTGTTTTACAGAAATCAACTCAAAATCAGTCCCAGATGATTATTATGTTAGAGTGATGGGCATTGTAAGTATATTTTTTTGTAAATATTTGAGAGTATTTTCATGTTTGGAGTACAAAAATAGATATCCAGTCTTTGTTCAATTGGATTTGGATGGTAATGAAAAGCACCACAAAGTGTTCACTTTGCATGTGCCAATGTATGTCTGTTCTATTTGATGTAAACAAAAAAAAAAAGAGAGAAATAAATTCTGAAAATGATAATGAGCTTCAGCATCCTTCTGCGGTTTGTTTTCTTTACCACTGAACTTCATTAAATGACAGAATATGGCTTTAATCTGTTGTTGAATTGACCCCCTCCCTCCATCCCCTCCCACCCCTTGTATCTGCAAGCATGTTTGTTTTATATAGTTTCGTACTGGGTATATTATGCCTAATTATAGTGTGGGAAACAAGCAATCATGCAAGTATGTGGTGATGTCTGTCAAATTATGAACATGTAATAAAATAATTTTGTTATCTTTTATACAATGAAACCAGACAGCATAGTTATTTCTGTGCATGAGTCTGTTTGTGTGACTGGCCATGTTTGTGTTTTAGAGCAGGAGAGCGTATCGCATGTTTAAACTAATGTATGAATAAGTACCATTAATCACTGTGCTGTTTATGGGTTTCTGTAAACCGATGGAAATGTCATGCGCTCGTTTACTGTCTCACCCCATGACAGGGTACATTAGCGAGCTCGCTGAGCTGTGCTGTGATGCAGAAGAGATGAGACCCTGCGAGAGGAGAGAATGTCCACTAGTCGACTCTTTTACTCACCCTTTGCTCTTTCTGTCTCATCAGTTGTTTCTCTCTCACTGTTGCTCCTTCCAAGTCTCAGCACCGATCTCCTACATGAATAATATAACGTCAGATCAATTTGTCCTGCTGATGACCAAGCCTTTACGAGCTAACCACTCTTTATTCCCGTTCCTGCCTGCAAGCTTAATGTTACTATTTTCAATATTGATTATTATATAAAAACATGAATAGGCCATGCATGAGAGACTTCTGTTTCTTCTCATGGTAAGCGTCTCCCTCTAGGCTGTTACATGGGCAAATGATAAACGACCACGAGATGCTGATTCCTCTTTTTTTTGCCTGAGTGTGTAAGTGAGGGGGAGAGCGAGTGAAAGAGAGGGAATGAGGTCCTTACCCACACAGGTTTTCTGTTGTTTCACTTTCCATTTGTCTGGCATCTCTCTTAGCTCCAGTGGGACCAGATGGTCTTTACTTCTCATACGTACAGTCTGTCATTTTCTGTTGCACACAGCCAAGAAAAATCCCACTTCTGCCCAATTAAGACTAGCCTCTCCCCCACCAAATTAATTGCCTGTGTCAGTGTCTGTGTGCTGTAAAAGTAATCAGTAGGGGCTGAACAGAGTTTAGATCTGCAGCTCAGCAAAAAGAAAAGAAACACTAAATAGCTCAATAGCACCTTGGATGTCGATATGAAGAAAAAACTTAAAGAGAGGCGATGTTTGAAATGCAGGAATAATTTTAAAATCTGAACACGGTGCGTGTTTGGGATTGGTTTTTACCTGTCTAAAATAGTGAGAGGTATGTTCTACTCCATTGCCAAAACTCTCAAGGCTCCTACGTAACGGCCCACCTGCTCAGTATGCATCTGTTCTGTAGGCAGCAGTTTCCTGGGAGAATCAAGTGGGAGAACATCAAAGGGAGGAAACTAATCATGGTGGACTGAGAGCAAGGCACACTCCACCAGGAGGACTTAAATGTTTCAAACTCTTAGGACTGTCAGTCACAGATTATTATGTGTGGAACATTTGAAGTCGAACAACAGATTTTTATAGACCCTTAAAATGTACACTGTAGGGTAGGCTTGCCATCGGTTCTGACTATTAAGAACTGTCTAGATGGTTACAAATTGGGTCACGTCTGCGTGACCTAATTTGACAAGGTGACGCTTCTGTTCTATGAAATGTACATTTCAGTGTGCGCTTCATGTGACATGTAGAAGTCGCAGCACCAAAGGCTCAGGCTCTCTTCAGTCTGAGTTTTAATGTCACTTTGGTCCAGCTCCGCCTTTGAGGAAAGCCTTCCTTATCTTGTCAGAACTCCTGATGCGCTCTTTCACAGACAATTTACTGATCCTGAGTCTAGATTAGCTCTGTTTCATGGCTCCTGGGCCCTGGGCTCTCCTATCTCACCATAAATGTCCAATTATCCAACTCCAGCCAGAGTGAAACCTTATCTCCTTCCCGTCAGTGACCAACCGAGGCCTGATATAGCATAGGGTGGATAAAGACACTCTTCTTATTTTTCCCCACTGCATCTTGTACTCAAAACCTCCTTATGATGCCAGTTGTTTCCCGGCATTTTTCTCTTCCTCTGTATCTGCTCTGTTCTGGAGAAATCAGGCCAGTACTGTTACCGCATACACATAAGATTTTTATAATTAGTGGTACAGTAAGATAGCCATTGGACAGACATGAATCACATCATCCACATCTCCTCATAGTCACTAATTACCCTCCACAGGAAGATTATGAGTAAATTTTGTGAACATGCTCTGCAGCTAAAATGCTGTGTTTGTTTTTCTACGAGCGATCCAAGAAACAGATACAGCCCTTTTTTTTAGTGAATAAATTTGTTTAGGGTCACTGGGTGCTATTTCTTATCTGTGGGTCCACAGAGCCACTCTTTGCCTAACTTAGACTGCATGGTATGGTATGTGTGTGTGTGACAGCGTTACTGCATTTTTAATCAGCGGAAGAGACCAGGCATCATTCTCATCACATTAGTGTCTCCTGGTATTTATTCCTCTCTCTCTCTCTCTCTCTCTCTCTCTCACCACTTTTACTCCTGGAGGGGAGTTGGGTGGGTGGAGAGAATACATCTGAAATTTGCTCATTTGACAGTCGTTAGAGATATGGATTCTGACAGTACACAATTAGCTCAGTCACCTCCTTTATCTTCACTCATGTGTGGCTGGGGGATTTAGTACGTGTTGCCTCCACTGTAATGACTGTTATACCTCTCTCGCTGCCTCCCTCCCTGTCTCTTTCACTGTCTTCCCCTCCTATATCATCGATATCCAAACTTCTAATTCCATCTTTCAACCCAGTTAATGATTATATGAAAATTACATATCTGGCTTCATGGATTTAATTGACTGCTGTGTTATTAAGACGGCTGAGCGAGACGAATGCTCTTCAGAAATTGCAGCTGAGTAGGTACGCTAATCTGCCGCTTTCCCCCAATTTCCCCTGTCAGAAAAATGCTTTCATGGAGAAAAGAAGTACAGAGTGCTGGCATACATCTTGTGAATATGTTGTGTATTTGTTGTTTTTTTGGCTTTGTGAAGGATGCAGCTCAATTTTAGGATCTGGTAGCCCACTTGTACAAAATAAAGTACATTTTTTTTACATTGAATTGCAGTTCCTGTTCACGGCAGAAGCAAAAGCCAACCCCATCTAAACCAAGGGAGATCATCTGTGGCTTAAGCAGGAGTTGACAAAGATAAGTGCTGGCTGGCTGTGAAATTTAAGAGAGCTAAGCCCTTGATTTCGTGAAGCATGGCAAAAACAATGTATTTCCACATCCCACACAGATCACTGTTATTTCAAAGAAAAGTAAATGCCCAAAGAGAAACAAAATACTGAAATGGAAATGAATAGTTGTGAAAGTGTGATAGAAATCCACATCAAACAAAGATGAAATGAAATCAAAAACCCAAAATTCCACTTTCTTCTTAAGAACTGATCCTAATTCAGGCACATAAATCCTTCACATGAATCCACCTTTAAAGGCTTAAAAGATATGAGTTTTGCTTTAGGCGTTTGTGCAGGAAGTGTAAAGTCAAATGATTATAAATCAGTTCAAATTGTGAATTATAGTCTTACCTCACAAACTACATCGCAGAGGATTGTGTGTCTCATTTTTCAGTTGGCGGTGGAGTGTGGAGTGCTCTCCATTTGATTAAACTCTACCCAAAGGCTGCATCAATTATGTATCTTCACAATGGAGTTAATGGACTGCAATAACAGTTGAAGATGACTTGACTAAATTTCCACATGACATGGCAAGAAAAATCTCACTTTGGTAATGTAACACCCTTGAAGAGCTTGTCTGAAAAGATAAAAGATCAGCTCTGCTTCTGGATTTTTAAATAAAATCACATTTTCTTTTGTTAACTTCTCTGTTAATCGGTAAAGCATTGTGCCCTCTGACAGATCTGTCTCTTCCAGGAGAGTGCAATATGCAACACACGTCTCTGCCGCGCACAAGGCACTGTACATCCCTCAATATACCTGTGTGGGGTTCATGTGTGCACTGAATGCATATGTGTGTGTGAGTATGTCAGCTTGCAATCCATCCACCTTGTGATACAGCCTCTATAACTCTGGTCTCTTGGGTTTCGATCCCATGAGTGGACCCTCGCAGAGAACAGAAGGGGCCCGCCAAGCCCCGACTACACAGTCACTGACCCATCTGGCCTTTCGGCCTGCAGGGAGCATGCAGGATGCAAGGACCAAATCCCTGCACAAATTGTGCTAACATGAGGCCGACAGCTCACACAATGCCTGTAAAAAAGTAGAAATGGTGTACCTCAACCACATACTGAGCAACCCCCATGTTTTATTTTGAGATGTTGTGTGTTATCTGGACTGCACAAAATGACACGGGGGCAAAGAGTTTCCATCTAAACTACTGAGAAGACTGTGCCACATGGTACATAAAGCGACAGTGATCCTGCTATCTTTGGAGCAAAAACTACATGTTGATTCAGCTGTGATCTCTGCAAGTCTGGCAGAGGATGGTTCAACATGACATCGCAGAGCAGGGTGGTTTTAACCTGACCTCCGTGCTGCTGTTTCTCCTCTACACTCAAATGCACAGCCATGTAAATGTTTCTAATAACCTCTCACATGACAAGTGTCTGCTGCTGCCCTCGGCCCCTGCCAGCAGCAAGCCTCAGCTTAAAATGCTGCTCACACCATTAACGCCAGTGCAAGCAGCCAGCACAAGGCAGCATCTGTCATGTTTTCTCCCCCGGTTGGTTATGAAACCCTCCCCAACTCCTTAGCTTTGTCATGCCTCTGAAAATCCACGGCATCTGAGGCGCAAACGGGCTCCTTCCATGACTGAAGACGAGGATTTCCATCCCAGCTCTGGAATGAATCCAATTTATGAGATAAGAACCAAAATGCAATTAGTCTACACTTTCTAAATCTGTGACTGAATTGTGGAGTCTCACACTTGTTCTAACTTATCTCACTTTCTAATTATGAGTGTGACTTAAGAGAGTGCCGACACATTTTATTATCAGGGGGAATTAACTAGGGATCACTTCTTTGCTGATGCTGAGTTTAATAAATAGCAAACATTAATGATACCTTTATTGATTTACATGTAGCATTACGCTTTTAATTAATGACTTTAAATAAACTCAAATATCTTATAATAGGATCTTGTAGTCTGTACACACAGCATCTGATAAATGATAATTGCAGTTTTGTATTTTGTTTACCACAGCTTAAGGCTACTTGTTATTTGTCTACAAAAGATATGTTGATCTCATGCAAAGGTTATTAATCAGTGCCTTTACCATGGTGTGATGCTACTGCCATCTACTGATGCTGCAGAGATCTCTGACTTCCTCTCAGTTTGCCCCCATGCCTCAGAGCCATGCATTCTCACTACCCTGCCTCAAAATGTAAGATCTGTACAACCAGTGCCGACAGATGACAAAATGGACTTCTGAATAGACTTCCTGTTCAGCGCTCAGGGCAAGCAAGCCAACATTATGTCAGTATTACAAAGTATCAAATGAACTTACTTGATTCTTTCACAAGATGGCGCTGCAAGCATTGTTGGTGGGAAGACAAGAGGCAATCTCAGATGAGGTGAGGACTTCATTTCATCATGATAATTTCAAATGCTGCAAGAGAATATACAGTAAAAAAAAAACAGAAACACACATGCACTTGCTTTTGTCAACTAGGAAAGGAAATAATTACATTAATTCCCTGCATACTGACACTTATTTAACCACGCCTGCATGCTTAACCCAAACCCTTACTCTAATCTTAATCTAAAATTTAATTGTTGACCTTGTGTTGATCAGATTTTTTGCCCTCAAATGTGAGATATGTGACTTTATGAACAGGTACAGTTGTCCACACAATGTGATTAATACAAATGTGAACACAAAACATTTTATAAGAAAAAAATTGCATCACCAGTCTTCTTCAAAACCTAAAATCCAAAATTATTTAATAATTAGAGCAGCAATGATTAGTTGATTAATCAATGAGTCAGTTGAAAGAAAATGAATCGGCAACTATTTTGATAATCAATTAATCGGTTCATTTTTCATGCATAATGTCAAACTTTCTTTAGTTCCAGCTTCTCAAATGTGCCAATTTGCTGTTTTTCTTTATCATAAATGATATATCTTTAGGTTTTAACTGTTAGTCAGAAAAAACAAGCAAACTGAAGACATCACAGTGGGCTCTGAGAAATAATCAGCAGATTGATTCATAATGAAAATAACAATTAGTTGCAGCCCTATTAATTATATCTAATAATGTGTTATTGTTTCTCACCACTAAAGCTCAACTTTCACAGGGTTCATCAAACTCCAATAATCAGTACATTATTAAAACTAGCTTTCTGGCTAGCTAATTAGCAGTAAGCTGACAGGAAGCAGAAAGCTGTTTGCTCTCTAAATTAAAAAAACAAACATACCAGCTACTGTTTGAAAGAGTTGATAATATTTTTTCTAAATGTTTCACACAGACTAATTATTGGTTCATTATTGTTACCCACAAGATTTTATGACACTGGTTAATTGGTTGAGTAATGTTGAGATGCAGTTTAAGCTAGTTAGTGTTGTACTGACTCAGGTATTTGGACAATATTTGAATGTTATTAATGCATTGTCCCACCACCACCCACAACAGGACAATACACACATTATCCTAAAAATGTCACATAAGCAGAAATTCGAGGGTTGAGTTACATAGACTGTAAAAAAAAAAGATAGACATAGCCACCGCTAGCCACCACTCTTGTTTCTTTTTTTTTTCTTCTGTTGTTGTTGTTGTTTTTTAAGCCTGGAGTTTGCATTTTGGAGCCAGAAGTGACCAAATATGGACGAGAGGGTGAACCCGACCTTAATGCTAGAGGTTAGTTGATACTTGGTTAGCACAGTGCATGTCTATGGTTAACTGTGCGCTAATGCTAATGCTTTACAAACCATTTTATGTACTTATCAGAAAAAAAACTGAATATCTGACTCTTTAGAGGGTCTTTTAGTACAACCAAATGATGAATAAGACGTTTTTAGGCAATCCAAACGTTACAATTAACTGAAAACACTGAAATAGCGATGGCCACGACTATACTCTGTGAATCTGGGGTTACACCATGGTTACATTACCTAGCAAACATTGTCGCCATGGTAGTACCTGTCACTCAACATGCACACTTATCATGAACGGGGAAAGTAGCTGTAGAGACCAAAACCGTTTTCTATACCTGGCTGTAAACATGTTAATTTCTGCTGTTAAATTGGGTATTTTAACATGGGGATCTATGGGGATTGACTCACTTTTGGAGTGGCCATTTGAGGAACTGCAGTTTTTTGCACTTCTGCGTTGGCTTCATTTTTCAGCCCCAAAGGTTGCCATTAGATTTGCTCAGGGATGTATTATGGATTTGTTATTGTAATCTTTTCTATTTTAAGCATTTGAACACAAAAAAATACATTTGCATGGGAGTTATATGGCAACAATTCAGTAGCCTATTATACTTAATGAAACTAGCAGTGATGGTACCTCTCATTCATTTTCTATATCTGATTATCTTTTCAATATCTGATCTTATCTGATTATGTCTTTGACCTATGTACATAAACAGCACATTCAACTACTGTAATTAAGTACAATTTTAAGGTACTTACACTTTATTTGAGTATTTAATGCTACCCCTAAACTCCATTACTATTGAGAGGGAAATACTGTACTTTTCAGTTCACCTCATTTACTTGACAGCTATTGTTATTGCAGCTTTACACATAGTATGAATAGTGTATAAAATATGATGCATTACAGATTAAACTACCCAATAATATATAAAGTAGTTAAGATTATCTTCACCTCCACCAGAATTAAAATGCTGATCAAAATGCAACTAATATAACAGTTAAATAATATCATATCTAATAGGCTAATATGACAATCACATGGATATTTTTCTGCAAAAGTAGTTTTATTTCTGATACTTTAAGTACATTTTGCTGATAATAATTTTGTAATACTGTAAAATTTTGCTAATAATATTGTATTTATATTTAGCAATATAGATTTTTATGGATTGCCTTTAACTATCAAAATATGAAATATATATGCAGTACATACCTATTACTTCCTTGACAATTATCCTTCATCATTAGGCTGTTTTTATTATTATCATTGTGCTCTCAGCCTAATGGGAAACAGAGTGCTACATTTCTTGGGCTTTGGGCATCTAATGAGGCCTATTACTGAGTTGTCCATACCATGTGGTGCTGCCCACCATCATAGCCTTCTGCTATTTCCACTGCAGAGTAGCAGATCATCTTACCGCCTCCTCAAGCACTTGGGTGCACACAAAGACTGATTAGTTTTTCTTTTTTAATCAAGAGAAAAGTTTGTGTCAATAATACTGTGCAGCAGAAATAATTACCCTCCTGTTTGCAATGAGAGCTTGGCCTGGCACTGCTATTGGCCTAATTAGAATTTGGTATGACCCCAGGAATTATAAACACGCTTTCAAAACACCAGTTTTGATTAGTGCTCTGCCAGTGTTTGAAATAACAAAGATATAGCAGGTGTTGCGTCAACACTAAATATGGATGGATATGTGGAAATTTGTGCAGCAATTTCAGCCAATTATGAGGCAAAGCATTTGTGTTTATCTGTATTTTTTTTTTCTAGCACATTTTTTCCCCCACACATTGACAGTGGTAATGCAGGTGCAACGGATGACACATGTGGTTTTGTGTGCAGAGCTGCAAAGCTTCACACGACAGCAGGTTTTCAAGTGCACTGAATCAGACACATCGACTATAAGGTCAGTTCTTCCTATAGCTTTTCATGAGGTTATACATTTTTCATCACGTACATTAACTTTCATTCCTAATGCATTATTAATGAGTGTGTGTGTGTGTGTGTGGAGGGGGTGTGTGTGAAGTGAAAGATTGGCAGGGCATAAAATAGCCTCAACTCCACATTTTGATACAACCTCATTACCTACTACTGCCCGCTGTTATCACAACTCCATTTGTAGATTCAAACCACTCAACTGCTGCTGTAGCAATTAGATAATCCCTCATGTAGAGTACTAATAGACACAATACCTCTACATAAAGTAGATGTGCTTTGAGAAAAATACAGTAGGTTGTGTACTTTTGCAGGAAGTCGTCACTTTGTTTCAAGTCCCATGCAGCCTCTGCATTAAAACTATTAAAAGTGCATACAAACTAACAAACTTAACTACTAAAAAAGTCCAGCTTTAGTGTTAAATAGTGACAGGAAGACATAACAGCTCTTGGTTATGTTGGTGCGCATTACTTTCACTTCTCTCAACCTCAACCCCACAGAGCTGCTGTCAACTGCCTGAATTGCCACATCAGCAGATGCGACTCTTGTCTTTCAGTGGCCAGCAACTTGATCAGGGGCATATTCTCTCTGGCTCTGTGAGCCAAAGGTGTCAAATGGAGGCTGCCAGAGGTGATCCTTCCTGCAGTTGTTAATGGCTGTTATGTTTTCAGATTTTCAGGGTTCCCAGTGTCACTGGAAAATATAAAGCCTTGTAAATATGTAACCTTTGCAATGACAACCACCTGGGAGACAAGGATCACATTTTGTGTATAATGAATAATAAGGAAAAGTAATATTTATATCATCCATCTAATGTTTAATTGAGTTTGCTATTACATCCAAATAAGCCAAAAGTTATATGTGAATTGGATGCTTTTTTGAAGAATGTTCAACCTCTCTTTAGGCCATTTATGTTGCACTACATTCCTGCCGGTTACCATTGTTTTGTCATTATTTTATTATGTTGTTCGCACTCCATACCATGTAGCCATGGTCTCGAGCCAATGAAAACCTGGAATCATGTCTTATTTATGCAACAAGAGGTGAAATATCAGCATTTCAGCCTGTATATTTATATACAGCATTTGCTGTATTTTATCTCAGTCAGTGTTTGTAGGGAGCAGAGCTTTTAAGTTCGGTGTGACTGATAGCTCTTTTAAATGAGTCAGTCGCCCACAGTTAAGATTGTTGGTGGCTAATTGATAAATGATTATAACATTCAATTTGCAACATAACCCACCTCATAATTACCAATTATGTGTTATAATAACTAAGACTAGTAAGACTGAGAAAATGAGAGCAGGGCAAATATAATTACAGCACTGACAATCAAGAAATAAAAGATTTTGTTCCTCAGATTCATGGACAATGCATATTCTATACAAAACCTTAAACTGGTATGCACAGTATGGGGTTATGGGTATGCTACAGTAACAATTCAGTGACATTTTTTTCCTCTTTGCAATAAGTCATGGCCTCAAAGATCAGTGATTTTGTGGGAGCTGAAAGGTACAAAACTTAGAACTTGATTAATTCTTTAAGTAACTACTCACCAAGTGTAAAATACTGTTAAAATTACATCAAAAAGCTTTCACAACAGTTAAAGGATTTCATTCTAGGCGAGAACAAATCAAAATGCCCTGCATTGCAGTTTGTACTGAAAATGTACATTTGTCAAAGCAGCATGGGTCTGCAACGTGTCACCAACCAATGAAACTGTTTTTGACCTCTCGCGAATAAGCCATCATAACACAAGCTCTATACTAAAAGAATCTGAGAGCAGATATTAGTCATAGTTATTGATATTTCTCCAAGAGATGTAGGAACAGAGAGCCAAAAAAAGATAAACTGCCCACCTAAATGCCACAGAAAAGGAGCACTTCTCTTAAAATATCACACTGTCTCACCAGGGCTGCCTGCTGTGTACTTGGTTTATTACAACAAAGAGTGTGTGGCTCATGCTATAGACAAAACCACCCAACCGTTGGAGCCTATTTCTATAAACTGTTGAGAAAGTGACAACACACTGTAAAGCAAGGCTGCAATAAAGCCACAGGTTCTGTGCTACAGTGTGACGTACTGTAGAGTCACAAATGTGATGATAAGATAAATTTGGAGAGCAAAGTAGGTTGTAAGATATTTCAAGCTTACTTATCAAACCTTAAGAATACTAACCTTAACATATTTCATAGTTTGCACTTAATTCTAAAAAAAATGGAGTAAAAAGTATGCATCAGTGAGACTAGGGTCATAATGTGAGTAGTTTCATACAATCTATACTAAGACTGCAACAAACAATTATTTTTATTATTGATTAATCAGCAATTATTGTCTCAATTAATTGTTTTGTCTATAAAATATCAGATAATAGTGAAAAATGCCTGTCCACAGCCCAAGGTGATGTCTTCCAATGTCTTGTTTTGTCTAACCAACAGTCCAAACCCTCAAAATATTAAATTTACACTCATTTAAAAACACCCAAAACAGCAAATATTTGCATCTGAGAAGCTGGAACCAGCAAGTATTTAGTATTGCGTTTTAAGAATGACTTTGATTATTATTCGATTATCAAAATAGTTGCTGAATAAATTTGTCATTTGACTAATAATTATTGTTGTAGCTCTAATCTATACAAATATTTGTGTAAAAGATGGCCCAATTTTACAACTTATAACACATCTGCTTTTAACCATGTAGATAAAATATATAGAGCAAAAACACTGTTTTGTATTCTAATTGACCTGGTACTGCAAGTTGTGTTTATCAGTTCTTTAATACTCATACAACTCTATTTCATAAACATACCGAAAGAACCAAAATCAAGTTCCATTTTCTCAAAAAAAGAGAAAAAAAAAACACCATTAAAAAGAGACTCTACACCATCTTTGAGGCTTTACAAATAGTATTACATTTTATTAATATATTTTCATAAAACAAGTTTAAGACTGTATCAAAAACTCAGTAAAAACATTAGATTTTTAACCATTTTTTCTTATGGTGATATCAGGTATGAAATGTACATAATTCACATATTGTTGTGGTTTCTTTGTTCCCCATCATACTGAGATAATGCATTATTATTTTTTTTGTGATGGGTAGGTAAACGTTCTTTTGTACCCTCGCAAACTATAAAGTTGTTTTTTTTTTTTATGATTGTGATCATAAATCTAGACATACAATTAAAAAATAAAATTATTTCCCACTCTGGCCCACCCTTTTCCCGACTAGGTTTACTGATAAAACACTAACATTATGGAGTTCTTTAATTTCACAGGCACACAATTATGTACATCCCCATGTCCCCATGCCTCATTTGAACTGACAACAGGCAGTGCACTAAACATAACAGTGCAACTCTGAGCCCCCCCCACCCCTCATACCAACAAAACCAACTGAATATAAGACAGTGGATCCACCTCATTGACTACGTCGCCAATTCTCATCCTGCTGTGAACCACAGCATACCATTGGCCCCTTCTTTATTGTTGTAGCAACCCCACAAAGCTTGCCTTGTGACCACTGTCATCACCTTGGCAACAGCAAAACCAGTCATCTCATAGGCAGGTTCAGTGGCACACACATTTAAAAAAAAAAAAAAAAAAAAAGAAGAAAGGAAAGAAGAAGTCATTATTTGTTTTGTAACTTAATTAGGCTACATCTACAACAGGCGTGATCAGTGTAATGTCCTTTGTGATCAAGTACCAGAGGAATCTCAGTCATGTGGCAAGTTCAAGGATACAAAAAGAATTTTTTTTTCTTCTTATTGGACTACCACTTACTGCGTTCAATTCTGCGCAAGACACATAGTGCAAGGTTTAACAAGAATTTGCATAAGTGCAAGGTTTGCATGTTATTGTCAAGAGGGAGCAAAGCATAGAAGAGAACAGGAAAAGATCAAAGTCTAAGAAACAAACAGATTTCTGTGTAAATAAAGTGTTTCATGCTTTCAGTTTGGCTTTTTGTATTTCATTCCCCTCTAGAAATAACAGGTGCAAAATCTTAGTAAACCTAGCCAAAGGACAGGTAAGAGTGATATGGAACTCAAAGATTAACATTGTGAGGGAGAGCCTCAAGTCTGTTGTCATGGTGACATCTGCTTAAAGGCCCTGTGGGCTTCAGTCTTTCCTGCTTCTTTATTATTTTCTATACAATAGAAATAGTACGTCATTGAAGATACAACTGACTCTTCTTGGCAAAAACAGACAAATAAGAATATGCAAGAAGTCAAAAGCAGATCTGAAGGACAGCAAAAATAAAACAAACAAAAAAAAGTGCTGGAATTACAAACTGTTCCCCATCCATTTGCCCTGTGCCAGTAGTAGAATTGTACGATACAGTGTCTTATCCATGATGGTCAAATATATGGGTATGGTTGCCTGCTCCTCTACAAAGTCAAAGCCGTTTCATTGAACACATGTAAAATTACTCCTGTAGTAGTTTTCAACAAGCATCCCTAAATTGCACCTGCTTTCCAAACTGAAAGCTCCAGTGAGCGTTAGGGAGGCACATAGGGAGGTGGTGACCTGTATGAGGTCATGTTCTTGGGGCGGGAGCCTTTGCCCTCTATGGGGACAGTAAATGGTGGTGGGGGCTGGTAAGGGGGGGCATTAGGATCATCATCTTGATAAACAGAATACTCCTCCAGCAGATCCTGGTTAAGCAGGGTACTGTGGGGGCCTGCCATGTTAGGGTACTCTGGAGGTGGAAGTGGGGGCTTTTCCTCCTGAAGGATAAGAGGGATGCTGGAGGACGGGGGTGACTTGGAATCATCCAACTCATCTGCAAATATTATGGGGACTCCTTTCTTGATGAAAGTGGCCTGCTCCTCTATGGTCATCTTCCCTTTGCGCTTCTTACGGTAACAGACCATTGCAATGATCCCTGCTATTAGCAGCAGGGCTGCTACCACCACAGCAGGGATGACTGTGTGTAAATACACATCATCACTGCTCCTGCGTCCTGTCCCAGGTGAAGGTGTAACAGTAGGAATAACAAGTATCGGCACCTCTCCTGGTGGAATGAAGGTATAGCTTTGACATTTATTTGTGCCACGAATGGAGATGTTAATGGGTTTGAATTCAGGCTCCATGGCTTTGATGAAGGCCAATTTAGGTGTGCCTTGGGGGTCAGAGATCTTGTTGCTGAGAACTGTGATCTGGTCCTTTGGACAAGGACTCTGCTGGAGACTGTTATTGGTCCATTCTACCACTATGGAGCCCCTAGTGATGCTTCTCAGGGTCACTGTGCTGCTATTTCGATCACCAAGGGCATAAGCCAACTTTTTGGTCAAAAGAATCTTTTTATGGACATCATTGCTTAAAGTTTTAGGGTCACCATGGAAACGAGCAGCAAACACAACTGATGGTTTGTCATTAGTCGACCAACGGTTGACTCGAACCTCAAATGCATCCATGATACTCTTCCCACCCTTATCAGTAGCTAACATGAAGTACTCATGTTTCCCCTCATGCTGCTCCTCTGGAAGTCCATACAACAGCTGAATGGTGCTGTTGAATTGGATCCAAGATGTTTCATTCACTGCTTCTTTGGGGGTCTTCTTCAAAGTCAAACGCAACTTGTCAGTAGTACCATCCTCTCTGTCAAAGAATGTATCAGGAGGAATCTTAACCTCAAAGTACGTGCCCACCCATGCATTCACCTGATCAATAGCGTTGCGGATCTCTGGGTTTTGATTTAAGTCTGGAGCCAAAGAGAGAGGAGTGGTGCGTTTGGGCGGTTTAGCTGTGGTGGACTTGGGTTCCCGGGGAGCTGGGGTGGAGGTTTTGGGTTTCTTGGGTTTCCTTGTGGCAGGGGGTTTGGGTCTTTTGGTGGTGCTTGGTGGTGTTGGAGAAGCAGTGGCCTCAACAAATGTAGGTCGGGTCATGGTAGGCTGGATAGGGATGGTGCTCGTAGTTCCTAGTACTCTGGTGGGTTGGGGAGGTCCAAAAACAGGTGTGTGGGCTATCTGATCTCTGACTCTCATAGTGGGCTTCACTGGAAGAGGCAAAGGGCCTCGAACAGGGGGTGCAGAGTTGTCTGTTGCTGGTGCAATAGAAGGTGAAGTTGGTGTGGGAATAACACGTACAGGGGGCTCTGGGTGAGTAGTTGGAGGAAGCAGGGAGGGCACTGGAGTAGGAGTATTATATAACTGCCGTCTTACCCGTTTCACTCCATGGGGCTTTTTGTTGACAATGTGCCAGCCAACCACTGGGTATCCCAGCCGGGCTGACATGGTCCCATCCTTTGCTGAGGATTGGACGCTGCTAATGTCAGGAATATTGCTCTGGTCAAGGGCACATCCAAGTTTCCATGACAGTAGGGCCCCATTTTCCACCACCTTCTTGGCATTCCCTGGCCCCGCCATGAAAGCAGACATGTCAAATAAGCGATTGTTAACAACAGGGACCACCCTCATGTGCTCCAAGGGCACATGTGAGAATTTTCTCATAATGCCTAGTAAGTTGACCCTCTGTTCAGAAACCATCTTTGTCAAGTCAGCATCCAGTATGACTGTGAGGACAGTGACCGGCTCCTCAGAGCCACAGGTGAAAGGCTGGAGGCCACTGATATCTGACTGTAGAGTGAGTAGGGCTGGTTCAGAGTCTGCCCGTTCTTCTGGGTATACCTCAATAGAGAAGACCGTGCTGGGAAACACTTGGCTGCCAGTCTTCTCAATTATCTCCTCTCCAGACACCAAGATATGATACACACCTTTATCCTGCTCCAGGGCCAAGCCTCTCAGAATGCAGCTTTCTTTGTCCCAATATAGCCAGGAGGGTAAAGTGTCCTTTCCCATCTCAGTGAGCTACAGGAGGAAATACAGAACATTAATATTTAATACTATAAGTATACCTCTGAGATATAAGTGGAGTATGAAAAGGGAAAACTCATTACTTACTTTCATTAAGTAAATCAAAAATAATTACAAATGAGCATGAAACATAACCAGAACCCAAGTGATGGGTCTGAAAATCACTTGCTTAGTCTGAATTTGAGCTTTATATCATAATGTAATAGAACAGAAAAAAAAACAACAAGTAGCAGTTGTGAAGTTGCAACTAGGAGAAGTTGGGTATTTTTTGTTGAGGAACTACTTAAACAATGAATCGATGATCAAAATTATAATCTCTATTTAATTCTCTGGTTCCTATTGAGGTTGCAAGAGAAACAAGAACTTAAAAAAACAGAGACGGGAACTAGGAAAATACACACACACATATATACCTAGAGTAAAAACAAAAATGCTTTCACTATCTCTCCAACACCCACACCCTCTCCAAATTCCATTCAGTTGATCAAATCTTGCCAAATATGAACAGGAAGCAGAGTGAGCTTCTATTCATAATAACTATGTGAGTCATCACTCTTCATTTTGAGTTATTACCGTATGATAGGATATCATTCTGCATCACCACTTGGGCCAATAATAATCTCAACTCATTCATAAGTCTGACTGGAACAAATTGCACCAGTCGGCTTCAATCAGCAGTTGAAAACTGTTCAAAACTCAATGGATAAATACAATATATTATGCATGTCTACTGAAACAGAACAAATATTCAACGTGACCACTGTGGTCCCAATTAAGGACAAAAGACCAATAAAATAAGAGTGCACATTTTTACCACCTTTAGACAACTGCACACATCTTCAGTAGTACCCCTTTTTACTGTTTAACATTCTTATAGAAATTCTCAGCTTTCAGAGCTTTATTCAGTACACCTAAACATCCTGGTTAGAGAGGAATTTTTCCATGACACAGTCTAATGTGAACATTCAGATGTGTACACAAATAACGCCTGGGGTGTGGTCTGTGCAAACAAATAAATCATCCCAACAAATGCCAGTCAGTATAGCAGGAAAGGCCTACCATACTCACCAGTTTGTTTTTCTGAGTTTGTCTTAAACAGAAATGCTATTCTAATTGAACAATTAAATCAGACCTCAGAGTTACAGATAAAATAATTTACAATAAATAATTTTCACTACCAATACTTAAATACTATGTTATGAAGGATTACATGACAAACATTTCCCACATATAATCAACAGATTTATCTTTAGTGTACTTACATGGACATTACAGCTTGCATTGGCAGGTCCTGGTGGAACCTTCAATTGGAACACCTGGCCCACGATTGCTGAGGAGTCAGGGATGCCAGTGTGCACGCCCCCATTCTTTGCAGAGGAATCTGGGATAGCTGTAGGCGGCCCTTCACCAACTGAGGATGCTGCAGCCTGGAGCTCAGAGAGCACAGAAGACTGCATGGAAGCCTCTAGTTCCACAGAAATCATCTCCACCAGTGTCTCTTGCTGTTCTGGCGCAGCACCCTGGGCCACGGTCACCAGAAGCCCTATTACCAGGGAGATAGTCCTGCTCGAAAGAAGCCTGCTCCTCCCAGCATTCCCACAGCTCATGTCTCTCCGTTTAGAGTGCATAGCAATAGGCCTTTGGGCTGCCCAACAGATGTCTATGAACAACTGAAGAGGCCACATGCACTGAAGTCAGTCTGATGATGTGCTTGTGGGTCAGATTCCCTAGTTATTGGCTATGCTCACAGACAGTGTTTTTTCTTTGTAGTCCCCTGTGATCCATAAGGAGATCTATGGCAGCCTGTTAGACAGCCATGTCAGGCAGCTATGTGAGAAAACAAAGCAAAAAACAAACATGAGTGTGACAAAGTGACAAACAGCAAAAAGCATCAGTGCAAACATACAAGTAGTATTACTGCCTCACAAAAAGTTTCTGCTAATACCAAGTCATAACACTCTGAGCTCCCCACCTCAATACTACCAACAGAGTTTGTATATTGCATACCAAAACTGCATATTATGCATTTAACAGTGCTGTGCCATTGTTGTTACTTTTTAAAGACCTGATGCTGCAACATACTTTTCCTGTGTCCAAATTCAATCCCTATTTATTATAGAGTACACTTTACTGTCTGCCATTTTAATTGAGTGTCTAAATTATGAGTGTATTATATATTTATGCACTATATAGGAACCTCAAAAATTTCCCAATAGAACAAAAGAAGAAGTAGTGTTCATGATGTGTGCGCTAATGTCTGCCAGCAATGCCACAGTGCAATCTACCACATTTATAGATACGAAAATAAATAAGACGGGCGACACAACACATGTCAGTGTAAGTGTCCTAAATTCCAATTTACTGCTCACAGTACAGTAAACTATTGAGTGTCCATTACCTAGGGACTGATGAATGAGTGAACAAGGGAGTTATTTCAGACACAGCATTTGTCTTCCCACTATAATTTATAACTGAGGCAATATTTGGAATTAATAAATCACAGCAGAAAGAGTGACTAAAAATACTGATCTCAAAAACGCATGCAATTTTATAAATGTTAAGATAAACATTATCTACAGCTATTGAAATAAAATGTAATGAAATTGTAGGGTTATTTGTGCCAGATTAGATTATACACTTGTAGTTTCACAGTAATAAACATCGTTAAAAAAAAGAACATGTTGATCGCCCACTGATCTTCACTTCTCTGCCATGGCATTTTCAGTAATAGTGATTCTCATGAGATGCATTTGTGTCAAAGGTTGTTTGTCTTGGTTGTAAGTTTTAATTAGGTGCCCTGGGGGTTGGAATTATGAGTCTCCATTGTGCTGACCCAGCCAACCCCAATCCTGTAGCACTCAGAAACAGGCAGAGGAGGGTCAGCCAGTTGCCTGGAATCCTAATGTCTGACTGGCACAAGATTGTGACGTCAACTTAAATACTGCAAAATATTGCCTGTTCTAAACTACTACCACGATGGAGGAGACTTCTTACAGAGGGTCTAATTAAAATACATGTAATTCACAACCTCTTGGTCTAGAATCTACACCATGAAATCAATCAATCCCCCTAAAAATGTTTTATGCTGTTTGAGCTAACCCCTGCAATATTTGCTTGAATCATACAAGAAACTAGGGGTGTGACGGTACATGTATTCATCTCGAACCGTCACCTTACAGACATTACAGTTTGGTGCATGCAGTTGTACAAAGAATACGCTCCATGACCCAAACAATTACTTTTTTCCCCCCAAACAATTACTGTCAAAATAGTTTAATTATCCACTTAGTCCAACATGCAGAACAATAATTCTTGAGCACAAGTTCCACTCGGAACATTTTGGCAGCACACCACTTAGCTATAGCATGCTAATGGGTGTATGCTAGCTGGCTTAGCCAAGGTAGGCTGGTTACCCTGGTTACCCTGTAGTGTCGATGTCTTCACTGACTGTGTGCAACACTATTATTAAAACATGCTCCGTTATATCTGTGAAATAATTGTCACCCCATCCCCCTCCCCTCTCTGTGACAGTCAGCTTTTCACTCCACCTTAGAGTGAAGCCGTCAGAACAATGATAAAAACTTTGATTTCTGATGTAGTCAGACTGCACGTCATAAGAGCCAGTTCTGAGAGAGAAAGAGAGAAAATGTTGGTAAAAAGTATGAGAGTAAAAGTAGTGGTTTGGTCCCTCTAACTGATTTTTTTATTTTATTTTATTTTTTAAATTTAACAAGGAACTCCCTTGAGATTGAAATCTGTTTTCCAAGGGAGACCTGGTCAAAACAGCACACCAGTTACAGTTTAAGTAGAAATAAAAACAACAGATAGGGAACACAAACATCAAACACACAAGGAAGAGACTAAATCCAGCTCAAATAAGGCAGTTGCAATTCTAAGTTACATGGACTTTTAACATGGCTTTAAATATTTCCATATATATTATTATATGTGACATCAATAGATTATTGATACTGAAGCATCAGTGTGTAAGCCGCATGTTACTATTGTAGTTGCTAGAAGTGGAGCTAGTTTCAACTACTTCATATACAGTTAGACCATAAATCAGCATAACACAGCTGTCAGCAGGTGTCCTGACTCCTTGCACTGCAGCACAACTAAACTGTTTCAGTAATAGTTTTGACCAATGAACCATTGTTGGATGTTTACATTTTTCAAAATAAAAAGGCCAAAATATAATTCTCTACCTTCTTTTTTTTCTGCTGTACCGAAAGCGTACCAAACCCTAACCCCAAAACTGAGGTACATACCAAACCGTGCATTTTGTGTACCGCTACACCCCTACAAGAAACAAGCAATAAAAGAGGGCTGCTCTGCAATGGGATAGGGATTTTGCAGAACCCAACACAAATGTTCACAAAATTAACATGTATTCTCTATAATATAAGCAGAAACTGGTGCTTGGCCTCATTGTTTTGGTATGCGGTATAAAATGTAACAAACATGTTATTTTCGTCTATACTTCGTTAGTTCAACCAACCATGCACGCAAATGCATGGTCTTCCAGTTAACCACATACCTGATGCACTAGCTAAGAAAGCCAAGCTTCAGATTGCTTTGGTTCACTCAACCATTTGCTTTCTCTTTCACTCTCTTTAAAAAGACTAGTCAGACAATTGGTTACATTTTGCTCAGATCTTAACAACATTAAGAAAAGTAACCACCCAAATCCAAATCCAGATAATAACACTATCGCTTGGTTCAAACATCTGACATTCAAAACATCTGGTTTGCATGTTCTTTTGGGAAATTTCATCAAGTATCTTAAAAAATGAGGACACAATCTATAACATTTTTATTTACCTTCAGGTCCCACTGTCTGAAGTGTTTTTTTTTTTTGGTTTGCTATTTAATATGGCTTGTTTGCAATTTATGTATCTAAAAAGGTGGCTGATAAAACAGTTGAGCAACTGTATTTTCCATGGCTGGGTGGGGCAGAAAGATTTTCAACAGTAAACACTGTTGCAGGTAGAAGTGATCTGACTCTGTGGGAATTGGCAGTGACGGTTGGAAATCCTGCAGATGCTGTGCAGACCTCTATTCAGTAGCTCAGAAGGGTGTCAAAGATAAAAAGATGAAATAAAATTCATCAGAATGTCCCTAAACCTTTAACCACAATACCAGAGTGTCAGCGCCCATATCATATTACAAAATCCTTTCAATAAGATTTGAAAGACTTCAGACATGGCAATTCTACTGAACTGACAAAAACAAATCTAAACAACATAACCTGCTGTAACTGTGTGGTGACTTTATCATTTCAATAATGCTATATATTTGTCCTAAAACACGTTGAAAGATTGGTCACTTCATTCTTATTTTACTGAAGATAAGTACACCTTTGAATAAGCCAATAAAAAAAAATACCCACAATGCATTTCTATGAATTGTGCAGTTTAAATAATCTCTAACCTTTGTGACAAATCAATTTTCAGCGTTAGGTTTATCTGCTAAATTCATACCTACCAAAATTCAATCAATCAAAAACAAACAAGAAGAAACTTTGGTTTCTGTGGATTCAAGAATCATCCCTCTCCTCTACTCCTTTTTACAACAGCTACCCACATATTTCTAATCTGACCATATAACTATGAGGAGCCAAAATCTCTATGCTGGTGCTCTAGACAGGCCAACCCATTGCTTTGGCATTTCAAGATGTATGATTCATCGTTGGACAAAAACTTACAAAGGCAGCTACAATACGTTTTTGTAGGGAATTCAAAAGAGTCAGTAAATTATCTACTGTTAGCAGCTAATAGGAACATGTAGGCTAATGTACACAAAACAAAAACTCCTCAAACCATATTGAGCAATCAATGTACTCTACTTTCTGTGTACATGAGGCGTTATTATTCACTGCTGTGCCATGGCTAGCAGTGACATAGTGCAGTGTTTCTGGCACAGAAGTACACTGTTATGACTAGACTGCCAGCTGGGAAAACTATGACATACAATCAGTTCATATCCACAGGGCTCCTGTACCCTCCAGCATCCTGAATGTACAGTACATTGAAATGCTAGATGGACGTATAGGAGAAAGAACATTTCAAACATAAGGCACAAAGTCACTCTGAAACATGAGTTAAAAAATAGTGACACGTTGCTTATCAGCTTCACTAATTTGACATGTTGCCACCTACACACAAATAGACACACAATACTGAGTCTTGTCCCACCTAACCCATTAACCGGGTTGAGATATGCACCTTTATCTGAGGTCTTTATCTACTGAGTCTGTTGAGTGGGATTTACTTCCCATGACCTTTCCCCCTCTTCCTGTACAGCCCTCTTCTGACACCGATGATTCTAGACAAAAAAAGCACTAAGCAGTGACTTAAAGACACATGGCCATGTAAAGATACAGGATCTTCAAAAGCCTACAAAATGCAAACTGAGTATGAAGACAGAAACGTATTTGTTTGATTCATCTATGCATTCATGTTTAAATGTAAAATACAAACATTAACATGAAAATAGGTTTTGCCCATAGGCTTAATTGAATTCAGAATGAACATTTACACCTCACCTCGGGCTGTTGCCACACACATGAGAAAAAAAAAAGCAACATCTGAGCATCAAAGTGAGCTCTCCACAATGTGGCCTAGATTCTACCATGATCTCATTTCACAGCGTGCGAGTAATTCAGAACCCGATTCAAACAACATCTCATTAAGAAATATAAAACGTTTTAATATGTTGATTTGCAGTCTTCTAACATGCCATTCAAATGAACAACAACACAATATTAATTCATAATAGTATGTGTTTAAGATGAGTAAACTTCAACAAGTAATGGAGGGTGTTTCATTTGAACAAAAGGCCAACAATCAAATGAGAGAATTAGCCTTACATGCCTTGAGTACAGTGTGAAATTTTTTTTAAAAAGCATATCATATACTTCATTTACAATTATCACTCTGGATTAAGAATAGAGCAAACATTCAAAGCCTAGTCTTGGAGAAACACAACCTGCCTTAATCACATTTCACATTGCTCATAGAGGGGATAATTATCCCTCATTGTTATCATTGTGACAATTTCTTTACAATAGCATTGGGGCTCAGCCATATGGTACCCTTGCTTAAATATGTAAGAAATAAAAACCCCAGTACTTAAGATTATAATGTACAAAAGTGCTACTTTCAATATATAGTGGGGAGTTGATAATAATACATTTTGTTCTTATAACTGGGTATACACCAAACTCTTATTAAAATCTCACTTTCTATGACAAGCCCTTTTTATGTATGGTAAACAGTACAATGACACAGACCTGAAGTGTGGGAGATTTCTGCCCATTTCTCTGAGGCTTGCACTACTGGGGAGGGGTTGGGGGGGCAGTTTACAACAGTGATACCCATACTGTCTGTAGTTCAATAGTAGTTAAAACTTAAAAACCATCAAAAATAATTAGGGCACCAATGCACAGTGGCACTCAGGGCCAATTGAATTGACGTACCACATCCAGCAGCCTCTCGATAGTGCATGAGCTGAATAACAAACATATCCACAAGACAAGCTTGCTTTGCAATTGGATGTTTCCCTTGTGTTGCCCCCTCCACTGTTCCAACAAAGTAATGAAATATGTGGAGCAAAAAATACAAAAATCGGCCTTTTGTTAACCTGCCATGAAGATCTGATACTGTAGCAACTCGTTTAACGCCACAGGAAAACTACTATATGCAGTCAAAACCCGGCGTTGCAAGTGAACAAATCACTTTTGTATATTTTTATGAACAGTTGGTGTTATCTACATACTGAAGGAAGAGTAAAGTTCCAAGTGTAAAACAATGAAAAACGCCAAATCTCAGCTCTGTAAAGCTCCCCAACAAGTGACACTATCTGAAAATTAGCCGTTGTTATGATGTATCGGCTGATTTCGTGTAAACTGATTTTCACTTCTAATTGCTAACGATTGATTACTGCTAGCCACAAATGTTAAACTCTTTATATCACTATATTTGACAACATGAGATTAAAACAAAGCTACCGGACCCGCTGGAACGATTTTATTTTGTTTTTATTTTTAAAAAACGTTTGCAAATCCACGCTAACTAACAGTAAGTTAGGCTAAATCCAGCCCTTCCCAGTGTAACGTCAACAACGACAAAGACGCTGTGGTTGATGACAGCAGATGTCGTTTTTGACGTGATTTAACAAAACACCGCTATTATAGCTGCTATCATGATCAATAGCATTGACAGGAATTTGTGCAAGCCAGTCAGTCACTGTTTTCTAGCTAGCTGAGTGACTAAAAAAACGTTAGCAACCGGGCCCGTTTCAGCTGCCCCGGTTTCTACGAGAGTCGGTGCATGAGGCCTTTTATAAATGATAACGCCACCTACAACGTTCAACCTTGATAAATCATTTAGCAGCCCACACTAGGTTAACACTGTCTTTAAGGGATAATTATTCCTTTAAACCGCGCAAAAATGGAATGACTAATCTGATAACCGTCTACATAAGAGTGATACCCCGCATCTGCCCGTCGCTAGCGCAGAGATGCACCTGTTTTATTCTAGGCGGAAACAAGAGGCGAGCTGGTGCTGCTGCTGCTGGGACAATCACCGCACAACTGCCTGCCTCTCTCTATTACCGCTAACGTCAGCTCAGCCCGGCTGCATTACCGATGCTGTAACTAACTAAAAACAAAAGCTTGCTTCTTGGCGATTATCCTTCAGCAGCGCTACGTGAGCTAGCTCCATCACTTTCAAACGTCGAGCACCAAAGTCGAGTTAAGAGCGACTGTGGACTGAGCGATGATAGCCGCCGAGTGTGGCTAACTAACAAGCTAACGCCGAGAGAGTATACTGATGGCAAACATAGCTGGTTACCTGTCCTGTCAGGGGACGGGTGGCCGTGCTAATTCTGTTCATGAGCCAAATAAGCAAAGATGACGAGGGGTAGCGTTTTAAAAGACGCTACTGCTGAAACAGGGACAGAAGCCAAAACTCAAACTGACCTTGTTAGCGAGCTAACGTTAGCTAACTCGCGCCGTAATGTCTCCTCTTCTACCCGGAGAGCGCCGCGGAGTCTTCCCAAATGCCATTAAACATGCGCTCACCCCTCAACGCCACTGACAGATATGTAGTTAGTAGGGTATGTGAGCACAGTGAAGGCAACAGATATCTCTCCAGTTTGGTTAGTATACAGATAGTTCTCTGCTCTGTATCATAATTATGTCGGTAACTAACTACCCCTCCCTTGCTGCCTCTGTCCTCCTCGCAGACAGGTCTACAGGTTGAGGCCAATCGTGTATGTGTGTGTGAGTGTGTGTGTGTGTGTGTGTGTACCAGCAAGACTCCGCCTCCCTTTGATTTGGAGACGTGCAGGTGAAATGATGAACTGGTGCACACACTTAAATTGGGGTTGCTTTAAATGCAGTGTGTTGATGGTGGCGTTTAAATCACTTCGCAAATTATAAAGCAACCCGTAGTTGATGATGATGATCACGCATCCCCACGCATTTTATTCCAACCTGAGTGAAGCAATTACTTCGTCTTGAACTGACTGACATGAAGAGAAGTAGTGAGGTGAAAGGTGGGAGCTGGAGTGGCTTTTGTCTGCAAATCTGATACACTGTGAACATCACTGTCTATTGTGTCTGCTTGTCTTCAGGTCTCTAATATATAGCTTACTGGAGGGCTGCATCATAATTCTTGGATAAACATTCAACACCATTTACTAGTTGTAAATAGAAAATAATAATACTTTGTAGGATTATACTTTGCAAGCTTTTTGGACCTCGAAATCATTGCCATAATTTATTAATTTTTCAGGTTGTAAAGATGCCAAGGCTACGTTTCTGTTAATATTTTGATCCTGAAAAAGCTGCCACACTTGTCTTTGGTTTATGCAGGACATGATGTTGGTCCTATAATCATATTTAGAGGATAAGACAAATAGATAGACAGTAAAAATGCATAGCATTTAATATATTTTCTTCTTCCTGTGACTTTGCATAGCAATTATCAGCCAACAGTCATGGTCAGGGCCTTCAGGGCTTTATCTCCTGCCTTGCATGCAGATTGCATACATGGAATAAAATTTTGCTAATTATTATTATTTATTTGCAGCATGTAGTACAAAGATTTACAGACTTAATAATAACTTATCACATCTGACAATTTAAAGCTTAAACCTAAAAGTTAGGCTTATGTATTGATCCATTCATCATAAGAATATCTGAAATGACTTTACAGAGAATTAGCCCACCGCAATCTAACAAAAAAAAAAAACAGAACAGAATGATAAGATAATATGCAACAGAGGGAATTAAACAAAGCATAGTATACACAATAACATTTCTGATAGACATAAATGGCCTGAAGGTATCCTATAACTTAACCTCATAGCTTTCTTTGCATCAGTGAAGACAGGGAAATGTATCTACAGACCCTGTTCAGTTCTTATGAAAAGGTGTCTCTATTAAAAATACTTTGACCAACACTTATGACCTATAGTGGCTTTACCCTTTTCAGGTACCAATTGTTAAATACATCCTGAAGGGATCTCTCTGATATTGTACCTGTGCTTCATACCATCTTCCACAGGTTTTATTGTAAAAGACTTAGCAAAATATATTAGCTGTAAACAGTGGTGGAAGAAGTAGCTTATCCAGATCCTCTGCTTATGTAAAAGTACTAATACAGCAATGTAAAAATACTCAGTTACAAGTAAAAGTCCTGCATGAAAAATCATACTTAAGTACAAGTACAGAAGTATTAGCAGCAAAATGTGCTTAAAATATTTAAGTAAAAGTACTTGTTTCGTCCCTCTGATATTATATATGACATCATTAGATTATTAATACTGAAGCATCAGTGTGTAAGCAGCATGTTACTGTTGTAGCTGCTAGAGGTGGAGCTAGTTTGAACTACTTTATACACAGTTAGCTAGTTTAGTCCAGTGGTTCCCAACCTAGGGGTCGGGCCCCTCCAAAGCATCATCAGATAAATCTGAGGGGTCATGAGATGACTAATGGGAGAGGAAAGAAGACAAAACAAAGTTCTGATACACAAATCTGTTTTCAGTTTTTGGACATTTTCTCTAATCTCTGATTTTGGGTGAAATATTGGATCATTTGAACACTTATTGAAATGTGAGAGGTTTAGAGGGAAAATTACTATTTGGTGGAGCTGTTAACAACTCATAGACATCTGAAATGTGACCCCGACTACACACTGTTTTTTGTAAGATGTCAAAAGCCAAAAAGGTTGGAAACTACTGGTTTCATCTTTAACAATGTGTTGTATTTTAAAAGCTTGTTATACTATCCATTGTGTCAAATCTTCATCTGAAAATCAACTAAAGCTGTCAAATACATGTGGAGTAGAAAGTACAATATTTCCCTCTGAAATGTAGTGGAGTGGAAGTATACAGTAGCATAAAATGGAAATACTCAAGTTAAGTACAAGTACCTCAAAACTGTACTTAAGTACAGTACGTACAGTACTCATACTTTCCACCACTGGCTGCAAAGCTAACAGGTTAACTGCTGCTCACATTTTCCTCAGTCAATGATTCTTATCAGTAGAGGGCCATTTAGGGTCTAAAGGTTGTGTTTGTTCAAAGAAGGGTGTTGTAATGATTAACTAGTGACTTTTTTTTTTGTTTGTGCAAAAAGAAAAGGTGAAAAATGACGACAGTGTTTGCACAATCTTATCTTCAAAACATTTCTGCATCCCTCCCCCAAAAAAACCCTGATTTCTAAAGTCTTTGTCAGTACAGAAGCCATATTGATTTTGGCATCGATATACAGACTGTCATGGGTGAAAATCAAACAAAATCAGAGAAAACAAACATCAGCTGGAGGAGGGAAACTGTGGGAAATTCATTGACAAAGTGTGTAGGGCAGCTTAGCAGAAAAGGTTATCATACAGCCATGTTGGACACAGTTTGCAACAATGTGCATTTGCATCAATGCATTCAGTCTCAGAGAAACACTTGACTGCTGAGTGAAGACATATCAGTCACAAGATGCAAGCATGTGGTTGTTTAAGGGTTCAGTGGTTCAAACATTCAAGGATGAAGTGCTATGTTGTCAGGTGAAATGTTAATAGTTAAGATATACAGTATTTAGTTAATGTTCAATCCCTGTTCCAAAATTAAACCACATATTAGCTCCTCTGCAAAAACCCCCCACAAATTAAATGTAATTTAATACTGTTACTGTCTGTTACTTTAGCAACCATTGCAATAAAATACTGTTTGATATCTTTTATGAAACTTTACTGATTGATATCTCTTTTGAAACTCACTGTTATGAAACCCTTACCCTGTGAAAGCATTCTCTTTATGTTGAGTGAAGTTGCCAGATTTGTGGAGCAACCCTTCAAACCACTTCCTGCTCTCCGGCATTCTGTACTGAGGAAGATTCCTTGAGATTACTTTTCCTCACTTTGACGACTTCTTACTTTCCCCTTTTAAGGTGGAACAAATGCGCACAAAGAAGGTGATGTTTCTTTGTTGAGATCTCTATGAGCTCATGAGTGAGAGGTTATATTATCCTGCATTATTATGGGTTTAAATAGGGCACAAGCTCTATTGGGAACAATACTTGAAAGAGGAGGGAAAAGTTTAAAGAAAGAGTAACAACTCTCAGACTGACAGCCAGCGTTGAAGAAGAAGCAAACGGCGCACTAAAAAATTCAAAATGAAGCCACAGTCGCAGATGTGATTATGTTGCCAAATAAAACACAGTGGAAATGGCCATTCTTATCATTCGCTTTGCCAGAAAATGATTAGATGTCTTTTATTTCAAAGAAAATATGTGCATGAAATGTGTGGTACCATTTTTGTGATGCCATCATCATAGATTATCATAAACTATAAACTGTGTGAATATCTCGGAGCAAAAAATGACTTGATGTTCATGGCAGCAAAGAAAGCGCCTCCATATACTAATAAAACCCTTGGCGAACATGATTAGGGTTTTAAGATAGAGAAACAGAGCCTGTCTGTAATAGTTCACAGACATGTCAATCATCTGAATCCCCTTGACTCTTTGTTCACCCCTGCAAGGCGACAGTATGAGCACACATGTAGTATCTGCATGTAGACTTAAGAGAATAGTTTGGATATCGAAAATCTAAATTAACACGCTTTTCAAAGTGAACATGCACAGGTGATGAAATTACTTCGGAATTTGTTTCATATGTGCCCCATGACTTAATATTTTTCACATCCAGAGTACTGATAATCTTTTTGTAATCATGTTATATCTTAATTGTCTCTAAATCTCATGAATACAACGCCAACACAGGCATAATATGTAAATTGCATCAGTGTCAACGGAGAAGATTACATGCGTTTTTTAGCAGTTGCTGTCCTCTCATCCAATTGTTTACACTCAAGGTATATTATGGCGGAGGGATTTCCTTTGCAAACGTATCACCCAGCTCTCATTTTGCCAAAACACACATACACAAAAACACCTGCATGTCTACTAGACCATGATAGCCGTACCGCGCAGGAGCTTTCATGTGATTGCACATATCAATCTGACTCTTGATGTGTGAGCACAGAGCGAGAAAGAGAGCGGATTAGGAATCAGCTGACTCCCCACATTTTCTTCCAAGTGACTTATTAGAAGGGTTATTCTGAGTGGACTGTTGGACCGCTGAGAGGCTTGGCTGAGTAGCGAGACCCTCAATGGAGCCAATCTCCCCTCTCTCACAATGGTAGATTACTTTAGACAGCCCTTCTCGGCTTTACTTAATAACAAACGGAAAGACCCTTTGTACTTTTTATATGTTGTGTTCACAGATCTCTCTTTCTCACTCACAGTTTTTCTTTTTTGTCACCATAATGATTTAGAATATCTGCACCATAATAGTTTTTTGGTTCTTACATGAAAAGGTACAGGGCTACAGTAGTTTGCAGGGTCATTTCATCAAGATCAGGAGTGAAATGCTTTAAAGAATGTTTCAGGAACAAATCATTTACCTGTTAGAAGTTTTGTTTTTGGTCTGGAATGGGTGTCTGCCTGCTTACTCCATCACTTATTGTGTTGAGCTGACAATAGAACAGGAAGAAGGAGGATTTCCTTTCAGCACATTGCCTAGACTAGAGCACTGTTCCTGTTTGTGCCTGCCCCCAGTTATCTCTTCTCACTGCTCAGCACAAATAAGGTTTTCCAAGAGGTACCATCATCACTTGTGCATCTTTACACTGAGATAGATTGTTAGAAAACCCTCACCCTGTGAAAGCATCCTCTTTATGGAAAACTGAATCGCAAATTGGGATTTGTTGTTTCATCTTGCCATAGTTACATGTATTTCAGCATAAATTAAACACATCCAAGTCTTGCTGAGGCAAGTTAACAGATAATTCGCAAATTACACTGCATAATTAATCCACCATCAGAGACCCAGATGGCAATTACAGGGGAATGGTCATTAGCAGTTCTGTATGTTCGACTAGGCTCCTCCATTACAGGGTAAACAAATGGCTCATGAGGAGACCTCATGCTAAATGGAAGTCTGAGGAAAAGCCCCTAATGGCCTCTGTGACTCGGGTAATAGTTTTGTTATCAGAGACAAACAGGCCTAATGACTATGAAACACATCAAGAGGACATCAGCAAATTTAGAAATCAGCAAATGCAATGGCCACAGGATGACCCCAATGAAGAGCAGTAATCACATCAAAACCCAATGACTGAATAGTCCCTCATTAGCCCCTAAATGTGTTCTGCAACTCTTTAGCAGTTACCTGAAATACCTTTAACCCAATCCAGCAGTGCAGTAACATGATTATGCAGTCTTAATTTTGAAACCCTTTGCACATTATAACTATGATATATATTCACCAACAAGTTCTCATTAGCTCCTTATTTTGTGAGTATTAGCAGTGGACCAGTTTTGTATCTAAAGTTATCAATCTAACAGCTATGAGCTTAGAACCATTTTTGTTTAGTGAAATTATGACAGAAGGAATCAATGATTGTCAGCATTAAAATGATAGGACTGTGAAGTAGCATGTGAACTAAATATCCTCTTTTTTTAATTCATACAGTCCCTCAACCTTGGATATGAGACTTATCTAAAGTATGTGGCCTACATACAGTATCTTTGAGAGTCCGATCCCTCTACAGAGTGACAAGCCTGTTCAGTGTAACCTGACTCCATGTCCTCTCCTGTTACCTCTATGGTCCAGATAATCATCACCTTGCTGTGTTTTCCATCCTCGGCAGGCTAAGAGATTTATTAACTAGCAAGAACATGTAAGGTCTCAGGAATGTGCTCCAGTTTTGTCCATTGGACCTGACGGTGACTGGCACTCACGCCTAACGTGGCAGGCAGCTCTGTCTCAGTAAGTCTGTGTGGGCTGGCAAGTGTGTGGAGCTGCACTCCTGCTTAATATCTGGCTGAGGCCCTGGGCTTGGGGAGGATGGAAATGAGGGAGAAAGCACAGAGAGGACCCAACGTCAGGTCCCAGGTGTGCACTTAACACTACCTATCAATTCCGGCCTGGGGTGAGGGAGACTACAAGCCAGATCAAATCATGACTCAGAGCTTGAGGATGCATTTCAAGTCTGCCTTATTGCTTGGCTAGTCACATGGTAACAGTGAGGACTGGGATGAAATGAGTCAACGGCTACAGGAATCACAGCCACACATGCATGCAGGTGACGTGTGGGAATGTGTGAATTGAATCTAGACTCTGGGGTGTATCACTAATAATCCCACGTTGCAGTCATATCTATGATAAGAGCCATCCAGGAGAAAAAGAAACAAACATCAACAGCGTTCAAGGAGAAGGAATGGCAGCATCTGAAGCTGCCTATTATGTGGCTCCCCATATCCACCCACTGCTTGGTCCAAGGCTGTCTGTGCTGCTTAGCTCTCGCACAGGGACTCTCTGTGATACAGCAGAGCTCTCAGTGCAGGGAGTGTGGTGCTGATGCCAAAGTCCTGTTATCCAAATCCGTCGGCACTGTCTCATTTAACAGATAAGAGGCTAATCTACAGGGTGGGCAGGAGATAGACCTACAAATACAAGGCCTCTCTTGTCGCTTGTGCGCCATTCTCCACATTCCTGGAATGTGTATAGGCATGTGCAGACAAACAAAACCTTGAGGATCTTTTTCCTTTATCCCCTCAGGCTCAGACGTACTCTTTTACAATGTAAAGCACATTGTATTGGTTGAAATATTTATCTGAATGTATTGTGTTAATTTGTCTGTAAATTAGCCTACAGCTGTCAGTGGTATTCATATTTTATTCTGCAATATGTTAGGCAAAAAATAAAAATAATAGTTCCAAGCAGTACAATAATGCTGGTGTAAATACATTTTGTATTTGTAAAGTTAATTGGTGACCAAAACAAACATTTCTGTAGTACTAAATCTCCACCCAGAGTTATTTACAGAGTATTTACAATATGGATGGAGGCATACTTCAAAGGCTTTTGAAAGCTCTGACTTGCTGGAAAATCATTGATGCAACCAGTTTTCCCTGCAATATCAACATAGTTTGTTTTTTAGCAAGATACTTAAATCCCCACTAGGGCTGTATATTGTTTGAAATTTTTTGATACTATTTCATTGATACAAGAGTTTCAGTACCAATAATACAGTATAACAATACTTACTAACACCTTACTTAAAGAAATATGAGCATGTTTTTCCACAAAACCACATTTTACTGAACAAAAGAAACTAAAGTTCTCCAGTTCTCAGGGACTACCTGATCAAACAATAAGTAAACAACAGTTGTGCAAAAGGAATTTGCGGTTCAATACCCAGCCCTAATCCCTGGTTCAGCTGTCCAGCTGCCAACAACAGAATATTGTGGCTAAGCTATTTCACTTCCAGGATGAATGAATGCAACTGAATGAGTGCACACTGCACAGCAAAATACAGCATGGGACAACAAAGGGTTAAAACAGACGAATAAACAATGGTTTCAATAATTAAAGCCCAGGGCACAGAAACAGGCTACCAGACACGGGCACAAATTGGCAGCTAACCAGCTCTCTTACAGAATGTCCTTTTGTTGACTGCTGAGGTATGAAAGCTTCGGCCTTTATTCTTCATGTCAGACCTTCATTTTCAGGGATAAAGACCTGACATGGGCCAAAGTGTTTGTTCCTTGTTCTCAAGTTTGAGAGAAGCTCATTAGTCTTTGTTTGGCTGTGGATCTTATCATATAGCATATGCCTTTCACTATTACTGCAACATGTGATCTACTAAGTCTCAGTACTTAGCAAAATTACAACAAAACTTGAGAATAGTTGATGTTGCCACACTATTGTGGTATTGTGTACCAGTGCAGTATTGTGCTCCAGCACCGATATTATCTGTTTCTCCACCTCTGTACACTTTTAAGATCAAAAGCTGTTTGAAGATGCTCTTCATACCTGATACATGAGACTCAGCAGGTAGCCCTGTCTCTGAAGTTACAGTCAAGAGCTTTGACAGGTTTCTGGTAAAGGACTTTATCATTAAGTTATGTTAAAGGATATGTCTGGCAATTTTCTAAATTTTTCTTATTGTCAGCAAATCTCATGTGTAGAGCCAAACCAACAAGGAATCAATCCTACTCAGAAGGACTGTGTGTGTATCTAAAGGCTGATATATCTTATTCCTCTGTGCCATAGACCGCCTTTAGAAACACATCAATGATTCACACCGCTGCACTCGTTCACCCAGAAGATTACAGTCACATTAGTTTACTTAGAAACGATTCTAAAGACTAATAATGATTAACTACTTGTTGTGCTACATATCATAACCTCCTTGAGTTTGTACTACATTGTTAATTTTTGGCTCTGCACAGAAAAATATAGAAAATTGCCAGCCTTATCCTTTAAAGTTTGAGTGAAGATTCAACACAAAATCTGCTCCATATTTTGTCAACAGTATTCAAACATTCTGAGTGACTATTGCTATAATAATGCGGAATTAAAGAGAATAGTTTCTCTTTGCATTTCCATGTCTATTTCAGAAGTTTTTAGTTTCCGTTCCCTCCTTTGCACCCCTTTGAAATGAATACCAGAACTTCCCACACTTTCCACCATACTTATCTTATCAAATTCCTGCCTAAAGGCTGTTTCCCACCACAACACTAGAGACCATACAGTCATAATGTTGCCTACATTGCATATTTGTGCACCTGTGGATGACACAGTATCCTGTGGCCTGTTCTAGACATAGCCTGGAGGAACATTTCCTCTCACATCTGCCATGATCTCATCTTCGCTTTTTTTTTAAAAAAACAGACACTGAATTAAGGCTTATATGACCCAGGGCTTTGGCTGTGGTCTTGACATTACACCAGTTACACACTCTGCTTTGCTACATGATCGTAAAAATGGAGACGAAGACCCGGCATGAAGTCTCAGTTTTTTTAAGCAGTTCAATTAAAACTGAAACATGGTTTTAAACAAAGCTACATTTATCTGGGTGCAATGAGGAGACTCATTATTATTAAATGAAAGAACTGCAGTAATGATCCTCATCTTAAATTGAGGAGGGTGTTACAGGACATCTTGCATCCACAAGGCTCTAAAACAGTGCTTTTAAAGTCCTGTCTCAAAGTTTAAATGAAGCGGTATCATATGTGATGTTCAGTTCAGATTCCTGTTTTAAATCTGAGGACAAAGGATGTCGTGCCATTACACTCACACCAATGTTTTTGTATGTAATTAGTGTAGAATTGTTTTATTGTTTTTACGGTGCAGAGCCATAAAGCACTAAAAATACATTTATAATAGTAAAATGTGGTATTTGTTGTCGAGAAATGTGTATTGGATTCGTCTGGTCACATGTCTCTGGTTGTTGGTGCTATAAAATTAATCATTAATCACTGTAGTAAATAATAATGTGGTTTCAAAGTGCAGAGTTATAGACATACCTTTAAGTTGTGCCCATACAGTCCTGAACCAGAAAGCTTAATTCAAGCACATATTGATGATAGCTGAGAAGTGAAGGTATTTGTGATTCACTCTCCATCCCACATTTTACTGACCATTTACTGGGATTTGACCTTTGACCTCACTGCCTCTGTAACCACTAGACCATCACTGCTCTAATCTTTTCATATTTTTCTCCATGTTACATTCCATTAAATTACTTGACTGTTTTTGGATATCAGTGCTCTGTGGACCAAACAACATGGAGAAATGTAGTGAGGAAGTAAACATATTTTTGATGTGAAGCAAATAGCTGAGATCACTCCTGTCAAACTGCCTCCAAAATACAGTATGAGTTCAATACTACATTAGTCAAAAGATCAATGTACAACAACTGAAGTCTTGATAAGTGATCTAAAGTAACTGGGCCAACTACACAAATTAAGTCATGACAGCTAGAAAACTTTCAATACTATTATGAATATCAGATAGTTTTCTTAAATAGTGATTTTTAGCTTTGATTCATATATCAAAAATACAACTAAAAGTGTCTTTAATCACCTGAAACAGTCTCCTTTGGATCTGAGGGAAGCTCATCAGTGGACTTTTTTTAAAAGCTTCTTTAAGACGGATCTGCTTTAACCTTGTATTTTGTAGAACTGTCATTTAACTTTTCTTATTTCATTTGATCTCCACTTTCTTGCTTCTTCTTTGTCTCTCATACACTTTTGTTCTACTGCAGTATATTTTATTACTTTCTCTTCATCTTATCTGTGTTATTGTTGTATTTTAATTTAGTTTTTTTACTCTATTTGCATGAGCTGCATAATAGAAGGTTGATTAAATAAAATAGAAGCTGCGGATGAAAATCATCTCATACTTGATGACATTTATACAAAATAAATGGAAATATGGAATCACACAGTACCTTGTTGTCCTCAGATTTTTTTTCTCCCTTTAAGTACATACAAAACAGAAAAACACTTAGAGCTTGGCAAACATAATCCGTGTTCGGTAAGCTATTCAATACTAAATCTCCTATTAGTATTCCAACTCCAGTCCAGTCCAATGTCTCCTTCGCCTCCATTGTTCAAATTAATACACTTGCTTCAAAGGAAAGCCATACGTCTTCAAAGGAAGATATATGGAAATGTGCTTTCTAATATGCATCACCATTCTGCATCTAAATGCAAATGTTTGTCACAGTGGTAAACACTGTATAGGTGTTCGTCGTGTGTGTTTGTGCATGCATTTTATTTGTGGATCTTTTTAATTCTTTAAACAGGTACAGCGGACATTGACACACCTGTAGCTTCTTTGGTCTTATCGTGTAAATTATAAAGGGAGTTATTTTCAAGTCCGTAGAAGAAATCTCTTTCATGTTTGATAAGTAAACATCAAGAAGAGATGTCAAACCATTGCTCCCTTCTTAAGAGTGAATCAAAGATGACTGCAGCTTTCAAGAGGATCAAGCTACTGCAGAAGAAACTTTAATGAAAGGCGAACCTACTGTGGGCTCTGGTATGTGAAGACAAAAACGGAATATGTTCCGCCCTTCCCCCGTATGTCTTCAATCACCATTTGTCAGGAGAAAGCTAAGAGTTGCCATGAAATTCAATGCAGAGAATGTTAGTTAAGCCATGTTTGTTTGTGCATGAGCGTATTGGAGAGAAGAAGAGAGACATTCCACGGCTGAGTAATTGTAGTTGTTACCCTGGTGTCATCTCTCGTTGTTTCAGTGCCATTTAGTATGAGAGGTATTTGCTAAGCTTGAATGCTCCCAGACAAGCAGGGATGGTATGCATTGTGTTTGACACAGCTAATGGGGGTCTGATTTTAGCGCAAGCAATGCTTTTGTGAATTTGACATCACAATCTAATTTCCAGCTCTGTTTGATTTTAGAAATGAGGATGTTACAGTGAAAACAAATGCAAGCAACTCAGACTTAACCAACCTCAATTAGAAAACATCTGAATCAGGATGTTTATCACCAGTGTGTGATTCAGTCACCGAAAAAGTGAATCCAAACCGTAAAATTAAACTAAAATTATATTCTAATTTTCTCTCTTTTTACTCTCTCTGGCAGAGTCTACACACACACACACACACACACACACACACACACACACACACACACACACATTGCAGGGAGACAATCTGTCATTTAGTCCTGCAGTGATGTAGTGCAGATCTGACTTTGTTTATTAAATCCCTGCATTGTATGTGGCAAGTATATCGATGCAATCACAATTCCTTTTCCCAGTTGATGGCTGTGTAATATCCAACAGTGCACCTCAGCTTTTTTTTTTAAAGCCACATCACCATGACTGATGGCTGGCAACAGTCTGACCCACACACCCCTAGTGGTGATTGCATTTTTTGTTCAACAAGGTGCCCTGCCTCTGCAAGAGGGATTTGAAATCACACAGCACCTCCTACTGTTTAAGAAACAACATCTCACTCTGTCACTGGACCAGATGGACCACAGCAAGTTGTTCAGTGAGGCTATTATACGGTTAAGTGCTTGACTCATAGGGTACCATTATGTAGAAATTCATATAAAGTTGCCTATGCATGGTTGACAGATCAAACAACCTTCTATTGCTTGCTTCTAAGTTATGATTACCTGTCAAAAGATTGAAGACATAATGTTTCATACCTAAAGGTTAAGGTCTAATGTGGGTTTATTCACTCAGTGGAACTCTATTGGCTGTGCGTTCAAGTAATCATGCCTGGTAATTGCATTCCTTAGTGACCCTGCAAGTGTTTAAAATGTACTGAAGCCTAGAAGCATACATTTGGGAAATAACCTCGACAAACAGTGTGAATGTATCTACTGAAAATATCTACTTCATTGCCCACTACTGGTTTTATTGACTTTATGTAGCCTCACTGATCTGTTTAGAGTCCCAGCCAATATAAAATGTCACCATCAGACACACAAAGCAACAAAATGCAACTGCTCACAGTGACAATAGTTACAATGCAAAGCTGATGAATAAGTCTTTTTGTTAAGAAACATAAAAATGAGTTCACATTCATCCTCTTCTCATTCTTCTGCCATGAATGAGAGGCACCTGAGAAACAACTGAGACAATCTGTGAGATAGATGGAGATGTCATGCTCAAATTGTTCCCTCTTTGACAAAGGAGCAGTGGGAGCTCTTTACAGTAGACGTCTCGCTTCATTGTCTTCAAATGAATGAGTCCTTTCGTCAAGTGAACATCAATTATACTGTAGGTGCATTTTGTTTGGTGTGAAATATTAATTCACGTCATTCTGTTTGTTTAATGTTGTTTATTTTACATGTAGCAAAGGGAAAAAATGCCAGCCACTGGTTAAAGATACCTGGACTTTTAGATATATCAGTAAAATTTACAATAATAGTATATTATATATCCCGAGTCCTTGCGCAGGATAAGCAGGTAGCCTATAGAAAATGGAAGAATGAAGGATGAATAGTTTTACTGCTTGAATATGCCCAGCCTCTTTTTAGATTTATGATAAAACAGATGCAACATCCAGATAAAAACACTAGATGGCGCCGTGTTACTGAAACTCACCAAAAACTTCAAAAGAATACACGAAGAGCTTCACATTTGCACCTCCAACTGTGATCAGGCCAGTCCATTATAATATGAATTTAAGACATTTTAACTTAATTTAAAATTTAGGTTTTTATTATATCAACAGCCCATTCATGTCTTTCTGAATTATAGGCCTATAGTCTGACTGTAAATCCCGTGACAGTTTCTCAAAGATGTGAGCTGTTTGACTTGTCCAGCATGGAGTTTATGGGGTTTTTTTGGGGAACATAAATTACTTTGAAACTTCTCAGAATTTCACGAAAACATTCACGTATACTTGAGACATGGAAATGCCGCAAATCCTTTGAACAATCTGGCTAATTCAGAGAATGTCGTTCCCCCGGTCGTGCCATGATTTTAACGTGCGTAAAGGCTCAATCTGTGTCAATTTGCGACGCGACGCACAGGGAGAAGCGCGCTGCGCTCCCAGTAGAGGTCCTGTGGGGACAGGAGGATCACAGCACGCACCGGCCGAGGCGGGGGATACATACTGGAGCCTTGAAGGCAGCTGCTCAGCTGAGTCAAAGGATTTTTTACCCAGAGAGCACTCGGCTCTCTCCCACGGGCTGCCTCGGTTAATGGTGATCAGGGTGAACGGGGTGGTCGCCGCCTGCATCTCTCTGTGTGTGTGTCTCCCCTCCTCAGCGCACAGGCGCCCTGCACTCCAGTCTGCTGACACACCGGGAGGACAGTCCGCACTACACGTCCGTGTCATTGGACTCTATGTGGATACAAATCCCGAGCAACACAAATCCATGGGGATACTTTAGAGGGAACTGCAGCCTGCGACCTTTTACATGAGAACACGTAAGTGACTAAAGATTATTTGAGGAAGGCACATTTTTGGACAGCATGTTCCCAATTCTCCAACTTGAAACAGCTCTTATAATAGATGACATTCTCGATCACTATTTACTGTCATATTTAAGGTATTATGTGTCGAATTACATCAAACAAATAGCCGCATGTTCATATAAATAGCCCAAAAACTCTTTAATGAGCAACCAACGTACTGAAGCCAGAATAATGCCTTTTAACTGATTTCAATCATAAATTACTACACTCTCCTGTGTTTTCACTTGGACGCGCTCATATGAGTACAAGATGAAATCATTTGCCAGATCCACGCATGGAGCTAAATTAATGAAGCCATAAATTGACTGGGTTGTTAAATCCAGCATATGGTAGAAAGTCGCCAGATGAGCAGGGGGCACAGTAAGACGGAGGACACAATTGCTCTCTTGTGTGTGGACGGTTTTATGATAATGAAAGTGGAGCTCGTTGGCCAGGCCAGTTCTGAACACAAAGATCATTCTCAACAAGTCCGGTACTGTGGGCGCCTGCTTGGTGCTGAGGCAGCGAGTGTGTGTGACAGCACCATTATTCACCAAGATGCTTAATTGCATTAGTCTTACACAGGATAGGAAAACTGTCTTGATAAGCCAAATGAAAACCAAAACTCACTGCAGATGAGGTTTGGTTGCACATGTTCTCCTAGTTTTTTTTTAATTCTATTATATATAAGGACCTCTGGTCTCATTTGGCAAATTGTAGGCTCAGTTTAGTTGTAGTACTTTACCACACTAGACATCTTAAACAGGATGTTTTGTTTGTGTGTCCGCCAGGTCACACAGTTTCCAGATGTTTCTAGTCTAGTTTGTTTGCTACACACAATTCACAGCCAGTAAATACTATATTACTATACAGTATTATACTGTCATTATAATGGATATTTTCAATTAGCATAGCGGGCACAAATAGGCTTGTCAACATCTTAATTAAATAGTGTAATTAATTACAATGGGATTCAGTACAAATAGCTGGAATAAAAATATGTCATGTATTCAGTTACCATTTCATTTACACGCACATTTTTGCATGTTTTGGCGTAAATTTGGCACTTTTAGCACAAGATGCCCTGATCATCTTTAGATTCTTCTGTAAAATAGAATCAATAAAGCAGCATCTGGAAGTGGAGCTGATTGATTCAGGAAATCATGGTCTTTGCTGCCTGGAGATGCTCATGAATCTTGCATGTGCCCCTTCACTGTGTATCTGCTCAAACAAAAGTGGAGAGAGAAAAAAGACACAATTGAAAGATTGCACATCACTTGGGGTGGGACTGTAAGCATTTTGTTGGAGAATTCATTTGGATGTAATGCGCTGTATGACTCTTTTTGTTTTTGTAGCATTTTTTTTTTAACCAAAGAAGTAGGAGATCATGATTCAGATTTATCTTCCCACGCACATAACGGGGATCAATAAGGAATAGAAATTTCTTCTGTGTATGTGGTGAAAGGGGGGGACTGCTTGGGTGCAAGTACACACTATTTATTCCTGACAAAAGGAACAGCACATACAATTTGGCTGATGTGAGAGGCTCGCTCCGGGGAAACAAAGACAGACCATCATGTAATGCTGACTCTCTGTCCAAATGCAATTCCTTAATGCACTCTGAGAGTTGGAGATCTAATAAGAAGTGGAAGAGCATCTTCAATAATGAAACCCCACCTGCATCTCTGCTGCAGAGTGAGGGCTGGGGCCGAGAGGCTTCATAAATAACAGAAGCCAGACCCGACACGTGCTGCTCCAATGTCTGGGAACTGCCAATAATCCCTCTCATCTACTAAGATGCTGTTCTTGCCACACTGAGGGCGGGGCTGGACAAGCACCTTGCTTAGTTTTAGTTTGTAGTCATCAAATAAATGTAGCCGAGGGCAGCAGCTTTACTCTATAACAGTCCTGCAGAGAGAGATGGTGGTTATTCAATCACCTTTTACTGACGAGGGGGATACAAGAGGAGCTTTCCTGCATAATTTAGCCATTTAACAACACAGGGGAGGAGAATTGCTTCTGTTGATAAAGCATCTTGAATTGTATGCAGATTGTTTGTCTTTTTTTTACTCTCTTGATTCCTTAAGTTAATATCAAATTAGTCCTAAATTGTTTCTCTATGAAGACTTAAAACCTGTAATAACTCGTAATGCTTTTGGAATCTGCGTTTTATGATGCAAATCAGTATCATCATCTTCACTCAGGCATTAATTTAAGTGTTGTAGTCACAGGAGCGTTGTTGTGATACAAATTAATTTCCTCTCCAATATTTGAAATAAATCCCCCGCAGCAATTAACCTGCATTTGAGTAATTAACCTGTGCTTGTCGCTATCTAATAACTACACTCTTGAGGCTCAACTCACTACATTTTCCAGCTTTGTTGACTGAAATAGATTTTTGCCATGCATTCATTATCTCTATGGTTTACCATGAAATGGGTTATCTTGTACTAAAAAAAGGCATGGAATCCAGTCACATGAAAACCTATTGATTTGTGATCTTCCAGCCTGCATGTAAATAAACAGTGTGGATTCCTTTGTCATGGACCTTCTTGTTCTGCTATGAAGAGAGCCTTTCTTTTTGAAACAGAATGTGACCCGCGTTGCTGTTCTTAAGACTGACCCGGTGGCTGACAGAGCCGCAGGCTGTCCCTGCTATGAAAAGATAGCACTGTGTTGAGCCCCAGCGATTGACCCAGCAGGCCTCATGACTCTCCTGTTGTGTCTCGCAAAGAGTCTCATGAGCATGATTTATTTAGTTCAGAAGTTACCCTCAAAGAGCGGCTTTCATGCTGTCTATACTTCACAGAAAGTGACTCAAGAAATAAGTATAGGTGTATGCTAAGTGCGCAACTCTAGCGAGTAAGTACTGTATATCAAGTGAATAAGCTAAAAGACTGCCTTCATGACAGTAATCCGCTTTTCTCTACAGTACACTAAATGGAGGTTTTCTTTCAATTGGCCATCTGCATCAGTGTGTATGTGTCTTTTTGTGTTGCGACCAAGAAGGAGAGAAGCTTTTTATCCCCCCTTCAGCTGCCGAGTGCCTGAAATATTTAACAGGGACTGCACTATTTTTGGGTTTGTGCTCAGTTTGTTGTGGGGCTTATGTAATATCAACGTGCATGGCACTGCTGTATACCAAACGACACACCATCAACTCAGCTAACTTAGGCGTAGTGATGTCGTAAGCAGTATGATGTTGCAGCCATACTGCGCGGCACTATCAAGGATACTATACAGTTGAGATTTATGATTAAATCGGAGCGAGGACTCCTGCGCCATCTGTGCACTGACGAATTTAACTGCCTTTTTTATACACTGTCTTGTACCTCAAGGAAGCAGGGCCAGTCCACATCGTCTCGGGTTACTTGTTTCTCTGAGATATCGATCAATTCTTCTCTCTTCCTCTCAACTGTCCCCATCGTTCCTTCTTTCTCTCTCAATTTGTCTCCCTTCTCTGTCTGCTGTTCTCCTCCCTCTCCTCTCCTTTCCTCTCCTCTCCTCTCCTCTCCTCTCCGAGGTGTCAGATTCTCTGACTCATGCCCTGGTGTGGAGGATGGGAGGAAAGCAGGGATGAAAGAGAAGAAAGGAAAGTCATTTTGCAGATACAGAGAGTGACCTTCATCCAGTAAGAGGGATGGGATAAAAGCTGGAGTTAATACCCTGCCAAAGTATATTCTCCACCATGCCAAAAAACCATTCAGAATGATATATGGTTCTAATAGAAGCTCTCTAATAAAAAGAAGCGTGCCATTGTAAGTCAAGGCAAGGCAAATGACCAGAAAATTCCAGTGTTGAATCCAGAGGGATAAACACTCTGGAGAAGTCAAACTGCATAATCGAATGAAAACAGCACTGCAGCACATGACATCCAAAACCCAGTTAAAGATTTTCCTGAATTTAAGAGATCTACAAAATGAAACAGCTTCTGTATTTGTAGATTAGTTTGCAGATGAGATAAGACGAGCTAAATGACGAGAGTACAGTATATCGGCCTAGGCCACACTGTTCCCCATGCTAACCAAAGCCAGCGTAAATACAGGCTCAGACAGTGTCACCGTGTGTCTGGAACCAGCAGCCACTTGGGAGATAACAATTGACAGCCTAGAAACACGGCCATGTAAGGTTCATTATCTGTACGTTTGTGTTGTTTTATCCCCGCTGGCAGTAATGAGAAGAAGGAAGAAACTCGGGTTTACCTAATGAGGAGATGGGATCCTTTGTGGGAACAACTGCGTCAACACTTGATCAATGTATGTTTCCCTCAGAGTGGCCATGCTCCTTCAAGGATATACACGTATTAATAACCATTGAGCCAGAACAAACTAAATACTGTGCCAGCCTGACAGTCACAAAAAATAAACTGCCATAATGGTGTGTCAATTACTCTGCTCTTCATTAGCTATTGGATTCATTCGTAATTATGCAGATTCTGCCACAAAGGCTGATCTGTGTCTAAGCTGCATAGACAGATTGACATGATTGTAAGTTGCCGTGACAAGAAAAAGCCTTGGAAGTATTGATTCACGCCACTTTGAGATATGACAGACTTCGCAAATGCAATCATTTCTGTCGTCAATAATTCACACAAATTGTATAGCTCCTGAGCTGTCAGCACATTGCTCAAAAAGTGGAATGACAGTTGTTATAATGGTGGGAAATAATCTGCTTTTGTGTCTAGATAAGAGACTCTTAGTTCTGAATAAAAATATGTTTGGCGGGGACGAGGGAGATATTACAATATTTTGTTAGGAGTAGGAAGCTCATTTAATAACTGAACTGACAGTGCTCCAAATTTGTAAAGTCAGACAGAAAAAACTCTTCCCACACATTTTTATTGTAGAAGATGCACTAAAATTCCTACATCAGTAATTTTGAATTAGAAATTTTTCGGCAGATTGGATTACACTATCTGGGAGAAAATCGTGGCATTTTATTCACTCTTTAAAACACTACAGATTATAGATCAAAAACACACAGCCTTAGGTTAATCTTATCAGTGTCGGCCCACATTTAGGCGCAGTGGCTGCAGTGAATACAGCTGTTGGCCTCCTCTCTGCCGCAGGAGAGCCGAGCTGGCTCCAGGAGCAGCAGGCAGCCCGGGGGTCTGATAACCCTCTCTGGGGCCTTGCGGTTGACAGGCGGCGCGCACTGCCGGCTGACATGGTTATGCTTTAACACCAGATGAAGCCGGGGGCTGATAGGAGAGGACAGTCCCCTCTGTGCCAAGGGCTGACCCCTCCCATTATATGTGACAGAGCTGAGACAGACACGCTGAGAGATGAAACACTGCTCTTTAATTTCAAGCCTCTCCTGTTTCACTGCTAAAGCCTTTCTACTTCTGTCTCTTTCCTTTTTTTCTCTCTCTTATCTCAGTGGAGAGATTGTGGAAGTGCAGCCATGGTGAAGGAACCTTTTCATACTCACATCAAGTGCCTTTAAGTCTTAAAGTTGTGAGCTCTTCCATATAATAGAACTATAGGATATATAGATATTGAACTTAAATGAGCCTAGTTTACTGTAGCTACATCTGATAGAGCTGACAATGTAATAAGTCTGAGAGGAGATTTAAAGAATGCTTCATTTGCACAAGACTTTTTGCATGTACAGTTTTCATACAGCTCCACAGTTTGGCTCATAAAGCAATATTACAGATGAATCCTGGCATGTGGCTGTGATGTGGTTAAGGCAAATCCAAACATACAGCCCCTCTTTGAATATTTTATTAACATGGAATTGAGTTCATTTAATCAAGGAGCCACTGCATAGACTCATAATTCTACTGAGTTCCAATCATTTTAATATGCAGTCGTTAGCTGTGTTAGTTTAGCACCTTCTTCCACTATTTAGAGCCTCTACATATCCCCTTAGGTGCAGTATGTAGTTAGTCAAATTCATAGACAGAGCCTCCAAATGGCAGTCAGGTTTGTTTATGTATATGTGTGCTTGTTCTTGTGTGGATGCGTGCACATGTTTGTTCCCTGAGGATCTCATTTAAGTTTGGAGGAGACAACTCTGAGTGACTGACCGCCGGTGATGAGGAGCATAGAGTACTTGTTTTCTTTACTCTGCTGCACTGTTTGTGCTTTTTCGTCTTGTTCATCATCGTCGTCGTCTCCGGAGATGATGCTCTCATTGTGTCATCCCGTGTGCTCAAACATGGCAGTAGTTTTAGCTTGTTCATGACAGATAGCTGCAGAAAATTCCTCTTGTGAAACTTCTCAGCAGATCAAAGGCTGTCCGCTCTTATGTTTCAACCGGACAGGTTCTGTGTGTGAATTGTTGGCTCCTTTCATCCCAGCAGCTGTATGTGGGTGTGTGTGTGTGCTTTGTTTTGGTGCATACAGACCTGTGAATGTGGCCGTCTCTATGTGTGTGTGCGTGTGTGTGGGGGGAGGGGGGAGGTTTGTGCGAGCATGTGTGTGAATGGTCTCTCACCTCTTGCCGTCACCATGCGCGTGTACACACGTTGACACCCTCTCACTTACTCTTCTATATGTGCCTGCCTAGGGGACACCCTATCCTCTCTGCCTGTGTGTGTTTATCGAGCAGACACTCAATCCCCCCGACCCCTTGTATGTACTGTATGCAGAGGGGAACCCTGTTTCCATCTTTCACCATGGAGACCAGGCATGTCCTCATTTCTTCTTCATTTCGTCTAAGCCGGCCCAGAGCCGTCTGTTTGCCAGTGGTGTGAGGGACAAGTTTGTCTCAGAACAGGTGTCCAGTCCTCTAGACAAGTAGGTTGTACAACTTCCTTTTCATCTTGACAGTCTCTGTGGAGTGGATGCTCCTGAAAACATGGCAAGAGAAAAAATGTTGCTGGCGGCTGTCAAGGGCTGTATGCTGGTTGCTTTTATCCATGACATCTTTGAAGTAAGCTCCATGGAAATAGGACAAAAAACACTTCTGGACTCTTGATATCTTTACCTTAAAGGATAAATCCAGTTTATTTGATGTTCTGGTAATAAATCTTCTGGTAACAAGTCATATTTTCACAATTTCTGCCATTATAACATTGCACATCTAGGAACCAGTTGTGCACATATTTGTACGTGGTAAATGTGTGTGTTATCACATATTATATAGGTTATGATATTAGTTTAGTTAATATGATATTTTTGTATTATTTTACATATTATATTATATTATATTATATTATATTATATTATATTATATTATATTATATTATATTATATTATATTATATTATATTATATTATATATTAAGTATCATTTCTTTTCTGGCCTGCTGACCCTCTGCCGATCTTTTTTACTTACTTTGTAATGCTCAATGCTCTAGTTTATGGTGACTGTTGCATGTGCTCTGACATGTTTGTTCTGGTCACCTTTCTTCTTGTTCTGTTTATGTTTTATGGTGGTTGGCAAACTATGAAGTGAAGCACTACTGTCACTCACTGCAATGGAGTGTGTCTTTGGTGCCTTTGCTTTCTTTCAGATCCAATGTTTACACTTTGTTGCATGGGAACACAGATATGACGGTACTCAGGCTGTACCCGACCAAACAGAAGTTAGAGTGGGTGTGGTACCTCATTTTTATTGCTGAGAGATTTTTTTTTTTTTTAAATGAAAATATACTTTGTGTACTTTTAAAAGTTATATAGTCTTATTTTAAGTGTTGGAATAAAGGTACAAGTTCTATCATTCACAGTGTAGAAAAAATTACAGAAACACTCACGGAAGTCTGAAAACTTTGATCTAAACAAGCTTTTGACTGAGTTAACAGAGTATAAAATCATGTAATAGTCTATAATATGAAATAGAACATCAAGTTGGAAGTGAACAGGTCTGAAATGTAACTTACAGTATTGTTTGAATAAGATTCACCCACCCTGATGTTGAAATAAAACCTCACTCAATGTTTTTTCTGCCTCCTGGACTGTTAAACTGGTTTAATTCACAAGAAAGTTTGAATTTAGTTCAATTAAACACAAGTCAAAAACTGACAATGTCAGCAAAATAAATGGTGTTGGACTTGGAATATGGTAAAATCTGATCTGGGAATTCAGTGGCATCGCTAAAAGCAAGTCAGATAGAACAAGATGCGAAAGCAGTCATTATTGTGGCCAAGTTCACAGATCTCAGCAATTTCTTTGGTGAGAACAGTGTCATAACTGATAGGAATTATAACCAAAACTACAAAAATAAGATTCTGTAAAATTCAGAATAAGCCCTGAGCCTCATATTTTTTCAGCTTAGTTGCTACAGACATGTCCTTTATGGACATTTGTTTTTGTGTCAATCATTTGCTTTCACAAAGTCATGCTTAATTCAGTATAAAAATGAACACAAACAGTGACTCATAACAGGAGCTGCTGCTACTGGATTCAGCGAGGCCAAGGTTACACAGTCAGTGACAGAGGAGCAGGACAGTGGATGGGCTCATGGTCCGACTGTATTTTGGCAGCCTGGCGCTGCAGTCTGCACTTTGCTAATTCCCTGTTCTGAGTTACCAGGTCTAATTTAGAACAGAGGGGCTCTGTTCATCCTGGAACGCTGCTGCTTGGGATTCTGGAAATGAGGAGTTCAGAGGCTCACCGCCCTCACACAGACACAGAGCACATGCCTTGTTATCAACCCACAGAGCTGCACATAATGATCCCTCCAGCCATTAGCTCCTAATGCAATAAAGCGCTAACATTTTAGCCATGCCCTTCAGTGCCTAAACATAATAAAGTTAGCCCATGGGTTGCACAAATGTGCTCTGTGATAACGTGTTCAGGATGCATCGATCAAGCTTAAATTCATGATTACTTGGCATTATAGCTGTAGTTGACAGCAAGCAAAATGTACCATTTTTTTGTTTATCTCCAGTAAACCTCCTGGGCTTTGTTTGATATATATGGAAATTGTATGGAGATGGGCTTCTAACTGATAGTTTTGTAAGTCAATCCAATGAGCATCTCCATCAAAAAAAAAAAGCAGAGGTGCAATCTAATCCAGCAAAATGACACTTTGCTGCACTTACAACCCCATTTTGACAGGCTGGCATGTCAGGCTGTGCCATGGCCATGGAGGGAATACAGAACACATACAGGCAGTCAAGCTCTGTGACATCTTAAGGATGTGTGTGAGCATTTGAACGTGTCTTTGCCAGCATCTAGTGCATAAATAAATCAGGGAGGCAGCGATGGCCTTGTGCACTAAGCAAAAGCAATAAACCTGCCTACAACAAGTCTCTGAGGAGTTGGATCTCATCTGAAATAACACCCATTTATTAAACATGATCTGCTCACATAGCTCACCAAATCTACATAGAGGATGAAGATTTATGTAAGGCATTGTCAGTAGGATTGCAGCAGTAGGCTGGTATAACACTGTAGGCTGGTTGGAATGCATTTCGCGGACAAACAAATGGCCTATCAGTAACAGCACAGTAAAAAAGAATCCTCTCTTCTTTGACTGAGTACGGGTGGTTAACTTGATCCTTGACAACAATTTTTCTTCAATATCAACGGTGCAGTCAAAACTCAAATGCATTTATTTTGTTATAGTCCCGTTAAATAGATTGCCATGACATTTTGTACAGACATTCATGGACCCCAGAGGATGAAGCATACTGACTTTGGTGATCCTGACTTTGCCTTATCCAGAGAAATATCTCAACATCCACTGGATCCATTGATACAAAATTTAGCACATTTATTCAGATGATGAATCCTAATTACTTTAATGATCACCAATTACTGCGCTTGCAAAAACTAATGACAATCCCATCAGCCTCAGCTGTACTTTGTGTTTAGTGCTAATTAGCAAATGTTAGCATGCTAACACATAAAACTAAGACGACGAACATTACACCTGCTAAACATCAGCATGTTACCATTGTCATTGTGAGCATGGCTATATAATCTTGTTCAAGTAAAAATGCCAACATTTCTCTGGGTCCAGCTTCTCCAGATATGCAGCTTTACTTTGTTTTATGCCTGGGTGTAGATTTGGGTATGGATGGTAGGGATCCTAAACAATCTAGTCACTTTAACTCCAGGTAATGGGTAATGTTAACTGTAAGATCTCTGCAGAGTTGCCAGGTTTGTGTGTTTTCTGCAAAAAAGTGCATTATGATAAAAAAGTGAAAGAGCAGGATATAGGGCATATTTGACATGATGATCTGGCAGCCCTCAACTTGAAGCTGTACACATTGTTGACTAGCAGCAGCAGTAGTGGAGTCGGTGAGGTGAAAAATCTGAAGCGGTTAGTATTTATAGTTTAAATGTTCCAAACGTCACAGAATTGAAAATGACTTCGCTGGACCAAACTACGATGATTTGATATTATATTTAATTTCAGGTGTTAGGTGTTAATTTGTTGCTCAGACATGCTGTTTAATTAAACAACTTTATTGCTGGCAGTGAAAATTCCTCCCAAAAAGCAAATTAAGACATCTGGTCTTTTTTAAAGAAGAACCAAAGTGTCGTTAACAGTTGCGCTTAGTTAATAAGAATGCTCTGTAATCAATCCAAACATTAATCATTGAAATTAGTAGGAGAAATATTTACTGTTTAATGCCATCTCTCCCCTTTTCCAAGAGCAGATCAAGACCAGAGTTATTATTCCATATGTGTCATTAAGACATGAACATTATTTATTAGCTAAATTAGCCACAGCTTGTCCAACTGATTTGTTTGTGACTGTCAGGCATCATTTTATGAAAATCCTGCAGCCTGAGCAGCACAGAGACACACAGACAGGCAAGCCGCAGTCTCTCAGGTGAGCTCTGATGTCACAGAGACACACAGACAGGTAAAATGTAAAAATCAGTGAAGAAATCCTGATACGAGTCCAGTTTCAGGCGAGTCAGCAAATGCATATTCAGTAAAGTAAACATTTTGCAGAGTCAGGCTCTTTATGTGTGTATGTGTGTGTGCACATGTGCCTATGAAAGAGAAGAGTGATAGAGAGCAAGTGCGCACACACAATTATTTTGGACGTCCGACAAAAAATGTTCCTGCCAAAATTAAAACCAAACGTACGCCCTTGGTTTTATGTGATAGCAAACTGGATCTCTTTGGGTTCTGGACTTTTCAGACTTCACCTCGGATTTCTGAAATATTGTTATGAGCAATTTTTGCTATTGTGTCATTTTATAGACCAAGCAATTAATAGAAAAAAATCAGCAGATTAAACATTAATGGAAAATAATTGTTAGTTTCAGCCTAATGGAAGGGATTGTGAGTGTTTGTAAGGTAAGTGTCACTGCCTTTTCATTCTGCTAATCATGCAGCATCTAACACCACTTATTTATCCATCTGCTTGTCCAAGCTGACAAATGTAAGGAAATATAAATCAAGAGGAAACATGAATGATTCCGTGAACTAATTATACACATTATGCTGAGCCTGTGAGCAGCCAGGTGACTCACACATTAATCATCATGCCGTATGTCACATAACTGACATGCACGTAGTCGCTGCCACATTGTCATTCTGGGATCAGTACAGATGCTTCTCATTTGCCGTCTATGTATAAATTCTGCTCTGTCTCCCCAGAACACTGTTGTTTTTTGGGGTTTTTTTTTTTCCTGCGGTTGATTGTGATGGAGTAGATAAAACCAGGTCCCCAAAGAAACTCCAAACATTTCCAATTTCATGAAAAGTGTTTCGAATTGGATTTGATTAACTTTGCATGAATCTCATGCCATGCTCGTCTGAAAGGAATTTTTTTTTTTCTTGCATCCAATTTCAAAAATCCCTCAGCTCGCCATGAGAGAAACTGCTTGTCAGCTAATGAAGACACAGATAGCGTATTAGCCATCCATGGCCCACAGTCTGTTAGGACCCCAAAGAGATGCAACATCGCTGAGACTGCTGGTGCTACTGGTCAATATCCTGCACACACAATTTGCATGACTTTATTATGACTTTGGTATGAATCACCATCAATATTACATCAACGAAATCTAATGAAGAAGTTCCTCAGAGAGATGCTTTATTTCAACGTGCTATCGAAGGCCCTCAAAGTAATAAACGTGTTTGATTTCAGCTTTGATTTGTCCTTTATTTATCTGAATGCTTTTGATCTCTGGGAATTATCATTCATTTAACAATGCTCTTAGATACAGTGCAATCATTCAGTTTCTGAGAAAAGAACTAGAACACAGCCATTACATTTATATTGGCACATAATGTTCAGTGAATAATGACACTGAATTAATGTGTGTATGTTTGTGCATTCGAAAACTACATCTTGGGTGCAAACAATTGCGTTTGTGAGCATGCATTGATATGTTTATGACATGATTCACACATCTTATTAGTAGGAAGGATGTTGCATGTTCTAGAGCATTTAGTTTAATTTATTTTATTAATTTATTTTAACGTCAGTCATTCTGTTCTCTCTCAGAGCGGCACTGAAGGACCTCGGAGAGCCAGAGAACGAGTGCTGGCTTTCGTTTGACTGTGTGACCAGCGAATGAGCCTTGTTCATGCGTCTCCCTGCGTGTCACTCCCACATAACTATGAACTGTGAGCAGGACTTTGGAGACGGGGGCTTGGGAGTGACCCTCACATTACGACTGCTCATGCATGGAAAGGTACAAGCCTTCTGCTCGCATTGTCTATGAATGACTGCATGCTGCACAAAAGCACTCGGCGCTTTTTCAAGCAGAAGATGTGTCACTGCCTCATACATTTTATACCTGAATTATTGAATTGATAAATAGTAAAATGTCACTAAAATGATGTTTTTGCTGCTTTTTAAAAAAAAAAAAAAAAAAAAAAAAGCAAACATGTATTAATGTTTCCATTTATCTCCTTGTATTTTAGGAGGTTGGCAGCATCATAGGAAAGGTGAGATTACTATTTTGATTCTGCTATATAAAATTCTGCATGTTTAAAGTTTTTAATCTTAATAAATTTCCTTCATCAGATGAGGTAGATGTTTTGAAATGCTGTGCCTGTCTCTAATCTTATGTAAATCTATAGTTATTTTCCATTTTGCTAAGTCAAATAATAACCTTTATTGATGCCTTCTGTGTGGATTCATAATAAGCCTTTGCAGAATAATTTTCCTCTCCGTCTTGATTCTGTCTTGAAACACAGAACAAAAAGCCCTCTAACAAACAATTGTTCTAAATATCCTCATCCTAAATGTAATTGCCTTAAACCAACCCTCTTTAGACCTCACACCCACCTCCTCCACCTCTAATGCAACACAGTAATCCATCAAACAAAAACATTAATGCATTGACTGCAAGCCTCCTGTTGAAACTGAGCTCCAAAAGACATATTGCTGTTTGCCCCTTGTGGGCACTTTAAGTGTCTGTTAGGAAGGGCCTGGCTGCACTATGTTGCTTCACAAGCTCCTGCTTTCATGCCTTGTAATACACCACCTACAGAGGACATCGATAGAAGAAGGAAGAGGGACAAAAAAAAAAGAAAATGAACACAAAAATAAAGAGTGCTGGGAAGAAAGATGTCACAATGGATGCAGCAATGTTCTGCAGATATCAAAACATATGAGAGAAAATAGAGAATGAGAAGAAAGGGAGAGGAAGAGAGATGAGTTTGGTGCATACTGTGCAGCCCGACAGAGCGAGGCACTTGATCTGCAATACTTGGACTAATAACTTGCCACTCCACCCTACAAGCCTTTTTTCCCTTTCCTATCTCTTTGGAAAAAATCTCTTTTGCATCAATAGAAGACCGACACCAGAGTCATAATAGACCACAAATAATACGTTTTCCTAGAATATAACATAAATAACAGGGTAGCACAGGGGGAAGATACTGTTTTTGATACTCTTGTAAGGAAATGGTCATCAGTGGATGCTTGAAGGTGTGAACAGATGTGCGACAGCTTGGATGGACTTAAGCTAAAAGAAAACACGGAGGAGAGGAGAAAAAGCAATCTAAAAACCAGCAGAGGATGTGCTGCAGCGTGACACAAGTCTGACAAAGTGTTCTTGTCCCTGGCAGGACGTCTTCACACATGCCGCATATACAGCCATTATTGCAGGTGTATGTCCCCTTCAGATGCTCAGATATGTTTGATATCTTCTTGAGACAGTGTGCGGAGGATAGCACTGGGACACATGCATATTGAAACTCGAGCTGAAATTTGTTCAGCTAAATTCCAGTCAGGCTTACGTGTTTTGAAATAGCAAGTTCCATTTAAAGGTTGAATATGCTGTGATGTATTCTTCAAACCAAGCACATTTGATTCAGTTTTAAAGCTGTCCTTTATTTTCTCTTTTCCAGAAAGGAGAGACTGTGAAACGAATACGAGAAGAGGTACAGTGTCCACGATTTAGAGCTTTAAACTGCAACATCTGCATGAATGTTTTACTCTCTGCTATGTATGATTATACGTGTGTTTTTGAGCAATAATTGTGTGTGTGCCTGCATCCCATAGAGCAGAAACAAGCACATTTTATTCACTGTTTTTCTTGTACCGAGATGTGAACCGACCACATCTCGTCGTATTTTATTTTCTGTCCTCTCTGTCTGTGACCACAAGTCCAGTAGGTTCCTCTCCAGAGATAACATAATTCAATCTCAGAGGGCCTCTAATACTGGTCAGGCTTTCTTGTATGTATTAATAATAAAGCTTGGTTCTCTCTGGCTGTTTGGGAGCTTTGAGTCTGAAAAGCATACAGAGCAGGTACATTGTCCAAATTGCCTTTTGGGCAATAACGGCACCTTTTCAATTTAAATCCTCTCTCTCCATCATTCACTGTCTCTCCTCTAGCTGGCTGCTCACGCACCAACTCTCCTTACTCTTTCTTTTCATGCTTAAAACAGCTCCCTTTTTCCTCTGTTTGCACCTTTATTCCCTCTTTATAAACCTCAAGGGTGCAGCTCAACTAATGCCGCTTGGTTAACTCTTTGTATTAGAAAGTAATTAGGCTGTCACTATGGTGGCACATTTGATTCTTTCTCTGGCTGTTAAGGTTTTATGTTTTACTTTATGAGGCAGAAGGATAAACAGAGGAATAGTGAGGTCATGGGACAGTGCTACCCCGCAGAGCTACTGGATAAACCACTCACCCATGGTAGTCATCCATCCATTCATCCAGCCAGCCTGCCAGTTTTGTCCTTTGTTACTTCCTAACTGTATGAGCCTCATCCTGTCAGTTCCTCCCCAGGCCATACAGTCACAGTGGGAGCATGACTCACTGAAGTGACTGGAGAAAATATCCCAGAGGTCAGAGCACTGTCCTGTCTCTGCTCATGTGACTTCAACTCAGAGAAATACAAGGACACAAAATGGAGTGAGATGAGGGCAGGAGATTTATCGTCCGAGGGCAACGCCCTGAGGAGAAACCGTATTAGATTGTCAGTCTGTCAAACAGAGATGTGCTGTATAGCTGTTAGTGTCACCTCCTTTACCTCATGTCATTTGACTTTCATACCCCTGGGTGTGTTGCACAGTATGTCTGTGGCCACTTTAAATCCTTTTGCCAGTTTGAAACCTAATAACATGCGGATTAAAGGAATAGTTAGATATTTTGGAAAATATACTTGCTTTCTTGCCAAGAGTTAGATGAAAAGATAGATGTAACTCTCATGTCTGTACATTAAATTAATTCTTTTAAACTACAGTACAGTTACAGCAGCAGCTGATTAGCTTAACTCAGCATAAAGACAAGCTCTATCGAAAGGTGAAAAAAATCCACCTACTAGCACCTCCAGGAAGTCACTGCTCCTGGCCCAGAAATAGTCCAGCACAATAACCCCTCCAGAAAACCCCAAACTGTAATTTTTATACTATGGTTTTTGTACAGATTAAACAATTAGTGAGCTTCAGTGGTTCTGGTAGGTGGATTATGTTACTGTCAGACAGAGAGCATGGCTGGCTGTTTCCAGTCTTCATGCTAAACTAAGCTAACCAGCTTCTAACCGGCTGCTGGCTGTTGCTTCATATTTCTTTAATGTTGACCTTTAAGTGACCCATTGACCTCTGTTTCTACAGAGTACCGCTCGGGTCAACATCTCAGAGGGCTCCTGTCCAGAGAGGATTATCACCATCACTGGCTCCACAGACAGCGTCTTCAGAGCCTTCACTATGATCACATACAAACTGGAGGAGGTAACTATAATGCACAGCTATCACATATGGGCTACCAGTCAAAAGTTTGGACACACTTTTTCTTTCAAGTGTATGGGAAGGTGTGTCCAGACCGGTACTGTACGAGTGAAACCAGCTCATGGCGTCATTTTGCATAAATAAGACATCATAACAACTTTCCTATAAACCAAAATAGGAGGACCTATCAAGAATAATTTTGTTTCCCTTCAAGTTTCTTACAGAGGACTCCAATCTGGATGCAATCAGCTAAATATATGTAGAAAGCTCTTTGAAGTTGTCTGGGTGGAGCCAAAATAAATTGTTTGTGAGAGGTGAAAAAAACAGCAAAAAGCCATTTCACCATATTATTACAAGAAATCATTTCCTGAGCTTCATCCCAACAGTACCACTAATGTGCTTTTATCGCTATCGATTATACTCTGAAATTAAGTGATGGAAGGAAAAAAATATAGCTGTACTTCATAGCATTTGATGTGCCTTCAGATAAGATTACACTGCAGATGAAACATATTTGATAAGTGGACCCGGCTGCTGCTGAAAAACCATTTTGACTCCTTCAAGAAGAATGGTTTGATATATGTTATACGGCAAGTTGCTCAATCACATTTGTTGGGCCGTTTTGCATAAATGCCTTTCAACTTTTACTTGGCAACACATTATCTGGGGAATGAACATACAGAGTCCACCCCGTAAAGATGCGAATTTGTACCTGTTAATGAGAAGGATTTGTACATCTTCTAATGAGTTATAGATGACAGGTTCCTCATGCTATTAATCCCCATGGTGACTGTCCATCACTGTGCTAATTAATATGGTGGAATCAGAGCTGTCTTCACTGATTTAGCATCACACCAGACTCTGGCAAGGAAACAGGTGCTCCCTGCTCAAGTCAGCAGCCCTCAGTAAACACACACTGGCTGAGAGCACAGTGCAGTATTCATTAAAGATCTTTTGCACTCACCTCTTTTCAACCCTGTGTTCAGCTGAAACTCCTGAGTTTCCATGGCAACGTGTTGGCTGACCCACCGTGCGCCTCTCCTACCATAGTTGAGTTATTGTATGTCTGACACCTTTAATTAAAAACAAATGGGAATAATCTGCTTTTTGGCCACTGACTATTAGACTTGGTGTTTCTGTCGCAATAGTTTATGATTACACAGGAGCAAAGACTCACTTTGTTTTTTTCATTTGGCAGATGATCACTGTGTGTGTGTCTGTCTGTCTGTCTCTGTTTTATGGATGTTTTCCCCAACTGCTACCATCTGAGGGCCAAAACACATTTTTATGCAAATAAAGTGATCTAATAATACGGAAAAAAAACAAACACTATATTATCAAACAGAAAGTGTTCTAATAACACAAGACATGCACTACATCATACATGTTTTTCCAGGTGTTGTGGCACAGCATGCATGAAAGCCACATAATCTTTTAGTATTGGAGTTCTTATCCCACCCGCAACACAATATGCTTTGGGGATTAAGCCCAGCAACTCTTTGTGTGAGCAGTGCTTGTGTAACCCGCTGTCTTATTTCCGCCAATTCGCTTTGAGAGTCTCTTATTGCTAGGACGGCACCGGGAAGTATCGGAACGTTCACAGTTGTTAAGATGTGGCTCATATTTTTAGATCAAATCAAGAAAATGACGCCCAGAGTCTTGTGATTGTACAGACGAGCTGTGTGCTCCCCTTCTAATGAGACAAGACGTCAGAGAGCCCAATCTGCCTCACTAAATATAGACACGGAGCAGAGAAGCATAAGAGCCACATCAGAATATGCTTTTCAAACTTTAAGTTCACGGTTATTGGAAACATTATGCAGTTCCTTTCATAAGTAAAATCCCTTGAGGTTACTCATCCATGCCATCCAATCTTAAGTCAAAGTCTCGCTAATTTTAATGCAAACTGGCCCCAACACAATCCATTCAAAAGCAAGCAGCATGCTTTGCATTCTGTCACACATTTGTTGTGGGTTGAACTCTGATGGGAAGAGAGACAGTGCTGCATATTTACATTTCAAAGGTTCACAGAGACACACTGTTCATTAATTAAAAGCTCAATCTCCGCCCACAGCAGAGCAGACACAGGATGTTTGCTACCTGCACTGTAAAAGCACTCATCAAATCAACATGGTTATGGCTCCAAATATATTTTATTTGTGTATTATAAAAACGTAAAATACTTGTAGATGCTGAGACATATTCTGTACACATTCTTTTTGGGCTGTTATTATCTTCTGAAGTTTTTAGTTATACATTTTTACTTTATCCATTAAGGGTTTTATGTTAAATATGTGAGTGAATAAGTGAGTTTTCCTTCTGACAACTTGTCATTTTTACACTTTTTTACATATAACGTGTTAATTTGTTAGTTGTAGAGATGCTGGAAGGCAGGTTTTATTGTCTTCTGGCAGAGCCAGGCTAGCTGTTTCCCTCTGTTTTCAATTTTTATGCTAAACTAAGCTAACTCTGCTGGCTGTAGCTTCTTATTTAACATACAGATTTGAGAGTGGTATCATCTAACTCACAGCAAGAAAAGAATAATTTCCCAAAATGTCAAGGTATTACTTCAAATTGAACCTCATCTCATGGCAATTTCTTTAATTACAAGAGCAAGGACTAACCAAATTATATATATCTGTATCTGTATATATCTTTGCAGTGCATGGATATGACTCCAGTAACCTTTAAATACCAATATGAAAAGACATATTTCATACAAACCCATTAATTCAGTTTTATTCAAAAGATCTTGAGAGAGGAAGCCCAAGGTGACCAGGCTCAGTGTGCTGGCGGTACAGCAGGAAGGACATGTGGACATCGTGTTCTGCCTCAGTTCCATGCAGTAGAGTTAAAATCTCAAAGCACGATTTGCACACCACCGGTGCTGCAATTAATGTTTCCCCTTTCATGGAGTATTCAGCAGTCCATATAAATGATTAAACAGTCTTCTCAGACCACATGCTGGACTAGACTACATACAGTACATTGCTGGCCAGACTCCTGTAGGTTTATCTCCATGCATATACAGAAATATACAGATACAGAGGCAGAGGTTAATTAGGTGCAGATTGCTCTTTGCTCTCTTTGCCTCCCACCCAAAGCTCCACCTGCTACTATGGATCCCATTGGCTTTTCCCATTGTTGGATTGAAGCAATAGAGACTGAGCTTGGCTGTGTTGTGATTGCATAAATCATGAGTGTAGCGCCTGCTTTGGCTTTGACTGTTGGCTCATCATGACATGGCATAATTGGGCAGATTTTAATTTTACTCAGTTTTTACTATTTGATTTGAGACATCCAGTATTCAAAATATTCAGCCAAGTTAATTCATGAGGAAGTATTTGATGAAACTGAAACTGGAAATGTGTTTAGTTAAAGCTGGATCTCAAATCTAATGCCTGTTCAGGGCTAATTGATGGAGTTAATACTCTCAAGTGACTTATCTCCCCCTCTATTTCCACCTAGACCCCTGCTGTCTGATCTTTTCCTCTGGGGCTCCCCCCTCCCCCTCTCTCTTTTTCTTTCCTGTTGACTCTCACCAGATTTTTCTTTGCCCATATCTCCTTCCAGGACTTGACTGCGCTGGTGGCCAATGGCACCATCAGCTCCAAGCCACCAGTCACCCTGCGGCTGGTCATCCCTGCCAGCCAGTGTGGCTCTCTCATTGGGAAAGGAGGGGCCAAGATAAAGGAGATCAGAGAGGTGAGCAGCCAGAACACAAATCTACTCCATCCTCCCCATCCTCGCTGCACAGGCTGGTCGAACACAAAAATGTGAAGAGAACAAATCTGCTCCTGGAAATGAGGAAAAAGGCTGCAGCTGAAAGAGACAGATATTTCATTCTCCACAATGCCACTGTCCTTACCCTGCTGTCTACCGTAATTTAAGGTTTATATTAGGTGCTTTTATTTAGAATCACTGCAATTATAGGGCGAGTATAATAAAGTTCCAGATTAGACTAAGAGTCTGAAGCCACCTTAGCAGCTCTGTGAGGCTGTACAGTATTTTGGGGGGGGGGGGGGGGGGGTTAGCCAAAGGCTAACATCAGCATGCTAACCTGCTCACAATTACAATGCTATCATGCTGAAGTACAGTATAGCAGGTATAATGTTTATGTTCATTATGTTATTATTCATCATCCTAGTTTAGCATGTTAGCATGCTAACATTTGCTAATTAGCTGTAAAAGCAGATAGGGATGTCATAGTGTTGATGTATTTGGTCATATACCAAAGTATTAGAAAAATTAACATTTGATGATGGTGCTAATGACTAATGAAGTTAAGGGATTACCAAAGTGATTACAAATCATCTTGAGGAGAACGTAAATATGTGCACCAAATTTCACGGTAATCCATCCAATAGTTGACATTTCACTCAAAACCTCAAATGTGAACCTCATGGTGGTGCTAGATGAAATATCAGAGGATCACCAAAGTCATGAGATCTCATCCTTTGGGCACCATGGTTATTTGTACCAAACGTCTTGACCAAAGTGGTGGACTGACTGTCAGACTGAGATTGTGGCTAAAAATATAGCATATTCACAAAGTATACAACATTTTATATAAATAAAACAATGGTTGTTGCAGATCATTTCACTTAGGTTGGCACTTGGCTAAAATTGGTTTTAGACCACCATTAAGGCAGAAAATTAGTGAGACAATGCTGTCCAGATAGATCACTTTACACAACATACAGTATGACTCAGCAGTGGCAACGTTGAAGGGAAAAACTCATGACATTTTAGGCCCAGTTGAAACATTAGGATTAAACTTATCTGATCTGTTGCCAGAGACGTCAGACACGTTAACTTTAGCTCTGTACCGCTCTACAAATAGACTCTCTGTCCCATTGCCATTTTAGCTCTTTACCTTCACCAGCAATGGCATCCAGTTGATTTTCTACGGTCAGACAGGTCATTAGCCACAGATTAAAGGGGACCTAGTATGCTTTTCCTTATTTTCAGTCATATATATAATGTTACAGTGTCTGATGTTTATGTTAAAACTGACCAACGTGTCAAATAATGAGGTAAATGTATGTAGAGGTAATCCCTGTAAGCAAAAACCACCAGCTTCAGGCTGCTCTGAATGCTCAGTTTCCAACGGTTTTTTCTACTTTCATTCTGAACCAACATATAGATTTCTCTGTATGGTCATCTGCTTTACGCACAGTGTGCGAGTTCACTGCTCTGCTCTGCTAACATTGTAGCGTTTTTCCATTGTTTTGGGGGTAGTCACACCATGCCATTATTCCATTACACAGCATGGCAAAGTAAAATAAGTCATTTACCAATTGGAGGTATGCTGGTCGTCTGCAGCTCCTCATCAAACATCATCTTCACTCTGGCTGTTTCTGCTGGTACTATTCCTCCCTGCATTATTTCTAACTGAACTGCTGGACAAAGAGCTCCAAATATCTCCATATCTTGTTATTTCGACCGGATTTTATTGCAGCTAACAAAGCTCTGCTAATTCAGTTAAAATTCTTCACAATAAAAGTCTCCCATTATTTAGTCGTTTAAAAGCTTTTAATTTGAAACACTAAAGCAGGGAATGCTTGGTGGTTACTTAACACAACTCTAATATGGCTGCCCCTTGGCAGCTACCGGAAAGCTGGCCAATCAGAACAGAGTGGGCTCATCAGGAGGGGGGCCTTAAAGAGACAGGAGCTAAGACTGCCTGTTAGAGACAGAGACTGAACCGAGGGGCTGCATAAAAGGCCAGTATAAGATAAATAAGGAGCTTTTGGAGCTGAACTGTGAATCATGCAAAACTACTCTAGTGGAGTCCCAGAATAAAAATATAGAGCTGGAAATTAGCATAATAGGTCCCCTTTAAAGCACTTACGTTTTCATTAACTCCTTGCCTGCATACAATCTATATTAGGGATGTATCAGGTAAAAAATGACATTTTCTGATTAATGACTTGGAGTTGAGCTGATTAATGAAGAGTTAGTTTATCTCTAACCTGACAGTATGACATTAAACTTTAAGGTCAGCAAAACCAGCAGGGAGGCAGGGAAAGAAGCCATAGCAGAATAATCACAACTTGTTTTATCACCGGAATCAAACTAATCTTTTTTTTTTTTAAACCTCTATTTTTTCCAGAGCACTGGAGCTCAGATACAGGTGGCAGGGGATTTGCTGCCCAACTCTACTGAGCGAGGGGTGACGATATCTGGGAATCAGGACTCGGTAATCCAGTGTGTCAAGCTCATCTGCACAGTAATCCTGGAGGTAGGAAGTGTACCATTCCTCTATTTACTCCACCTAGCTGACATTTTGTCAGAGCCCCTCTGCTGCAGCTATCCAAAGGAAATAATGGCTGTCGACATGCATTTTTTCATTTCACCAGCATAGAGTTATTGTCTGTTCCACTGCAGCAGAAGTTATTGCATTATTAGTAGGTTGCGTTAGTCGTCTTTGTTACGTAATGATACCTATGACAGTGTTGCATAGAAGTCGACTAGATTCAGAGTGCTGCTGAACATCTAGAACATGGGAAATACCAAGAAGTGATACAGTTTCTTTATTCTTTGGACCTCATGTGTTGTAATCTGCCGGACAAGACATCGGATAGAGTCAAAAGGTGCAGCTCTCAGGTCAGAGCTCAGCATTGTTGGAGAGGACACTAAGCTGCTAACAGAAAACAAACTGGCCTGCAGCAAAATCTGTCCACCTTTAGACAACAGCTCTCTTGAGAAAACTGAGGAGGAGATGAGAGAAAAACAACCCCAAGCACAGTTTCTCCCTGTGTGTTCATGGAAGTGCACAAGTCCTTTTTGTTTTAGCATTGCAGCTGGACCTGACTGACTAATTGCTAGTTTGATCCAGTTTTCCAGGGCTTTCTTCAAAGCAAGTTTCATTAGGATTCTGTACCAGCGGCTTCTTGCTTTTGGCTCCAAGATTTAAATTATGCAAAGTTATACAAAGAATTTGCTGTGACTGCTCCCACAGAAAAGATGCTCTACATTTTAATCCCAAAAAACAGTATCACCAGCACTGCAGTTCTTCGATAAGATATACAGCGTCATGTACACTGTATAATCTCCTTTTCTTACTGGTGTTTGAAGAATTTTATCTTAAAAAATCTCCCTGTCAGTGGATGTTTGATTTATCCAGAGGGCAAACCACTGCAGAGCCCAGAGCCCTGATGCAAACTGAAACTCAGAGCTATTATCCACAAAGAGCTCTCACTACACTGCTTCAGTTATTCAACAAATTACTAGTATTATCAAAAGAAAAACAAGGAAGTGAATAGTGTCAATGTCATTAGCAGTTTAGTACATCATTCATTGTTATTGTATGTTAATGTACTGGAGAGTTAAACACCATTCGCTCACTCTTTGACAGAAATGCTGAGCAGTGTGTGCTGTGTAGAGATTATTCATGTCTGTATGGGATTTTTGTATTTTACAACCTCTGACCCCTTGTCCTGTTTTTTGACTACTTAGTCTCCCCCGAAGGGTGCCACCATCCCTTATCGACCGAGCCCCTCGCCAGCTGCACTCCTAATCGCAGGGAACCAGGTGAGAGAGTGAGATTTTACCAGACAAGAGTGGTTCTCAAACTGCGGGGCGAACCCCCCTTTAGGGCCGCACAGGCTTAATTTACAGGGGATTAGGTTTAGACTTGGGGGGGAAATGAGGAACTTGAATTAGCAGAAGTTGAATGAATCTGTTTCATGTAGGAACAATAAAAGTGCTTTCGAGCTAGCGAGGCTATCACAGTTCAGATTAGCAGTGAGATTTATTCAAACAGTAAAACTAGATGTTGGCTGCAAGATGAAAAGATTTTTACAGGAGAGAAAAGATGAACGTAGAATATTCACTGCCGATATTGCAGGAAAATTAAGCCTTTTGTGTCACAAAACTCATTGAACTCAAGTTTAATTTGCATATTTCATTTGCACAACCGAAACTGATGTAAAGGTGAAAGGAAAAATGCCATTCTTGTTCTTGATAATGTTTTTTCAAAAGAATAACATTCAACTTGGCTTGTTTTGTTACTAGTTTCCAATATATTACTAATGGTTTACAAAAATGACATTGGTTTACATGGGAGTGGAGAATATAAAAAAATTTAAGAACCTGACAATCCAAACTTCCTAGCTTACATTACTGCTCAAATGGTTACTGGAAGATGTGGAGGAGGTTTTGCCAATGATCAGATATTCCACCGAAGTTCTTGACTCATCCTAGAACCAGTTTGTGTATCTCATGTCTTACTGTTACATTTGAGTCACAGCACTAAGCATCTGCTTTTCCTTAAGATACTCCTTAACAACATTTACTACTGCTCTGAATGTATTTCCAGAATTTTCAAAGACTATTCTGACCATCCCGATGAAAAAATATTTAATAATAAATATAAAAGTCTGTAGCCAGAAATGACATATGTCCAGTATTTTTGTTTCCATACAAAATAATATGTTCATATTTCATTACAAAAGAGCAGTAAGTCATTTCTGGCCACCCGGATTTGGAAATACAGTCCCAACTAGAAAGAACTGGTTAAAAATCTTTTTTATTGCGCAACAGACAAAATGTATTTTCATCCAGACAGTTAGAGGAGTATTTGAGGATTCTGGAAAAACCGTCAGGACAGCTATAAATGTTGTTAAACGACCTTCTGGTTTTTCAGTGATTGGCAGGTATTTATCTTTCGGAGAATCAGATGTTCACCACTGTGACTCAAATGTAACGTTAAGACATGAGAGGCACAAACTGGGACCAGGCTCACCCTTGTGGGGAAACAAGACTCCTGTGCAGGCTCCTTGTTGGGGGAAAGGGTGGTGTGTGTGTGTGTGTGTGTGTGTGTGTATGTGAGGGTGGGTTGACTGGGTGTGTATAGATGTTGCTGTTCGGGAAGGGACAGATATCCACCCTCCCATGGAGCAAGTCACAAGATTAGCAAGTGAGACTGGAGACCTGCCGTCTCCTCTGGCTACAGCAGCAGCCAGATATTCTGCATAGCTGTCAGCAGTTCTGACACTGTTTGTGCTGCCTCAGACTCTGGTCAATTTATGGAATAGCTTTGTGTTTTTGATATTCCTCATAATAAGCTATCAAATTAAACCCGGGGCGAGGTTCTGGTCACCGGGAGATGGCTATAATGAAGGCTGCACACTGATAAGGGATGTTTGTATAATTTGTTATAGGAGAAAATGAAGTGGAGTGGGAAAGGGTCGGCGGATGAGTCATAGCCTATAAGCCTGTTAGGTGTGTTAAAGTGTCAGAAATGCTGCCTGGAGAACTCAACGCAGACCAAATTTAATGTGTAGCAAAAGCCAAGGAAAAGAAATGAAACTGGACATTTTTACTCAGTATTTGAGTCAAATTTACCGTGGAAGGTTTCAGCCAGCTGGCACATATTTACTCTAACTAATCATTCTTACCAATGCAAAATTAATGACTGTCTGAACTTATAAAGATGAAGATATGTTAGTTATGAGGTACATATTTTCACTTCTGTGTTGCTGTGTGTTTGTAGGTGTTTGAAGCATCAGAATATGCACCCCACCCTATGTACTCAGTCGCCCAGGGTGGCCTGGACCTTCAGCAGGTAGGTGTCATCTTAACGGGAGAATCATTCATGTGAATATAAAAATTTCTCTTGAAATCGGCTCACATTCTTTTCGATCGTTGCACAAGGAGCTGAGCGGTGAGTAAGAGCAGGGGTTATGTGTGGTATGTCCAAATTTACACAGTCCATCATCTGGCATGAGGCATTAAAAACAACAGCTGAACATAAGCTGCGGCTATTGTTCCAGCCTGTCATATGAGCTATAACCCCTCCTGAAACATGATGCCATCACACACCACACAGCTCCTCTGCCGTCTATTTTTCAGCCCTGCCTCACTCTTTACCAGAAACATTTCAGCTTTAGGAATATTCCTCCCATGACGGCAATAGCAGATACTGTCACAATATCAGAATGGAGACAGCAGCCACTGGAAAATCAATGTTAAATTGGGGAAAAAAGAACATTTAATTGTGGGTAATGTAGTATAAAGAGTTCACAATTAACATCACTCATGGTGTAAGTGACAGAATTACCGCCACTAGTTTTTGGTGTTTTTGTGCTTTGCTGTGTATAAACACAGCTCTAATGTACTTATGCATTTTAAGGGTGAGATCTCCACTCCAGTTTATGACCATATAGGATGGACTGGTAATAGTAGCCAGACTGCTGGCGTCAGTCAGAATTGAGTTAAGCTAAGTGCTGTCTGGTCTGACCATAACTATAATGAGGGAGGGCTGCACAGACACCACCCTTACTAATTACAGGACGGAACGAGGTGCCGCATATAGATAGAAAGATAGAGATAGATAAGTTGGGTATCAGTGTGTGGAGAGACAAAAGAAGGTTAACATATGTGAGTTTGCATTATTTAAGATAATGGGGGATGGGGGGGTATTGCAGTTAGAGATGACGGTGATGGAAGAAATTAAAATAAATGAGAAAGAAAATGGAAGAGCTATACAATTAAAATCTTAGCTTTGCACAGGTAAAATATTAAAGGTTATATGTTAGTATAATAGTCAATTTGGGTCAGGCGTTGATGTAATAAGGGCAAATATTTCCAAAAGGAGCATTTTATAGTGTTGCGAGTCCTTGGGAAGCAGAGTCTATCAACAGTGTTTTTTGAACTGAACACCTGGACATGAAAGATGTGTGTGTGTGTGTGTGTTCTGCACACTGATTATACTGTATGTTAGTATTTAACATAAATAAGTCATAACCATTTTAGATCAGCAGCCTCCACACTAAAATGTACACTGCTGCCTGCCAACAGGCACAGAAAATCTGTTACAGCACAAAACAGGAACTAAGAAAAATTAAGAGACATAGTGCTTACTCAGTTTTACATGCAGCAAGTCCAGGAAACCTTAAGGTGTTTTTGAAGATAAAAAATCGGGATCTATTTGCAAGTAATACATGCTTTTCTGAAATCCAAAAAATATTTTCACTCGCTTCTGTGGTATCATGGTATCTAGACATGCAGATAGTTATGGTTTTATTTGCCTTGGTTTTGAGATATTTGAGCTTCGAAGTTTCTGCCTCCACTCCAGTACAAAGGAGGTGAATAGAATTTTGATTTTGGTGCTCACAGCATTGAAAAATAGTCTTTAAGTCTAATGTTGTGTTTGCAGTCCTGGATACTCCAGGCTCTCTTTAATAGCTCAATCACCTCGATACTTCATGACTTTTCCTATTTTTTTGAGAATTCCTTATAGACATTTTGAACTAAAGAAATGACACATTCATTCTGTTTAGGGTCTTAGAGACTCCAGCTGTAAAACATCCTCTACTTCTTTTTATGGCTGTTCCTGTAAGGGGTTGCACAGCGGATCATCCGTTTCCATCTCTTCCTGTCCTCTGCATCTCCCTCTGTCGTGCCAACCACCTGCATGTCTTCCCTCACCATTCCCATAAACCTCCTCTTTGGCCTTCCTCTTTTCCTCTTGCCTGGCAGCTCCATCTTCAGCAATATAACCAGCATCTCTCCTCTGCACATCCAAACCATCTCAATCTCACCTCTCTCGCTTTATGTCCAAACTGTCCAACCTGAGCTGTCCCTCTAATATAATTATTCCTAATCCTGTCCATCCTCCTCACTCCCAACGAAAATCTTAGCACCTCTAGCTCCAGCTCCTGTCTTTTCATCAGTGCCACCGCCTCCAAACCATACAACATAGCTGGTCTCACTACCCTCTTGAAACGTTCCCTTTTCACTCTTGCTGTTACCCTTCTGTCACAGATCACTCCTGATACTCGTCTCCACCCACTCCACCCTGCTTGCACTCCCCATTACTTTGAACAGTTGACCCCAAGTATGCAAACTCATCCACCTTCGCCACCTCTACTCCTTGCTCACCATTGCGCTGTCCGCCCCCCCATTCACGCACATGCATTCCATCTTGCTCCTACTGATTTTCATTCCTCCAGTGCATACCTCCACCTCTCCAGGCTCTCCTCAACCTGCTCTCTACTCTCACTACAGATCATAATGTCATCTGAGAACATCATAGTCCACAGACACTCCTGCCTGATTTCATCTGTCAACCTGTCCATCACCATTGCAAACAAGAAAGGGCTCAGAGCCGATCCATGATCTAATCCCACCCCCACCTTGAACCCATCCATCACTCCAACTTCACACCACACTGCTGTCACACTGCCCTCATATATATCCTGCACCACTCTTATATATGTCTCTGCCACCCCCAACTTCCTCATACAGTACCACACCTCCTCTCTTGGCACCCTGTCTTATGCTTATGCCGCTCACTAATCATCACCTCTGCTCTCAACCTAGCTTCCACTACTCCTTCCCATAACTTCATGCTTTGGCTGATCAACTTTATACCTCTGTTGTTGCTACAGCTCTGCACATCATCCTTATTCTTGAAAATCGGTAACAGTACACTTCTTCTCCACTCCCCAGGCATCCTCTCACTTTCCAAGATTGTGTTAAACAATCTAGCTAAGAACTCCACTGTCATCTCTACTTAACATCCCCATGCGTCCACAGTCATCTAGACCAACCGCCTTTCCACTCTTCATTCTTCATAGCTGCCCTCACTTCTTCCTTGCTAATCTAGCACACTTCCTAATTCACTATCCCCACATCATCCAACCTTCTCTCTCTCTCATTTTCTTCATTCATCAGCCCCTCAAAGTACTCCTTCCACCCTCTCGACACACTCTCCTCACTAGTAAACACATTTCCATCCATCCCTAACCTGCTGCACATCCTTAACAGCTCGGTCCCTTTGTCTAGCCAATCGGTACAAGTCTTTTTCTCCTTCCTTGGTTTCCAACTTCTCATACAACTCACCATATGCCTTTTCCTTAGCCTTTGTCACCTCTCTCTTCGCCTTACACTGCATCTCCTTGTACTCCTGCCTACTTTCTTCATCCCTTTGGCTATCCCACCTCTTTTTCGCCAACCTCTTCCTCTATACTTTCCATCTATACCTTCTTGTATTTCCTCATTCCACCACCAAGTCTCCTTGTCTTCTTTCCTCTGTCCAGATGACACACCAAGTACCTTCCTAGCTGTCTCCCTCACCCCTTCTGCAATACTTAGCCAGCCATCCGGCAACTCTTCACTACCACCCACCACCTGTCTTAACTCCTCCCTGAACTCCACACAACAGTCTTCCTCCTTCAACTTCCACCAATTGATCCTTTGCTCTGCCTTCTCTTCCTCTTCTTGGTCTCCAAAGTCAATCTACAGACCACCATCCGGTGCTGCCTAGCTACATTCTCTCCTGCCACCACCTTGCAGTCTTGTCAGTCAGTCTTATGTCCTTGCAGACATAGTCCACCTGTGTGCACCTTCCTCCACTCTTATACGTCACCCTGTGCTCCTCCCTCTTGTTGAAATACGTATTCACCACAGCCATTTCCATTTCCTTTTCAAAAAATGGTAAAACAGTTTGAACCCATCTCTGAGGCTCCTGACCTTACTCCCCTTCCACCTGGTCTCTTGCACACACAGCACATCTACCTTCCTTCTCTCCATTATATCAGCCAGCTCTCTCCCTTTTACCAGTCATTGTGCCAACATTCAAAGTTCCGACTCTTACCTCCACATTCCTACCCTTCCTCCTCTCCCGCTGCCGCCAGACATTCCTTCCCCCTCTCCTTCTTCTTTGCCCAACAGTAGCATAGTTTCCATTGGTACCCTGCTGGTCAGCAGTACCAGTGGCAACTGTTGGTAACCCGGGCCTCAACCAATCCAATATGGAAATCTGATTTATGATCCACATATTTGATTTGGCATAGGTTTTATGATGGATGCCCTTCCCGACACAACCTTCTCTATTTATCTGGGCTTGGGACCGGCACTAAGAATGCACTGGCTTGTGCATCCCTAGTGGCTGGGTTCCCAGCTGTAAAAGATGATTAAATAAAATTGATTTTCATTTGCTTCATATCTGTGATTGGTGACAGTACTTTTTTTTTTACTCAGCACAACCCCTCACAAATCTGAGATAAATTATTTGGATTTCTGCTACTGGAGTTTTAGATTTTCTAACAGTTTGGTTGTCGTCCCATAACATATGAAACATGAAATACTTTATGGTAATTTCCATATTTTGTCACCTCATCAAATGTGCATGCCTAGTGTGTGGAAGTTACCACTTCAATACATTTCCACTTACTGGGTTTGAACCTCTCCCACTCCCGGCCCCCTACCATAGACCCATTTTGGGGGGAACAGGGGATGTTTAGGGAGTGATAGCAGGTCAACAGTATATGCCGCATAGAAGTGGTATAGATCATCTGAAAGCTGAGAGCCTGAAAATTAATTTGAGATGCAGTTCAGCACTGTGTGTCAAGTTTTTCTAATAATAAATCTGTAATGAACATTGTATTTTGGTTAGGTGCCTATTCAAATTTTGAAAGTTTAGAGTGTATAAGGGCTTAGCACATTATGACGGAAGTATATGATGGCCATTCCCATGCTCTATTATATCTCATAAGATGTTGCAGCAATTTTTGGGTTTATACCCTTTGTTACACAGATTTGGTGCAAAATTTAACCATTTTTGACCACTCGAGAATTGATAAAAAATGGTCAAAAATTCCTTCAAAATACCACGAAGACCTTGAAGAACACCATAGAAAAATTTAAAAATGCTGTGTTTTGGTATGAAAACTTTTTACATTTGGAAATTTCCATAAGAATTGCATTTTTCAGCAATTGGATGGTGAGCACTTCTGTTCTGGAAACCCCCTCATTGTCAATATACCAACAAAAGCCATACATCCTCTGAATGCCCGAGGTCTCTAGTTTGGGGTCTAGTTTCATGAGGTTGTGATTATCCTAGAGGTCAAATAGGTCATTTTATACAGTGAGGTCAAGTTTCAAAAAATGGTCTCACTACAATGAAATGGCTACTGTTTGGACTAAAATCCTCACACATGAATACAATTAGGTTCATTGAATCTACAAGAGTCCCAGCTTTCCAATAATACCCAATTTATGCAATTCCAATTCCTGTTTAGGGACCCCAGTATACAGAAATATTGAAATACACCAAGTGGAAGTAACACATTTATACTGCATGCAAAAAACTGCATGGTTTTTGCCCAAAACTGCATGGGATTAGCATAAAGTGGGCATGTCTGTAAACGGGCGACTCATGGGTAATCATAGAACTCATTTTCATTAAGATATCTTGAGGTGAGAGGTCAAGGGACCCCTTTGTAAATGGCCATGACAGTTTTTCCTTCACCAAAATTTAGCCTAAATTTGGAGCATTATTTAGCCCCCTTCCCAACAAGCAAGCATGACACACATAGTTGGTACCAATGGATCCCTTAGGTCGTGTAGTTTCATATGATACAAATATCTTTACTGTAGCTTAAAACTGAGTCCACTACAGCCTCTGAAAGACAGTAATGTCACCCACGATGCCAGCATCTTCAGGGAGAGAAAGAGGTTAATAAGGTGCAAAGAAAAGAAAAAATTATTATTTTTTGTTTCTATAAATACAGGACTGGGGTCTGTGAGTATAGCTTACGTCAACAAAACACAAATCCAAAAACAGCCACCTGTGTACTTTGTATTGACGAAATAGTCCCCATAAAAACAGTTCGTACTGAGGTCACTGTGTCTGGACAGAAATGTTCCAGTTGAATCTTTTATTTGTCATTTTTAATGGTGTGAGCACCACAAACAAAATTTAATTCACCTCAATTTTATTGGGTGGAGGCAGAAATCTCAGAAACGGATATTTCAAAACCTGGACAAATAAAGCCAAAACTATCTGCAGCATTACTGGATAACGCTAGAGGCAAGTTAGAAAATATATTTTTCTATTCAACACTTCTTTTCCTTACAAGCATAAAGTCCAGGACTGAACTATAAACATGTATATCACTTATTCTGAAAAACGGGCATGTGTTGACAGTGAAGCACTTCCATTAAGAGGCTGCAGATTTATTGCCAGTGTGTAATGTTTTATTGCTGTAATTTACCTAATGCAGGACGCTCTCTTTCAGGCCTACACTTTGCAAAACCAATATGGCATTCCACACTCAGAGGTACGACCATTTGTGGAAATAATTTAATATAACACGAGCAGATCTTATGGTTTAGTGCACACTGCATCACAATCTTTCTCTCTGTGTTTCAGCTGGCCAAGCTACATCAGCTGTCAATGCAGCAAGGCCTGAGTCCAATTGCCCAGCCTGCTTCGACTGTCATACCTGGTATGTACAGTGCAGCAGTAATTACCACAAGTACAGGATTTGTATAAAACAAAATAAGCAGCTTGTAGAGTTTTGTGTTTGCATCACTCCTCCATCTGTACTACTTGTCGTAGATATTCAACCTGCCTTTAGATATGATAGGTATAGTCTGGATGTCATTAGCTGCACTGATTATGTGCTTGTGTCAGTGCAGAAGGAGGAGAAGAGGCTTTACAGCTCTCTCCTATCTCCCAGTCTGAGAGAAAAACTATTATGTGAAATGATATGTTCAGCAGAGTCAGAGAACTGGGAGAAAGAAAAGAATGAGTGCCCTGTTAAACATCAGTCCATTAAAATGGAAATTATATTAATGCTTTACTATAGCTTGCAGTTCTACACTGAAAGGGCTTTTCCCGCATGCCGATGGTGCCTCCTCTAACAAAAGCTGCTGGATGAATGTTAAAATGTCTGATGTGTCAATTTTATTCAGTTGATGCTTGTGTTCTCTCTCATCAGGGATGGACTCAAACTCTCAGACATCTCAGGAGCTGCTTATTCCCAATGATGTAAGGAGAGGCAACTCATAACTTCTTATTCTTTATGTTGTTTCGAATTTTTTTCCCATCTGAGCAGCAAGAAAAACAACAGGAAGTCAGCACTCGTCTCACATGTACACAGCTCCGGAGCAGGTGACTTTAGATGCGGTAGCTCCAACAGCAAAGACGTCTGGCGTGACTTCAAAAGAGATGAGAGACATGTTGGCAACTTACTAATTATCCTCATTATTCTAACCTCAGACTAACCCAAGGTTAAAGGGATTTTCAGCTGATATGGATCCTTTCGCATTATTGTCTGGGCTGCAGTTGCAGTGTCTTAGAGTGACTCCCATGAGTGCTCAGTAAATCCTCTCATGTTCCCTGACCTACTTAGACACTGTCTGCTGTCAAAACAGCCAATAAGGAAAGAGACAAAGATCCTTTCCCTCTTCACTTAGCCTCCGTGAGGGTTTTGATGAAATGTCTCTTCAATCTGAGTGTAGAAATCACAATGCTGACATTCACATCAAAACAAAGCACATTTCCTTTCAGATGATCACTTTAGTAATGGATAGCTGGTTTTGTCAGAGAACTTTTGGATGTGAGCTCTGGCTATTAACGGTAGTAATTAGCTTATTTTTGATCTCATTTAGAAAAATGAGAAGAGAACTCACTTCTAAAGTAAAATTTATAATGAAGCCATTTATAATTTACAATCTCATTTGCAGCTTTTATATCCAGTATAATAACAGAACTCAGTCATTCAAAGAATGAAATGTTGCTTAGAAGATTACAGGATGAGGCTGGTGTTTTTCTACAGTTTTCTTCTTGTCAACAAATCCAGAAAAAAACAAAATCAACATGGCGCTGGTCTGACTCAATACTTTCTGACGTTCTTACACTGTCTCTGGCTCTCAGTCCCAAGTTCATTCGATCCTACTGAAGACATAAATCTTTGAAAATTGGGTCACAGATTTATAGTTTCAGTCTTTAAAAAGGGCTAAGACATTTCCTTAAACAGCTGGGCAAAAATTACTCAAACAGGAGTTAATTGTGCATTTGCCGGGGACTATTTTCAAACTCAACTTAATATGCGCTAGTCAGTATTTAGAGCAGCAGGACAGTGTATGTGTGATTGACTCGAAATTACAGTGCCCATGCTCTCGGTAATGAAGGAAAATGTCACCCTGTGCAACGCTGTGGCTCGCTGATGTGTTTTAAATTGTTTTTTGGGGAAAAAAATTGAGCTCTATTGCACAGGAATACGTTATATCAAGCTTTGGCTACACATGCAGTACAATGCATACATTGTTAGCAGTTGGTTTGGGGCTTTTCAAGGAGTTTGTTAACAACAGTGAATATATCCTTTTAAATTGTTTAGGAATTCTAGTCCAAACCATGATATAAACAGGATCTGAAAGGCTCTTTACTGTCAAATTTGCAGTTTAAAAACCCCCTTAATTATCCCTCGAGTATAAGCAAAGAGGAAGCAGCAATTTTCAGACAATAAAATAGATCTTCGCTTTGCTGTCTTTGTTGTACATTAGAGAGAAGAGAAAACAAACAGGAATTAGATTCAAGGTTGCACTGTACAGGATATAGTCACAACCCTTCAGCAACATTTCTAAAATGCCTGAAGGCTTTTCCTCCCCTCAAGTAAACCCCCACATGTCGAGCAGTACAATGCATCAGAGGAATGAGGCAGTCCAGTGCTATACGTGACAGGGACAGCTGTAAGCTCCAGCCATTGTTCCAGAAGAGAGGACTTATAGCCATGACTGAGCCTCAGCCCTCCGTCACCCCCCCACCACCACCCCACCCTCCACCCCCCCTGGCCGGCCACGCTCCGGCCACACAATCCTGCTCTGTGCTCACATACTGAACACTGAAGGAGACTTGTGCACACACACACACACACACACACAGACGCATTCCGAAACTGCTTACACACCAGTCAGCAGTATACTGTACCCCAGCGCAAGGAAGATTTAGCCAGAAGAAAAATGGCTGCATCCTCACCATCCCATCCCTCTTCCCGTGTCCTTTCAAACGACTGCCTCAGCAGGAAGTCAACAATATATAGGCCACTTACAGCTGAGGACCAAGAGCACCATGCAGCATTACTGTTGTATGTATGCTTAGGAAAAATAATCACTACAGGGAGCGTACCTGTGCTGCCTCCTGTGTCATTTGTTTAGCTCTAGTTTGCTTAGTTGCATTTTCCAGGTTTTTTTTGAGGTTGCTCATACAGGAATGCTGTTGTCTGAGGTCATGCACACCAAAGTGGGCGAGCTGTCGACAGCTGGTATCTATTGACAGCTGGTGTAAAAGGCCAGAGTCCAGTGGAGATTCTTGGTCACAGTGGGGGAGCGACGTTATCTGTGATTTGAGGTCTGTAGTGGCCATTGTCTCTAGAGTTGTTCTTTTTAGGCTGGCTGTGCTCAGTGTGTCTCCCCCCTGAATAAACTGCTGGGCCAATAATAGCCAGGCAGACCAACCAGGTCGCTGTGTGACGAATCAGACATTGTGGAACAAGCTGCTTACTTCCCAGGAAAGGAATGTGAAATGCAGGGGCAAGAGCGACACAAACACCGTTGTGTGTGTTTGTGTATTTCTACCTATGCGTCAGCCGCTGCTAAGCTGCCAGCACACACACATACTACAAGCACTTCATCACTGTCTGTCCCCCTCACTATATATCTGGCAGCATAACCCTGTCGCTGAGCCCTGACACCCTGCACTTGAGCTGATACGCAGCCCCAAACTCCGGGTCTGTTAAATATCTATTGTGAGCTAATAGGCACGGGTCCAGGTTGGGTAATGAAAACAGAACAAAAGTAATAATGTATTTTGGAATGCAATAAAACTCATGTCATTGTCTAATCTACTCTCAACAGAAAGAATGCTCAAGCCGAAGGCACTGTATATTATGTATTTGAGTTATTTTTCCATTATGTTTTCCATTAGCACTGAGATGCATCTCGCTGGCATGTGTTTGGGAAGTGATTTGTTTGGGAAGTCATCACCACTCTGAGAAATCAATAACCTTTTAGCCACTCAGATTAATGAGACGCAAATGTGCCTTCTCTCGTCTCTTTTACCAGTGCAAAAGCAGTAGCAATTAGGGGGGACTCAGGGAAAAAAAAACGCTTTTGACATGCATGATGGATGACCAATCCACTGAAGACAAACAATGTAATTGCAATATTTGAAGTGGTCCACATTAGGTCAGCTCAACAGCACCATACAGGGGTTTTTTTTTTTTTTTTTACTGTTTTGCTTTTGCCCTTTTCGTCAGAATCACTTTCATCAGCATAACAGATCCGACAATGAAAAAAAACTGTGCTCAGGCCAATGATTTATTGAACCTTTTCCTCGTAAAGCATGTCTGCTGTTCTCTTCAGTACATCTACACAGTCATTCATCTTTCCATCAATTGACCAATGTGTCTTACCTCTATTCTTTTGTAGCTGATAGGCTCGATCATCGGCCGCCAGGGCACTAAGATCAACGAGATCAGGCAGGTGTCAGGAGCCCAGATCAAGATCGGCAGCCAGCTGGACGGGACAAGTGACCGTCATGTCACCATCACAGGAACACCAGTCAGCATCAACTTGGCCCAGTACCTCATTACCTCCTGGTAAGAGCTAAGAGCTGGTGTATATGTACAGCCATCTAATGAATCGCCACAAGTGCCTTAGGGAAACGCATTGCTTTAAAAGGGTCAAAGGTTATGCTATAGAGTGATACGTGATAATGAGGTATGTCCTTGTGCTACTGGTAATTGGCCTCAGGGGGATGAGTAAAAGCAGGGTTGTATTGTACTACACATAATAGCAGTGTCTTGTTGAAATTCAGTATTTGCTGTGCAGCTTTTCTTTTTCAATTAATGTAATAACATTTCCTATACAAAGAACATAGTAATGCAGCACAAAACAAAATCTTCCCGTAAATCACTGAGGAACCGGTAATAGAATAAATCTGGGCACATAAAAGTAGTTAATACAAATGAAATGATACAATAAAAGAAAATAAATATCTACTCCCTATTATGTTTCTTTCTTTATATAAACTAGAAAATGAGACCAGACTTCATAAAACTTCCCTTGGTAATTATTAGTTCTTGCAATTACAGATTCAAGAGAGGCAATGTCTGTCATTAATTTGAGCTATTCACCAAAATCAGGTTTTATCTGACTCTTCCAGTGGTGGAGAACAATCCTTATAGCACCTGTTAGTTAGGTTTAAACACAGTTGGGGTGATTCTGGCGGTAGCTTATGCAGCCATTCTCCAATACTTTTGATCAATTGTTCTCATAACAGAGAAACAGAAGAATAATACTACATTAAATGAAGAAAAGTATCTGCTTCATTTTTACACTTCCAACAATGCATAAGTCCCATTTTTTTGAAGTGTTACTGGTATATAGCTCTGGCGTCTTTTTAATAATTTTCCAGAAACTTCACCCAGTGTTGCAGCAACAGTATAATCCTCTAATCTTCATTCCCTGTCCTCTCTCCATGTCTCCCTCTCCTCCCTCCTCATATCTCTGCCCTCATAGTTTAGAGACAGCCAAATCCACGGCCCAGGCAGCCACCATGGCAACTCCGGTCGACCTCAACATGGCCTTCACCCAGCCGGCCTCCCCAGCTGCCTCCCCCGCACCCACCCTGGCCACCATGGGCGCCCTGACCCCGGCTCATATGCTGGGCGCCCCGTACGGTGCCATGCCCCTCTCCGGCCTGCTGGGGGTGAAGTCTGTCCCCTTTCTGACTCTGTCCAGCCCCGCCCCCACCGTGGCCGTCTCCGCAGCGCCCTCCCACACCACTCTGGCTGCCTACACTGCCAAAATCTCCTCAGCCAACTGCATCAAAAAGCCAGAGAGACAGAAGTTCGCTCCCTACTGATGCAGCCTCTGCGTCTCCGAGTCTGGAGAGTCAGATGAAGGACAGCTGTGCAGTGTTCTTCCACAAACGCCTGATGTAGCCATATCCGCTGGCAGAGATGCTCTTGACTTTTATTCTATGATGCACCAACAGAGAAGAGACCAATGGTGATGTGGACAAAAGCTATTAGAATTATTTACGGATATAGATAATTTGTGAGTTTCCCATGAATTGATGGGCCGCTTTCATCGTCACCTCATCACTGTTATTGATCCCTGAAAAAGGGCTGGAACCTCACCTGAGAGACACATGTTTAAATGATAGTTTATACATGCGTATCTCAAGTTGGAGATCAGCTACAAGTATTTATCCTTCAATAAATTTGTAAATTATACTCAGATGACAAATGCTCTACTGTATGATGCTTTTATACAATGTCTATGTTTGGCTCTTGAAGTTTTTAAGAAAATTTGTAAATGTCTTGGGGGGCGGGGGGATTTTGATTTTTTTAATAATCTGTGCTATGGTACTGTACTTTACTGTTCAGTGTTATGTTCATTTTGTTGGATTTTATTTTGATTGTGCACTTGTTTAATCTTTATTTATTAGTACTGTTTCATTTATTAAAAGTCTTTGTTTCCTGACATGGCTGATGTTTGTGTGTCCTAGCTCTATTTTTCTCCCCCTATCTTTACCAGTAGAAGCTGCATTTGAACCAAATCAGTGTCAACCTATTGCAGCAGCACAGGAACACACACTCAGGAATAAACAATGCACACACACAGATGCGATGCCAGATCCAGGTTATTTTTGTTTACCTCCAAACACAGGGTGGGTGGCGGCTTGTCATTCCAGTTGCCAGAATTTATAAGAGATGCTTTTCACATCATTGTGCTCTTGTGCCCCAAACAATAACTGCAGAATGAGACAGTGCAACCCCAGTAGAGAAAAGAGCCATGTCTGCATGACAAGCAGTGCACTGACATGTATGCAGCAATGCACAAACAAAAAACAGATACAGAATCACGTACTGCGCTATACGAAGAGCTCATTATCACACTGATTTCACTTACTGTAAGTCCCGGAAGACACAACACAGTTAGACTTTAAGCCAGAGGAGTTTAAAGGACACAGAGACAGACAACTGGAGGAAAAAAAAAAGAGAGGAGCCACGGTGATGCTGTAAAGATGAAATTCACTATCTGCATCAGCATGCAACGCAGCATCATCATCCTCCAGAGAGGCAGCGAGGATCCTTTCATCTTAACTCTTCTATTTTTTGTGTGTGACTGCATCATGAGTGTGTGAGATACTGCGAGTCCTCATTGTTACCAAAGACATTCACTTTCAAACAGACACACAACCCACGTCTGCAACGTCAGTGTTATCCAGCTACTCAGAATGGCTGAATAACATGAAGGAGCCTTGAGCATTTGATTTTATTTTCTGATGTTTTAGCATGAAAGGCCTTTTCTCTCTATCTCTCTATCTCTCTATCTAGTCATTATTTTTTAAAAACCTGAATTTATTGTAACATCATACATATTTAGATTTTTGCGCTATTCTTTCTTTTCATCCTTCTCCTTTTACACTTCTCATGAATCATTATCTACTGAATCCAGCAATAATTGAACGTTTTAACACTGAATAAAGGAAAATAAACAGATCAGCCATAAGCCAATTGTGATTTGATGATAATTTTCAATGTATACTATATTTTCAAACAGAACAGATATTCCCAACTAGCCTTCAAGGTATCATTATAGGACTTTTACAGAGATACTAAAGGTCTCAATGGGTCACTTGACTTTTCTCATGTTTGAAGAAGATTCATGTTCATGAAAGTTGCAGAAATATTCTCTAATATCACCTGCATACATTTATATATAACACAATGTGAGTTATTTGTTTCTTTATGTGAACAAATAACACTTTTCTTAAACTCAGGCTGCATTACCAAACAGTACCAAACAAAAAGATATACTGAATTTGAAAATCAAAGAAAGATGTTGGTGACAGAGTGAAGCTTGAGCTGGGGATAGCAGGGACCTTAGCTGTCACTGCAACTGTCTTTTTTTTTATTTTTACATCTGTGGTGGACACAGGGGTTGTGTGACACTCTGCTATCCACACACACAGGCATATACACTTCAAGCACCCATGTACATAGGGCTGCAACTAACAGTCATTTTCATTATCAATTAATCATTTGTTCAGTGAAATGAGAAAAAATAGTGAAAAATGCCATTTACCATTTCTTAGTGTGGTAAATGGCATTTAGAGACTACAGTGATGCCTTCAGTGTGCTTGTTTTGTCCAACTAACAGTCCTGAATCTTAAGATATTCAATTGACTGTTATATATGTTGAAGAAAAACAGCAAATTTTCACATTTAAGAAGCTGGAAGGAGACAATTTTTGGTATATTTGCGAAATAGTTGCTGATTAATTCTCTATCAGTGCAGCTCTACACATCCACTCTCAAACAGTACAAGAACTGTCTGCATATCACCACTTTGGCGTCTTGAGTCTGATATTTTCATGACAAACGTTGCCCTCTACTGTCGACTCTGTATACTACTCCACCAATCACAGCACAGCAAAGGTAAGCAGGAACAGTTAGAGCTGATAAAAGATTGTCTTTAATGTTTGGCATCGTTAATGAATTCCATACCACAGCAGTTATGGGAGTAGGAAAACCACTTTTACAACCAAACACTGTTTGATCATGCTAACACCATATGTACAGGAAAGCACATTGAAAAGTGTATAAAGTATTTATATGAGAAGACTCAAAGTCAAGAACGGTGGAGACGGCCACAGTCTAATGAATTCTTCCTTTTTCAAACACTGATTATAGATATTTATCAATTACATTGATCTCTGGAGTACATGTATATACACAAAACAACAATAAACCTTTTTGGGGCGTCTGCAATAATTCTCAAAAATATTTCACAATACTGCTGTATGTACAATAACAGAATTTACATTGAAAAATTCTATTGTACCTATATTTTGGGTGTCACTTCAGTCACCAGTTATCCTCAGTGCCATCAAACTCACAATAGATACTCACATACTGTATTTATCTAACCTCAGGTTCATCTCCATACAAAGTACAGCAGCCTATGCAGTACCTGGACCTTCTGTCTCGGTACGGTTTCTGAAATATGTTCACACAACTGATGATCTCACATACAAAAATAGATGTTGTCTAGTCAGCTGACAACTTGATGTACAGTAACACAAAGCATTCACCTGCAAAAAAACAACCAGGAAAACAAGTAATTGTTAAAATATTAGCTATATCCTTCCAACCAACTACATCGCAGTAAACAGCTGTACTCCTGCTCCACAAAAAGTAAACCTCTTTCTCAGTCAGCGTTCTTCTGAAACACATCATTAGTTTTCACACAACAGAAGGTGATTGAGAAAGAGCCGCAGGCAGAATAAGAAATATTAGCGCTACAAACCAAACAACAATCTGAAACCAAAGCGGGACGAAACCATACAAAAACATCAATAAGTAGATATCTTTTTCCTTCAGGGAGCGTATAGTGAACAGAATGAAAAGGAGAGCGGTGGCTGACGCTGCTAAATGAGCTTCTCAGTCCGGATGAGAGGTCAAACTGCATTTGAGTGCACTTAAGGCAGGTAGGCGATTCCCAATGTTGTCTGAGTGGGCTCCTCCACTGGCCACTCAGCGGGCGGGGGGGGCTGGACAATGTCATCATCGCAATGCCACCGCAGCTGTCCAGGTTCAGCCCTCACTGCTTAACATGGTCTGACAACCATACAGAGAAGGAAAAAGATGAAGGGAGAAAGAGAGAGAGTGAGAGAGAGAGAGAGAGAGAGAGAGAGAGAGAGAGAGAGAGAGAGAGAGAATGGTATTGGTGTTAGTTTTCAGTCCAGCAGGTGGTCGAGGTGTTAAGTGGAGAGTCCTCGTCTCACCCCTCCTTCATTCACCATGAACATGAGACATGACAGGTTTTAGGAGCTGTCTGTTACAAGCTGCCTGTCATTGTCCTCAGTTTCCCTTCACCAATCCCCTCAGTCTGCCGAATGCTCTCATTCCTCTCGAGATATCTTTGTCAAACAGAAGAGACGAATAGAGACTTCTTCAACAGAGACTGAACTTAAAGCACTTAAACAAAAACCAGGTTTGCAACTTGTGCAATACAAATAGAACATCTCATCTGAATACATTCACATAGGTTTCCATACATGTTGTACGGATGGGAAATTGTCAGTGACTGAAGTTCATGTCCCTTGAGATGCCGGTCCAAAAGGAGAGCTGCAAGTCCAACCTTAAAGACCCACCGTTTATGACTGCCCGGCAGCGACACGTATCAGAGTGCGCCATTTGATATGATTCACTATTAAGGAGCACTTAACAGTGTTTTGAAAAACATAATGGACATAAGCTTTTGAAAACACTATAATGTAGCAAATTTATCAAAATAAGAATTCATATATATGAAGCATTGAAAGCAGAGAAGTCACTTCACTGTGAATAATAACTTTCTGTAGTTGCCTTGTGTTGTGAAAATGACCAAGCGAAAATTAAGGGAGTTCAGAGCTTATACTGCACCTGGGATCATGTCAGTTATGGTCATGGTTGTCATATTTCACAAAACTGTTGTTGTATTATTCTCAAATGAAAAAAACATGCTCACAGACGAGTTGTACAATTGTGTACAATCAATATCAATTTTTGAACAAAGTTAATCTGTTTTAATGTTCAACAGATCATTTTCTTTTAATAATATCTAAGAAGCCACATGGAGCCGTGACGGAAGTTGTGCCTCATAGTGAAGATTCATCGAGGTTCACTCCTTCTTTTCTTTCTTTCATGTGCACTGAAATTAAGACGTAGAATCAGAAGGGTCAACTGAGCACACTTCGTTGCTTCATATCAGACTCTTTCTGTTACTGCAATTTTAACTTGGTGCAAATGAAGGGAAGAAGACAAGGAGAAGAAAGCTCTAACTGAAACATAGCTGGAGACTCCTCATCACTGCGCCTCCTCGTGCTCCTCGCTGATGCACTGCTCCCAGGCGTGTTTCACCTGGTCCTCCCTGTGGCCGTGAGGGGAGTGGAAGATCCTGCGGGGCAGTGGGATGGGCTGAGGCTGCAGCTCCTCCTCGGGGATGCAGCCCTCTCTCAGGTAGGGTTTAGGCGGCACGGCTGGAGGCTGAGGCCTGCGATAGGGGATGTGATGAGGGCCGTGAGTGGGTGCGTGGTGGTGAGGCTGCGGCCCGTGGGAGTGGCTGTCCAGCCCCGGGTGGGCGTGAGCGTGAGGATGCGGGTGGGTGTGCGGGTGTGGGTGTGAGGCGGGGCTGCGGTAGTGGAAGGGACGGACCGGGTCCATGGAGTCAATTTCTGAGCCGCCGTAGTGGATGTGCAGGTAGGGAGATGCCAGGTATTCGTCGGGAGGGGACCACAGGTGACTAGGAAGAGGCTCCAAGGCATCGTTCCTGATGGGGCCAGGATCTGGATACTGGCCCCCGAAGTTACTCTCACTCAGGGAGGAAACACCGCTGCTGGCGCTGCCTGACAGAGTGGAGTTACTGCCCCCCAAAGCTGACTGAGGACTGGTGGGGGAGCCAGGGATCGGGTGGAGTGGAGACTGGAGAGAGAGACAGACAGTCGGTGTCACGGGTGTATTTCTCTTTACCTACGGTGAGTGCCCAATGTCTTCACAACAACCCAGAATTTCAACACTACTCACCAAGCCCTCACATACTACCAGAAGAGTCAACAACTACTTCATCACTCTGACATATTTCAAACACTGAGGCACTTGAATATGAGGGCTTTGTAATTATGACTTGACTACTGGAGTGAAAAAAATACAGTGTCTACACTCAGTCATCTGGCATTTGACTTGCAATGGTGTATATTTAATGAATGGACTGTAGTGAAGACAATGTGTCGGAGGTAACAATTTGAGAAAAAGGAGCTTCTGATTAGCATGTGAAAGCAGGGTTACCTCCACAAAAGACTGGAAATTTCATTTTGAAAATTCAAAATGTGCTTTCCAAAGCTAATATTAGATTCAGCATTATATCTACATGAGGTATTCATGTAAATTTAAATAAAGAGAAATAAGGAAAAAAGAAGCAAGAACTGAACATCAAACAATCACACATAACCAGTCCAATCCAAAAAAAAAACATGATAAAACATGTTCCAGGAGTGAAAAGTATTACTACTTCCTGTACAAAACTGACAAACACACAATATATTAAAACCCAAAAGTTATTACAAAGCTGTTTGAGTCTAATATTTTATCTTATTTGTCATGAAGTCAAAATTCTGGTATCTGACTACACAAAATGATGTTTCTATGATGCCTGTACCTTTCGAAGTGAACGGACGGGCAGGGCAGGGGGAGGGTCGCTGTTCTGGTGGTGATACGCGTCACAGTGCATCAGGAAGTGTCCTACAAAAAGAAGAAATGAAAATCATATGAGAAGATAATTAATTTCATCAAAGAAAGGGTTTAAATAGCCTTGAAAAGCCAGCCTAGATCTCATAAGCTGAGGTTTTGCTATCAGATTTCGGATAACATCAACAGAGCCCAGCAGCTGGAAGCCGGACCAATTAGCAAGTTGACTGTTTCAAGTGAAAAGCAAAGACCGACTGTGCAGCCAGAAGTACCTGGCGGGAAGGATCTGGGTGGGACAGGGGGCATGATTACCCCTCCAGTAGAAGCTGGCATGTAGGATACCTGCTCCCTGTTCTCTCCATCCAGACTCCAGCTGCTAGGAGCATTGGGAAAAACTGGAGGAGATAAATTAACATGTCAACACACTGCAAACATCTCATGTATATAATATTGTACATTTAATCTTGTTTGTGTGTTACCTTTCTCTGGTAGATTCATGTGAGGATCAGCACACGGCTTACAGGGGCTAACTTGTTGAAGTAAGGCACGCTGCATGTGGTTGTTCTGTAAAAAAAACCCAACAAAATACACAATTACAAGTCAGTAACTTTTCAGTATGTTTTGTTTTTTTTAATGACAAGCTCTACAGAAAGCACAGTTTCCAGTCTTCAAACAGTGAGGTCTGTAATATTATGTCTTAGTCCTTGGATTTTCTGATGATGATTTTTCTGTATGTGGTGAAATGTCACTAAATTATCATTGCACTAAAATAAAAATAAATTATAATAATCCCTTAATCAACATTTAACACCCATTCATTTAAATGATTATAAACTATTTTGCATCTGATATTTTCTGCACATTGACACACCATTACGGCTCTGTAGATCTGTCCTACCTGTCCATTCTCTGCCATGCTGTAGTACATGGAGTTGTTGGCCCTCTCACGATGAGACGGCAACAGTATCATCACTTCCCGGTTGTGTTTGGCCTTATCAGGTAAGGAAGGAGAGCCTGGACAGCAAAGAGACATGTTGAATACAATACTCTGTTAAGAATTTATACTTGCAACAACTTCATTGTATTTAACAGAGATTTTCTACATTCTATGCTTTATGAGATATCTATGACAGATGTTTTCGTGAGTATCTGTCATTGGTAGAAATTCAAAATGCTCATATAATATTCACAGATGTATAAACATGAAGGTAGGCTAGTGTGACATCATAAAGTGTGTGTCATTCCAGTCTCTGGAGTGACTTTCTCTAACTGCGTTACTTACCTCTGGCACTCGAGGGAGCAGAGTTGATAATCTGGGAAGAGTTGGAGCGAATTGAGCTCAGGCTGGAGGAGGAGGGGCTCGGCTGCAAAACAAAATATATTTTAAATATACCAAAAACTATTTGAGCACTGCTAAAGAATGGAAAACACCTTTAATGTATTTGGTGTATCTGCCTTTTATATTTCATTGAATAGATGGAAAACTAGTGACAATGTTTAAAATTACAACAGTGTTTGTAATACAAGTATTATGTTTTACGTCCTGAAAAGACCAGTTTTCATGTGAGTTGCAGTTAGCGAGCGATACAAATTCATATCATTTCCATGACATCCCTGCCAGTGTGTGTTTTTATTTCAAAGCCTTACCTGCATGTGCATTGCCTCCTCAGGGTGCTCCCCCATCAGGCCATCGGTCATTATGACAAGGTTTCCCGCCTCACTCGATGTGTGAGAGGACAGGGAGGAGGACGAATGACGGATCGAACCCTGCAGGTTCAGAGGGCTGCAAGACAGAGACGGTGTTGGAGAGTGTTGGAGACAAGAGAAAACACGAATCTCTCTTTTCATAAGGGTGTGTGTTTACTAGGGCTGCCCAGTCGAGAAGCTCCTGAGTCGACTCACATTTTGTCAGATGAATCGCTGCCTTTTGTGTTTTGGCAACATCATTATACATGGAGTAACGCAGGGTGACAACATGACAGGCTGTAAGCTTTTACAGATTCTTGTCTTTAAATGACCTGAACACTTAACTGTGATGGAAACAGAGAGGGATGATGGAAACGGAGGACAATGTGACGCAGAGCGACTGTGTTTCCTGCTCGGAGCTCTCAGCTCTTCTGCAAAGTCAGCTAAACTATTTAAACAGACGTGTACCAGCGCCACTACCGTCTACTCCTCTACCATCCAGTGTGATCAACTCTTGGACTGACAGCGCTGTCAGCAGCCAGCAGGAGAGATGCTCCACAGTGGGCTTGGATTCTATAACTGAACTAATATTTCTCTGACTGTGTGAGAATCTGATGTTTTCACATCCTAAATAATGAACAGTAGAGTCTGGGACATCCCTAGTATTTACCTCTAGAACCTATGCAGCTAAATTTCATGTTCCACTTGCGGAAAAGAGGATATTTTGACTAATCCTGCTTTTAAATCAGCAGTGTTATAGTTGGTTTGCTGCATTTCAGAGTCAAACAAACTCTAAATTAGGTGATTTAAGCTTTAGACTCTGAAATATATTGATCAAAGTAGCCATGTTTATTATTCAAAGGTAGGGCTGCAACTCTACTCGGGATGTGCATATTCTCCCTGTTTGCACAAAAGAATTTCTAGTGTGAAGGTGTTCATCTATCTGTGTTGGTCCTGTGAAAGGCCAGCAATCTCTCACCCAATGCATGCTGGGATAGGTGACCCTGGACATGATGAGCAGCTTAGAAAATGGATGGATGGAATTATAAGGCTTACTCTAAAACACTTTTCAGTGACAATTATGGGTTGTGGTTTGAGATCCAGTACAATGAGGGTGGTGCAATCTTGAGCTGGGATTACAGATGTGATTGTGTGTGACTGACCTGTGTCTGTGTATGAGCCGCACACTCTCAGGGCTCATGTGGCTGTGGGAGGAGAGGATGCCTCTGGGAGAGTTGACTCCTGGGCAGCCTGCAGGGCCAAATCGGTCCACACCGGCCACACCCTGCTGGGTGCCAACCATATACTACTCTGAATATTTACACTGCTCACACACGCATTAAAACATTTGCATATAAACATACAGCAACACCCTTGGAATACGTGAATGTAAAGAAGTGGCAATGTGCCTGTGTGTCAGCAAGAATAAAAATGAAACACTAAGTCACAGGTGGGACTACTCACATGGTGTAATCCTGTCCTCATCATGTGGAACTGGTCCACAAGCTTTTTGTGCAGGGGACGCATCTCTGGATGCACCAGCTTTTCGTGAACAGCCAGCCCCACTCCGAGAATGTGCACCTGTTGCAGGAAATCAGAAGAAAAAGCACCGAAGAGAAAATTTAGTGCATTTACTGCATTATCATGTCTCTATTCAATTATGACGGTCATAAAAGCTGAGTCTGACCTGTTCCTGCATCAGATCTTTCAGATGTGTGATCCTCTCTGTATCCTCTGGGTGACTGCTGATGTAGTCCTTATCAAAGAACGCCTGTTGTAGTGGAGGATGAGTCAAAAGGTGATGATCTCAAACACCAGTTCAATTCATACATTCACCAAAATTCAATAAATCCACACATTCATTTTTCCACTCTCCTCTCTGTCCTTATCTACCTCTTGATATCTAGCGATGCCTCCATTCACAGCAGCATCTATGACCCCATTGAGGCACATGCTGAGCGGGTTGATGTTGCCATGATGCTGTCTGTGTTGATACTGGCTTATCAGAGTCCGCAGCTCCTGGGTCTTATTCTCCACAACATAAATTGCATTCTCCAGCGGGCTCACCTCCATCTGTAAATAAACACCACGATAAAAGAGGAGGAGGTATGTGTATGTAAACAAAGAGATTACACCAACTTCATGTTAAAATTGTCTAGCAAACATCTCTAAGGAGCCATATGTGCAATATGAGATGATAGAGTTGATGTTTGAGCTCCTCACCACTTCTCTCCTTTCCACCTCCGCCCAGCGGGAGATCCCGGGGAGAGGACGGGAGAGGATCAGGGTTGTTCTTTCGATCCACAGGCTCTGTTAAACATGCAAGACAGAGAACAGAGGCTTTGCAGTTTCCTGTCAACCACATCTGGTACCATCGTGAAGGTCTGTGCGTCACGATGGATAAATAACCAGGCCGGGAACAGTGATGTAGTGTAGCATGTAGGTCAGTTCAGTAAAGAGTAAAAGTGAAAAGCCCCGGTGTGGTTTGATTTCATATTTAGGTTACTGTGTCGGAGTAAACTACAGTATCATGTCTGGTCCTGCAGGAGTCTCTAAAGCCCTGCAGGTTCTAGGGTTGTTTTCAGCACTGTTCACTGTACTTGTAGCAGATACAGATTTGCAAGCAAAGTAACAAAAAATTAACAAAAATTAATCATCATCAATTCTGAGTCAATCATTTAAGTCATTTCTCAAGAAAAAATTTATTTCATTATTTCCTGCTTCTCAAAATGTGGGGGTTGTTGCTTTGTTGTTTCATCTAATTGTAAATTCAATATCACTGGGGTTTTGAACTGTTGACCTGATGAAACAAGCTATTTGAAGTTAGTTGAAGTCTTCATGGACTCTGGAAAACTGAGATGTGCATTGTTCAATATTTTCTGATATATTTTAGACTAAACAATCCATTCAGTTCATTGGAAATATTATTGACATATTAATCAATAATAATAAATGTTTATTGCTGCCCTGAATAGAGACCAAAATCCTGGAGTAAATACAGCAGCTACAATTCATCCTTTTTTTGAAGCTGTTTGACATATATATTTTATTTTATTATTTTAAGTCTGTGGTGTCATTAAGCAAATATCTATGTTGTGTTAGGGTAGAATTTTCTGTCTCTGGCTTATGTCGTCATCATTTTTGAGACTTCTTGTCACATTACATCATTTTGCGGTGTTCATGACTAATGCATCCGCAGTTCAGCAAGGGGTGACTGGAAGTTACAGTTACAAAGGCTGTCACACAAATGAGTCATATTTGGATGAATACTTCATCATAATACTACATCGCAATCACAATTTTTAGTCAACCCAAGATCAAATGTCCTGAGGAGGAATGTCTCAGAAATCATGTCAGCACAGGATTGTATTGTGGAGTGTTCTGTGTTTTTTTGACTCCTCTGCTCTACATTAGTCAGCATACAAGTTAGTGTGACATCACACTAAAAAAAACAACATTTTTTGACTGGATGAATCTGTGGTGAAATAATAGCGAGAGACTTGACTGGTATCTATTTGAGTCTGTTGGGGCTTAAATATGGTTACAGCGAGAAACATTCATTTAAAGGCCCTGAAAACATATTTTCTGAGTCAGCTTACTATGTGTGATGAGATCCTGCATGAACACAAAATTAGTTCAGTTAAAACAGTTTTCACATCAGAGATTTCTGTATTTATGCTGTTTGTGCTTTTCTTACTGGTTTGAAGTGGGTGCAGCTCTGCTGGAAAAGGGTGATGCCAAGCACCAATTAGAGTTTGAATCAAAATGTGATGACAGTTTATCAGCTCTGATCAAACCACACCCACACAGTCCTGAAGAGGCAGGATAGCTGAATTTTTGAGTGTTAAACTCTTGAAAAAAAAAACTTTGACTGTTGGTACTTTAATCACGAGTTTTCAGGGGCTTTGAAGGCATTACTGTCTAAAGGCTGTAGGCCCTCCACTGTGACCACCAGGGGGTGTTACACCTGCTTACATCACCTGAAAGATCAGTCTTATCTACAAAAAAAATCACTGCATGAATCAACTTCCACAGAGCTGGATCCATTTCATGTTTTTAACTGGCGTTACATCTATATTCAGTATCTCTCTGCTAGACAGGAATGGTCAGAGAGTGGCACGGCTGGCTCACCGTACCCTGAACTCATTCTCGCGGTCTTTGGGCCCCTTGTGGAAAGGCCTGTCATAGTGGAAGCGGCTGACATTGTTTATGCGGTAGAAGCTCTTGATCCTCTCAGGCACACGCTCCAGCTGAGGCACATCAGAGATGTCTGACACTGGAGTCACCGCATAGATCTGCAAGTCTAGAAGCCAAGTGTCAAGGAAATGACAGACAGACAGACGTGCGTATTCACAGAGGAGGAAGAGCAGGAGGGACAGTCAAAAGAAACGCTTACAGAGAGAGTTTGTTCTCACTGTCTCACTCTAGAAATCAACCCTCAACACATTTGGTGTTCCTGTTTGACTGGTCATCATTTCTATACATACATAACCATTACATATTGTATACTGTAATGTTAAAACAGTTAGTTGGTTAATTGATCAAAAGGAAATTAATTGTCCACAATTTTAATATTTGATTAACACAAGTAATTTTGTCCAATCTTAACAGATAAAATAAACTACACATCAGCTAGTAGTGAAAATAATTTTAGCTCCAGTATAAAGCAGAGTAGGATACACTGAGCGTCGCTCTGCAGGATGGTGTCATCAGGTTGGTTGGGATGCTGCATGGCGATGGCTTGGGGAAATTCTCCCAGCATCCTCTGCTGGAAGTCCTCAAGCCGTTCATAGTCGTAACCACGACACACAAACTCCTTGTTCTGCAGGGAGGGGAAGACAACAGCTGGAGCTATTCAAAACTGACCAGGACAGGCAGAACTGACAGATAAACTGGTTCAACATATATTACATATTAGCAATTATGGATTATACAAGTTTACTATGAATGGATTCAGCATCATTTTCTGGTTAGATTTACCGTTTTTTAAAATTATTTAGTATTATTCTCAACATCCATTCTCTCTATCTTGCAGAAGCTACTGTAACTGACATAATCTCCTGCTGAAGCATGAAGGAGCGGTGTAGCAGGCTGCATCAGCAGAATCATAACTGTGTCAGGGCCGACCAGATGAGACCAGATTTGGAAAGTCTTACCCTGAGGAAGAAAGGAAACTTCCTGCCATAGAAGCCCATTCGGAAGAACTCTGGTTCAATCCTCTGCTGTTCAATAATGTTGTCATAGTACGCTGCCTCCATTTTCTGTCACAGAACGATAAAGATGCAAAAGAGTCATGATGACTAATGATTTAATCACACACATTACTGCATCCTCTGCAATTGCTGATGAGTGTGGGTGCGCACAGGTAATTAGGACATTGTGTCCGACGCTATACACATTTCACACTACATAACAGAGGACAATGAGAGAGGGAGCTGAAAATCTCACCTCCCAGCATTACAGGGGATGCTTGTTTGATAATAAGGGTAGAAACAGGAGGCAAGTGAGACTCTACTTACCCGTATCCAGCTGAGGCTCTGATAATCATATAAAGTCTCATACTGGAAAGCCAGCTCCCGGCAGAGAGAGATCCCATATTCCCAACACTGCAAAGTGATATATAAATGAGATTCAGAGTGAACGGAAGATGTCCCTTAAGTTTAATTTATAATGGAGAAAACTATACTATGATGTAGGAAGAATCACCAGGACACCTGACAAAATTATATAGCAGCATGAAAAGAATATATCTGAGCCAAAGAGGTGCCATCATTTGAAAGTAAAGAAAAAACCCTCCTAAGAGTCTATAGAGTCTTGTTTACTGAACTGTATTCATATTCTGATGGCAACAATATTATATTTTGAATTTAATATAGTTTCAAAATGTGTGTGATCACTGCAAAGAGGCCAATCTGATGTCAGTAACACAGGCTTCAAATAGAGATGCATTTACTTATCTGTTTAACTTTAAATTCTAGTGATAGTCCAATCAAAAAACAGCCTTAAAAAGCAACTTGCAGATTGAATTTCTTACTGAAAGGTTTCCTAGGTAGAATAATGAGAAAACAAGCATTTTGACAAACATCAAGTGAGTGTGTGTATATGTGTAAAGTAACTGACTATGGTGATAACAATGCATCCCAGCACGTCATCATGCATGAATGGTCTAACTGCAAAATGTTGCCCTGAGGCAACGAATGAAAAAACATTGTTTTAGTATATAATAAAAACAAAATGTCTTTAAACAATCAAATATACTTCCTTAGATACTAATGAACGTGCATATGTATTTTTCTATAAAGTTATTTGAATTTAAACATGTTAAAAAGTGTTTGTTGCCTGAGGGCAACACCATGCCACAGAAGGAGTCTGTCTCCCTGATCCTGCTACAATGCGCTGTGAGGTAGTAGGTGGATGTCAGTCTGAGCGGTTGTGACCTTTAATGGATCAGTCTTCTTTTTTCACTAGTTTTACTTTGCATTTTTCATCATGGTGAATTATTATGCCAGCAGCAGCTTCTGGTCCCTCTCCACAAGCCACAACTCAATATCTCACAGTGGCTGTTGTTTCTCCTTTTCTATTCTCGGTTCCATGGACACCTCATAAGTCTGTGGTCTTTCATATGCATATGAGTATATCTCTTCATCCTCATCAGTGTCAAAACTAGCACTGGGATCCCTGTTTACTGATTTATTGTTGAACTTGACCTGGCTTTGCCGCCCTCCCTTATGTGATGTCACATCCAATTTCTCCATTTTGAGGTGGACATGAAAACTGCCTTACAAGAAGGAGTCCAGATGTCACTGTAGCATATATAGGAAAACTCTTTTAAAAGACCAGATTTTACACCACTTCCCCACCCATTTATTCACTGGGATCACCAACCTGCAAGTTGCTCTTTAAGCAAATACAGATTTCTATTTGTCCTGGGTGAATCTGAACATTTGTAGCAGCAGTGGATTCCACAACTACAGAACAGCTTTATATATATATATATATATATATATATATATACATATACACATATACATATATATATATATATATATATAAAAAACTGGCGAGAAAAACAGGAGATGACAAAGAGTTAATGAAGGGGGTGACTTTTATTTCCTTCTCACTGCTCCCTGAGTCCAGAGGGCTTTGTCCTCTCCAAAGCACAGACACCGGTCAACTAATTTAATTTTGTGGATGAATACCAGCCAGGGAGGAGTGATTCAGGGAAGCAAATCACATTTGAGCAGACATCTGACCGTTATTGAGTATTGTGGTATCTGCAAAGGCTACACATTTGAATTTACAGCATGATATTCAGGGTTTGCTTTGTACAGAAAACTCCATCAAGATATAACATAGAGTATGTGCCAAATAGATTAAAATAAGATGATTCTGTTGTTGTTGATAGTCTACAGTCCTGGTTTGGTATTCAACACCACAGAAAGGCTGTTGCTTTAGCTGTAAATTCAGTTGTGTTCAATTCAATTGTCACAAAGTGCTCTACAAAATGAAAAATGATACACAATAACAGACATACACATCACTGAGGCTTACACCATTAGTAAGGGCTGACTAAATTTTAAGATAGATAAAAACTTTGAGAAAAGCTGTACAAGGTTTTGTGTTTCTCCCAGTGTTAATGAGGGCAAAATTTAATTATGTCTAGGAACAGCTGCACCACAGATGGGAACAATCAGCCACTTGAACATTGCAAAGAAAAAAAAAACATTTGAAAAAGCTATAAAACTTAATGTGACTTTTATTCATCTAAGTTGATTTAGTTTCAGATTTGTCTTCTCCAGCACAAACCTACTAATGTTGTTCTGTCACTGTGAACTTGGCCTTGTCTCCATTTTCACATTTTACTGTGTGACCTCTAGTTGCAGTGCCAAAAGTTGGAATGGGTCAGAAATGACTTGAAATCAGTCAAAACTATACAGCTATAAAAAAATTCACTTGCCTTGCCCTTGTTGAAGTAGTGGAGGATCTTACGACTCAGATTCTCTTTGCGTTGCCACTCGCTCTGACAGGGGTAGTGGAGGAAATCCCTCAGGGGCCGGTCCTCCCACTGCAGCAGCTCCCAGTACAGCAGCAGCGTGAATGCGGCCTCTGTTGATGAGGGGACACAGGTCAAAGGTCAGCAGGGAAAAGTGGGAAAAAAAGTGTATCATGATAGCTGCTATCTCAGTTTGCAGAGTCTGGCCAAGGTGATGAACTGATATCTTCCAGACATTTCGGGCCCTGTTTTTGTGTACAGATGGCATATGGCACAAGTTTTCCAGAGCATGGTGGGTATTTTGGTAAATTGGTGGCCAGTGGTGCAAAGTGCACCTGCACAGTTGAAACCATATTGCTAAACTCAGTCCCATCTGCAGAACTGCAACTACATATTGGCTGACATACAAGCTGTTGAAGTGAATTATCGCAAGGGGTGAATATACATCACAACATGAATCTATTGCACCCAGAGTATAAACCAAATACAATTGACGCCCCTTTTAAGTTTATTTCTGTTGATAAGAAAGCCCTGTCACCATGTTCTCCAAAGATTTTTTAGCTTACAGCTGACAGTGATGAGTGAATAACAACGTGTGCAATCACAGCTAACTCTGTAGAACACCAAAATGTGTTTTAATTATCTTAGCAGCTGCCTGTTGTTTGTTTTACGTAAGTGATGAATAAGGTTGCTTTCAATTAGTCATATTTGGCTAGATTTACACGCGCACAATAAAGCCACCACTGCCAATAATGTGAGCAAAGCAAGAACACTTAAGCCATTTACTGGATTACATTAACTGGCAACGTCCCCGATTTCCTGTTTACATGACTGAAATTGGCATTACCAGACTTAATTAACATTTACAGTTACCACCTTCAAAATAACTAATTTTGCCTTTTCTAATATATAAAGGACACGAGGAAGAAGAACAATCCCAGACTCAAAAGACTGGCGCTAAGACCCAATGGAGACTGTCAAGCAACAGTCCAACATCTTCAAGTTAAACTACCAGCACATAGAGCACTTGATATTTAGCCTGTCAAGGGTGTCTCTACAATAAGGTGGTACACTTGAACATTTGAATCATAATATTTTCTGATCTACGATCTTCCTTATCGTTGCCTGAACAACGTTCGACTGTGCTGTCATGGAGTTTCACCAGTTTACATCAGATGATACCCCAGACTCCCCCAGTGGAGCTCCTACTGACAGTATATATCTCTAGTGACACTGCTTTTGATTTTTATTATTTGATCAAAAATCACTGCAACTACCACCTTTAACCAAAAGAATATAGTCATGATTCTGCTCTACGTATCATGGTTTTACCTGCAGCCATGAGCCTTTCTCTACTGCATCTACAGGTGCTTCAATTAATAAAACGATATGAAAGGAAAGAGAAAACACATTCAGAGAAACGAGGCAGAGGTGAGGAGAAAACCTGTAGTTTCTCAGTGACAGCCTAAAATTTTGCTGTAGCTACAAAACCTGTGTTCACCCAATAAAAATCCAATTTTGCCAGTACAAAACATCTGAAATGAACCATGCACCATCACAAAAAAAGACCCTTTTACCTGTGAAGTCTTCTGCTTGGAGATGCAGGTCACACAGCTTGTGGATGTAACGGATGTACATGTCCTCCTTGTTGACCTCTGATTTGTAGAAGTTCTGGGGTTGAATAAAAAGAGAAAGGGAATGGTCAAAATGCAAATTCATGTGTGTAAATATTCATATATGTGTCCAATTGCTCAAAAATCTAGACTAAAAGCTCACCATAAGGTTGACGGAACCGCCGATTTTCTTGTTCTCCATCTCATCTCCTTTCATACAGTCCCTAAACATAAAAAATAGATTTTTCTTTCTCATTGCTCTGCAATTTCATAACATAAACAAATAGTGATAAGATATGCAACTTAATCTCACTATACTCTCAGTATACCTGTAATCCAGTAATCGTTCAACAAGTCTTGTGACTGATGTGACGAATGAGATCCCCGTCTCTCTCCAGGTCTCCTGCTCAATCTTCTCCAGAAGGCTGCACAGATAATACAGTAAGATATTCTTACAAAAAGCGACGAGCACGGGGAGTAAATAGATATGAATCAAAATGTCTCTCGGACTTGGCTGTGAAAGCAATACAACTCACCTTGGATAAGGACCAAATAGCTGAGTCCTGGGGTGTGACAACCAGACAACACAGAGAAGTATGTTAGAAGGAAATACTACAAGAGCAGCATTATTCTGAGTATCACTCCACAGGCTCACTAAACACAGGTTTGATGCTTACAAAAGACTGAAGAGCTCTCGGTGATTATCATCCCCTTTCCCATCCGACACCATGCTGTCCAGCTTATCCATCAGCTCTGCTTCCACCTACATAGAAAACACGCACACACACACACACAGGTTCAGCCAAAAGATGTGGGTATGTTATGTGAGAAAAAACTGTCCATTTTTATCACAACTGCTGCACCATACAACCTGTATTTCATAACATAACAATGTCATAATGACCTGTTTGAAGTTGCCATTTTTCCTCTGCTCCCAGTTCATCATGTCGTGGAAAATTGGAATCATTATATTTCGAACTTCGGTTTGAGGGACCAGGGTGACTCCCAGGAAGGGACCCATCATTCCTGGGATGAAGTGGGGCTTGTTGTCACCTGGATTACATAGATTGACATAGACAGAGGCCATTGTTTTCACCGATTTCATTAGGATCTAAATGCAGGTGCGTCATTGTGTGAGGGGGATGATGGGGAGTTGGGATGTCTGAGTATGAATTAAGGATGATGTCACACCTAATTTCTGCCACATGCTGAAGAGCTCATATGCCATCATCACTCTCATATCACCATACCTACAAAGACAAGAGTGGAAAGTTAGGTGTATAAAGTTAGATAAACAATTAACCTAGTGTTGGACAGAATGCACACAATACATATACGCTAGTTTCTTACTTATCGAGGACTTTCTTTCTCTTAGCGGGGCCAAGCGCCTCCAGCTGCAGACTGGGCTGGTTAATGTACAGTACAGTGAGGCTGAAAAAGGAGTTCCACACCTAACACACACAATAAGACATAAACAAAAATAAATAAATACATGCGGAATTGAAAATTTAACACTAGTTTTAGAAATGTAATCACGGAAAGGCATCAAATAGCTTCATTGTGTCGTGGGTTTCCTAAAAGCTAACCCCCCCCCCCACTCCCCTCGCTGGTCAGACACACACCTTGAAATCAAAATCTGCCTCTGAGAAGTTCTTGTGCAGTGCCGGAGACAGAAACTGTGTTGTCACTACGATGATACTGCAGAAAGGACAGCAAACATTACACTGTCAGCTTACAAAACAAGGTAGCTGCCAAAAATAGATGAAAAAATCTGCAACACAAGCGTCACCTTCAGAACAGGATTATTTGAGGAGAGTCTGATCTAATGGTTGGCTGTATTCCCTTACCATCTCTGGGACAAAGACTGCATGACAGAAATGGAAAAGCAGACTCACTGACTGGTTAGAAGCCTCATGACACTCCAGTCTCGGGGGAAGATAGTTAGTTTCATCAGATTGCGGAACACGCAGAAGATCTTCAACAGGAACTCCTGCGGAGGAATATATTAACGGAGTGTATGCAGTCTAGGTATGTGATAAGCAGGCTGCAGAAAAATGCTGTAATCTTGATCAGCTCTATGACTCAGAGAGTGTCTCACCTTCAGTTCCTCCTTGCTATGGAAGTTATTGAGTAGATGGTGAAAATGGATCTCCGTCATCTGTCTGAGCAGAGAGAGAAGACAGGAAACATACTCCCCCTGCACAAGAGAAAATGACAGACATGGACACGCATATTTAGAAAGGTTAATCAACTGAAAATATTCACTAAATTCCATTTGATTCATTGCGCATCAAAGCACTAACCGTTATCTCGGCAGTGCACTGGGGACAGCGTTGTCCTCTGGATGTCTCCACAGAGTGAGATTTGCTCATGATGGACAGCAGAGTCTGCAGCAGCACATCCAGAAGGCTCTCTACCATCATCTCCACTTCCTCCTGAACAGAAGACTCCTGAGACACAGACATCAAGTAGAGGGAAGCAGAGAAACACTGAGTCAACAATTTAGATGCAAACTTGCTGCTTAACAGCAATGTTATTCTGCAAGCTACAACTGCATCGCCAAGATCCATTGTATTTAAAAAAAGAAAAAGGAATGTTTATATTGTATTTTCCTTTTGAATAGTGATTCAATTCATATGTCTATACTATGAACTGTACCATGGAGCTAGTCTTGATTATGGAAAAGATGCTTCCCAGTATCCCAGAACAGATGAGCAGCTCCCTCTGCTGGCGCAGATGCAGGTGGATGTGATGCAGAACCACCGGCAGCAGAATACTACGAGACTCTAACGGAAGGAAGAGCAAAGAGGGAAGAAGGAGAATGAGTGAGGATGAAACTGAAAACCACTGTATGCACTGCATTAGGTTTACATTTATGGATTTACATGGTACCATACAGTAGCATTATATTCAGCCATCTTCAGTCCAAAAAACACTTTGAGTCTAAAACCTTGACATTTGTCTCACCGGGGAAGAAGAAGAGGCGGCTCTCAACTGTACGAGCAATGGACTGCAGTTTGACTACATCCATAGACTGGCCAATGTCCACTGTGCTGGGCATGCTCCCAAGGGTGCCCCTAACATATTCGGCTACCTCCTGAACAGTGAACATCTGCAGCAGCTCATCAAATATATCAGGGAAACTGTTCAACAATGCTGCCTGAAGGGGAAAACAAAGAAAACAGAGAAGGTTTTTTGCTACACTTTCATGTATAAAAACATCACAAAAACACCACTTATGATAAAAATTACTCTTTTCTGTGTGACACTGACACAAAACAAAAAAGCCCCAAATTAAGTCTGCTATTAATATTCCAAAAGGGGGCATGACCAAGACACTAATGTGGGAACACAATTTATCTCTTTGCACAGCCATAATGTCAGTCTTTCCTTATTTATACTCAGATAACCAGTACAACTGCCAAATCTAAAGCACTGTCTGCATATCAGCTACTGAGGAAAATATGCTGTTTTAGCAGGCTGTTCTCTGCTGCATTGTGGAACCAACACAGGGGGGCGCTGTGACTTACTGAGATGGATGAGAGCCCTGGAGCATTACCACAGACAGGCATGCTGCTGATCGCACCCTTAAACTGTCCAAGATCAAGCCAAGGAAGGGGCAACAGTGAGGGGGCGAGGGATTGAAGCATCAATCACAGAATGAAAAGTGAAACAAGCATCAAGAATGAAACGAGAAAAAAGTTAACCAACAAAAATCAATCAATGAAACGTGAATGCAAACTAAGAGGATGAATAAATAAAGAAAATACAAGCATTTATAAACAAAGATAAATAAGACTGCCGTGCAGATGATAAAGGCTGTCAAGAGCAGGAGATGGTGAAAAAGTTTGCCATGAAGTGTGAGCTATCAGACCTGTGTGAACACAAGGTTCTCTGAGCTGCGGCTGTCCAGGCTCAGGACAAAGCGGATTGATTGGAAGAGCTCTTGGATGCTCGCTCTGAACTGCTCCTCCTCCATCCCGCAGGTGGCTCTCGAGTACAGGATACGAGACTGGACGATGAACTTGAACAGGTACTCCAGAGCCTGAGGGGGTTTGTTGGCAGCATGCAAATTGAGACATTACAGTCAACTGAAGAAGTACACGTCATATCCTACTATCAGTTCCCTATCAAAGAACAAGCACTGAGCACTGAATGGATTTGTGGTTGATCATCCAGGAAAAAAATCAATACATAAAAAAAAAAAAAAAGTTTCCAATTGTCAGGTCTCGTAACAGAGTATCTCTTCACTAAGAAAAGACCACGTGGAAATGCTGCACTCTGCACACGTCAATATCTGCAGAGATTTTTGATAACTTCCTTTCATTAGCTTTTCTCTCAGCAGGAAACTCACATCCTGAGGGCTCATATGGCGTCACATTACTCCTTATCAGCCCTTCTGTTTGACAATTTCCTTTTGCCTTACAAATGAATCCCTGCTTAAGGGGCCGGGTCAGCCTTGTTTTATTCTGCCACTCTGAAACTGAAGCACAGGAAGCGTGTGTGATACTTTACCCTCATGGCTTCCTGGATGTGGTCCTGTCTGACGACCTCAGCCGAGCGGTCCATGTACCACTTCAGACATCGAATCAGCTCTCTGCAGAGATGTTGTTTGAAATCATGTGAGTCAAAATCAAGTATAACTTTGTAGAACTCTAAATGCAGATAAATATGTCTGTTTCAAACGAGTCCAGTAAACTTTGTTGTACTTGTATGCCAAAGCTCCAGCAAAGTGGTTTTGGATGTAGGAGTCCATGACAGGTCTGAAGTGGTAGAAACGGCTGTCCCTGAGCAGGTTAATGATAAAAACCTGAACACACAAATATATACAGATATGTTAGGTATGCCCTCTTCATCTTCTTACTAGAAAAATACATCATTTAATTTCTAAGTACAGTTATGCAGCTTCAATTTTCCTACCAGTGACTGGAAAACCAGCGGTCCGTATTTATCAGTGTTGTCATCTAAAAGACAGAAGAGCGTATCCAGGACATCTCTCAAGAACTGTGAGGAAAAAAGGGAACAACACTCAGCACAACCATCACATCAAAGACATGGCTAATATGAAAATAGAAACAAAGGATAGCCCCTTCACCAAAAACATGGCAATAATTTTTTTTAATTATTATTCTGAAATGATATTGTGATATCTAAACAGTCTGGAATAAATTTTACACAGTACATGAATATCAAAAAACTCAACATGTATTCTGAACATTTTAAAGCTATAAAGGTTTATTACTGAATCTGAAAATCAATATATGAAAACAATATGATAATATGACCTATAATCAATTAAGTCACACTTCAAGTTTTATCTTCACCTAAATAACAGGAGATTTCATTGCTGCTGAAGCTAAATATCAGTCACACTACACCATACAGCTACACAGGAGCTAAATATACTTCACATCATTAGATACATAATCTATCTGATGATTGACCTTGACAATCTCCTCTCCGCTGATCTGACGCAATCGACCGAGGATGTCCAACACCCTGTCCGGATGGGCCTTCCAGTTTAGAAGAGCCAGCAGGTCCACTGAAAACAGAGTAGAATCAAATCAAATTGAGTCAAATTTAAAAGACTAGGGACTTAAAATATTATTTAAAAAAACATGTAGGGTGTTTGATTACCATTTTGTGTGAGTTTGGTGGAGCAGAGTATTGTGGAAACCCAGAAGGTCTCTTTAGGGCTTCTCTGGAAGGGCAGGTTAGCTGGCAGGTTGGGGCAGCTGTTGAAGTCCTCCTTACAGCAGGGCAGACTCAGGTACAGGCCCTGGTTACTGAAGGTGGCGTTCTCATCACACTACAGTAGACAGATACAAGTGGGACAGAAAAGATTCATTAATGTTTGGAGACTGTTTGGAGATGAGAAGACTGGCGTTCTATTCAATAACTGGTCTGATTACAACTGCAGCAGGTTGCTCTCATGATGGTGACCTGTGAGCACAGAAACATTTCTGGCAGTAGTATAAGAGCCAGCAAGACACAGGAGACTTCCTATGCTGTCGCTGACCAATAGATGAAGTGAATGTTCACTCCACTAGTGCACAATATGCATATTACTTTGAATAGCTTTCTAGGGTCACAGCATACTAATATAATGTTACAAAAGTGCTAAAACATTAGCATGTAAGACATGGATAGACTACTGTATATAGCACAGAGCTTCTCAATCCCCTATGTGGGGTAGCTTCATATGCACATTGATATACTGATAATTAATTAATTAACTTTATTAATAACCAGGCATTAAATACTGTACATTATCATCTCCATCCTTTTGGAGCCCCTTCATGCTCTTGAAAACAGAATATGAATTATGTCATACTTAAACTTCTGTGAACATTTTTTTAATTTTAGGGCCTAAATCAGGGTCACGGGCAAGAAAAGCCTGTCAACAAAAGCTCCTTTTGTGGTACTGTCATTTAGGACTACTCATCTATCACACAGTGGCGACATTTGTTGGTGACAGAGAGCAGTCAAAATGGGTGGTCCTTTTCATTACATGTTGTCATAGTCAGACTAGAGCATGAACAAAGTCTACTGCTGAAAAATAGCAATAAAGACATACAGAGACAGACAGAAGGGGACGCCCCACCAATACAGAGACACCTCACCACAACTAGACCACTTTAATATAATCAACTTTTAATTTAAAAATTAAAGACACACCAAAATGTGTCTTGTGCACATTCCTATCATCAGTTACAGATTCTGAAAATTGTAATTTCTTTATAAAACAATAACTACTGGTTACTACGATTATTACATATGCATCATTCTACAGTGTGTCTGAATTGTGTGTTAGACTTCCTCATACCTTGTACACATACAGCTCATGGCTCTCATCTGACAGAGTCGTCCCATCTTCTCTCATCAGAGGAGTGAAGGCAAAACCAAACAGTTTTTTCTCCCCTTTGTCTTTAGCTGAAAGGAAGCAGATCATAATATCATGCATCATATACCTACACTGCACAAAGCATACTTGCATAACTCGTGAGCGTGATCCAATCTGTCCTAATAAACTCATGTCTTGAGGGATGACTGCCACTGCGCTGCATTACTGACTCACTGGAGCAGTGTCTGAACTCGAAGCGTAGGTGGGAACCTCTGAAGCGATCTATGGGAATAGGCAGCTTGACCATCTCACTCCAGCGAGGGCTGTTGTTGTGGTAAAGGACAAAAGAGCGATATTCACTGGTGTTGGGCTCCCCGCTGCCCAAACTGATGCAGTCCTGAGAGGAAAAGCAACATGGGAGATTGTTTTAGTGATGTACACAGCAAGTTAATGTGTGGATGTACTGTATGGGAGGAGAGTAACACTCATCATTACTCATTGATTGATGATATGGTACATGATTAGTCATTTACATATGTGTCATACTTTGAGAGTGTCCCCGTCGGCATAGAGGACATACAGCGTGACTTCAATGTTCTTCTGGACGCTCTTGCCACCCCTCTCAAACTCTCCCCGCTCCAGGGTCAGATAGAGGTCATTGCGAGTGTCACCTAGGACAGTTACACCAAGGGAAACTTTAGTTAAGCTAGGAAGTCATGAGAAAAATCATTGCACTGCAGCACTGTCTCAAAACCCCTCTCTTGAGGTTTGACGTTACCCACAACAACAAGACAAAGACATCTGCAGACTATGATGACAAACATGTCTCCTGCCTTGTCGATGTTAATAAGTTATAATGTACATGTCAGCCTCTGCTCCACAGATGAACTGCGAGTGGTCAACATAAATTAAGCTGCCGCGCCGACACCACACAGGGCTGCTAAGATGTGCACCACACGTCATTGTTCTTGTCAATGAGAAATGACCCCGCTGAGTTGTAATACACTGTAGCTCATGACTGCCTCAGCACCTTCTTGTGAGGTCAGTGTTTAATGGAATAAATATCAGTGGCAACAGTAGAGGAAGATATTGCAGTTATTTATAAAATCAGATTATAGTTATTTATATCCAAGTCATTTCCTTGGGGACAGATGAGTCACAAGGAGTGTTATTGGGAGGTATTTCAGGCTAACAGGAGAGGAGAGGAGAGGAGAGGAGAGGAGAGGAGAGGAGAGGAGAGAATACATTCTCAGTAGACACAAAGCAGAGCAATGTTAGCTGATGAAATATACCGAAATAAACACACCTCTCTTTTTCCTCTCTTTTTGAGTTATCTTTGAAGACCTCTCTGCTCTTTATGATTTGTGCAGCACCTGACCTAAATGCCGATCTCAGGCAAATGTGATGTGAAACCAACTTATATGGCCAACTCTACTCTCTCCTACATCCTTCTAAAGCTGTTTTTTTCTATTTCTACATCCTTCTTTCCCTATCCTTCCCCTCTGTTATCTTCATCCTCCTGATCTGTGACCTTCCCCTCTTTTCATCCTTCCAAGCCAGCTGGCCTCTGGTCTCCACCTCCTCACTGAACCTCTCTGTACCCATTACCGCCTACTGCTCTTTGCCTCCTTACCTGGCAGGATTACATCTGGGAAACCCAGTTTGCGTGTGAGTGCCAGGGCCCTGTTGAACACAGCCTGGTTCTCCCGTCTGATCTGCTCCAGCTCACCCCTCAGCAGCTGCAGAGAAATGATGAGGCCTGGAAGCGGGGGGTAATGGGGAGGATGGGCATATCAGTGTGTGTGTTTAAATGGGGGGAAAGGGCAAATGAAGAGGTGTGGGGTTGTGGGAGGAAAGTGGAATTTAAAGAAGGAAAGCAAAGGGACAAAGAAGAGGGGAGATAGGAGAAGGGAGGGACAGAGGGGTATTTAAGGGACATTAGTCAGAATGTGGGGGAGGAGAAGACAGTCAGGAGAGTGGATGGAGAGACGTCATCAGAGCCAGGGAGACGATAGGGAGGGAGGAGAAATGGAGTTGAGGAATAAAGCAAGGAAAAATATGGGTAGTGCACAAATACAGTGACAGATTTTTGTGAGGCATGAGTCATATATTAAACTGTGAGATGCTCATAAAAAGAGAGCTAATGGTGAATTAGAAGAGTTCAAGCTTACAGCCAGGTCATTTTCAAAATTACACACAGCAAGAAATATGTTTGTTTAATACCTTAAAACATCAATTGACCTGCATCCTCCTGTCATTAGAGCTAACCACAGATCATTATTAGCATATTATCATGGTCACAGTTAGGGGTGGGTGACAAACAATCCTCTGTAATGTAAAGTTATTTTGACTGATTATTGATATACACATCAGGGTATAGAACTTTAATTGTAAAATAATTAGATGAAAATGTCTGTTTTTGGCTAATCCAACAAATTAACATTTTAAGAAATATGCTAATTCGCTCTTAGAGCTGATTAGTCGATTAATCAATTAGTCAATCAATAGAAAAACAATTTGATTGATTTGTTTTAATTGACTGGTTTTCATTGTCTTCTATAAAAGTAAATTGAATATCTTTGTGTTTTTGACTGTTTGTTGGACAAAATTAGGAAGTTGAAGCAGTCACATGAGCCTCTGGGAACTTTTTCACTATTTTCTGACATTTCACGGCCCAAATGAGAATATTGACACCACTCTCATATTTGTCCTTTAAATATAAACAGCCATCAGTTGGTCAGTTTAGCATAGGACTACAGTAATTCTGTTTCAACCACAACCTGGTTTAAACTTTTTTTTTTAGATTAAACAAACAAGCCATAATGTGGTAATAAGTGAGCTTTAGAGGTGCTGGTGGGTGGATTCTGGACCAGCTGGCTGTTTCCCACTGTTTCAACTCTTTGTGCTAAGCTAACCAGCTGCTGGCTGATGCTGCTCCATATTTATCACACAGACATGAGAGTGTTATAAGTCTTCTCATCTAACTCTTACTGTAAAGTGTATTTCCCAAAAGGTTGTATTATTCCTTTAAATATTGAAAAAACATGGTACTTCATCACACTGATGCAAAATTCCTGTACATCCAGGCCTGTTCACACATGTACAACATTGCCAGCAATAACTTGATATAAGCAGAGATAAGAAAGGGATAATTATTGTGGTATAAACAGTATATTCAGATCTATCATTGTATATATTGTCATATCAACACAACTCTAGTTACAGAGATAAATATGACAAAGACCATCTAATTTCACCTTCTGGAGATTTTAAAAGGTCAGTTCACACATAGTACAAACAAATATATTTTCTCACTTATCATTAGGGGCATGTTTTTCCAGAAACAATGTCCTGGTTTCTATAATCCATACACCTCCCTGTGTACAGTATTCTTTGAAGACTACCGTCTACCAAGGGAATAATTCCTATAAAACTGTTGACAGCATGTTCTTCAGAGTAACCAAGACTCTAAAAAGAGATGTTGCTGTTGAATTTTTAAGTGTAATTTTTCGATGCTTTAAGCACCACAAACAAAGTTCCATTCATCTCTATAGTTTTGGGTTGGAGGCAGAAATCTACGAAGCAGATATCTCAAAATCTGGGCAATGTACAACAAAACTATCTGTTTGATTAGATACCAAAATGTGATGATGGCATATACTACTTTATCAGCACAATCCATCAGTATCTATGTGACGTGTTGGCAGTGTCCTTGAAGAACACCTAAACACCACTACCTGCTTACTTACTATGAGTCACTCTGGATAAACACATCAGCAAAAATACATTTTATTTCTCTACAAATTCTCACTAAAAGAAAAAAAAGCAAAACCAATTCTGGGGAGCACTAACAGGTAACAGATCTGTAGAGGTTATATATTTACCATAGTTGGTGCTGGGAGCTGAGTACTTGGTGTTGGACTTGCGGATGATGTTCTCATGGATCTGGTACCACTCGTTCTCATTGTTACATCTGGAGAGAAAAACAGGCGGGTAGGACTGTTAACAGCGCACCCATTAGTGGGCCCAGATGGAGGGGTAAGGATTGTGTGCGTGGGGACTATATGAACAGCATGTGTCCCAGAGCTGATTTCCTCCTGGAGAAAAGGTAGCAGCAGGGGGAGGTGCTATCAAGCAGCACATTAGCCCAAATGCACAGCACACTAAGCAAACCTGACAGCCAGCTCTCTACCAGCCTTTTTCATTACTGTGGGCCCGTAGGCCCCTGGGAAAGGCATGGGGAAATGCACAGACTGGAGCGTTATAGGAGCCGACAGTTTGGAGGCAGCTCAGCACTGAATCACTGCTTGCTTTTTAAAGGGAAGAGCTCTTCGCCTCAGCGGAGAAATCCAATAAAAACGACAGCTTTCTATTCTAGAAATCTTTATTTCCCACAAGCTGTATAGTTATCCTGAAAATACTACACAAGAAAAATGTCACACAACAGGATGGTAAAGTTTATGAATGACCTCTGACCCCGAGGGAACGCAGAGAAGGACAGTGCAGACACAAGGTGACACTCTCGCTGTTGACTGACAGTAAAAAATGCTAAGCTTGGTGTTATTTTTCCTTGTCCTCTAACTTTGCTCAATTATCTATGTGTCATCTCTCCCTCTCGGCTTCTTTCCCTCTCCTACTCTGTGTCTCCTTCCTTCACTGGGTTGGCCAGTGTACAGGAGTGGCTCTCTGTGGCAAAGTCTAACAGAACCAGGCAGATTCACAACACACCAAGTGCCCTATCTCAGGCCCGGGGTGAGCAGCTATTGATTTTCCCGAGGACACTTCATTATCATTCTGGTCCAAACACACCAGGCATCAACACTGAAGCACTAAGTTGTCATGCACGACATTTGCAGAACATACGCACATTCCTGCCTCACTGCATAAACTCTTTAGCTCTATTTCCAAAAGCACAGACACCATGCAACTACGAAGCAATTACACTGACAGGTACAAAGAGAACTCAGAACAAATTTTGTCATAATGATCTGTTTCACGCTTTTAAATTGCCAGAGGAATTCTTTTTCACTGATACAATACTCACGTATAAACTTTGAGCACAAAATCCTTCTCCTCTTTGAGGTCTGTGATGGTGTGGAAAACGTCACTCATAGCAAGAACAGCGCAGCCATAAGGTCGTCTGTACTGCACATGAGGAGGGCCTTTCTTTGAGTCGTTGAGCAGCATACGACCTGGACACAAAAACAGGAAGGACACGCTAAGAAAACACACTAATAGATAAAAAATCTCTGTCATAACCATGAAGAAAATATTGATTTCACACACTGTACTTTATTTACCTGTTCTTATGACATGGGCAACAATGTATAAGTCTCTCTTCAAGTCTTTACTGCTCAGGTCCTGAAGAGAAATGGGAGATAAAATGTCAGCACCGTCCTATAAATGTAGTTGAAATACAGAATATTTATATTCACGACTAGAAGGGAGCAGATGTTACCGTGAAGAGAGCACACAGACGATCAACTTTCTCTGGATTCTTTGGTCCTCCATTTTTGTTCAGTTTCACCATGAACTTCTCACTGCAAAGGAAGCAAGTTCACAGTTTCAGAGTGACTGTCAACCACAGAATGCCTCAGTCAACCTGCTGGACAGAAATAGTGTGTCTGCGTGTGTGTGTGTCTGCTCTTGCATGGATACAGTATGCATCATAGGACCACTTGGGACTGTTATGTGTGCACTGAGATTCCTCCGTGTACCTGATCTGTTTGGCTTCACGAGTGTCGTACAGAGAGAAGAAGACGTCTGCATCCTCGCTGATGCTGTTGTAAGTGAAGCTCTTCAAATTGATGAAGAGGTGGTGCGACACGGGGACACGGCAACCGTCGCCATGGCGCTGTCTCATGCTGTCACCCTGGGAACCAAGGAAGAAAGTGACCGCTAACAAGACGGCAGTCAAGGCCAAGTACAGTACCTGCCATCCTGTATATAGATAAGCTTATTTAACAGATCAGTGGGGGTATGGTAAAGGGTGAATAATTAATTGATTTATGCTATATAGTAGGCATACATGTGGTCTAAATAAAGAAATGATGGATGAATGAATAATGCAAAAAAAACTAATGTACTTACAAGATGTATGACAGCTATGACTATTTTGAACAGAACTTTCAGTGATCATGTCCATCTCATAGTATGCTTACTGGCTTTCTTGCCAGGAGTTTAATCAGAAGACTGATACCACTCTCATGTCTGTCTGTTTGATATGAAGATGTAGTAGCCATTCAGTTTAGCTTAGCTTAGCAAAAAGACTGGAAGCAGGGGGAAACAGCTAGCCTGGCTCTGTCTGATTGTGACAAAAATCCACCTACCAGCACCTCAAAAGCTCACTAATTAATGTTCTTGTTTGTTTAATCCATACAAAAACAGAAGTGTAAAAATGAAAGTTTGTGGTTTTAAGAACTATGTCATGACTGGGAGCAGTGACTACCTGTCAGTGTTGTCTTTACCTGTAGACAGAGCCAGGCTAGTGGTTTCCCCATGTTCCCAGCCTTTATGCTAAGCTTAGCTAACCAGCTGCTTCAAAGCTTCATATTTAGCAAACAGACATGAAAGTGTCATCTATCTCATCATCTAACTCTCGGCCAACAAAGCGATTCAGTGTATTTCCAAAAATTGGTTGTTATTCTTTTAAGAGGGTGTTAAGATGCTGCTTGTTCAGGCCTTCTCTCAGTAAATATCAGCTCAGTTTAGGCTTTATGGGGGATATACTAGGACCTAGATGCTAAACTGTGCCAACAATTACAATTTGAGTCAAAATGCAACATGTCTTTAAAGTGGTGTTTCCATACAAATTGAATTCAGTGGACACTTCTATCCAAAGCGCCATACGGTACCATTTGTGCATACATCTTTGGGCATATGTGGTCCCAGTGGGAATCAACCCTCACACCCTGGCAGAACTGGTGTGAGGGTCTGGAGTGGTGTGGTGATGGAGCATGGTAGTGACACCTCGTTATTTAAATTTTGTATCATCCTGCATGCTCTTATCCTCTGTACAACTAGAGGAATTCCTAGAACAGCAGAATTACAAGCAACCAATAGTAAGAACTCTAAAGAGCACAGCTATAGTGCTTCAACATTTGATCCAGAGAAAAGAAATAAAAAATGAGAGTTGAAGAGATGAGCATGGTACAGATTTCTGATGATTTCTTATACAAACAGCTTTAAAAGAGTGTACCTGGTTTGTGCTTTGTTGACCACAGTGTCTGCTGGATACATGCTAAAAAAGAGCAAAGTTCAAAAGGAACATGTCAGATCAGATCAGTCCATTCTTTACTCTTCCCACACAGCATTGAACTTATTTACCTTATAGCAGCTTCAGACACACACTACCTGAGCGACGCCTCGGTCGATGCTTCAAATCTGACAAAATTTCACCTACGTACGTGGCTATACTACTGTTCCTGCAGCGCTAAAAGAAGCCCACATGAGGCAAAACGTGAGCATGTGGGAGAGGACAAAGCCAGTATCGCCCACACACCTCTCTGCTCAGCAGCCTAAAAGAACTCCTCTACTCCCCTTCCTGAAGGGGTGCCAAGGCCTTGTGCCCTGCCAAAAACAAGCTCACTTTCATCGACAGAGTCAGGAGATTCTTTGGCAAGGGAGAGCTACGCTGTTGTTTCTGGACAGGGCATTTACTGCACAAACATTCTGCGTGCAAATCCGAGAAACATGGCAATGGGATAATGGGAGACTGCGGGGTAGTTGGAGAGTGTTTTGATCAGCATATGGAGCTTCAAGTACTGACCAGACAGGATCCCCCTCCTAGATAATGGTCTCCAGCAGTATTAGATTAGATTTTATAACATCTGTGCTGTGATCGCATATTTCTAAAATTGGATCTGCTTCAGTAAGTTTCTTCTCTCTTCAGTGTGTATAGATTTGGAAGTCCCACATCACTACAGCCAAAATACATTTGAGACATTATATATTTATGGACATATGTCTCTAGTCTGGTTGCTGGTTTTAAGAAGTCAAGACAACAATTTGTATATTTTTTTTTTAAATAACGATAAAAAATTCATTCATATTCCATAGCCTCACCTGGGCCTGTCAGTTTGCATTATGTCTGCATTGCTAGCTAGCAATCACGCTTGTGAGAGTCACGTGCATGTAAGGAAAGGGACACACTCAATATGGCGGCAAGATAAGCATTAAGAACAGGTCACATGAGGCTGCACCAACAGCTGAATCGTGCTTTCTCTTGTGAGTCACCTTCTTATGGATGATTTGATAATCGGTACATTCACACATCCCTACACATTCAACAACACATTCTTATATGTAAAACCAGGCTGTGCAATGAAAATAAAGGCACACAGCGAGTAAAAAAAAAAAAAAAAAAAGCTCACAGTGTGTAAAGATGGCAGCTTTGAGTCATTGCTACAGACATAGCATATGCATGCTGCAGGGATATATTTAATTGCATTTTTATAATTTAAAGAACACAAATCCATTTTATTAATTCATTGCATTTAATAATTCAAGGGATGGATTTGTACATCATGCACTGGTTCAAGAATAATCCCACCCAACATACCAGTTTGTATAGCTCTGATACGCTGATCTGATCTGGATCCACCATTTCAAACTCTTTTCTGGGAACAAGGTCTATGCCAAGGTGCCTGGTGAAAGAGGGATTAGTGGGTGTATTAAGAAGAAAGAATTCAGAGCCTTTTAAAAACACTGTTCTGAGTCAAACAATGTCACATTATAACCGTTAATGAAAGTGAAATAAATGTTGAGCTCTACGCAGGAAATTCTGGTGTTCCTTTTCACTTGGAATAATTTTCATCAAGCTCAGATGAAAAGAAATGTCCAAACGTGTCTCCTTCAACTTTGATATTTCTGAATCATATTTTCAAACCTAACTTTATGAACATGCTCTAATACATTTCCTCTAGCACTGTACTTAGTATTTCTGAGTATTTCTATTACAGTACTTGCTACTTTACACTTCTGCTCCAATACATTTCAGAGGAAAATGTTGACCTGTTTACATTTATCTGACATTTTACTTACTTACTTAAATTAAGATTTTACATACAAAACACACTTTGATAAACATTATGAATTGTTATATATTTAACTACCCAACTTAAAGTTGTTAAATGTGGCTCAGAAGTGCTGCTTACACATTAATGTATCATTTTAAATATCACTGATGTAATGCATATAATACAACATTCTGAACAATTAGTAGTATTTTAATTATTGATTAATCTATCAATTATTTTCTTGATTGATTGATTAGTTGCTTAGTCTATAAAATGTCAGAAAATGGTGAAAAATGTTGATCATCGTTTCCCAAAGCCCAAGGTGACATCCTCAAATGTCGTCTTTTGTCCCGACTAACAGTCCACAACCAAAAGATATTCAATTTACTGTCATAGAGGACCAAAGAAATCAGATAATACTCCCATTTGAGTGGCTAAAATCTGAGAATTTTGACCTTTCTTTCTTAAAAAATGACTCCAAACGACTAATTGATTATCAAAACAGTTAATGATTAAAAATTAATTTAATAGTTGACAACTAATCAATTAATCGACTAATTGTTGCAGCCCTAAAATATATCATATATCAAGTACAACATTTTCCTCTGTAATGTAATGGAGTAAAAACATAATGTAACAAAAATGTAAATACACAAGAAAAGTTCTTATACTTGACCATTTGAACTCCTGTTCATATAAACTATTCTGTATCAGTTTGCTTCAAGTTACTTCAAGTTACAGTTTGATATGTCACTGATACTTAATAAAATATTCAAACTGAAGACTCTATTTTTAATGGCTGTCCCATCACACCCAGAGGCCAATTTTAGATGTCTTATGTATCATTTGAAAATCACTGGTATCTTGCAGTGGAATGAGGATCTACAGGTTAAAGAGTACTTGGCCACTCAATAAGATTTTGTCATAAAGAGACCCACCAAAGAGTCTGTGGGAATAAAGAGGTTACTGTAAGTACAGTCCTGGAGTAAATGTACTTTGTTGCCTCTGGTTCATGCTGTGTTATATCATAACTTAAACAAAATGTGTGGCCTCAAATCATGAAGCACTATCAGTGCTGCTGTGATCTTTTGACCATGAAATTAGATCACTACAGCTCTCAGGTCAGTGTGCACTACAGAGTACTGACCTCAACACGCATGGTGAACAAAATACAGCATGTCTCAGGCTCCACTTCTGAATGTATATTTACATTAATATATAGTGTTCAAGCATGACACACACACTAATGTTCACCAGTCCAGTGATGTAGTTCAAAGTGAATATGTGTGTACTTTCATGTGCAATGAATCCTATATTAAACTGACAGATGGGACCTCCAAATAAAGCTCTTCCTTAGCCGAGCTGGAGCGCTCACATCTTTATCTCTGTTATGGATGCCTGTCACTGCTCAGTTGGATGGAGTTTGAAACTGGCAACAGAAAGAATATGGCTTTACAGTTCCTCCAGGGGGATGCGCATTGACTTTAAGCCGCTTGAGATTCACTCATCTGCTAAATGACCATAAAATTACATCATAGAGGATGCTATTACGCACCCACTCACACAGTGTTGTAGATGATCTCTCCAGTGCCAAAGAAATACTGTATTCTTTGTCGGCCAACAGTTAAAAACAAATGAATGTGGTAGAGCAGCAAATCTTCAATCCACCACTCAGTGTAATGCACTCAGTGTAAGAGTAACTCACTCATTGCCCCAGTCAAGCCGTACGGTGATGTGTCGCTTGATCTCACGAGTCTGGTCCTGGGCGAGGTGGCCCTGGATCAGCTGCCGACGCAAGTCGATGAGTTCATTCATCACATGACGGAGCTTATGGAACAGATCCACCTTGTGTTTCTGTTAAAACAGCCAAAAAAGACTCAGTTAGGATATGTGACCTCCTTCCACTGCGGCATTCATGTAAAGACTCAATGAAACTCCTCCTAGAATTTACTTCATATTATCTGTGATATTAATATACAAAGCTGGACACTGGGAGTCTACATCCAGGTGGTTCTGTAATATCAGAATCTATTTTGAATCTAATCACCTTTGCCAGCATGTACAGGTCTCAGAACAATATGTGTTGCTACTGAGCCCAAAATATTTCCTGTGTCTGCAAGTCTGCTTTGACCTCCTCACGGTACAGAATTTCATCACCATTTCTCGTAGACCAAGGACAGCACTTTTAATTCAGGCATTCTCTGTTCTCCCTAATGGTATGACAAGCCCACATTACCACTCAGGTTTGTTTACATAAATGCAAAGATTAAGCGCCGCCACAATGCGCATGTAAATTTAATGAGGATAAACACTGCGTGTTCTCAAAGGCTGGTAGCTGCTGAAAAACAGATTTTTGTCAGGGTTGATGAGCCCTTTCGGACGTCTATTCTGCAGGGCTAATTACGTACATTATAACAGATACACAGTTATGCTTAGGTCATTGCTCCCTGAAGTAATACAATGAACTCTAATTGGCAACAATAAGGTAAATGTATCAACATCTAGCCAATGATACATCCTATTATTATGGATGCAACTGTGGCAACATGGCCCATATCACACAGGGGGTGAGCACCAAAACGAGCACTGTTAAATCAGCGCTTCACATTAGTCGAGCTTCAGAGGAAGTTACATCACCACACCAATGCCTCGGGCTCCTTAGTTGCTCAGAGCATGAGCAGTCCTCAGTGCGAGGTTATGTAAAAACTCACTGCCAGCTCCGCAACGTATCCACTCAGCTCAAAGCCTACCAACCACTTCTGCCTGCCCCCTCGACACTTAGCAGGATTAAGGATGCTTTAGGTTTCCAGTAATCACTTCTGCCCGGCAAGTAAAGGCTGACTGAAGGTGGTGAGCAGTGCTGGATCTTAAGATGATGCAGAAACTAAGAGGGGCAGGCCAGGATCAATCAATGGCTGAATGACACAGCATGAAATTGGGTACGACAGGTCTGTAGGCCATTATCTGTGTCCAACTACCATTTCTGTTCCTATATAGATAGTATATGAAAATGTAGGGTGACAATCTGAACGACATACTATGGGGAAATATTTAAAGGAGCTGTCAGTGTATGTTTAGGCTATATCTCAGGATATTCGCTACTCTTACTGGCAGACCTGGTTATACCAGGTGTTAAATTAGTTGAACGGGTGGAAAAAACTTACCACACTGGAAAAATCTTATTCCATCAAACCCCTTAGGAGGATTCAAAAGAAACAACAAAGGATGCAGTTTCTTCTTGCAAGAGCTGTTTTTCTTCCACCTCCCTTGGAAATCTTGCTCATGTTAGATCTAGTCTCACATTTATTGCTCAGTGTTTTGTTTTGATATGAGTGAGATGCACTGTCACATGGTGCTACTGACCACATAGAGCTGCTTCCATAAGACACCCCATTCCTGCAGCGTGGAGGTGGTCTCTGTGATAATAGGGTCCTCGAGGGGCACCACCGTCTCGCACAGCCTGCAGCCAAAAAACATGAATATGAGCGTGCACAGAGACACATATACACAAATAAACACAAACAAAACCACATACATGAACGTCACTGCTTCAAGACAGCTTTTTAGGGATGAAACAGCTATGAGATGTCAAAGAGGTAATATCAGGAGGAGTAATGAGATTTTCTTAAGCTGCAATTAGTAACCAGGGTGGAGCCTTCCAGTAAAACCACAACAAACATTCTTCCTGTGTAACCACAGTCAAAAGGAAACATTAAACCAAAGGTTAGATCTCTTGTGACACTTGGCAATTTGTTTGCTAAGCTCTGGCCTATGCTGTAAAGAATTAACTCTGATACTGTATCATTGTTTTTGCAACAAAGGAAGCGTTTCCGCTCATGAGTCAGGGTGATTGTCTGTGGCGGCGATGCTTTGGGAGACCTACGGAGATGCAGTAGGTGTGTCACCTCATTAACTCCATGAGACAGCAAAGCAGATTTCCCAAAGTGCAACTCCTGGAGCGAGAAGTATAATAAATGTCAATTTCCAAGACTGCACTTTTAATTGTTTGAGTGCAAACGAGAGTCCTCCTGCTATGTGGTAGCTCAACTGGAGGACTGGAGGGTGGTGATATAACAGCCAACTCCCAGTCCACACTGAGCCGCAGACCCCAGCCTGCAGATTTAACATCCATGAGTTCAGGCTGATAAAGAGCTCTGCTGCCTGTCTTTGTCTTCGCCTTTATTTTGGCCGTCTATTGTGATGGGAACTGTAGATGACCGCTGCATGTACGTGTGTGTACGTGTGTGTGTGTGTGTGTGTGTGTGCATCTCAGCAGCCGTCTGGTGGTAATTCTCTTGAAGATTGGATGCTCACAAATCAGTGGTAGGTGAAACTAAATGACAAAGGAGGGAGGGATACACATGCTCTGACATTGATCAGTTGATAGAGCTGTATTACGACCCCCTGTGTAATGAGCGAAAGAGAGCTGCTTAAACTCCATAAGAGCCAGTAGTTCTGACCAGTATAGAACAAACAGAATTGTCTTTTACTGTCACAGCTCATACCGTCCTCCAACATCTCTCAATAAAGTTCTGGTGTGATGGATCTGTAGCAGCCAACAGAGAAGCCATGGGTCTTCAGTATTGTGAAATGCACTCCCCTCCTAAATAAAATGCTATGTGCTGCAATAAATTTAAGAGGCTGTTTTTACTATATGTGTCTGCTTAATAATAGACACATTTAAAGTCAATGACACAGATTATGTAATGATTTGTATTTATGCACAAGGGGTTCCCTAACTCTCATCTTACTGTGGGTGTTGTGTGAGTGATATGGATAAAATCTTCTATCACAGTATATGTAATTTCATATTGTGATATTGATGTATATCATGATGTAGTTTTCGGGAATTTGGATGAGGAAGTATTTATAGAAATATTTGAATACCTCATCACCAATCATTTTAATGTAAAAATCCTGTAACGAAACAGTGTGTAACACTGCCCAGAGTGGCCCAAAACATCCAAAACATATTAAAGGAGTTGCTATATTGTCATATTGTTCAACCCATGCTAGTCGACAAACACTGTCTCAACTCTGATTTTGCATGTTTTTATATTCACACTAAGTCACTGAGACATGCTTTGTTCTCTCATAGCTTTGTATTGTATTTTAAAGGATTTGGCTGGTGATCTTCTATATTTTTCTTACTGTCAACAAATCTCATGTGCGGAGCCAAACCAACAATGAACTCATCCTACTTACAAGTATAGTGTGTGTATCCCTAACCTGATATATCATATTCCTCTGTACCCTAGACCTCTGTTGTTGTCCAAAAGCTGATGTTATTAAAAACATGTCAATGAGCCACACTGTTGCACTGGATGACATCGCCACAAAGAGTTTGGGCACATTAGTTTGTTTGAAAGCAGCTCTAAAGACTAACGACAGCAACCACGTTTTCAGTGATTGCACTGAAGTTATTTGAGAAATTTACTATGTATGATGCAGTACAAAGTCAAGAGGTTGTGATAAGTAGCACAACAAGCTAGTGAAGCTCTGTAAATTGAACCGTGTTCCTGCACATGCACAGTGACGTCCTCCTTACGCAGAACTACTCTCAGGAGACTGAAAACATGATTGCTGTTATTAGTCACAGGAGCCATTTCTAAACAAACGAACATTACCATACTCTTCACGGTGAAGTAAAATGTCACCCAGTGCAGCGGTGTGGCTCACTGATGTGTTTTTACTAGTTTCTGGACAACAACGGAGGTCTACAGCACAGAGGAATAAGATATATCAGACTTTGGATACTCATACAATACTTGTAAGTAGGATCAGGTCATTGTTGGTTTGGCTCTGCACAAATAAAGAAAATGGCCAGCTATATCTTTTAAAGCTGTCCTGACATGGTAGGTTCTTTATGTAAAAATAATTGTAGATTTGAAAAATAACATGTATAAGTTCTATTAGCTCCACTGACCAGTAAGTATAAGTCACTGAAGCTGAACACAGATCCCCAACATCACCAAATACATGTGCAGCGAAGGTTAGTATGAATGTTGTTCTAAGTCTCCAAATATTTCTGGACCCTCTGCGGTACATTTGTGAAGCCTCGCTGTTATTATGATGCTGCACATGCTCAAATAAAAAAAACTTTGTCATGCAACTTACCCTCTGTTGGTCACTGTAGATTTCTTCAAGTGGACATAGCTGACTGGGAAAATACCCTGCGGACAGAGGAAGAAGAAGAGATGTTACAGAGAGTGACAGGATTACATTCTTAATTCTCCTGCGTCACATAACCAAAATGTACAGTACTGTGTTATGTTTGTGTTTGTAGTCAGAATCACCTAAACCCAAGTGCTACAATCTTTAAAAAAAAAGAAATCTTACAATTCTGCTGGCAACAACATGCAGTAGATGCTGAAGGAAATGCAAGATTGCACTTCCTTTATGCATATTTTGACAATTTCTGCTTTGCTGTGTGCTAACATTTTCTGCCACACAAAGAAGAAGATGATGTGAGGCACCTACTGTTTGCACACACAGAGACGAGAGGCAGAGCAACGTGCAGGAGCCCTATTGTGTCTTGGCTTAGCAGGGGAAGGGCATGAGAGACCGAGTGGTGCCAACTGCCACCCTTGCAGTTCATCTTTCTAATCTGCCAGATGTGAAGAATTGGCCACAGTGAGCACTAATTCTCTCAGCATAGAGAGTATGGGGGCGAATGAATGTGGGCAGCAGAGTACATAACAAAATGGAGGGGTGTTAGTAAGAACTGTAAATAGCTGATGAGAGTAGAGAAGGACAGCATGTAGCCACTAACACCTACATTTACCAGGACTGGACAGCTTTTGTGCTTTCTTTAAAACATTCCAGCAGCATCACATAACACCTCAGCTTCTGACATATCAGTTTGAAGCAGATTAGACACACAGAATAGCAAAAATTACCAGCGCCTTTCATGTTTCTAACAATATATCTGGCATTTGTGTTTCAGATTGTGCCGCTGTTTGTATTGTGGATATACAAACTTTACACCTTGACTCTCTAACTTTGTATAAGACCTCAGAGACTACTCTGCTACAGGTTATCAAGACTGTAGTCTGTCATAAATATTCTTTACTGAACAATCAATTCTATGAGAAACAGATGTGTCCGTCATATATAATAACCATTTACTGCAGTGCAGTGTATTGATCTCTGTCAGCAGTGATGGTGCTGTATTTGAGTTCTGCACCTATGATCTTCTTCTTAGCAAGCATTGTGCTGAGGATTTCTCATAATCACGTTGTATGAAAAGACCCTCTATAGCGAACTGAGAGGTTTGAATTAAATCCCTCCGTTCTGCCTCAAGTGTGAACTTTCTTTCTGCTTTGATCAAAGATACACCACAACAAGTGTTGCTGCATCAGCCACTCAAGAAAACAATTTCTTTAGTGTTATGGATTAGGGGAAAAATGGCATAAAAAATAACTTGTTTTGGTATAATGCCTTGTTTTCAGATTACTAATTGCACCATCTGCTGGCTGAATGTAAAACCAAATATGGATTTTTCCAAAGAATTCTGCTCAGAAAGGAAAACAACACAGTAGTACAGCATGCATTCATGATGATGTGTCCATGATGCTATGAGGATCTGAAAAGCATCTTTCTACAATTAAAAAGCAAATGACAGGGCCTCATTCTAATGTTTGTATTATACACACATCTCTTTTTATATTTGATATTTTCTTCTCATTAAATCCGCTGTGGATTTTTCCAGCATTTGTAAATATTCTCTTAAAGATGGCATTACATTTAATGCTTCTTTGCTGTGCAGCCAGAACAACATGTTTAAAATGATGCCTTTATGAAAGCACCTCTGGAAATACAGGTCAGAAGATTTCTATTTTTGTAAAATCAAGGCTTTATTCAATAAGTTAATCAGTCATTAAGGTCTTTGATGTCTAGACAAAGTTATTTCTGGGATGCACATCGCTCACATCACATTATCATTCACAAAATGCATTGGTCTTTGATAAAACCTTCATGTCGAGATCATTTTGTATTGCAGGGCAAGCAGTTTTACAGATGTTTTCATGACTCTTTATTAAGTATTAGATTATCTTTCTCGTAAATACTGATTGACCAATAATGTATTTAGTTATCAGTCTGGAAAATGCTGCATTATTAATGTGCAAATATGAGGTTACAATCCAATAGTTTTTAGTCTTCTTGCCTTGAGATTCAAATATTGAGTCTAGTAATGCATTGTCATTCATTCCAAATTCATTTGAATGCAGAATACTGTATGTAGCCTATGAGAATCAACATATTGTCAAAGCATAATTGTGTGCATGCTGTTATAATTACCTTGATTGAAGGCTTCTTGATGGAAAAGCCTCTGTACCAACCTATTGGCAAAATCAAAATGCACATTAGACTATCTCACAATGAAATACATTATTGTGCTCTTTATGTTTGTGTCAGTACAACATTATACCACGGTACTTCGTACTTGTGCATGGCTCAAGCAGTTTGAAGAAAAGGCCAACCCACTTTTTTATGGGACCACTAATCAAATCGTACCTGAAAGAAGTGTCAATGTGAACATTCATATCTGCTGGTGTAATAAATTGCTTTCATCACAATTGCTAAATTATTTTACATACAGTGTATTTTAGTCATGTTTACTTGTTGACATTGGTGGAATGTAACTAAGTACATTTATTCAAGTACTGTACTTAAGTATAATTTTGATATAATTGTACTTAACTTGAATATTTCCATTTTGTGCTACTTAATACTTCTACTCCACTACATTTCAGAGGGAAATTTTGTACTTTTTACTCCACTAAATTTATTTCACAGCTATAGTTACTAGTTACTTTTCAGATTACAATTTTATACATAAAACATATGATCAGTTTGTTATATCTGCATTGTTATAGATTAGACTATAAACAGGTGTTAAAGTCAGCTCTATCTTGCCAACATTAAAATACTGCTTACAAGTACACATCAGTTAATCAGTTTTAACTTTCAAATAATATACATGTATGATAAATATTAACTCTAAATCGGGCCATTTTTCATAATTTATTTTTGATACTCTAAGTACATTTTGCTGACTATGTGTACTTTTACAGGACTTTTACATGTAATTGAGTATTTTTCCATTATTTTATTCATACACCACTGCTTCTTGACTGTCAATTGTAAACCATGTCGTTTTCAAAAATGCCGTGAATGTTGAAATTTAATGTTAGCTTTGACTAGCTAAATAAGTTATTGCTGCAGCACTGACTATCAGTGTGCTTTTCCACAAAACAGCTTAAACAAAATGATTAAACTATACTTGCCTGTCCTGCTGACCATTAAAGGCAAGCCAAACTGCTTTAATTGATTTAGTGGTAAATTAATTTATTGGCCTTGAAGGAACGTAGTTACTAACTAACTAGCTAGCTAACCCGCAGCCGTTAGATTAGCTGAGGTTTTATCTACATATTAGCTAGAAGTTAGCCAGGCTACATCAGGAGACAGGTCTGATAAATAAAAATAATTGCTGTGGGTTTTCTCTACTATGGAAGCATACAGAGCCCCTAAAGTCCCAAAAGGTTATACTGTTTTATCTTGTGGGAACAAGTTATTATCTTGTGCGCACAGGATAATAACTTGTTGGCAAAAGATTAAAAAAAATGATCACTTTTAGGGGCTCTGTAGTTGTGCATTGCATTCACCAATTTAAAAAAAATTGGAGGCCTTATCTCATAATTATGACTTACTATCTCATAATAACGAGAAAAGATCTCATATAATTCTGACTTAATATCGATACACAAGACATAATTATGAGATACGGCCTCCTTCTTTTTCATTTGTGAATTTAATGCCTATCCATACTCACACCACTAGCTCTACTGACAAAAACGTAATGTGATTTACATTCTAACAAATTTATTCATAAATTGACTTTCATGTCAAATTCAACATGACTGGTGTTGGTTGGTATTCTTCAAGGTTTAGCTTCAGTTTGTTTGTAGCAGTTTCAAGACCTCAAGTACAAGTTCAAGTACAATCCCAAATCAACTCTAAATAATGTGTTTCAGACAGTCGCCTCTATTTTCCCTATAATTAGTACCAGATTATAGTTTTCAAGAATCTTCCTAGAAAATGATTAAAAACTGCGAACCCATAAAGTAAAGCGTTACCATTCCCAATAATTGCTTAAAAGCCCTCCACACACTGCCAGTAATAAAATTCTGGTGGAGAAATACTGAATCCTTTATTTATTTGCCGAAAAGTAGTTCAATTTAGACACTGAATCTTAAACGACTGGAATCAGCCTAAAAATACCCTAAAATGTATATAACTGGAGAATATAAATTTCTCTCGGGTTGCTAATAACCCCCATTTCCTCTGAAAAAATATATGTTGCATCAACTTTACCTGCCTGATATCTTGTATCTGCATTACAGAGCTGCTATTATTTACAATCAAACACACTCTGTTTATCACAGATCTGCAGTGCCATAGAAGATTTGATTGCTTTTACCTTCACTCTTCTCCAGAATCTGTACAGTTTCCCCAATCTCCAGGACCAGGGCCTGACATATTGGTGACCGGAAGTTGCAGATCACTGTGCAGAAGAAGAGAAAAGAGTAAAAAAAAAAATCATTAGACAACAGTGATAAAGAAATATTTGACCTGATAGTAGTTTACTGTAACTGTCAAAAGAAATTAGATTACAGATAAAGATCTATGCTTGTTTTCATTCTAGTGACCTCTGATTAAACAAGGTGCATCCTCTACACTGCTGTGTCTCCGCACAGCATGTGTTTTAGGGTTGTAGCAGGACAGTTATTGTAGCTTTTTAATAAGCTGTTTAATGCAAACATCTAAACACAGTGTCACACAGGAACCACTGCTTAGCGAACTGTAAACAAGCTCCCACCCTGAAGTGGGTAGTCATTTTAATAGGCAATTAATTCTTAAGCGGCCTGATTTCTGTGCAATGTTAAGTTAATTGAACTGTCTCCCAAAATAGAGCCCACACAAACTGCTAAGTAGTATGGTTAAACACTGCTTTATCATAAGTCGGTATTAGCATAAATCTTCTGTGCCTGCTGCTATTGCAGCATCATGCAGTCTTTGGCCATACAAAGAAACATCATGTGACTCAAACGCTAATCAAGGACTTGATTATTCTTAAGGGAATAGATGCCACAGTAAAGGCCTTCACAGTAGGACTGCCTCTAGAGCCTTTGGGGGATGCTCTTAAAATCTGAGCAGCACTGCAACTCAGCAACATAAGCCATGCAACATACAGTATACAAGCCTCAGTAAAGACAAACTTGTTTAATAATGACGGCGCTCCACTGACGATTTCAAAACCTACAAATGGTGGCCCTTCAAGGAGAGTTTGGTGTGAATCATTATGCTAATGAACTAGCCAGGGGACCCAGTGAGGGGGAGGAAGAGAAGGAGGGGCTTGGGCTCGGCTCTGCTGCCTGTTTGAGGGGAACGAGTGCTCAGTTCCTGCACTGGGGTAACTATGGCAACAGATCATCTACAAACTGGAGGGCTTTCTTCACTGTAACTGCTGCAGGGATCTGGGCATTTTAAAATGGCAAGCTTATGGATGCTGCATGGCACTAGAGTTCAAGTCAAGCGTATTGGGCATGTATTAGAGGGAGAGATGGATAGACTTAAAGAGCCTCCTTGTCACCTTTTCAGTCTGCCTCAGGCCCTTTTCCAGCCAGGGCTAAGTATTTCCTATTTGAGAGTCCCATTCTTTAATGGCCTCTGTTTCATTTGAATTGCAAAACCTGCACTCACACCATTTGAAAAACTCTTCAGCAGAGGCCACATCAGAACAAGATGAGATTGTCATGTTTGAGAGAGATGGGCGCATCACACTGGCTTATATTTTCATAGTCCTCCCTCACAAAACCTCCACAAAACACTCTCTCATTGTGCCCAATGCATTAGCATATCCTCAAAACATAACCAACAAAATCCATCTTCAGACTTCAACATGTTGAACGTAGGATGTTGGAAGGACTGATGGGACAGGCAGTCGAAAATGTTGGCAAAAGCAAACATTTCTACTCAGCAACAGTATATCAATCCAGACTGTCCCTCTTTTTAGTTGCATTCAGTCCACAGACCATCTAATGGCCACTATTGTGTAACCAGTAACTCACTGGTATGAATTATGGGGTTTTTACCCTTTCATAACTCACACACATCTCCAGCACTCATTTACTCATCACCTACAGTACCAAACACATTTGTGGTTAAATTTTTGGGGTTGGGATGCAACCCTGATTGTCATTTTTCCTTCTCTTCCAAATTTTATCTGCAAAGAAAACTAAATGGCCAGAGCTTAATCTTGCTCATTCCAGCTGGTCTCAGATAATACAAAAGTTCTAGTATCCTATTTCTAATAATGTTTTATTTGTTTGGGGTTTTGTAGTAGTGAAAACTAAATATAAAGAGCACAAAACGCACTTTGGTACAGACTTCTTAGGGCAGGCCCCCTTAGTTCGGGGCCCTGGGTTGTCACAACTCATAGTCCCCTCACTCTGACACCAAAAAGTACAACACATGACTCTGTCAAAGATTTGAGAAGCCACAGCTCTTACAGTAAAGATATTAATTTAACCAAAGTGCAACCTTTCAGCAGTATGATGGGAAGCAGATTCCCTGAGTAATCTGGTTGTGACGTTCAGTTGAAGTCAAAACAAAGTGCGAGTGTTGATCACAACAAAGAGATGCAAAGTCTTTTCAGAAAAAATAATCAGCAAATGAATAAAGAACAAAAACAAGGCCGTGCAAATGGCTGAATCATTCTTCCAAAACCTACAAAGGCAGTGATTGTCCAAAATAATGAGTTAAGTTTAAGATAGATAACATCATCATAGTATAAAAAGTGTGGTTACTTTAAATGAGGTTCATAATTATAGAGCAGATGTTTTGTCAAAATGTAAAGAAAAATATAAACTTAAAAGCACACAACAATCTCCTCTTCTTGTGCTAATTTATTCTTCAGATATCCGCCAGACGTTTCTATAGCCTGAGAACAGTCTCTTAAGAATCCAGTTTTCTGTGTTGGCGTGAAGTGAGAACAGAAGCTGGAGTTGGTTTTCCATATAAGCACCTTGTAACCACCAGCAGCAGCTCTTGCATAAAAAAGTGGCAGTACTCCTGGGTTTAATTATGCAAAATGTTCTTATATTTGAGCCATCAACTTGGCCCTAACTGTGGCCTCACACTGTTCACCTTTTTATTGAGAATCATATGGGGGGGAAAATCACCCGATGAGTATCAAACATCAAAATTTAAAATAAGCATTAGACACAGCAGACTGGAGACAAACTGTCACATAATTCTAAAATATTTTAAAATCATTAAGGCGGCCTGTGTGAAAATGAATCACACTCTTCTTCTGTTGTGTCTTTATATTCTAACCTGCTGCTCTTCACCAGCAGTGCTGCCACCCATGGTGCACAGGAAACAACCCTAATATAACCAGAATGGTCATGTCATGACTCAATGTGTTCTTTGATATAGGAAACACATAAGTGAACACTAAAAACCACCACCTTACCTTTTCGATTGTATCCTGCAGTGTTGCAGTGTGAAAGGGACTTTTATGTAATGATTGCAGCTAATGTGGCAATGCATTTCTCTCCAGAGCATTAAAAGAGAAGTTGTAACACCATGTATGTTGTGTCTTTGTTAAGAGGTTTGTCTTGTATCACAACACTTGCATCACATTAGCAAACTGTGATACTATTCAAAGTTTTGACTTTGTTCTTGTCACATTTACAATGTATTTACTGTCTGCAATATTATTTGCACACAGTAACCAATGACGACATATGCAAAATGTCTCCTTAAAATATGTTAACTACCAACTCTGTGGAACTGTGTGTTTGAGTTTGGGCAGCTCATCCGCTAATCGGAAGATTGGCGGATCGATTCCCGGCTCATCCGATCCATATGTCGAAGTGTCCTTGGGCAAGATACTGAACCCCAAATTGTCCAAATTGTGAATGTGTGTGTGAATGATTAGATCTTCCTGATGAGCTGGTTGGCACCTTGCATGGCAGCCCCTGCCATCAGCGTATGTGTTTGTGAATGGGTGAATGTGGCTTGTAGTGTAAAAGCACTTTGAGTGGTCAGAAGACTAGAAAGTATAAGTGCAGTCCATTTATCATTTATTTACCATTTGAGTCTGACCTTTGACCTATTTCCCTTGTCTAACCCTCACTTTCCTGTTTCTTGTTACTCTCTGCAATATAATATAATGCTCAACTGAAAAGAGAAATGTCAAGACGGACGTTTGTTTGTTACAGTATATTTCTGTAATAAAATGTTTGTGCATCATCACACTCAAGCCAACTGCAACCTGTGAGCTGTAATTTGTTGAAAAACAATATTGCTCTTACATAAATCAGAGGAGGAGAGGTTAAGTATCACCTTCCAGTGTTAATACTTACTATTATAAGCTGTCATGTCTTGAAAAATGTTTTTCTGGTCTATGTAATACAGTGAAACTTGAAACAGAGCATGTATGGCCTGATGACCTTGTTCCAGAATCAGTGAGACACACATACATTACCTCACTGTACAATGGCCCACAGGGGAAAAATATTCTACAGAGAAAGGTGAGATGTCATCAAAAACCTGCCAGTACAACAGTAAACACTATTATGGCTTATAAATTGTCTGATGTTTTTTTCTCTAAACAACAGAGTGCTAATGACACTGCTGTACTGAGGAACATTTTATTAAAGAGGACATGTCATATACACTGTGTTCATCTAATCTGCAGCACTGAAATGAACTTATGTTCCTGGGTTTTCTTAGTCCTTTTAGTTCCAGTCTCAATCATGACTTGTGCAGGTGAAGCTGAACTGCTTACTGAGTGCTTCCTTGAACCGTTGCAGTAGTGCAATGTGAGTATGCAGACCATGAAGGTCCTGCTTTACTGGCTTGAGTAGTCCTGTACCAGATCTAGCTAAGTTAAAAATTACACAACAGTCTTTGGGCTTCGCCCACTGAGTCATGTTGCAATGCACGACTTGAATGCACACTCACTTACTCAGACATATTACTGCGCTGAAGTCTTGCTAACCAAGGGATTTCTGCCGCAGAAGCAGAGCAGCATTTTACCATATCTGATCCCAAATCAGCGTCCCAGAAATGTAGGCATGCTACCCAACTGCAGGGGTGTGTGGCTGCAATTTGATGATGACCTTATCATAAAGCACTTTTAAATGACTATGTGCATGACTACCACACTATATACTTATTTATTGTGCTTGTGTTTACGTTAGTTAAGGCATAGGAAACTATAGCACCTGCTCACCCAAATGCTAAATGAAGCTGAGCAACTTTCCACTGCGGATGGGATCAAGGGTTAAAATCATGGCTAAAACCACTAAGAAATATCTCTAATCCTAGTCTCAGTTGAACATTAGCTCTGTCTTTTGTTCTGTCATGAACACATTTGATCCTAGAAATGTCAATTTGAGATAATGGTGGCCTAGTTCGCTTGATTATTTCATGTACTGCGACAGTAGTTGTGTCTGAGCCGCGTCCATGTGGCCACATATAAAGCCAGCCGATTAATTTCACTCTTATCTCTCCAGTGGGCAGGTACTCTGACACAGCTTTACAGTCAGAGAGCAATAAAAAAGTAAAGAAATTATTTCAATATTGCTGTTAATATGAAAGATATCCATCAGTGACTCATTTGCAAATAAAAGAATGAATAAGTAAAGTTCAACTTTCAGAACCAAACCATTTCAAGAAGACTGGACTGAGGATTTATTAGTGAATTTACAGATACTTAATCATTATAATGTTAACAATCTATTATCAATCATTTACAACCTAAAAGCCATCTATTATTTTATTTTTATTGCATGGTAGGTATTTATCATGATTTGTTATCATGACTTATTAACTGGGAAACAAAACAAGTAATTACCAGATTAATTGGTGGTTAAAATAACCATAAGGAGCAGTTCCATAGAGAGCAACACTACATGTCATCCAGGCCTTTGCTGCTACTCTCCAAGTGATTTATTAACTGATATTATTTCCTGCATAAACATCCGAGAACAAAATAATGAATAGGCAGCGATTCTAAGAAAGACATTAACGTTTCATGAGGTGGTCTCCAACTGTTTCCTGTTTAGATGGAGCCCATTAAGATAACACAGGAGAAGAGAAAGGCCTGGCTGGCTGCTGACAGTCCACAGCTCTGTTTCATATCGGTGAGAGACAATTTACAGGCAATGACATAATAAACAAAGAAGATAGTGAAATATGCAAAATGGTGCCACTAATAACACATATGAGGCAGGAGAAGAAAATAACAACAAGGCTTTTGTGGGGCTGTACAACGCGTTAACGTCACAGGCCAGCAGCGCGGGTCGCCTCATCTACAATGCTGTTGAGGAAATATTTAACCTAGAGTGTCAACACGTTATCTGAGGCGATTGACCAGAGTCATTTGAACTGCCTTGATGAGGTACAGTATGTACTGCGCTGTGTAGGTACACGGCGGCTCCGCTTCCCCGCATTTCAGCACCGTGGACAGCGTCATCTTCCACATTTCAGCACCGTGGACAGCGTCATCTTCCACATTTCAGCACCACGGACAGCGCCAGGTCACTCCGCACCGACTGGCTGCGGAGGCTGCGCCGAACTGTTGCTTCCACGCACAAAGCTGCCTCTTTTCCGCCTTCCTCTCGTTAAATATTTGACACATTTGCTCTTGAGAAAAAAAAAAAAACAACTGCAGCGATTCTCTGATGGATGAACGGATGGGTGGGTGAACACACAAACGATTTCAATGCGATAAGATTACTACACAGCCACTAGAAGTGGTGATATTATGGTGGAGCCATTAGGGGCTTTCAGCAGGCTGCAGTCTTTATGAAGAACATGACAAATGCAACGCCTCCGAACAAAAGTGTAGGCTATGTGTGTGGGCGTATGTATGTGGGGGTGGGTGGGGGGGATCATGTGCGAGGCAGCATGAGTAGCCCCTGCAAGTAACAAGCTGTCATATGACTGGAGAAGTGCTGATCTTGCATGGGACACTTTCACCTCTTTCTCGGGGTCAAAGGGCACACACGCAGGGAGAACATGTACAGTACAGTACAGTACAGTGCAGTCCCTGCAGCAGCAGCAGCAGCAGCAGCAGTAGGGCAATTTTCTGCCTACAGGTAGACTCCAGCTTAACTCCAGCCTACACCTGTTGGAGGGACGCAGTCACGATGCCCCCTCGTGGTTTCCACACGAACCGCGTTTCCCCCCCACTCATCTTCCTCCCCCCCTCCAGATATGCTCATGAAAAGAAAAGGCTAAAATGCTACATTGACGCATTTTTTTGTTTTTCTACAAAAGCACAAAACTAAAGAGTAGAAGCCTGATTTAAAGCAGCGCCTGCGGTTGTGTATAGACTGCGATAGCATCTTTAAGGTGGTGGGTTGTAGGCTGTATCATCCCACGCAATTTCCCTTTCTATGCAGTCACTGGCCGTGTATATCAGCCATTATAAGTATATGTGTTTTTCATTGGGTGTAATGGACATAATAACAGGGAGAAAACAGGCTTGGTATCCTATGCGGGATGTCGATGAACAAAATTGGGTGTTCCTGATGCAAAAACTGCCAGCTTAAAGCGCTGTATAATAAAAGTCAATTAAAAAGCTGGAAACCAAACGTCGCAGATTAACAATAAAAGGTGCAAATTGACTCACCAACTCCGATTTTCTCCTCTTCTGTAGGTATCCACATATTTGGTTATTTTCCCTCCGGTAGAGCAAGCCACATTATGTCGATATCGTGAGATGATGTTGCTAAAAAAAAGAGAGAGCTGAAGGCTACAAATGATCCTGGCTGCTCATACATGGGACTACATGTCTCGACCGGAATCTGTCTCCTGACGTTTGTGTGTGCAAAAAGGGGGGGAGGAAGGACCATCAACGCTTCGGTATCTCCGCTTTATTATGTCCCGGCGTGTGTCTCCAGTCTGATGCAGTCTCTGTGTCCACCTAATGTAACGCGCACACACACACACATACACACACACACATACACGCAGTAGGCACGCACGCACACGGTGAGCGGTTTTCTGGTCTCCAGAAAAAAAGGTGTTATTGCAGCAGCATTTCAAGTAGAGCTGAGGTATTTCTTTTCCTCGAAGCTTAATTATTTCATTTCTTTGTTTTTCTTCTTTTTTCCCTTTTTTTTCCTCTCTAGCCAATCGCGCTCAAGTCCACAGCTGATCCACAATAGGCTGCCCAGCCCGCGTGAACGGGCGGTATCAGTCGGTAATTAGTAGGTAATAGGTCGCGATGTTGTTCACCGGTCCCGACTGTCGAGCTGCTGCGAGAAAATACTGAGAAAACAGCAATTTACCATAAGCTGCGCCATCTTCATGGTCGTCACATGACTCGTTTTGTCAACACTGATGTGTCAAGCATTTGCAAATATATGCGCCCTCCCTCCCTCTCTCTCCCTTTCCCTCTCCCTTCTCTCTCTGCATGGCAGTTGCATCCATCACAAACACAAACTGCATTTTCTCCAGCCATAGGACGCTGGATGCTGGCTGGCAGTCTGCCTTTTTTTTTTTTTTTTTTTTTTTGATTGAATGTGTCGCTTTAGGGGGCTGCTCGCCATAAAGTAGCTCCCGGTGTTACAGATCAGGCCAAACCATGTGGGGAAGCACCTCCTGGTTGAGTCATTTCAAAGAAACAGACCCGCTACCGGCGCTGCTTTGTCATAGTGCAGTCATGCTCACCAAAGACGAGATGCAACTAATTCCTAACGGCCAATTTCCCCCCTTTGGATTTGACTGATAGGTTTGGCAAACTGTGGATTTCCCAACAGACCTACATCCACAGAGCTACCAGCTGATTCATGGATCTCATAAATGATGGGATCTAAAATGTAGATGTCATTATTTATCCACCAGTGTGACTTAATCACCACTTCATGTTGTAGATGAATGAAGTGTAAAGCAAAGGTGTGGACATAACTTGAGACTTTTGGACTTGAGTTGAGACTTGTTACTTGTGAAGTAAATGATTTAGAGATATTTCCTTTATTGATGCTCGAAGGAAAATTCCACATTTGCTGAAGACACTTTCTCCAACAGCTTTCGGTGGGTTTGCTTCTTCTTCGTCTTGCATATTCTGGGTTTCATCTGTAGATGTTGTGGTAAATTCTGTATTAACCAGACTGAAAAAGGAACATGTTAAAATTCTTGCTATCAACCAGGGCCATACTAAGGTCCCACCCCCCAAAAATAAATACAGTCCTTGGAATTAAGTATTTATATGTTTCATATTTTATTCATTCTGTTGACGGTTCAGTTTTGTTTACTGTAAATGTTATTTCCACACATGAAGGTCTAAATGCTGTTTTACAGCTTCCTCCTTATTGCCATGAACACAATTCTGGTGGACAAACATTTGGAATTTCTTGATTTAAATTTTGTGATCAGCTAAATTTAAAAGATATTGAGTCAAAAGGTTAATTGCCTCCAGGTTGCTAAAAACCATCATTTTGAGAAAAACACAGAGGACACATTCTCGGTGATAGCTGCGGACCTGCAATCAACACTCAGATTGCACAGATAAGACTAATTTAGAGGGGACAGTTTGATTATAAGCAGATTGATTGGGATTGTAATGTCATGCAATTAATTTAGGTGTGTTGTGCACACAGTACTAATATGCGGAGGGACTTCACACACACACCAGGTTATCATAAAGTGAGTCACTGTGGTTAAAATAGTCTATGGAAAAATGATGAACACTACTGTATGAACATCACAGCGCTGTAATGCTTCAACACCTGAGGAGTTATGTAGACTTTAATATGACCTTTTAATTATATGAGTATGGCTGAAGGGAGGAAGACTTTAAGCCACACAATGCAAAGAACATAGTCAATAAACACAGCCTAAAACCTGCGAATAAATATTTCAGGAACACTATTTATGTTTTGCCTTGAAAATGTGTCAAAAATGTGCCAAGATTTCTCAACCTTGATCTGAACATTTCAACATCAGTCAGCTCTGGGAAGAAAACACACTTTGAAGAGTTGATGTTTTAAACCAGCTGTCCCCAAAAAATCTTTGTCATGCAGTATCTCACCCGTTTCTCAATGCACGTCTGATCATCTCCATGCATTAAGGTGTCTTGTCCTACAGACAAGGCCATCATGGCACGAAAAATAAGAGTGATTTGGTGAATATTGAGCGTCCAGTGAGTTTGATGTAGTGTGGGAGGGAGGGCAGTGTTCAGCAGGGTAATTTCTCTCCATCATAGCGACGCTGTGACTGACTCCCATCTGTCTATTACTTCAAGTGGAACACTGTGGGCGGTGTTCCAATCACATACATAAAGCTGGAGGAGTGTGGGGTGTTTTATAAGCTAAATATGCATCCCAGCTAATACATATTTGAGGGAAAAAAATTAAATATACTTGCTGAAGATGTGCTCAGGTGACACTGCTGCATGCAAATGGAACAAAACTGGCTAAAAGAGTATTTAAAATGAAAAAAAAACAAACAAACAAACAGATTTGACAGCATTTCATTTGTTCAACTTGGGAAGAGCTGTGGCTGCATTTAGCTCCTGCTCTGATGCAGCTGCACTGTGAGGATGACACACTGGTCCACTGCAAACAGGGATTGCCTAATACAGTGAGAGCTGCTATCTGTTTTCAACACTCCCAAAGCCAGCAGACAATAAGAGCCAGCAGAGGAGGTAATAAGAACCACGTCCTACCGACTCATCCATCACCTGCCTTCACACTCACATTCTTATTTCTTTACACTCTTGAGGAACATACATTTCATGCTCTCTGTGCTCCATATACAAATAATCACTGTCTGTACACATGGACACACACGTGCCTGTGCAGGCACACACACACACACACACACACACACACACACACACACACACACACACACACACACACACACACACACACACACACACACACACAAAATTTAGAAGATTTATTTGATCCGTCTTAATGTGGTTCTGGTGACTATTTTAATGTGTTCTATTATTAACTGTGGGGGAGGCCACAGGAAAATTTAACGGCAAATCCCTGCATGTACAACTCGAAAATCAAGAGTAATGAATAATGTCACTTTATGGAAAGTGGAAGGGATAAAACAGTCATAGAGATGTGATTATTCACATGCTACAAATGTATAGCGTAACTAATATATGACTAATATATATTTAAACTATGCTAGGGCTCATTCTTAATACAAATGCACGTTTTCCCTCAGAGGTCATCTCTTAGCTCCATTTCCTGCATATTTTTTCTCACTTGAAAGCAGCCTGGAAATCAGTAATCTCACTGCACACGGGTGATAATTTATCAAAAGCAGGTTTACTGATGATCAGATAAGGATCTTGCCTTACTATTGTGGCACACTGTTGATAGAATTAACATAATGCAAAGGTAAGTTTCCTTGAACATTAACATAAAGGTTCCCTTCAAGACCTTCTTTCTTAAATGCACCAATAACAATCATATTTCGTGTTTATTAGACCTTAACGTCGGCACTGGTTTCCCTTATTGCATGCGCCCTTACTTCCCCCCTTAATGTGTGACCTCTTAAATGCCACAGATGTTAAGACACCAATGCTATAAAACCTTATTAAAACTACCGGCTTCAAGCATCATTCACACTTGATTAAAGAAGGACACAAAACTAAATTTGAAGTTTTATTTATAGGAAAAATACCTTTAGATACATACAAGCTGTACATAAAATGTCTCAAGAAACTGAATGCAATAGTCTCCTTACGGAAAAGAAAACTAGTAAAGTGAATAGATACAAGGCAAAAAAAATGAGAGAAATCATGAAATGTTTGCACTGCTTTCAAAAAAGTGTGCAAAAGCTAGGCATCAGTTTTCACAATGTTGAGAGTTTGACCCCACCTGGAAACACAAAATTTTAAATGAAAATATTTGAGTTGCTTTTGTTTGTTATTTAACCGTTATTTCATATTTCCAACGTTTCTAAGTTCTCGTTCCAGGATTTAGCCAGATTATTTGTATTCCAAGGGTTGAAGTTTACTGTATTGACAGAACACCACATCAGTCACCGTTATAAATCCTCAGTATTGTAACATTAAGTTAACTTGAAATTTTCACGGTACGATTGGACCTGTGCCGTTTTCAGCAGCACGAAAGCCCTGCCGTCTTTTCAAGAAACATCCACTGAACCCAAATCCTTTACGTGGCTCATTAATAGGATGCGAGAGAACACAATGGTAGAGGCCCGTAAAAGCCTCATTATGTCATGTGCTAACACTGAGCAGGTGCATCAATAGTTTTGTTACAGTGTCCACACTAGTTAAGGTTTCTTCCGCGATTCAAGAGCACCAAACTGATTCAATTTCTTCTATTTACATAATGAAATCAGGAGACGATGTTCACGAATGGCACTGCTGTGTGGCATTTTGGTCATCAGTTTATGTTAAAGTAAAACCTGACGGTGGGTTTGACGTTTGATGAACCATCGGCAACATGTTTGTGCATTACATTAGCTGCCTAATTCAATACTTTTTTCTTTTTTCTTTTTTTTTTTGGTGATTATTCCAGGCGTTCTGGCGAAGTCCAAGCTTGAGAATGCATTGTATCATTTTTGCAACACAAATGCAGACCCACAGCTCTGCAATGTAAGCCTTTTCCCCTACAAAGTCTAATCTGTGACCAAAAAGAGGCTTACAAAAATGAGTGAGTCGATATCAAATGGAGAGGCTCGTTTAAAGAGTCGTCAATATGATAAAATATAAAACTTTTCTTCACTACATCTGCACACTGGCCATCTCACTCATCATCAAGCCCACTCATGTTTTATAAAACTATATCATATACAATCATTTTAGCCCACCGTTGTTTTTTTTTTGTTTTGGGGGGGGGGGGGTGATCTCCGTTGGTCCTGTCACTTACAGTCCCACAGTGTGCAGACACCTACTGTTTCAAACTGGCAGTGCTCCAAGTTATCTCCCACCTTATCTGCTGATATCATCCTCTCCTCTTGCCTCCTGTTCTGCAGCTCAAATATCTATGAGGCAGAAGTCTTGACATGTTGTCCGGTTGCTCCGTCCCAGACGCCCGTCGCTCCTCACTCATTCAGGGATAAGATGATGTCATCCTCAAGGTCAGAGTTGTCGGAGCTGTCTGTTGTTTGACGGACAGAAACAGATTTAGAAATGTGTTGATACAGACTTGATGCTACATATGTCAGAGGCTGAGGAGTAAAACTGCCCAAATGGCAAAAACAAAGCAGGTTCGGCACAATGTGAAAGAGCTCTATATTCTTTTTTTCTGTCTTAAATTGGTGCTCTCTCTGTCATTCTTTCAAAGCCTGGAACACGCAGAGACAGCGTTTTTTAAATTCCACTGACAGAGACAACATTGACCAGACAAGTGTGAAAATCTAGGAACTGGAACAAACATCAGCATAGTTGCATCATTTACCTGAGACTGCAGATCAGGACCAGTGTTCATTTTGTCAATAAAATATTCAATGACAAAAACAAGACTAAAACTAAATAAAAAGTAACTTTTGAAAAACTATGATGAAATGTGTTGAATGAGATGAAAAATTTTTGGTCAAAAAGCTAAACAATAACATGAAAGACGGACAAATGGACAAAAGTCTTATTCAACGACCTGCGTGCATCTGTGGAATCACACACTGTAGCTCTGATTACTAAAATAGTATCTTCCACCACCTAAAAACATCTCTTCAGAAGCTGATTTAGCCGTCTGACTTGTTGCACAAATGTTAAAAAGCATCTTGCATTCAATAATGTTACATCTCTGCCAGTAATGTAGTCTGATGTTAGCGCTTCTTGGAAGAAACTGATTTATGGACTAAATTAATCTCCAATCTACTGAGAATTAGACAAGAAGCAGCAACAAAACAACAAAACAGCCAGACAAACTATGAAAATGTGCAGGCAGCACACTGACATTTCAGCACGTCGGTGATCAACTATCTGAATCTTCCTTTAGATGTTCGCTAAAGAAATATCACTAAGTTAGTCGACGTTTTAGCTTCTCCTCTCGAGCTAAACCCAGACATTGAACAGTATTAAAGGTAATAGTGGAGAGTGAAACAGCTCCAGGAAGACCTCAGAAAATGAAAGATAACTATCAAATATTTGAATAAACATAATAATAATCAACTTTACACAGCTCATGTATGACATTATTTCCTGCTAGTATAAAAAGATGTATGTTGATTTCTTGTGTACTAACAGCAAAAAACAATATACTATAAAGAAGAATATAGATATAGAATATATATACTGTACATAAATATATCTATGTAGTAAGGTATTAGAACAAAGCAAGTCAGTTGTAATTCTACTTGAGTGTGTCTGAACAAGTAAACGTGCCTTTTCCACTGACCTCGCAACAGACAAGAACAACACTTGTAACCATGGTAACTGTACACAATGAAAAATGGCTCTAGCCTCAAAGTGCTTAGAAGACATAAAAGTTAAAAATGCATGAAGAAAATTGGACTAAAGTTTCACGGACAAAACCTCACTAAGATGTCTAGTTTTTAAAAGGAAAATATTTAATTATGTGTCAAGACCCTTCAAGGACTTGTATCAATATAACTTGGAAAAACATTTTAAGACTTTATAAGAACCTTTAGACCCTCTTCACATAGTTCACTAGAAGCACTACTCACCGTTGTCTCCATCCAGATCAACATCATCATTATCAGAGTCGTCCTCATCATTATCGTCCTCGTCCTCGTCATCTCCGACGTCAACGTCTTCTTCCAGCAGACGAGCCACCTCTTCATCAGAGGGAGAGAATTCATCGTTCCCGTCATCCTCCTCTTCATCGTCCTCATCCTCGCCACCGTTCTCATTCTCTAGCTCGGCGATGAGGGGATCTGTGTCGACATCATCATCAGAGTCATCGTCATCGTCGTCGTCTTCCTCCTGATCGTCATCCTCCTGGTACACCAATGACAGAAAAAAGTCAGGCCAAGTCGATTTTGTTTATTTGGAGACTGTTATATCCAAATAAAAAGAACTAAGTTAGAACCTGATCCTCCTCGTCCTCCTCCTCTTCCTCTGCAAGTCTCTGCCGACCAACTTCATACAGCCTGCAGACGGTGTCAGTGTTGACAGAGTCTTGGTTCTTAGGAATAGATTGAGGAAGAAAAGGAAATCCATTCATATATTTTATATTATATATACACACAGTATATATATGTATGTATGTATATATGTGTGTGTATATATATATATATATATATATATATACACACACACACACACATACACACATACATATATATATATATATATACACATATATACATATATATGAAATAAAGATAAATGAATCATCACAACCATTGACAAAAATAATTGAATTTTAAAGATGAAAAGAAGTTACCTCGATCACAGCTAGGTAACAGTCTTTTGTATCTGTGCAAAGGTCAAATATATTCCTCTTGACGTCAATAGTGGCTGAGTGGAGAGCAAAGAACACGTGTCAGTAGTAAATCTCTACAAATATTACAATACCTGACATGAATAAATAAAACATTTTATCTATTCATCAAGATACTCAAAGTTGCTTTATATGCCTGTTTAATTACAGTAATTAAACATGATTACTACTACAGTGTATAATATATACATGATGAATGCACTAAAGTGGGACAAACAATAACTCTCCAAACTAAATCCTTAATTATCATGACAACATGGAGGAAACTTCAGGAAGTCTTACCAATTGGTTTGTAGTCAGTGGCATTGAAGGTCCTGAACGATGAACCAAACGGACTTTTCATCTGCATCTCCATCATGTCGTCTTCATCGTCAGCCTGCAACATTGCTGTAAAAACAAGGAGCCACAGAATGAGAGGCAGAAATTAAAAACTGTGCACAGCGAGCTGGTTAGGGACGGTTCTGGCTCAGAAGCAGCTCAAGGGTTTGTTGTATGGGCAGAGCCATTACGGTGCACCCATGGCTCTTCCTGTGAGGTGGTGTGAACCAGCTGGTTCTCTCTGTTGCCAGTCCAACACTGAGCCTTCTGCCCATATGGCTCTTACTGACTCTGTGGCATCGAGCACACACACACACACACATACTCACCTCTGCGGGCTCCGTTCACACCTCTCTCCAAATACACACATGCTCACTTTGCTTGATAATTACAAGCCTTCCGCTAAAACACCTTTCACACACTTGCACTGACTGTGGAGTGAGCTGTAGGCTCGATGACCGACTGCTCTACGTTTCCCATCATGCAGAGGATTCTGTATTTACCTCCATAGATGACAGTGCCGTTGTTGTTGAAGACTATTCTGCACTGGTCCAGTGCAGGAACTGTGTGGAGCAGGTGGAAGGTCCGCAGATCCCACTGAAACTCAGACTAAGGACCATTACATTCTTTTTCATTTGGATTGACTAAGTCTGCTGTGAATTTAATTACACAGCAATTAAAACTATCCCCAGGGTAGTAAAATCAATTTTTAGTGCAATAAATATTTAATGTTTCGCAGAGAAATAAAAGCTCAATAGTCATCCCATCCTCTGAGCAACTACAAATTCAATCACTGATACAACTGTTTCTTGTCCTGTCAGATTTATGGAGCATTCTGCTAAGTCCAATGTTAAACATGCACTCTTTGAACCGCAATAATGCAATCAATATTAGCTGTTAATTTTAGTTAAAAAGACATGAATGAAGGTTATTCAAATGCAGCAAAATTTTTTTCCTCATGGTGATTTTCTTTCCCTAAAAAATGAACAATCATCTCAGCAACCTTTAAGAGTATATTTGGAAGACTAAAACAAACATTTCCTATCTCTTTCATATGCATATTTGGAACCACCTATATTATGAAAATTGATGCACTCATTGTACTTTCTCACACCTTGGAAAAGGCCTTAAATTGCATTTTTTTGAGAGATTAGGACATTTGTGTTTTACTTTACTCCCCAATCGAGACAAAAAAAACTTCACTCTTTGCTTGAAAGCTCCAAAAACTGTCCAGCTACATCCTAAAATACTATTAACAACCCAAGTGTTCAAGACTCAAGGATACAATCTCCGTGTTGATGATGACCTCCAGGCTGTTGGGGTGGAACACACCACTGATGTTCATGTTGAACTTGTCAAACTTGTGGATGGCCTGAGCCGTGCGCACGTCCCACAGCACGCCGTCGTTCAGAACCAGGTCGTCTGTGGGGTTGAAGGTGGCGCAGTTCCTCTTGTAGTTGTTGGCCAGGTCTGGGTTGTTTAGAGTCAGAGTCACCTGACCCGTTTGGATGTCATAAATCTGGCGAAGAGAAGCGCTAAATGTGAGCGTTCACCTGTTTCCCTCAAATGATGGGTTATGTTTTTCTTATTAAAAATTTCGTACTGTCATATTTTTAAAAAATGCTGATATACATACACGTGCTATATTTTCCTTAGTTCCAATGACACGATCTTGTGACAGCTTACTGAACTCCACATAATGGTCTCCCAGGAAGGAGTGCCTGAAGACAAGAACAACATTTGGACATTTAATCGAAAACATGGAGCCATTGTGAGTATAAAAGCTGAGCAGTTTAAACCTTATAATTGCTTAAAGACATTGTAGAACAACTCTGAATCAATCAACAGAGTCCCAGTATTGCCTTGGTTAAACTGTGCGGATGAATGAAGCCAAGTGCTTGTGTTCCATGAACTGAAGACTGCAACCCTCAGGCTGTTAGCGTGCATAATTAAACAGCATGTCATCCCCTTTCGGCAGCTCCCTCGTACGACAGCATAAAGCTGCTGTAACACTGGGCAGAGGAGACCACATACATGGGGACAGTGGGATCACAGACAGGCACAAGTCCCTAATTGAGCTGTTGATCAATAGTCTTTGGTCAGAGAGCAGTCGAGTGGCTTCTGGCAATTTTGCACTTCAAGTGTTTTAATATTTAGGATTTTTATTTACAAGCATGCATTTTGTATTAGCAACCATGTAGCTGGTAAAAATACAAGTTAATTCTTTTGTTGAAACACCACTTACTTCATAATGAACACTGATTTCATGCCCCACAGTGCAGACAGAGGGTAACTCCAGGAGGCTGACGTTAAAAGCAGGGAGCCATCCTAAAAAAACAAAAATAGGATGGTTTAATGTCTTACATGTTAGAGGACTGGTAAGATTACATTCAGCGACAACAGCTAGACATGAAACTGTTGATATACTGGTAGCTTTCTCTACTGACCCGTGAGGGCTCCAGGTGAGTGATGGCTGAACTGTGACAGCTGTAGCTGGCTTCCTCCTGGCCTGTAAACACATTGTAGAGTTTGAGCTGCCCTGTGCACGTCCCGAGCATCAGGAACCGCTCACGAGCTGAGAAGGCACAACACATGAATCCGCTCTCATCCTCATCAGCCTCCCTGAACACGGAGATGGGACGGAACCTGAAAAATGGAAAATACAGAGTGTAGAGAAATGATGACGGAGGATGGTTAAGTAATCTCATTTTTCAATGATTCGGGAATGAAACATTAATTTAACACCACAGAAAGTTTTGGATACTAACCGGCTGAAGATGAGATGTCTGTCGAAGCACCCTCCATCTACTCCTCCGTATTTAGGATATATAACTCTTCGTGTGTGTCTGGATGTAAAGTTGGTGGGTGCTTGGCGTCTCTGTTTGGGCTCTGGGCATTGATGGGGGGTGAAGAGAGAGAAAGGCGGGCAGGTTGCGACAGGGTTTTTACAGCGTGCATGCTGTTCCCTCAGGTACTCTGTGATGATGCTGTCTAATGCAGGGGGGGAGGGGAGGTGTCTGTCAAACTGCTTCTTCATTGCTGGACTCTGGCTGAAGGCGCCATGGTCAGACTTCTGCCTCAGTACCCGAGGTTTCTTGCAGCTCACTGTACCACACCCTGTTTGCCGTTCCCGAGAGAAAATGATTCGGCCGATCAGTGGGGAGCCATTGCTACAGTGGGGCACAGATGTTGAGGGGAAAGCGGTCGAAGAAGACCCGGCGGGTTGTGATGTAGAAGGGCGTGTCGGTGGATGGCTGGATCCTGGGGTGGATGAATGAGAGGGATGGTTGCCATGTCTTGACCCAACACCGTTGGCCAGCCGTGGGGTGCGGGGTAGAGTGGCAACAGGGGAGGCAGTGGGAGGAGGAGCGACAGGAGGGAAAGCAGAAGTTGAATGTGAAGAATGAGACAGACATGCCATCGGGAGTTCTGCCTCCTTGGTGAGCGTGTTGGCCGTGTCATGGAGGCCTTTTGCCACAAGGTGGTTCCTAATAAGCAACAACAGCTCTTTCTCAGGGAAGGTGATCCTGGACTGAGCGACCACGCTGGCCCTCTGCAGCCATGCCAGAGACACGTCCGTACCGATCAGCAAGGGCTTCCCAGAAATCCTTTCTATCAGCTCAGCCGCAAACTTACAGAACTTGACATGTTCGCTGCGTTTGTCCTGGAGCACAGGCTCCTTCATGAGCTGCTGGATGTGTCCGCTGCTAAACAAAGGCAGCTTGCTGATGATCTGCCTGACAGAGCTGGAGCGAGACAGACCCACCAGAGCCTTACAGGCCAGAGCTCGGATCTGATCTGCATCTGTAATGGGCATTTTCACCGTCAGCAGGGACAGCAGCACCTACAGGACAGATTGAGAATTCAAATTAAAAACAGTGATAGAACCAAGGCCATGTTTGAAAAGAATTAGAAAGGCTCCCAACTGAGTGAATTTACCCAGTAGTGACTAAGTAGCAGCTATCATAAGAGGTGGACAAATTCTCTACATGCTAAGGAAAGTGCTTCCTTTGCCATCTCTTTTATCCTGGAAAACACAGGATTGTTGTTTAAAAAAGCATGGGAGAAACTGCTATGCTGCAATTCTTTGCTCAGGCAGCACAAACTTACAATAATGGCATTCCTGAACAAGTGGATTCTACCTGTCAGCCTTTATATAAATACTTGGCTTTAATAATAAAACGTGTTTACGAAAAACATATTTATCGAACCAACAAAACATTTAATTACATCTTGTAGTGTTTGTTTCATGTTTACACCAAGTTTTCTTGGAGTCTCTTAGCATGATGGTTGTCTTTTCCTGACTACCAATTTTACAGCCTGAAGTTAAAGACATCCGTCTTTTATGCAATGGGTAAGTTGATGTCAATTGATCCCACAACATTTTTCTCTCACTGCCTGGAAATTAGCATGTCATAATTGGACCCCAAATCTCCTGATGTGCAGCTCAGCGCCTCGTATGGCATCTCTTTCACATTCCGTTCATGAATGTGTGTCTTTGTGGGTGAATGTGAGGCTTTAAAAAGTGCTTTTCACTGTTCTCTGGACAAAAGGATCTATATAGATCCAGTCCATTTATCATTGGTCCCTCACCAGTTGACCACTGCAGCACTTAAACGCACCTGTCATGATGCACTGGTACAACTTCAGACTCTGTGTCTTACAGAGTGACCCAATACTTTGCGGTCACCTTTTGTCAACATTGTAAAAAATGCCAAGTACAGCCTTAAAAAAATAAAAAATCACAAGGCTTTAGTGGCTGGCATAATTTAACTCTACCTTGATGCCATTGTTGGACTGCACCACATTCCACATCTTAGTGAGCACATTCTCGCTGGCTTTGGTCTGCTGGGGAAGGCGACGACGGGGAGTGCCTGCAATGAACTTGCCAATGCTGGACATGCGTTTGTCTGGAGCGCAGACGCAGTTGATGACGACCTGCAGAGCCGACTTCTGAATCTCGGCATCGTTCACAAACACTTCTCCCTCTGCCACCGCCAGGACTATACTCATTCCTGAGAGGAAAATCCAACAGTTAAATAAAAAAAGCTTGCAGAAAAATAATACTTGGAGACGTACCATCTCTCAGCAGAGCCGGACACAGGTTTTATGAAATAAACAAAAATGAAAACACAAAGCTACTGCATGTTATTACATTCTGTTGAGGCTAATAATAATTTGAATTTTATTGCACTTCATTTCCAAAAAGCAGTCAACTGCTCAGCTTGATGCTCACAACATGAAATCTTCTAGGACACTGCACCTATTTAGGGACTATTGGCTGTATTTTGTAGTTTTTTATGTGTTCTGTTTCATATAAAATACATAACACTTCAGTTTACACATATTACATTCAATTTCTGACTAAAAGTAATGTTTTGATAGATGGATCTTAGCTGAAATAGCATCACATTCTGATAACACCTACCAACACTGGAAACAGTAGACCCTCCCTCATCAAGCACAGCAACAGCCTCAGACAACAACAGCTGGGTCTTTGGAACAACTGTGAGGATACTCAGGATGTCGAGGGCATACCGCACTGTGTCACTCCTGCATGATAAGAAACATAATCACATTGCTCAACATCTGGGGGTCAAAACTGTTAAAACATGTAAAACAGAAATGGTTTTAGTTAATTACGAGCATTACTGTGGTCCATACCTGCCATAGTAGGTCCTCCATTCACAGGCAATGGAAATGAGCTGCAGGAGGAGCTGGACACAAGACAGTTTGTGGAAGACCTCTGCTGGTTCCCAGTACAGTCGGAGTGGGCCGTACTCTATCAGAAACTCCATCATTTCCACCACCTGCTCACGGCTGTAGCTGACAGCCTGGGGCACGAGACAAGAATGCAAATGATCACTACTGAAACACAAACTCTCAAATGAATCTCGATTACAGCTAAAGCGTAAACAGCGATTTCAAATAATATCTGTATAATTCCTTTTTAAACATTTAGATTAATAAGTCCAGTCATGAAAATTCTCACTTAACCATTGTCCTCTGTATACCTTGTAGTAGGGCTGGGAATGAATGGGAGCACCCCCCTCTGTGCGCTGCAGAGATTGCTTCACCTGCTCCACCTTGATTGCCAGATGTGCCTCAAAGTACCTGCGAAGGGCCATGCAGGTGTGCTTGGCTGTCTGCCTGCTGGAGAAAATCTCATCATCACTCAGCAGCGCTCCCTGGTCCTCAGGGTTCAGGATCTCCAATGTGCTAATCTGGAAGCAGTCATATCATACATTAGTACGCAATCAGCATCTGTTATGATATGTTGTGATATTGCATTTGGCAGCTCAGTATTTCAGTTCTGTAAAATGTATTTTCTATGAATGATACAGATGGTTACGTTTACATGGTTACAGTGTGGATCACATCAGGCGAACTGCTGGTTTTGTCCTACCAGATTGACAAGGCGTCGGAGCCCGTCTTGTTTGTCGAAAAGCTCCAGGACGGCTCGGAACGAAAAGGAGATGGAGAAGAACATGGTGGCGTGGCAGCAGCCAGATGCATGCGAGCACTCCAACAGCCACAGCGTGTAACCAACCACATCTGATAGGATGGAGTGGGGCAACATGCACACCTTTAGAGGAGAGGACACAACAATGAATGCAAATGTAAGCTGCTACTAGAGCTAGAAAGCAGAAAAAACAATAATTGTGTGTCTGTTAGATTTTTTTGTTGTTGTTGTCTTAAACAGTACAGTATATGCACTGTATGTACTAACAAGAAATGTTTGACAACGATGATTTATAAATGTGGGTATGATGACATGAAGCAGTAGATGAATTCATTGTTCACTCATATGGAACAGACTTAAGTTCATAATGGTGTCACTTAAAATACTTAAGATAATCAAGGCATTGTATCACAATACAATATAATGACACATTTCCAAGCTCTAGCTCCTACAAACAGTTCATACGTTACCATTTTGTCTTTATCATAGTTACTGGTTGTTGCAAGAAAGTTGCAAGAAAATTCTGATCGGCAAATTGTGGCAATATTACTGATTCCACTGTGTATTTGCATCTTGTGTGTCTTTCTGTACCCTTTCCATGGCGTCCTGGTTATAGGCAAGGTAGTAGAGGCACAGGGACACTCCAGTGGCGGCCATAGATGGCCTGGGGATTTCCAGCAACTTCTGAACTCCTCCATGAGCCACAAACTCTGCAGCAAACTTCTTGTGCAGCAGCAGAGACGCTAGGTACTGTGAGAGAGAGAGAGAAAAGTAGAGAAGTTATTCTAAAGGAGCTTGACCTTGCATTTTGGTACAATGGAGGGGCTTGAATACGTCAATTGCATGAGAGAGATGTTACCTTGAGAGCCTCAAAGGTGAGCTGCACATCATTGGTCTGCTTTAGATCCATATAATGCATGAGCAGCTCACGAGCTCCCATCTGCATGAACACTGCCAGGAGCTGCAGGTAATAGGAGGAGGAATGGGCATAGAAAACACATAAATCATGACAATCTGATTTACTATGAAACCCTCTAAATTGGCTAGTTGCCACAACAGCTCATAGCATCAAAAGAGAATCATTTCTTTAATCATAATTAAGGAACGCTGACATCTGCTGGTAAGTCTGTGAAAAGACAAGAGAAACAAATACATCGCCTGGAGTGATAAACAAAGTAGCAGCTACACATGCTGCATATTTTATTATACACTCTGTAGGCTGATGGTAATGGACTAACCTCCTGATATTCCCCCAGAGGTGTGAGATACTGCAGGATGAGTCTCTGCTCGATCTCTGGGGTCAGGGGGTACAAGTGATAGTTGTTGCCAATCACCCAGGGGCTCATCTCAGACCAGCTGCTGTTGGAAAGCTCGCTGAAGTTCCTCTCTGGCTCTGGCAAAGAGAAGTTTAGTTTCTGTTTTGAGCACCTGCCACTCTCCCTCTCCGCCCTCCTTTTTAGGTAACTGCTCCCATCAGACATGCCCTGGTGTATCAGTGAACCTGGGGCAGACATGGGCTTCATCATGGTTTTAACAGCCGAGTTGGTGCGGCTGCTGGTCTTATGTGGGGAGTTGAGACGGAACGAGAGCTCGTTTTCAGGCTCGATGGTTGAAAAGGGAATTTCGCCATCCCCGTCTGGCCCCGTCCCCTCCCTTTCAGCCCCGTTTCTGTCTGGTGTGAAGGGCTTCTCTTCAAAGCCTCCGTCGACAGTCTCCTCATCCAAAGGTAACAGAGGTTCACTCAAAGTCTTCCTGGGGCTGGGGCGTTTGATTTCCCTTTTGTTCTCAGCATCCTTATCCTGAAGCTCACGCAGCCGATGCAACATCAAAGGCACCTGTCAAAGTAAAGCATGAAAAACAAGTTGATGGACAGTTGCTACTTCACACCACCTACCTACTGATGATGAGCAAATATCTCTGATGCTTTGTTGGATAACACAGTTTTATCACTCTATATAATACCTTGTCTATCACTATGTTCTTTCACATGTTTCATTAATATAAAATTGACATTCAAAACAGCAGAATCCCCAACTGACCAAAACAGAGTTCTCCTCCCTGTAGTTGGCTGCTATGTCCTGGTTCTCCATGGCTCCCGCCAACAAGCCTGTGGCATAGATTCTGAGGGGCTGCTCGGCCTCCTGAGCCCACTTAAACAGCCTTTCAACAATGCCCTCCTGAGAAGAACAACGGAGAATGGAGGATGACGAAACACATATTGGAATACAAAGTTTATTTGTGTAAGAATTTCAACCACTTCTTAATCTGAAAATCAAAAAATAAAAATGTTGAGTGCCTATTTTTCTGTGTAAATTGCACAAATGGTTCTGAATGAACGTATCTAGATGGTTCAGTATAGTCACTTTTCAAATGAACCTTCAAAAAGACTTTGTAACTTTTTAAAAAAGTCAAGTGACAGTTATCTATCTATGTCCGCAAGTCAATTTTCACAGGGTGGGGGTCAAAGTGCAACTAACCTGCAGGCTAAACTGGGACTCTAAAAATATTTCTTTGAAAACAGCGGATTGATGGGGTTGTTGGTCAGTTCCACTGACTCAGTGATAACTTGACTTTCTGCAGCTTTTCAAATCTTACCTCTAATGACCCTACTTCGTTTTGAACAAAGCATTTCAACTTCCTGTATCTTCTGCCCCATTTTCAAACAGCAGGGCGCCTGAGTGACAGTAAAATTCAAAACGAGAAGTCTCTTTTTATGCAACTTCCTCATTGTTGTGGTTGTGATGGCTGACTTTTATTTTTATCAATGCTAGGATGCTAAACACCAGTGTATAAAATCACCAGTAGAGGGCTCGTAAATATGTGTTACTTAAAGGATAGGTGGGTTCACAATTTTTCAAGTCTGTCTTAGTACAATAGTCAGGTGCCCAAACGGACATTTAAACAGGTTTTGCTCGCTGTAATCATTCCTCCTGCTCATACTGACCGTTAGAAGATCCCCTCCAAATGCACTTATTATTTAAGTGATAGTGGACAAAATCCAGTCCTTATTTTAACCAAATATGTATTTAAAAGTTTATCTGAAGATAATATGAGGCTTCAGCAGTCTAAGAGTTATGTCTTTGTATCTGAGCAGACAGTGTTTTCCTGTTCAGCTGCAGTGGAATGACTGTAACAAAAAGAGGGAATTTGGCACTGAAAAGACTAACTTTAACTTTGAAAGCCATTGAATTGATTTGACTCATTTGGAGGGCTGAAGCCTAACAGTAGCTTCAGAAAAACTTTTAAATACATTTTTGCAGGGAAGGAGGGCTGATGATTTTTGTCCCCATCACTTACATTGAAAGTGCATTATGAAGATATCCCTTAATGGCCAGTATGAACAGGGGGGATGATTACAGCAAGAAAACACATGTGTAAATGTTCATTTGGGTACCTGACTATTGTTTTAGAACACACTAGAACAATGTTGAACCTATCCTTTAATATACCAGTAAACCCTGAACCCTGCCATGTTCAAAAAGCATCAGGAAAACTACAGGAACATTACAGGTTGACATAAAAGCTGATATAAATGAAACACTGTGTTTGAATAAGAGAACAGAGAAACAACTAAATGCTGTTGTTTTATAATGAAGTCAGGAATAATGTACCTTTTCCTGAAAGACCACAGCTGTCTCCAGCCCAGGCATGATGTTCTGAAGCAGGCGACAAGCTGCTGCATTGAGGGAAAATTCTCTGCTGGTCATCACATAGCTATTCACAAGCTACAAAGGGAAGACAGAAAAAAAAAATCACGTTCCAGCTCAAATACTAAAAATGGCCTTTTATATTTTATGACAACAGTCTTCCTTCAGTCCATCCATTCTTACTGTGTTCATGAAGTCATCATTCTTGAACAGGATCTTGAGTAGGTGCCCTAACACACATTCTGGATCAGCTCTCCCTAGTGGCCAAGAGAGAAATGTCAAAAACACACACACACACACACACACAACACTTTTAAATCACCAGCAATCTTGCCATTAAGTGTTCTGTTTTCCTTTTCATACCGGGATGTCGATCATCAAAAGGGTCTGGGTCTGCTTTGTGGTACTCCTCTGTCTCCTTCTCAACAAGCTCTGAGATTCTGAAAGTTACAGCACATGCACATATTTTACCCCTCGTTCAGTCCCAATACTCTTAAATACAGTCTATGAAATTAGCTCAACATTTTTAAAAAAAAATTAACGAGAGGCATAACTACTTACTTGGTGATGATGTTAACCAGCTCCTGTGTGCTGCCTTCCTGTTCTCTCTCCCACTGTTCCAGTAGTGCAGTCAGCTCTGCCTTGGAGTCCACACTGGCAGATGCTGACGCCATAACGCTGCCTGTCAGGGTGGCAGGCACTTAATTAGTATCAATTTCATTATTCATGCATTCTTTACACTTACGTCTTCATTTATCTGCTACACTACAAAGGACAACGACAGAACGTGTTTTGCAGCATGTTGTGACTTCAAATAATAATAATAAAAAGTCAACAAAGACAGCACCGAGATACATCACAGGGAAGCATGACTTCAGTTCAACTGGTCGAGACAGTCAGAAAATATATTTCGCTTATGTCGAGAGAATAAAAATACGGACTCGCTCCATCGCCTCTCACACAGCTGCTGTCTGCAGGTGCAGCTGCCCTCCGGGGGCTGCAACTGTCAAACACACAACAACACGCACGACTGTTCCGTTCAAAGTTAGGGCACTGGTTAAATGTTTTACAAACTTTTCCGGTTTGGATAGAAAATGCAATCTTTACTCTAACACGTTCACTAATAGCCGATACTTGCTGTACTGTACTGTACTGTAGCAGACAGCTCTGCCTGTTGCGGTGTTTGATTAGCTACACTGTGGCTAAACAAGGAAGCTAAGCTATTTAGCTCGCTAGCGACACTCTCCAAGTAGCCATTAATAGTTTAATTTAAACCTGTGCTGTCCAGACATGCACAGCTTATCGTGTCAGATTCTAACCACACTTTAACCACCGGAGCCTGTCTGTACATGTAACCTAGCAGTAAGCTAATAGCTAGCAGCATCACAGGTAAACCTGGCTAGTTAGCTAGCATGCTAACTTTACCTCGTTGTTCCGCTCAGTTCTTCTTTGGTTTTGCCAAATCTGCCAAGACTTGTATCCACCGATATATGCTCAGACTTGACTGCTGCAAAGGTGACTAACTAGTTATCGATGGACATCTCACAACCAAACCCCTTGTTTTGTTGTAGCTTTGTGTTGACGGTTTATTATCATTATGGCGAACACGTTCCCCACGTCATCTCATGAGCGACTGTCCACTTTTAATGACGAAATGATTCAACAGCAAAACATTGCGAAATACAATTTATTCCAAAGCAAGTGTTACATTTTGTTTCCTGCAAAATCATACATTTTTAAACGATAATATTTACATTAACATAAAAACACGTGTGTCAAAATGATTTAAAAAACAGATTAGGTTCAAATACATATTACTAATATTAAAAAAACTGTTGCAAAAATACAATATTCTGTAACAAGTAGATGTAGTGATGATTAACAAGTTACAGCTGCTAAAGAAGAGCAACAATATTCAGGATTCAGGGAATATAATGTGATTATGGTTTATATTATGTCAGGCTATGCATACAAGAATAATAATGGCAATTAACAATAAAAATTACTTAATATGTTGCCATGAAGACTATTTTTTCAAGAAACTTTATCACTCATACTGACTTGCTGTGGGTTCATAGGTTAAATGCCTCGGTTTAACTCTGTTGAGCATCAAACTGTAACAATTCCCTTAGTAATTAACAACACTGACCTATAGGTGAGTAAAACGGACTTATTTGGATATCCAATGGCTTGGATTAGGACAAACCTTCATACACAACTGCTGCAATTACATTACAGTACAGCAACAGGTAGCAGGATAGTCATCTGTATGAACTTTGAACTCATTCCCATAAACAAAATAAATGTGTGATTTCCCTTTCCATGAGTAGGTCACCTTGGTTACGGGGATCAGCTCTATGGTTTGACGCTGGAGACAAAGAAGAAAAATATAGGCATGTTAAAAAAACGCAAAATTAGGCTTTTATCACATGTACAGTCCATTACATTGCCAAGATATTTTTTATTATATTGAACTATTTTACCATAAATAAAGTAGATGCTGTTACCTGTTGTAGAATGCGTGAATTCTGGGAGTACTTGGCCTGGTGCTCACTGACAAGACGCTGTGCAGCTTGCACCACTGCAGGGTCTGGGAAGCCAATCAATGGGTATACCTGCACAGGGTGATCAAAAACATATTTATCAGTGCTGAATTGCTGTCACTGTTTAAATGACATTCATTTATTGGTTGATGGATCAAGAAGGATAACTTGTGTTTTATTTATTGTGAAGGGTGCAAAGAGGGACACACACAATTATGACCAATTATGTATATAGGATCGGTATTAGGCCGAATACTGTCTAGTCTATGTTAAAGCAGCAGCAGCTTCAGCCCTTTGTCACCATCACACAGGATGCATGTGGTTGCGCATGTAAAATGGAGGAAGAGAGAGATCTAAAGCATTATTAGACCCTGAAGGTTGCAGTTGTAAGTGTTGCATGGGCTGTGTTAACTGCTGTGTTGATTCAAATAGAAACGCATCTCTTTCATCAAAAATCATGGCTGAAAGGCACCCTGTGCAGACAGATTGTATGCCTGTTTGTGTAGGTATATAGAAAAGGTAAATGTTTGACAACTATCCCACTGATAAATCTTCATGCCTATCCCAGAGTTCAATGAGTGAGGCTACAATGTCCTCACTGAAATCAAAGAAATTTGTTTGTTACATGTTTTTAAAAAGCCAGATCCTCCCATATTATATATTGTGCACACTGAGAAAGTGATAAACAGTCTTTTACCATGCACTGAGAGTCTCTGAAAAGCTCCTTGCCAGACACCTTGCTCAGGTTATCCACCTGAAGTCCACTAGACTGTTCCACAACATAGTTATCAGAGTTGTTGGTCCTGAAAGAATGTACATAAAAAAACATAAAATCCAGTTTACTATACTCTAATTAACAGTACAAAGTAACCACAAAAGTTGATGTACTTCAAATTGTAAAAGAAAGACTATTCATTACATTAGATTAGTTAGACATTCTTCAAAGATAAACAATGTTGAGGAAATAGCACCATTTCACAGTGAGTTTGATGTAGACCAGAAGCTGCTGTTTTCCATGACATGTGTCACATTGCTTTGATCCTTGTCCATGACAGTGGATGCAACTGTAATAGAAGAGTGTGGAATAAACTCTCAGTTACTTTTAGAGAAAGCATTAACTCTAGTGTTTAGAAATGGCACTTACTGTCACTTATAAAACTCTTTTAGATAGAATCGGTAACACTTACTTTTCCCTCCCCCTGCCATTGCAGTGGCTGCATCGATCATCTCCGTGGCGGTAACCAGATCCATTGCACACCCAACAAACTTTCTGATAGGAACAAGAAAACAGAGCATATTGCAGAGCATAAGTGATCTCGCTATAGCAAACTTTCAATGAGGCCTGTGGACATTACTTACATTACCAGCACCGGTACAGTCTTTGCAAGGTTTTCGCCCCATTCCCATACAACCATGGCAGTTCTGTAGATGAAATGTTTCTCATCAGGTAAAATCTCTAAAAGCAATAACAGGATCTTTTTCTTCTATAAACATGTTTTATATATAATGTAGTGTTGTAATAATTTACCTTCATAGAAGAGGTGTAGGGAACCTTGATAACCTGCTTGTTATCCATAAAAAAATTGGATGATTGAGCTGGAATATCCCAAGGCCCAGGAGGTGTTTGGGCATATGCATCCACTGGCTGGCCTGATCCAAATAAAACAACATATTAGATTGTTACTGAGCAGTCAACCTACATAGCTGACTGACAGCAGAAGTAGTGTTGTAACAATTAACTGATTAGTCTATTGACAGACAATTAATCATCAATTATTTTGGTCATTAATTAATCATTAAAATTACAACATTTTATGGTTCCATTATACCAAAAGTTTGCTGCTTTTCTCTGTCGTAAATAATTGTAAATTTAATATTTTTGTGTTTTGTACTGTTGATTTTAAAAAAAAAACACACACAATTTGAAGATGTCAATTGGGGAACAGGAAAATTGTGATGGCTGTTTTTTTTTTCTTTACAATTTTCTGACATTCAATGATTAATCAAAACAATGATTGGCAGGTTAATCTACAATTAAAAAAATATTTAGTTACAGATCCTAAGCAGAAGATGCACATAGTAACAGTAACATACCACTGTACGGCTCATGACTCCATTCTGTAGATCTTGATTCAGTAAAGGTTTCCAGGCGATACTAAAATAAAGCAGGAGTGGAGAAATCAAGCAAGATCAGTAGTTTTCTTGCCGTGTCTGGTTATATTAAATGTTCTAATGCCATTTACTTAGGTTATTCATGCATTGAACATCCAAAATGACCATACAACCCATTACTTGTTTTGATTTTGAATCATCTCTTGCCAGTTTTATACACACACTAAGACTTTTTCCTCTTACCCTGTACGTATTGAATGCCTCCATGTTGGTGATCGTACCATCCTTTGCTGGCGCTGAACTGTAGCAGCACTTGCTGGAGGCAAACAGGACAAACGCGTCCCGGGCAGTTTCTTCAGTTATAGATGGAATACTGTAAGCAGTGAAGGAATGAGATACAGAAGGTCATACGGTCTAATGATTTAGAGGAAGTGATATTTATAAAAGCCCCTAAAGTACTGAGCTTGCATTAATTCTTAAAACACATCATGGACATATTTTCCAATATCCATAACAGTCATGTTGAAAGAAAGGAAATTGTTTGAGCCTTACTTCCAATGTGGTTGTTCAGACCCAGGTTGAGGCTGAGGAGCTGGGTAAGCAGGCATTGGAGGTGGCAGAAATCCACCTACAGCAGATATTTAAAGTTAAGATTAACTTATTGTGCTGTTTCATCCCTAGTGCTTTTTTTTTACATATATGTGACAGTATTGTGAGAGATGTCACTGAGGCTGTCAGTGGGACCAACAAAACGACCACGGACTCAACGATGCATACTGTACCTCCTCCTCCTGCCACTGTTCCTTCATAGCCAGGCATGCTGTCAAACATGCCAGCTGGAGGAGCGCTGGGGCCCTGGAACTCAGCTGCGGGTGGGGCGAACATAGCTAAAACAAACCAGAAAAACCAGTTCAGCCAAACGAAATGGATGCAGACTTTGACAAGGTTAAATCACGTGAAATTTTCATGCATTACACAAATGACTAGCCTTTAAAACACAATCTGTTAGAGACTCTACTATCCTCACTTTATCATTTCAGAAAATCCAGCTGAAATCTCGGATTGTGGCATGTTTCAACATGACAACACCATAAGACAGTGTAGTAAATGTGTGATTTACTGTACCTTGCCCCTCCATGTTATTATCCATTCTGAGATGTTTTACACCTACACTAAAGACTGACAGGTCGGGTTTGATCCTTTAACAACCTCTATAAACTTCTGTAAAAGTCGCAGCACTCACAACACCTCAGAGCTGCCGTAGAGAAGCACACCTCACATTACCTGTGCGTCAAGATGACGTACTCTGATGTGTGTGCAGATGCCTCTACTGCGGAAGTGGGCAACACTTGTAACACTTTTAATTCTGTGCATCCATGTAATAACGAAATTGGTCAAGATTCAGTGCTAAAACGTGTAGTTAAACATTACCAGGTCCCCCCGTTGCTGCTGGAACATAACCAGAATTGGCCGCTCCATAGGTTGTGCTCGGTTGACTGTAAGAGAAACGAAAGTTAAGGCCAAGATAGGAAAAAAAAAAGTGCGCTACAATTAGTTTGGAATCAAATACGCAGTAACGTTAAGCGACACTCACTTCATAATAGGCTGATACTCCATTTCAACGTGATGGACAACAGCAGAGAGGAAATAAAGCAGAAACGCCACCGAAAGTCATGAGGCTTTCACCCACACAGCAGTTTATCACCAATCATGTGACAGAAAAAAAACGCGGATTATTTACCTTTTATCACACCCACCCACAGTTGGTGTCAATCAGTCACTTCCTATAAACTGTTTGGTTTGAGGACTTGCGAGTCACAAGTGTATAACGAGAATTAGACGCGCTAAGTGCAGCGAAGCGTCTCCAGGAAGTGCGCACAAATCCGTTATACATGGCAGATGTGAGGTGTGGGCTTTAAACATGTTTTTTGTTCCATCACTTGATTTATAGTAAGCGTCGCTTACAACATGTGTGACGTTAATACAATAGCAGAAAACAATTCATCATAATTAAATAAAGATAACATAAAAGACTATAAGTTGGATATACTCAAAATACTTTCTAAATTCAATCATGAAAAGTTTGAACAATGGGCGGCACCTCTAGGTTTCGATAAACTACAGTACCCATAAGCCTTTGCAACACCCTCGGAAGTCCTTTTCTTTCCTTCCGCCGTTGCCGAAGTCCCTTTTGGATTTACATCGGCGGGTGAGTCGACACAATCTATGTTAATCCACGCAATTTAGGACGTTATTTGATCATCCTGTCACGGATTATCAATAATAGTTGTTCAATTGATATGTGATCATTAAAATTGACCATTTAATCACCTCGTACCTTCTGTAAAGTGTCTTTGTGGAGCGAGGTGCTGTTGCTAAAGCTGCGCTCTCCCGGTGAAGCGGGGTTTGTAGTGTTCAGTAAAGGCCTGCTGTACAACGTGCTTTACAGATAAACGTGGTGAAATAAGATCAAACAGTCCTCAACATTTTACACGTCTGAACGATATATTTATGTACATGTTGAAGTGGAATGCTTGACTACATTGACTTCATTGACTTCACTGCAGAAGCTAACGTTAGCTAGCCGACGTTGGTCGACACGTTTACGTTAAGGCTCATTCCGCTGAAAAGTAGAAGCACACCTGGTTCAGTCGCTGGCTCAGTGATGGTTTTGTCAATAAGAGTTAATGTCTATAATTGCGGCAGTGAGGTAACATAGTATCAGAAGCTTCAAGAGTTGTAATGTTGCTGCTCGCTCTTGTAGTTTGCTCACCTAGCAATAAATGCTAACGTTAACCATGTAGCACGTTGTATTGAGGTGCTGCAATACTAGAGCTGACATAATCATGCAAAGATGGTTGTAAACTTACTCTTTGTTCTGTGTTTCTGTCCTCAGTCACCATGGCAGCCCTCAGGCCCCTAACAAAGCCCAAGATTGTCAAAAAGAGAACCAAGAAGTTCATTCGCCACCAGTCTGACCGATATGTCAAGATTGCGGTAAGAGTCTGCATTAATACAGTCTGATTGGACCACCTGTATTTCTTCCAACATATGAGAGAGAGAACTGCACATGACAAATCAGTGAAACATCCTTTCTGTATCTCCTAACAGAAAAACTGGCGTAAGCCCAGAGGTATTGACAACAGGGTCCGCAGGCGGTTCAAGGGCCAGATGCTGATGCCCAACATCGGTTATGGTAGCAACAAGAAGACCAAGTACATGCTGCCAACTGGCTTCAAGAAGTTCCTGGTGCACAATGTCAAGGAGCTTGAGATCCTGATGATGTGTAACAAGTAAGTTGTGAATGCACTTGCTTTAAAGTAGGAAGTTAATACAAAGAAATGTTAGCACTTAACCTCACAGACTGTTATTGGTATCATGTGTACAGAGATTATGAGCTATATGCCACCTCATTACATTAGAGGTGGAATTTTGCTTGTGGTTTTAAAAGAAGGGAAAGATGTGCGACAACAGTGTTTTTCTGAGAAAAAGGTCCTGGTTATTAGGAAAAGATCCTTGGCTATATTGTAAATGAGATCTCCACCTCAGTATATATCAGTCTAATTAAAGGTTGAATGAATAATCCAGACTACAGCTGCATATTACATATAACATTTCAATCAACTATTCCTCTCACTTTTATTGCAATCTTATCAGCTATTTGGTCTAGTGATCAAACTGCACATTCTGTTAATATAGTAATGGGTTGGTCGGTGCCATCTTATTTCTGTTCATTAAGAAAATTTGTAAATTGGCTATAATTTTTGAAATGTGGCCATTTGTGGAACAACAGATGGAGCAGCAATTCTGAGCGACATTTTGTGTTCAAGTTGTGATTTAAATGCTTGCTTGTTGCAGATATTGCACCTATCAAGCATTTGAATAAAGCTTTAAAAGAAAATATGCATTTCACATTTTGTAAAACTTGAATGGATTGATTGACCGTTAAAATGATTAGAATTTGGATTACTGGTCTTTGCTAACAGGGACATCGTCTCTGAAACTAAATCCATGACTAAACACCGTTTGGGCAAAGTGGACCCTAAACGACAGCAATATATGAACTAGTGTATGCTTGTAACAAAAGCCAGTGAGTGGGCAACAGAATAAACCTCCCGCAACATGTCAAAAACCCATTTTCATGCGGAGCCACCAACAGTGTTTATAACAGTGCAGCACTTGACATCTGTAAAGAGAACGGAAAATTCATAGTAGTATTTGCTTCATATGGAAAATATTTGGGCTTTATTAAAGTAGTAACTTGCCTGATGAGGAAGCCCAGCGTAGTTTATCTTTTTGATAGTTGGCATCACACCAACCTGATAATGACGATGCTAACTGGTCTCAGCAAGTTTTCATCTCACTATTAACCCACTGGGGTCTGAGCCATTTTTTTCCTGTTACTGGTGCCTCAACTCTCATAATATATAAATATTTGTATAAATTCAGTGTTGTAAATTACAAGCAAGTAATATCATGTTTTTCAGCACAACATAGGCTATTTGAATATGTATGCTGCAGTGATGTCACATGACAGAAGTTATAAGACCAAGAAGACAAAAGGAAAAAGTCAAATTTGAAATTTTCAACATTTTGTCCATTTTCCACAAAAACAAATTATGTGCAAATGATTACCATCTTCACATTTGTAGACCAAGGCCTCGGATGAAAAACAAACATAAAATAAATAAAATCTCTATTCATAAAGTCTGTATTACACAGAAAAACAGAATTATTTGTGATTGGATGAGGGAGTCAACATGGCTGTCAGCGACCAAAACAATAGTTTATACAGTCGATATTAGACAAGTACATAAAACCTAAAATTATTGCTTTTATAATTTTTTGAAAGCGTCAAATAGTGGGTCCTTGATGTCTTATCAAGTCTCTGGATGGATTATAAGAACAAGTGATAGCTTGTTATAACAGAACAGTGCTCTACAGGGCAGTTTTTAAAGTCTCTACATACAGCTGTTACAGAGATATTCTAAAAATAGTTATTAGAGTACTTATGTGTCGTATACAACATCGTTAACCTCATGGGGTTAAAGCAGTTCTCAGGGCATATTTTCATTCATGCAATGTTAGATTGGAGCTGTGAAAAGATGAAGATGCTAGTCAAAATCTTCCTCATGTTCCCAAATACTGTAGTGACACTGATGCAATCTGTTACACAAATCATTTAGGAATTTCCTGTCCAGGAATCTCCTTTTGATATTCTTTTTGCATTCTGTGAACTTTAAACCTGTGGAAGTGGTGTTAATCGTAGCGCTCACAGGTTTCAGAGACAGTTTGTGTTTTCATCTTGTCAGTTTATTTTAAACCAGAAAATCAAATATGAAGAACAGAGGAGCTGTTAGAGTAGCAGGCAGCAGCTACTGTGACTTAGTTTTTAAGCCCAAGACATCCGTCAGTTAAACAAGAAGCAAGCACAGCTGAAAGCTTTGCCCTGTAAATGTTGCATTTGCATCATCTTGCTAATTTTTTGCTCCTTTAGATTGATCCCTGATTCCACTTTCTTAATCTCAGAAACAATTCACTCTGAATTTAGACCCACAAAATCAGACTCTCCAGTGTCCAGCTAGTTTCAGAGAGGGAGTTAAATGGATCTGCTTTTTAAAAAAAAAAAAAGTATTGATTGTAGCTAAATGCTAAAAGAACTTCAGCAGTTCAGGAGGACAGGGTGAAGGACAGAGTATTTGATTCAAAAGGTGTAAACTTTTCAGCCAGTGTGATGTTATTGGGTCTGTAACAAGCGCTCTACAACAGCTTATGCTTGCAACCTTGCCCATGCTTTGTACTGTCACACCACAGTGAGTGAGCACATTATGTACTGATTGCACCTTAATATCTTACAATTTTGGAAATTGGCAAAAAGAGCATTAAAAGTGAAACAATCTCTTGAGACATTTATTGACTGTATTTCCAGGGAGATGTTTGACTTTTCCCGTCTATCTATTGAAAGCCGCATTTATCCGTCATTGAGCTGCCAGTTACTATTATTGCACGTAGATCCATGGAAATGGCAGTTTGCTTAATGAGGTTATATTTTATCACTTGGATGCAATATAGCATGCAAAATCTAATCAGCTCAAGATAAAGAAAAGCCAGATTTAAGCTAAAATTCTGCTCACTAAGCTTCTTTGTGGACTAGTTTCAGTCATTAATCCGTCAATGAATCTATTTGACCCCAGATTTGGTGACAGTGATTTTAGCTTGATGACTTTTTGTTTGTTTGTTTGTTTGTATTGCAAAGTGGTCATTTCTGAATCAATAGTTCAGAGAACAAGTTTCGTATTGATGGTAATCTGCCCTTTTTTTCAACTTTTGAATGAATCTTTTGAATAAGTGGGGAGGTTCAACAAATTCAGTCATTAAGTAACTATTATTTTAATTGGGCATTGTTTCTCTGGAAGCATAAAGCTAAAAATACTATGGATGAAACATTTTCCATCTCCAAAGGTTTTTCTGTCTGTAGTTTGTTACATTGTCCTCAGTATTTGTCATTGGTTGCATGATTGGGTTAGGTTGGGTTCTTTAGGTTGTATGTTTTTACTTTAGATGTCATGTCCTCCCTCCACTGGAATGTTTTAAGAAATACTGAAAACTCAGTGTGGCTTAATCTAATGGAGAAAAATAGTGATTATTAACATGATTGTTCCTGTACTGTGCATTTAAATATTAAAATATTCTTGTTTCTAACATTCAGGAGCGATTGTCTCAAATTAAAATTCCCTGCCACAGCTACTAGAAATTACTAAGTTTTTGCTACATGAAACCAAAGCTGCTGCAATGCTTGAGCTAATTTGACAAGGTGACTGTATACTTATTAAATTAGTCTAAGGAGCACAGTCATTTGGTTAATGACTTAAAATATCAGAAGTGTAGGTTTATTTTGGATTCTGATGTTCTTGTCCTGAATGTTAAATTGACATTGAGGTGTTTTTAACGTTGTTTTGATTGCAGCCCAATCTGTCACTCTGGCGACATTTCAGTTAAAAATGTCTTGTCATTAATCTAGCCCCTCTCTCTCTCTGTCTCTCTGTAGGACTCACTGTGCTGAAATTGCCCACAACGTCTCCTCCAAGAACAGGAAGCTGATCGTGGAGAGGGCAGCTCAGCTGGCCATCAAGATCACCAACCCCAACGCCAGGCTCAGGAGCGAGGAGAACGAATAAAGTGGTTATTCAAAATAAACAATTTAAAAAGGAAAAACCTGTCTGATGGATTATTTTTATGCATTAATTGTTTGTTTGCAGCGGTCCTACACAGGTCTGGAAAATTGTTTAATGTGTTGAAGATTTAAATTAAGTTTACAACAGACTTGAAATAATTTTACAGGAGAAAGGCCATTTCCAGTTTTAGATTTAGTTGGTGGTTTGTTAGATGAGTTAAATGTGAGGCACAAAAACTTGAAATTGTCCTCTGCTGTTGGGGAATTTAAGTGAAGATTAGTTGTCCCAGGGAACCAATTACATACAGATTTTTTTTAAAAAGTCATGCTGTGACTTCACACATCAAATTTTCCCATATGCCTGATAATAAGTAGCAATGGCATTATATCAAAACAAGTTAACCTCTGACTGTCATACAAACTGGTATGGTGACTGGTGGAGGGAGATTTAATTTTAAAAGTCTGTCTGAACAGGTGTTGGAGTGACCAGGGAGTTAAAAATGGGTGGGTCATTTGGGGCACAATACTCAGCTATTTTTATATCGCTGGCATCAAAACAGCGAAGGAAGGCTCCCACACGAGTTGGCGTCTGCTCCGATGGCTACGGAGCTGGTTGTGTTCTCCCTCGGGTAAATGGGGCTATTCCTCACTTCCTTCCAGACGACTGGATACTGGAGCAGAATAATAGGAGCAAGATGCCTGAAGAAGAGTGATGACCCGCATCATAAATGGACGAGGCCGCATAACTTTGTATAAACACTGTTTTCCTCCCGAGATGTGAACCGGGGTAGCTTTTGAAAGAATATATGCTTTCACGGTCTGTAAGGCTTTTTGCAGTCAAAGAACATCCTGAACTCAATTCTGTTTGTTTTTAAATCAGCTTTTTGGGATTTTAGGAAATCACTCTGAGAGCAGGCACCAAATACAAATAACGGCATGTTTTAAAGTATTGAAATAGTAAAATTAACCAGTGCTGGGTGTTAAATACAAGGATCATCATTTATTCAAAAGTTTCAAATATAACCCTACTCCAAGTCTACAGTTGTTTTTAAAACCAATCCACAGCTACATGATTGACAAGCTTTGAGTTATTCTGTGAGGTATCCAGAAATTTGGTACTGCACTTCCATTAAAGGATATGGGAGGAAATTTTCTATATATTTTTTTGTTTATTGTCAGCAAATGCAGAGCCAAACCAACAATGAATTGATCTATTTACAAGTGTGTGTATCCAGTGTGTTTCTTGTGCTACACTTCAGTGTGCTTCTTGTGCTACACTTCACAACCTCAAAGAACTTCAGAACTTTAGTCAAAGTAAAAAAGTACAAAGTCAAGACATATCAAGCTTTGGATATGCATACAATAGTAAGTAGGATCAGTTCATTGGTTTGATGTGTGCAAGAGATTTGTTGACAAAAAGGAAAAATATAGAAAATCAGCCTTGTCCTTTAGTTTGGGCACTTGTAAGAGGCAGTTAAATATGGTCAAAATTAATGCAGCCGAGGCAGAGACATCCTAACTTTAAGTGCCCTGTATGGATCTGGACCATACACTTCCCATAATGAAACTTCACAATATCTTTGGTTAAACCTTCCCTGACTGGTGGATGTCTATGTGTTTCGAATTCAGTACAGTAAGTTCATAACACAGGCTTTCTGTTAAAGACTTGAGGACTCTGGCCCAATGCTGCGTTCATGTCATATCTGAGTTATAGTAATTGTGAAATTCCAACTTGTAAATAGTCATAATTATGACTGGGAAACTCATTTTTCTCTGAAAGCATTGATGTATCCAACTTGGCGCTTCATAATACAGAAGTACTGGAAAATGTTGTAAATAGAAACACCTCACCTCAACCAAAGTCCGTCATTCATGGTGGTTAAACCCAAACTTAATGGATTTAGTGTTGTTTTATGTTGTCTTTCCCATCAATCCCATATGACATGAGCCCAGCACAATCCAACATAACCTTGATGACATCATCAGGGTTATTTTATTACTGACTGAGATCTCCCTTAAAATCCAAAGAGCACATTATACGACTGTTTTCATCAGCTGAGTAGTACTAACTATAACTAGTACACTGACCTTGATGTGTAAAATTGGTGAAGTGTCCCTTTAAATATCATACTGTATAACTGTATAAGATTAGAGCAGAGTAAACCATGAGTGGGTTCATATTGTGAGTCCTTGACAATTGTGAAGAAGCCAGATCAGTCTCCTCTAAGAGTACCAGCATGTTTTGATAAATCCTCACCTGACACGCTCATGTAATAACCTGTTATATCAATAGATTAGATAGATTATCAACAGTCATTGCCTTAAAATGGCCAGCTCAGACTGTATATGGTTTTTGCAATGTTAAGAGGTGGCTCCCTGCAGAGAAAGTTTCCATTGCATTCTGGCAGACAAGCTGTGCCCCACAGCCCTGAGTCCTCTGCCATCTGTTCCTGTAAAACTGACATTGCTGGAGATGCAAAAACACAACATTTATTTAGCCAGTCAGCTTGTGGCTGTTTGGATGTGGAAGTGAGTAACTCAGGATGGTTGGAAAGAAACGCACACAGTGTTGGATCTGAGTATTTCCTCCTTTCTTTTAAAAAAAAAAAAACTGCACCTGCTTCTGGAGTGGCTTGGAAGAGTCACCTGAGAGGACTGGAAGTTCTCCAGAGAGGGAGGAGAACATGAGAACAGCGGGACAGGCAGAGACCGCAATGTCTAAGAGATGGTGACAGTGTCAGGAAGAGGACAGTCAGAAAAATGAACATGTCAGCAAGGGTAGTATTTGGAAAGGGGCGCCTCACTCCCAAGCAGCTCTCCTTCGCTTTTCCTCAGACAGATTCCCTGAGGAAAGGCAGCCGTTCTTCAGGAGGAAAGAGGAGGATGTTCTCTTTTTCTCTCAGATGTCGAATGGGCATCATCAGAGGAAGAACCAAAGGTAAAGACTACAGGAAATATATGTAATATATTCAGTTGACATCTTAAATATTGTAAAACAAAATATGTGAGACTTGGAGGTTTTACTTGCTTGCCAGTTTATCCAGAGTTGTAAGTGTTAACGCAGTTTAGACTTTAACAAGTTTATCTGTAAGTCATTCTGCTAACAGGCACCAAGTTATGTACTGCCTTTTAAAATGTAATGTAATTTAAATGTAAAAATGTTTGTATATCTACAGCAGGCCTGATAAACTTAGCATTTTCTGGACTAAAATCAGGGCTTTTGACCAACCTTAAAGGTGAACACTAACACATGACTGACGAATGCTTTGCCTCTGGCTCTTTTTTTTTTTTCCTTGTCACACTGATCTGCTCTGGCTGACAAGTGAATTAGTCATTGTGCTTTTCATATCTCCACTTGTAACTGGGTCTGATCACCATAAGATGGCAGTGTGGTCAGTTTGATCGATGAGCTGGTCGAGATTCAGGCCCTCCTGCTTAAAACGGCCACATTTAGTCTATGTGAAAAGAAAAATATCGACTATTTTCAAGAGGATTGGTTTTTATAATAATATTGGAGTCATTTACAAACCATGACGAAAGACAGATATCCTCCTAAGAGTCCTGCAGCTTTTGAGTTTTTTTCTACCTTTCTTTGTTTCTTTTTTGTTTGAGGATTAAGCATTCCCAACCTCTTTTTATGCCAAAACCCTGCTTTCCTAAACTAATCATTTCATTATCACTCACCCTACATCAATAACGCTGATTTCTGGTGTTGAGGAAATGCAAAAGTGTCCATTTTTTATTATAAGCCAACGTTTGCCACCCTGTTCCCAGAGGTTTTTATCAGTCCAGCACACTGCTCCGTCTCCCAATTCTCTTTATTCTGTTGGAAATTAATTAGTCTCGCTCTGAAAGACTATGCTCGCTCACATTGTAAATGGGGTATTAAGGACAAAAGTCTCGGAGGAAATTATCTACACCGAAGAGCATTGTGTCCACTGGAACAGCTTACTAATTAGGCTCCACGCAACAGCGGGTAGAAGCTGTTTGTTTGTAGTCACCACACATCTGTAAAAAAAAAAAAAAAAAGTCAGTTGTAGAATGAGTTTCTGAAGAAGCTGTTGTGTGTTGTGTTATGGTGTGATTATGCGTGCTCTCCTTGCTGTTTTCTTTTCCTCCAAAAAAGTCTCAGCGATGACAACAATTTGTCCGCAGTGACCAAAACAAAAGAGGTGGACGGGGTTCAGAGGGGCTGCCAGTGAGGCTGGAGGAGGGTGTTATATGTCAGAGGTGGTGGGGGTCAGGAAGCGGCAGGCGTCGAGGATTATGTGTGCACGACAAATGGTCAGACAGGTGTGGCAATGGTGCAGGCAGCAGACCCTTTAGTCTGTCTGTGTTTGGGTGGAAGGACCTCAGAGGGGCCTGAGATTAGCAGAGGGTAAACTTGAGACGTCAGACTTTAGAACAAATCCATTTAATTTTCACTAACTCATTCCTTTTATTTCTACAATCTGATGAGAAGTAGAATCTGTCACCACAGCCCCGCGCTCGACAACTGCACGGCATCTCTATGAGTAACATTTCAACTGCTAGACAGCCTCTCACACAGGCAGCTGCTCTGCACAGGAATTTTGCATATGCATTTGTCATTATGCGCTCATGTGTTTGTGTGTATGTATGTGTGAGAGACAGAGATAATAGCATTGTGCTGATAAAAGCTCTGGTGCAGAGTCTATGTGAGAAAAACGTGACTGCTTGTATCCTGACACTGTGCGGGGCTGAATCTGACAATGAATGTGCAGGTGGTGTTAATTGTGGAGAGAGTTGAGTGTGTGGTGTGTGTGTGTGTGTATGTGTGTGTGCAGTTTTGTCGTGTCTAATCTCTGTATGTGGGTGGGTGGGTTTGAGGATGTGCATATGAAGGGTGTTTGACTGGGTTGGAAATGAGTAAAGAGAGAGAGTGTGTGTGTGTGTGTGTGTGTGTGTGTAGGGGGAGGGAGTGACTATCGTGTGTGCCTGCCTCACTGAACCCCTCTGGCAGAGGGAGAGAGAGAGAGAGAGAGAAAGAGAGAGAGAGAGAGAGAGAGAGCGAACACACTCACTCTAGCTCTGTATGAGAGGGAAGGGTTATGTGTGAGCTCATGTGAGTGTATGAAAAGGGAATGATAAATGCTCTGGAAAAGGACGAACGATTAGTAAAAAACAGCTCATAAAATAACGGAGCCACAGCAAGATGGAAAGAAAAGGACATGAACACATGATTTTCCTGCTTTGGATTTTATAGAAAAACAGAGCTTAGTAGATTCATATTTTGAAGAAGAAACATCTTTTTTTTTTTTTTTGGTCTCCAAGTTTAAATAGAAGGGACCATCTGAGGATCAGCCCCTCTGGAGCTCCAGACTTCACTGGGTTTTTACAAGCAGGGATAAAAGGTTAAGGGAATGCTGGAGTTAGGGCAAAAAGGAATGGAGAAAGGAAGATGGTGTCACTGTGTTATATGAGCGGGTGAGACTCTTTTCCTCAGGTGGAAGGCTCAGCTCTCTGCCCAGTACTCAAAGATCAGCAAGGTTACTTCCTGAGGGTGGCTGCGCTGACTAAACTACAGCCATGCTGTGTGGCCTGAGGAGAGATACCAAGAACAGCATTGGTAAGAGCACCACACTTTGATCTTTACAACGCAGAGTCAGGGGGGTCAACGTGTGTGTTGTAGCTGAGGATTTGAGGCAGGAAGGGGGGGGGGGGGTCAGTGATCACCTGGATCATTTACTAACCTGTTAAGAGCTGCTTATGTCTTACATGTATAGTTCATCTGAGGGGTAGCCCTTTCCATCGTAACTGCAATCATCATCCATTTATCCTGAATACAAATGAATGTGCAGTCATTGCAGTGCATTCATAATGACAGTGATTGATTGCAAGAGATTTCAGAGTCAGTGGACTCAGCCACCAGCTCTGCATACCATCCTGCCATGTGTAATTGGGGCAGATATAGCAACATAAACTGGGTCTGGCAGGCTCCAGTGTATAAATAAAGTTTTACATCTGAAAATAGCCTTATGATTGCATTGCCATTGTCAGTGCTGCCCCCGTATTTAACCTACATTCTGGTTGGTAATGGGAAGGATGGCATACAGCGGCCTGAATTAAATCAGGAGTTAATTAACTCAGCACATATTTATGCAGGAGTGTAGAATTTTATTTTAGTCAGTGTGATGCTCCGAAGTGCTTTAGATGCAGCTCTACTGGCATCCTTGAGCCAACAACAAACTATTAACAGAGCTGACTTTTTTTTTTTTAATAGTTGCTTCATTGTTGGGGCTGTTTATTAATCAGCTCCATCCTGAGCGTAATTCTGGCTGTTAGGGTAAGTGATGGTTATTTTAAGCTGGAGGAGGATGGCTGTGGGCTGGCTTGATGGTACAGTAGCGTTCTGTCACGTGCAGCGCGTTGGGGTCTGCGTAACCCTGAGCTAATGTTGCCTTTTGACTGCAATGACAGCTGCTGGACTGTCAGGGCCCTCAGGAATCCACGTGGTTACAAGGCTTTCGCCCAACCTAATGTGTTTGTGATGTGTCACTCACTTTGTGTATGTGTGTTCGTACCTCAGAGCTACTGAACAGGATATTTGTGCAAGGATGTGTATGAAATAGTGTGAAATACCACGTTATGCAAATGTATATTCTGTACATCGCCATAATATGTAAAGCCACTATAGATATTTCTGTGGTTCAAGTCTGACTCATACAGCTGTGCGCAAAAGAAGGCTGAGTTTTCTTCTTTATTTCTTGTATCCAGGGCCTGCCTAAAGGTTTCAGGTCAGAGAAGGTTTGACAAAGGATCCATGCCTTTCAGCTGTCTAAAGGCTACATCCTCAGTTGGGCAGATGTGGAAACTTGATGAGAAGGCAGTGAGTTTGATGCCCTCCGAGCACACGCTTCCTCCAGTTCACTCGTCACAAATCAGCACAGATAAAAGAAAAAGACATGTCAGAGTAACTGAAATGTCATTTTTCTTGTCAACTTGATATACTCCCAGGCTTGGGATGTTAATTCTTACATGATGACAGAACTCATTTCTGACCTGTGGAGCACATGGAAGTAGATCCTGCTTTAGTTGACCTTTATTGGTTTACAGTTTACAGTTTAAGGGTGTTAGAGAGGAAGGTTTTAACCAGTGTTCGTACTGACTTCAGGTTGTCATGACTTAAGTTTGATGCCTGTAACGTAAGGCACTAACATGCCCCCTCCGCTCGTAAAAAGAGGACTTGGCACAGCTCTTCTTTAAGTTTGTAAGATGATGTTCAATCACCGTGCCGGACAGCTGAAAAGGTAATCCGTGGTGGACGGGATTAGAGAAGTGTCAAGTCAGTTTCCTCATCGCTGTGACTGCTGACATGCTTGTGTGGCTGTATTCAGGTTCAGATGGCCGGCTGTGGCTCTGCTAATCTAAGGCCAGCCCAGTGCTGTGTCAGAAATGGGTGTCGGAAGCAAAAAAAAAAAAAAACCCACACATTTTCCCTGCAGAGCAGATTGGACATTCCCTGGCTCTCTATAGCAGCTGCTGTAAATGACATGAAAATGATGATTTTCTCTCCATGCCCGAACAGTCCATTAACCGCATGCTGTTCCTTCAGGAAAATTCCCATGCTTTAGTAGTCGCATACATCAAGCTCGCCACAAATGTATTCTTGTGTTAAATTAATGGCTTTCAAGGGTCTTTGCTGCAGACGGAGAGGAGCTATTTTAATCTCTTGACCCTTTTATAGCGTTGTCGTGGAAACAAAGTGTAGTGACCTTCCGGGTTGCTGAGTCCAGGCTGATCACTCTGTTTCAGTTAGCTAATGCCGGACGGATGTGGCTGTTGGCTCAGTGCTGTTTCCCTCCAAGAACCCCCACATTACCCAAGGTGCAGTTCAAAGCATTAAAGTGTGGGCAGCTGTCATGATGTGGTCATGTTCACTTAGCCCTCTACTGCAGAGAGTCTCTACGTATCACCACAGTGCTTCCTAACAGCACCTCCATACCTCCCTGCTGTCTCCTCAGATGAAGGACCATACTCAAAGGGGAGCAAAGAGTCCGGGGCAACTGACCAATCATATTCCTCCCGGAGGCGCAGCCTTTCAGGTACAATACAATCAAAGCTGACTTCACATCATTTTGTGTTCTGTTTGATTCATGCTAATTCACCTGCATCCCAGAAAGAAGAAGAGTCATGCCATTTTTGACAGAGACACAGATTTTTGTTTGTGTGCACGTTCACCCGTGAGTCTTCTGCATGTTGCTTAATGCTGCACTGTTTTGAATGCTTAGATAAGGAGGAAAAAACGCTTGTATGGCATACCTGTCATTGGTACTAAACCACACTCAGTAGACTTCACGTAGAGTGATGTAACAGCACAGCACATTGTGGACCACAAGACAGAATGAGTCCTCTGATGACGCTGTATAGCCACACATCCATTAGAGTTAAGGTCAAACTCATTTTCATTCACTTATGAATACAATTTGATTTCAATTTAATTTTCAATGAGTTTCTTTTTTTATTCACGCATTGAATTTCTTTCCATTATCTGTACTGTGTGTGATATTAGTAATACTGACTCCATCCTCCTCCTCCTCATCCTCCTTCTCAACCTGCCACAAAGATTCACTCAGTATGAGAGATTTAAAGGAACAAAGAAAGGACAGGAAAGTGAGAAAATAATGTGGTTGTGTGTCAGAGAGCATTTTAGTGAGAGACTCAGGAGAGAAAGACAGCGAGAAAAGAGTCTTCCGCTGCCTCTCAGACAGGGTGATTCTTTCAAGCAGACGCTAATGCTGACTGTGGATCTGTGCCTGTGTCTGTATCTGTCAGCAGAGGAGTACCGAGGAGTGACCACGGTGGACCTGATGAAAAGGGAAGGCAGCAGCCTCGGCCTTACCATCTCCGGAGGGTCCGATAAGGACGGCAAGCCCAGAGTGTCAAACCTACGGCCAGGTGGGCTAGCTGCCAGGTGAGATCTGTGCTCGATGATGCGGTTAAAACCTGCCAACCACACCAAGCTGTCCGCACTAGTTATCCTGCTCCCACAAACGTCCACATGTTGCAAAGTTACACCAGCTCGTCCTAACTGCAGGACTGTAGGCGTTGTGTTAGATTAGCTTCATGCCAACCCTCAGAGTGTTGTACTCATAAGGGCTTGTTTGGAAGCAAAGCCCCCAACAAACCATGTAGGATGTGTCCACAACTTGAAATTTTGATATACATTTTGATATAAATTCTCAATTTTTTTCTATTTTTTCAGTTGATGTTTAAAGATCAGCTCCAGACATATAAAAATACACTGCTTTAAATAATAACTTGTGTGTGGTCTCCCCCTCCAAAAAAGCTCAATTACCTCATTAAAATTCTTGAAATGACATTTATTCCTTCTACCTCATTGAAAAAGACAGAATCTATTAATATGTATGAAAATATTTCATTGCAAAAGTTAAACTGCTGGACACAAGACTTCACTGAAACGTCCATTCTCATGTATTTGCTGCTGTTCTTAGTCTTATGTGATCGTAAATTCAGTATTTTGGTTGAACAAAACAGGCGATTTAAGGGGATCACCTTGATTTTTAGGAAACTGTGACGGACCTTTTTCACTGTTCTGGCGTAAACAATTAATCGAGAATGAAAATAATTGTTAGTTGCAGCTCTACTCTGAAGGCTTCAACCTTTCGCATTGCACTCGTATAAGTTGCACATTGGACCACAATTGGCTCCATACTAGTTGTGATGTCACAAATAATGCTTGTAAGTACACATCTGAGCACAGAGAAACTTTCCATTTTCAGCAGATGAATGTGAAAACAGCCTTCTAGTGTCAAACTCTGCACATAACATCATTCTGCACAGTGAAGCTCAAACATCCAACTGAAGGAAAAATAAGTGGGACTTTAATTCACTATATAGTAGTAATTATTCAATATAACTATATTCAATTAAACTGATTTTTCTTAACATCAACGACATGGAAAGAAAACGTAGTGGAAATTTTATGATGATTAAGCAGCGTGTGACTGAAGCTCCTGTTACACACACAAATACACACACACACACCGTATATACACACACACACACAATTTGTAATAATGACACAGCCCCTCTGAAAATGTCTCGGCCAAATATGCCATCGCTTGTCAAGTCCAAGGAGGTTTATAGACAGACACGGTGCTAATTCTTCCAAGCAGCTTGTCTTCCTACAGCTGAGTTCATGCTTGTGTGGAAGTGCTAGCTAATTTACTGGGTGGAGAGACAAGCAGGCAGACAGGAGAGAGACTGGCAGTGACAATGTGTGATAAGACTGGACCGGATGACAGGCCGGTCGACTCTGCTGGTTAAGATGTCTCTCTGTCTGCTGTCAGAACTGACTGGCAGTAGCCCAAAGGTGAGAGGGGCAAGCAGGGCAGAAAATCTATTTAATTAATTAGCCCTCCAATGAGCAGCGTGTTGACTCAGAATGTCATATGTGAGACACCATGTACAATCATCACTGTCAGTGTCTGAGGAGGAGACGCTTTCAGCCATCCAACTCCAGTATCTGGCTCTCTTTTCTACACAGCTGGCTCTGTATGTTTGTCAACATACTGCAAAGGGATTTATAATCAAATTAACATTACTGTCTGCACACACATTAACACAACAAACCTAATATTCACATCGGACAGCACTTGTTCTGTTAATGCATCAGTTTTGATTCTGCCTCATTCACACATGGGGGATCATACAGTGAAAAAAAACTTGCCAGAATTTTTAGATTAACGCCAGATTGGATGATGATCTTGTTCTTGATGGTCTGTCCATCACTTCCCACAGGAGTGACCAGCTGAATGTAGGAGACTACATCAAGTCAGTGAATGGCATCAACCTGTCAAAGCTCCGCCACGATGAGATTATCAGCCTGCTGAAGAACATCGGGGAGCGAGTCGTGCTGGAGGTGGAGTACGAGCTGCCTCCGTTCGGTAGGTGAAGCTGTACGCGATGTCTCTGATTGACGGTCTTCACCACATAGAGGAGGCCATGTGTAGAAAATGCTCAGACATGTAGAGAAAGTGCTGTTATTAAAACAAATGCTTTGTATTTTCAAATGCACAAATGTTGGAAATATGTTAATAAATAACTTATTAGTTGAGGCTGCAGATTATAAAGACCCCTGGTTTATGTCCTGGAGACATTTAACCTCTAGAGGACTCAATATCAGATTTTGGTATTTGTTAATATTCTGCCTGTAACCAAACAGACAAATCCGTGTGTAGAAAATGCTTTAGGAAGACACATGAAATATATTCTGGGTATTTTCCATCACAAGATTACAAGTTGAGGCTCCAGACAAAAATGTAGCTTTAAACCTTGAGAAACCAAATGATCAGTTTTAGGTATAAAATGCCGAGTCCACTGCACCTTCAGATGTCAAAATTTTGGTATCTCATTGGCCCTGACTTCTACATTCATCTGACTTGTTTAGACTGCAGCCTCTCTGCATGTTTGCATGTTCACTTTAATTTCCTCCCACACAGGAAGCACTGATAATAACATAATAATAACATCGGAATAAATAAAACTGGAGCTAAAATATCTAGTTTACATGTAACTGTTGTTTCAGTAGCATTTCTGTATTTGTAAAGCAGACCTGCTTTACATTTGAAACCGCGGTTACAATCTAGACGTGTTAAAAATGATCAATCATATTTAGCCCATGTTTAACCTTGACATCTAGATATCTTTCGACCTGCAAAAAAAATATATCAACAAATCAATACTTATTGGATTTCCTTGATCAAGGCCACAGAAACAGAGTTGGTCCCAGGGCGCTGCACTGCGGCTGCTCACGGCTCTTTATGTCGTTAGTATGGGACAAAAGCAGAAGATGAATTTCCACACTGAGATTAATTAAATGTATTTCCAGAATGCTTTACTCATTCTCATAATTCAACGTGACACCAAAATCAAACTTTTTAGAAAGCTCTTTACACAGACAATACTACTGTAGCTTAGTAAGATTTTAAGTAATGATTTTGTCATTTTGGATGACTTTTCTTTTTTTTGTTCCTCCCACAGTCCAGACCCCGTCAGGAGTCATAACAAAAACCATAGAGGTGTGTTTACACAAGGAGGGAAACAGCTTTGGGTTTGTCATGAGAGGTAGGTGGGTGGGAGTTTGATTGTTTTTTAAATCCTTCAGTGAAATCAATTAGCTTTAGCTTTTTGCACTGGTTTTATTTCCCTGTTTTTGTTTCTCAGGGGGCTTTCATGAGGACTGGCGCAGGTCTCGTCCTCTGGTGGTGACCTATGTCAGGCCCGGGGGTCCGGCTGACAGGTGAGGACATGGATGGATGAGTGTGTGAGTGTGTGTGTGTATACACTCCTTTAGTGTAGCTATTTATGAGCCTTGTATGCTTTTTATGCCTTATTCATGCATGAATGAGTGTGTTAGCCTTTACAAATTATTGTATTTGTTCACGCATGCGTGTTTCTATATTGTGTGGTTGTGTTTATTTAGATATACGGCCTAATGGATACGTGTTTTACTAATTGCCTTATCTTTGTCCGCAATGAAAATATTTGTCTATTACCCAAATGAAATCAGATTTATAAGAATGATGCATCTAAATTATTTAAAATCCATGTTGTCTTTATACACACATTATCATTTCTCTTGCATTAGTCTATGCTCAGGCCGCTACATGAAATTACTGCTACACATATAGCGTTTGTTATCTCCTAAGTAGAAAGGGCACTGCTCATCCCCAGGCTAATGCAACATTGCACTTTACCTCATGAAAACTGAAAGCAACCAAAACATAATTCACCATCAAAGACTTTACGGCCGTTTATCTCATTTATCCTTCATTTCACCTGGGAGGGAACCCTCATGTGGAACTGTTTAATGATGCAAGAACGCTTGTATGAGCATCTTAAGCTGGTCGCCTACGTGTTGTTTTATCTCTCTCTCTCCCTCTCATTCTGTGTTTCTCAAGAGAGGGCACTTTGAAGGCCAGCGACCGAGTATTGAGCATAGACGGGATGCCTTTAAACAGAGAGAAGCACGCTGACGCTTTGACCATGCTGATGCAGAGCGGCCAGGAAGCTCTGTTCCTGATTGAGTATGACGTCTCTGTCATGGGTGAGCACACACACAAAGGGAATATGTGGAGGCATGGTAGGGCAGCGTTGCTCTGAGGGTAAATAATGTGGCCGTTTGGCTGCGTGGAGGAGAGTGAGTGGCGGTGCTGGAGATGCCACCAGGGGAGTCACTCAGGCCCGAGAGCACACTTCCAACAGGAAAAGGGTAGATGTGTGATATTCAGTGTTTTATCGTAGTGTGTGGCTCTCTCTCCTCTCCTGAATCATGGCAGGTTCAATCTAAAACATTTTTCAAAAGTATACTACTTTTCTGAGTCCTTGCATAACCTGTAGAGTGTGCCACTCAGGACAATTTTTTTTAACATGACCTATATAAAACAAGGTTGGGCTTGAGCAGTAAACGCACATTTGACAGTGTTTCCCAAAGCCCCGGTGATGCTACACAATTAAGGGGACAAGATGACAAATAATAAACTCTTCACCACATTCAAAGCAACATATGAAAGAGGCACTCCAGCGGTTTAGTCTTGCACTTCCATAAATTTGGAGAATTCACAAGAGACAGATTAAAAAAGTATAGTCAAAATCAATGCAACAGAGATTAGATATCCTAACTTACAGCTCCAAAAGATGCTGGATCCTACATTTCCCAAAATGCATCTTGCTTGAATCTTTTCTTTAGACTCTTCCAGTCAGGTAAACTTCCATGTTTTTCAAACTCCACATCCCCAGTTTACAATGAAGCCTTTCTGTTGTAAATGTGTAACTGCCCATGCCCAGACAGAGATCACTCTGATGACATCACTATGACATCATCAGGGTTATTTCCTCAGACATGAAAAACAGCTCCTCCAGAGCCACAGCAGATGACCATTTTCAACCATTTCCATAGCCTGTAGTCATGCTCCCTGTGGCTATTAAACCGACTTTTACATGTAAAATAGGTGGAATGCTCCTTTAAGTGAACTGTTGTTAGGACACAGTACAGTAAGAAGTACATATTTGTATTAATGAAAACAGTTTTGGCGTACAGTTTTAATTTTGTTTCTGCAGCTCATTTCATCTGTTGAGTAACTAAATGCTGCAAACGTTTTCAACACATACAAAGGTGTTGCATTTTCATCTGCACCTGTTCTGATGTTGTGAAAAGGAAGAACTGCGAACACACATCAGTCTGACTGCTAAGAGTACAGAGCGAATCAAATCAAAATGTCCTCACCATTGGGTCAAAAAGTAGTGCAGGAACTCACCGCATGTCTAAAAGCCTGATTATAACCTACATTTGGTCATGGTGACTAATTTTCAAGATAACAAACTCTGCACCGGTCTGTGCAAATTAGGGCAGGTCACCAAGGACAGTTGGCACACATTATCTTTCTGTGTGTGGGAGTTTAGGATTCAGAAATCCTGACTGCTGACTGAACAAGTCAGAGAAGGCAAAATTAGGACTGCAGCTAACCTCTTTTATCGATTAATCTGCTGTTTTTTTTCTCGATTAATTGTTTTGTCTATAAAACATTTATAAAATGTTTCTTGGAGCTCACAGGGACATCTTCAAATACCCTGTTTTGTTGGGTTAACGGTCCAAAATCAAAAGATATTTAGTTTATTGTCATGTATGACACAGAAAAGCATCATATTTTTTACATTTGAGAGGCTGAAACCAGCAAATTTGGGGAATTTTTGTTTAAAAAACATACAAATAACATGTTCAAATTGCTCCATTTATTCATCCAACTGTCCAAAACCCCAATATATTCAGTTTCCTATCATATATGACAAAGGAAAGCATAAAATCCTTACATTTAAGAAGCTGGGACCAGCAAATGTTTGAAGAATACTTGCAAAATAGTTAAAATGCAAGATATTTTAGTTTGAACTGATTAACAATGTAAATCTGATCATGATGACCTCATCAATGCCAGTTTTGGGGTCTTTTCATTGTTGGTTAAGATTGTATAAGTCTTATATTGTGTTCCTGACTTGCATGCATCCAGTAAAGTAGTTGGCCTATATCATATCTGTGTGTATTATCTGTTTCAGAGGCAGTGCAGCAAGCCTCAGGCCCTCTGCTGGTGGAGATAGTGAAAGGTCCCTCTGCCAGCCTGGGGATCAGTCTCACCACAACGATATACAGGAGCAAACAAGTTATTATCATTGACAAGATAAAGGCAGCCAGCGTGGTCGAAAGGTGAAACCAACCTTTTATGTTTAATTTCTCCACAGACACTTTCCTAACAAAGACTCTCTTAATACAATCTGCCTCTGTCTCGCTCTCTCAGGTGTGGAGCGCTGCACGTAGGTGACATCCTTTTGTCTATAGACGGGACCAGCACAGAGCACTGCTCTCTGATGGAGGCCATGCAGCTTCTTGGCAACACCTCTGATGTTGTCAAACTGGAGATTCTCCCGGCTAGTCAGAGCAGACTTCCTGTCAGGCCACAAGACACAGGTATGAGACAGAAAACACAGCAAGTCTCTGTGAGGGACTGCATTGTGGAACAGAAAAGAAATTAAAGAGATGTGAGAATGACAAGTGAAAGAGGAAATGATTTGGGACAAAGCAAGTGACGCATTGAATAACACTATGCATAACTATACATCACTTTAGGGCTGCAATTAACAAGTCATTTGTCATTTATTTTTTCTACTAATTGATGAATCATATAGTGTAAATGCTCATTACAAGTTTCCAGAGCCTAATTGCTTGTTTTTGTCCGAAAAACTATCAAAAACCCCAAAGGTTTTCAATTTACAATGATATAAAACAGAAAGAAGAAGCAAATCTTCACATTTGAGAAGCTGCAACCAGAGAATGATTGAAAATTTAAACAATCAATTGTAAGAATTATTATACATTAATTTTGTGTGGATCAACCTATCAAAGGATTCAAAGGTTTAATTTGTTACATACAAAAAAAATATGTGTGGTAAAATGCAGGGCAGTATATTCTTAAGTCTTAATACTAGTGTGTAATGAATAATAATCAGAGTAAAAGTAAAAATTAGAAACAAGAAATATGAGGGATAAAAATTCATAGATACCAAACTATAAATATATGGAATATAAGTACTATTCATAATATTACGTGTACATTGGTCCGGTATGTAGGTTTGCTGTGCAGTTTTTCAGTAAGAAATGCAAAATGAGCATTTTTCAAGAGAGGAGCTGACGGTGAAATATGCAAATTTTCAATATGCCAAGAATTCACAGAGGACAATGTCGATTGATTGACTAATCGTTTCAACAGTACATCATTTAAATCTTTATAAGCAGTTTCTGTTTGTAGATTGAGTGAATAAACAGTAGACCGATTGGAGGTCCAGCATGTTGTCTACACCGTATGTATTGTGGCCGCTCTTAGTTATTTTACCTACAGCTGTAAAGAGCCTGGCTGCCTCCCAGCTGCCTTCTTCCATGTACTGTGAATCAGCCTCTGCGTGCGTGCGTGCGCGTGCGTATTTGTGCTGCCGGACACAATCCCTCTGCCTTCGGGTACACGCTCAGCCTCTTATGCATCCCAACGAGCAACACACACACAGACTCACGCATAAACACACACAGTTTCTCTGTCAGAGATCATGTTCGTGCCATGTTCTGTCTTACGACTTATTTCTGGGTCAGCTGCTGCAGGGGCTCCTTAACATGTGAGCATGGGAAGAATCATAGAACATGACAAAGAGAAATAAGATGCCGTTTAGTCTCCTTTCGGGTCACTGAATTGTTTTTCTACACTTTTTCTTTGTCCCTTGTTCATATTTGCGTGGTCCAGTCTGCAGCACTGCACTTTTACTCTGTCATCTGTGTTTTGTTTTATGTAATGATGTAGTTTTCATCAGTTTCGTCTGATTTATATAGAAGTTATTTCTCTGAATACTTTAATATCCCAATAAATTGTTTCTACTTAGTGAAATACTTGAGCTGTTGTGGCTCCTGTTGACTGTCTCAATTCAAAGTGCAGCACAGGCGTCACTTCTATAATTTTGTTTGTCTTCTGAAATTTCAAGAGAATAGTGATTCTTGATTAAGGCGCCATGACGTTATGATGAGACCATATTTTCACAGCTTCTTTTACCCCCCAGGATGAGGCGTGATTATAAGATGCAATTTGTCTAATCTCCTCTGGGGATTTAATAAGACTGATATGGCCACTAAGAGATTAGGAGTTAATGTTTCTTTCCACCAGTGTAGATCGAAAACACCATTTCTTGGAGAGCTTCCCCAAGGTGAGCTTAGTATAAGCCGCCAGAGCTTTACAGGTTTGATTGAGTCCGATAGAAACTGGTTCTCCAAAATAGGACAGAGGTTCTCCTGCATGTATTCTGATTACACACGGCTGGATTTAACCAGGTTCCCTGAATGTGGCAAAACATCCCAGGCGCTACTGCAGCCCTCCATGTATTCAGCAAATCCTCCATCCATGTGAGCAAGTTGACACAGATTAGACCCCTGCAAATGAAACAGCATGGATTACTGTCACATGTAACGGTCGGCGACAAATTTAGCTTCATGAATCTGTAAAGGGAAGTTAATTATTGAGGTGTGTGTCATACAGTAGGTCAGTTGTTTCCCTTTGAATGCTTCATAGATGTTTGACAGAATGAAATGACGCCTTTCAGAATTAACAACAATCTGTGCCCTCTATTTCCCGCAAAGCAGGAAAAGTCAACAGAAATACTAAAAAAAAAAAAACCCCACATGAATATGAATCAAGAAAAAGATTAAATTAAAAACACATTTAGACCAAAATATCTGCCAATCAGATTCAGAGACAGACATGCTGCCTCATCAGCAATCAAGCATTCAGCTGTGCCCAATCAAGGTCAAGCCACATGTTTCCTAACAGCCAGTATCACTTCCTGCTGTAAGACAACAACATCATGCCCAGCGATCAACTTACTCAGACTGTTTTTGCGCCTTTGGGTTCTTTTGAAAATGAAATTATAAAAATGATCTCCGGTTTGCACTCAGCTTTTTGGAAGCTTGCTAGTAAAAGTAAGATCCTGTGTTTTTTAGACCCTTCACCACGTCCCATCTGTGTGTCTAACTGATTCTCAGATGCTCATCAAAATACATTAAACCACAGGATTGAATCTAGCGTACCATGACGAAAACATTAAATATCAATTTCTCCGCAGTGAATTATCCTCCAGGCAATGTGTGGTGTGGTACAAATTTAGACATGGGAATGAAAGCGTAATTTCATGGGTAGAATTTAGGAAAAGTGCACAACGGAGGAACGGGTCTGGTTTACATAATGGATGTGTTTTCCTCTTTACCTCTGCAGTAAAAGTGCAGAAGAGCAACCATCATCACTGGGATCAAAGCAGCAACTACTGCCATCCCCCACATGCCAGCCACAGCAAGACATGGAGCAGCCCAAGCCACCCACACAACCAGCAGGACCACTGCAAATGTAAGTTATCACTTGTGACAGCACTGCTGCTGGCGAGACACCAAAGCAGGAGCCTTTTCTTCAGCACGTTTGTTAAATCTATTTCCAGGAGATTTACTTCAACATCCATTACTACATTACTCTCTTTTGCTGCATATTCCCATGAGTGTGTGCTAATGCTGTTGCCGCTGCTGTGGATGTGTATAAAAAGTCATGATGTTTTCATGGGAGGATTTGGTTTGGTGTGCTCTCACTGTACCAGCATTTTGATAAGTGTAGTGCTATGTCTTCTTTCAGCTCTGGTGAGTGGTGGCTTCTCCCCTTCCTCCACAGCCACCTCAGGCTTCAGCAGCCAGGGTAGCAACACACTGCCCTGCCCCGTCCCTCCGATCGCTCCCACCAGCCCCCGCAGCTCGACTGGCAAGAGGAGGACCAGGAAGAAGGACCACAAGAGCTCATGTATGACAACTTGCTCTTCTTCTATTTTTTTTTCACATTAAAAGGTGTCAGTTCAGCCACCACATTACAGTGAAACATATTTCCTCATTTAAACCTAATTGAATCAACCACTGCAGATAATTTGAGTTTTATCTACTGAGTGTGAGATTTCTGCCTTCACCTTAATACAATAGAGGTGAAAGACATTCAACTGTAATCCAACCTGCAACACCTTTCTCTAATACTTTTTTTGTAGTTTGATATGGACATTTATACAATCATACATACTTGTAGGGGTATATATACACAGACAGGTGCCTCCAGAACAGCTTCAATGTGCCTTGGCACTGATTCTGCAAGTCTCTGAACTCGACCAGAAGGATGAACACCATTCTTCAAAAAGATATTATCTCATTTTGTGTTTTGATGACGGTGGTGGAGAGCGCTGTCTAACACGTCAGTCCAAAACCTCCCATAGGTCTTCAATTGGGTTGAGATCTGGTGACTGCAGAGGCCATAGCATATGATTCACATCATTTTTATACTTATCAAACCAGTCAATGACCCCTTGTGCCCTATGGATGGGGGCATTGTCATCCTGGTAGAGATCACTCCCATCAGGATAGAAATGTTTCATCATAGGATAAAAATGATCAATCAGAACAACTTTGTATTCAGATCTGTGCCGGTTTTTCCTTTAATTTGTCACTCATCTGTATGTATCAATAAGCTTAAAAGAAAAGCAATAAATGTAATAATTGTTCAAACAAGATCATCCAGAGAATTTATAGGAACTATTTGTTCGGTAGAACTTGAAAGCAAACACTGAAAAATCTGTGGATTATCCAGAGGATATTGTTTCTGCCAAGAGATATTTTTATGTAATTCTAAGTTTTTTATTAACTTTTCAAATACATGAAAAATTACAGTAAATTAACAAAGAATGGACATAAGTAAAATAAGACAAACCAATAAACTGCAGGAAAAGGACACAAAGTACAAATATAATACAACATAAATGACATATCACATTTTCTTTATAAAATATAAAATATTCCTATTATGTCTTTATACATTTAAAAATGAGACTAGGCGTCATAAAACCTTTGTTGGTAATTATTTGTCCTTGCGATTAGAGATTCAAAAGAGGCAATGTCTGTCACTGATTTGAATAATTCAGCAAAATCAGGTTTTGCCCGACTCTTCCGATGGAGAGGCCTGTTTCCTATTAAACACATTCTGGCAGTAGTTTATTCAGCCACCCTCCAATAACCTTGATGACCTGTGTCCAAAAAGGAGAAACAAACGAACATTCTCACATTAAATGAGGAATGGTACCAGCCATGCCTTTTTCCTGGAGTCCCACTCTTTCAAATTTAATTTTGTTGTATGATAATACCTGTGTATAATTTTGTTTTTAGTGTGCATCTCTCCCTCTTCTATGTTTGAATTCAGATCTCTTTCCCTGTTTTCTGCAAAGAGATACTGTTGTAAGCTGTAAGCATCACAAAAGAAATTCCATTCAACTCCATTGCATTGAGTGCGGGCAGAAACCTCAAAACCCAGAAAAGCTATCTAAAGGGCTTGATATCAGAGGAGGTTAAGTGAGAAAATATGTTTTGTTGTAAATTGAGTGAACTATCCCTTTAACATGTTTTGCAGCGCTGTTTAAACACCTTTCCCTCCCGTTTGACCCCCCCCAGTGTGTGAACAGATTTGACTGATCACTGACGTAAACGTGACTGACATAAACACTGATAAGTGACTCATTCCCTTTCCACTCTCATTCCGTCTCTGTGGGTGCATGTCTCTTCCTCTCGCCCTCCTCCATTTTTTGTCTCCCACAATCCCTCTCTTGCTCCATTTATCTGCCACATTTCCACTAATATCTCCCTCTGTTGTGTCCCTCCCTCCCTCGCTCTCCCTCAGTATCTCTGGCATCCAGTTCTGTTGGCCCAGGGGGGCAGGTTTTTCATGTGGAAACAAGCGAAGTCGTCCTGAGGGGGGATCCGCTCACAGGTTTTGGGATCCAGCTGCAGGGGGGTGTCTTTGCTACAGAAACCCTGTCTGCTCCCCCAGTCGTCCGCTTTATTGAGCCCGACAGCCCAGCTGAGAGGTAACGCGCTGAGACACCTAACGAGTAAACAAATATCATATACTGAGTCACCTTGAACTTGGAGGCCCGAGTGCTAATCATTCAGCTTGGCAATGAAACACCACATGTGGAAAAAAAGGGCTAATTTTAGCTTGGTGTCTAAATGACTGTTTATTCTGAAGGCAGGAGCATTAGCGCTGCATTTCTCTAATGCAGTGGTCCCCAAACTGGAGGTCTGGACCCACAGGAAGGGATGATTAACAGAAGAGGAAAGCAGAAAAAACATGTTTCTGCTACACAAAACTTTCCTTTAATCTTTGAATTTTATGCTTTGTCTCCATCAATGATTTAGATAAAACAAAGACAAAAAACTCTTGGGTTGTACTGGTCACAGCTGGTAGACACATTTAATTGGTGACGAGGGGTCACAAGTGGATATTGCTTCACTGTAAAAGATTAGTTCAACATTTTGGGAAATATGCTTAGTCATTAACTCATCAAGAGTGAGATGAGATGATACTGTTCTCATTTCTTTCCATTTGACATGAAGCTAAACGCTATAGGAGACAGTTTAGCGTAAAGACTGGAAATAGGGGGAAACAGCTAGACTGAGCCTTAAAGAACAGGTGCACAATTTTTCAATACTGTCTTAAAACAATAGTCAGGTGTCCAAATGAACATTGAAATAGGTTTTTCTTGCCATCATTATTCCTCCTGTTCATATTCGTCATTAGAAGATCCCTTCATAATGCACTTACAATGTAAGTGATGGGTGCCAAAATCCACAGGCCTCCTACTGTGCAAAAATGTATTTAAGTTTATCTTAGGCTAATATGAAGCTTCAGCTGTCCAGATTAGTCAAATTAAGTAGATATCTTTCAACATTATAGTCTTTTTAGTGCCAAACCCTGTTGAGCTGCGGTGGAAGTAATAGTGACAAAAAGAGGGACTTTGGCACTAAAAAGACTGTAATATTAAAAGATATCTACTTTATTTGACTAATCTGGACAGCGGAAGCTTCATATTAGCTTCAGATAAACTTTTAAATACATTTTTGCACAGCAGGAGGCTTGTGAATTTTGGCACTCATCACTTACATTGTAAGTGCATTAAGAGGGGATCTTCTAATGACCAATATGAACATTAGGAATAATTATGGTGAGAAAAACCTATTTCAATGTTCATTTTGACACTTGGCTATTGTTTTAAGACTGACTTGAAAAATTGTGAGCCTTTCCTTTAAATTCACTAATTACATGTTATATCGTTTGTTTAATTGGTACAAAGGCCAAAGTGTAAAAACAGTATGTTGTGATGTTACAAGGGATTGCACTCATCGAGGAACATCTGTGCAATCTAATGCAATCCAATACAACAGCTCTGCCATAAATTCTACTCTTACAAAACATACATTTTCAGTTTTTCAATTTTTGTTTTTTTGTTTCAGTTTTCCACTGTAGCTAACGGTCATCTAACTCTTGGCAAGAGAGCGAATAAATGTATTTCCCAAAATGTATTAAACTATGCATTTAAAGGGTCGGAAGCCATAAAAGATCAGGAACTGCTAGTCTAATGTCTGCTGATGTGTGTTGAAAGTTGTAGGAAGGGGCCACGAGAACTTTTGGACAGAGCCCAGTTAGCGGTTTCCCCCTGTTTTCACTATTTATGCTAAGCTAAGCTAATCAGCAGCTGGCTGTAGCTAACAGTCTTGGCAAGAAAGCGAATGAACTAACTTCCCAAAATGTCAAACTACACCGCTGTTCTAATGTCTGCTAATAGCCTACGTGTTTAAAATTGTAGTGCTCGTCAACTCCTGGTCATGGTAATGGTGTATTTAACCGCATTTTATTATGACTGTTATTTAAGTCCTTAGCGGGGTTTTTTTTTTTGACACATTTAGAGGAGTCTCTAGTAGTAGACACATTATCCATGGGGGCATTGATGCAGCCAGTGATGTGTTTTTTTTAATTGGGAAAGGTCCCCTATATCCTGGTATGCATTGTATTGATCAAGACTACATGTTACTGTCTAATTACCACATAGCTCTGATCAGGCTACTGTGTAGTATCTGTCCTTGTCTTGAAAGATTAATGGTGGTGTCTGTGCCGGCAGCGTTAGGGTCCTGTCCCCTGGGTCTTATAACACAATTGGTCCAGCAGCAGTTGGACAGGAGTGACTCAAATGCAGCATATGACTATGATGTTGGTGTGTCAGCCTCCACGCAAGGTTAATGAGCAGCAGCGGTTGTCAGTGAATTAATATTAGTTGACAGTGCTTCGGCATTTGCCCGCACAATTAGGGGTCTGATTATATGTGTGATGTGTGGGGTTTTTTTCTGTATGAGTGAGGTAATTTTCAAGTTCATGTAAGGTCAGTTTTATGTGTGTTTATGTCAAGTCTAGAGGCTGTTTTTAATTTTATAGATGGCATTTTAAACATCCATGTGACATGTGGTGTTAAAGTTGGTGTCAGAGTGTTACTAGAGATGTTCAGTACATGAGCAAACAAATCTTTAACACCAAATCTTCCAGCCGAACTAACCATACTGAATCATCGTTGTCACTGAAGGAGTCAGTTAGCTTTTAGCAGTGGAGCTCCACTTACTGAGTTCAGCCATGATTCACTTTCTCGTTAAGAGCTTATCAAAAGAGCACAGAAGCCTGATGGATGCAGAGCTTTTAACCGTATAAGGCCTAGTTTTGTACTGAACTGGACATAACAGCTTGAACTAGCATGAACGTACTAGTGAACTGAAGACGGAATCAGCACGAACATATGAGAGATTATGCATTTAATTACTATTGTGTACGTGATTAATTACTTTTCAACAGTAACACCAATACTGTTGTACTAAAGTGAATTGAACGATGACACAATCACCTAGCTTAGAAAAAAGTGAACAAACTACTACATAGTGATCAAGCTGATCTTTGAACTGAGCAAAACAATTCAAATCAGCAAACTAAGTCATTATATGGCTGCAACTATTATTATCATCATTATTTTCATTATCAATTAATCCTCTGTTTATGTTCTTGATTAATCATTTGATCTGTAAAACACCAAACAACTGTGAAAAATGCCCATCGTAATTTTCTAAATTTTCTTCTTGTGTGTGTGATCAACAGTACAAAAGCCAAAGAAAATGAATTTACTATACTGGAAATATTCTTACGTTTGAATTCCTGGAACCATCAAATGTTTGGGATTTTAGCTTTATAAAAAAGGACTTAATCAATTATCAGAATAGTTTGATTAATTTTCTGTCAACTTATTAATCATAGCAGCTCTAATATTTCAACCTCTAGAATCATTTCACTGAAAGCAGTGTGGGTTTCCTGAAACAGTTCATCCGTTAATCAGTTAGTTAACTGACAGAAAATTAATCACCAACGATTTTGATAATTGATTAATCAGTTGCTGGTTCCAGACTCTCAAATATGTCTGTTGTGTTTCTCAGTTTTGTATCATTACAAATTGAATATCTTTGAGTTTTTAAAACAAACTGTTTAATCTTATCACCTCAGGTTCTTGGAACTTGTGATTTAAAATACTCGCTAGTTGCAGCTCTAGTAAAATGTGATCCATTTTTTAAAAACCATCTTATTACATTTACACCTAGTTGCATTTCTTCTGAACATGTGAATTTATTTATTTTTATTGATACATAATCTGTTGTGGGGCCTTTATATCTAGTGTAAGTCTTTTCTGTGTTTTCCGGTGTGAAGGTGTGGACTGCTGCAGGTTGGAGACAGATTATTGTCCATTAATGGGATCCCAACTGAAGATGGCACTTTGGAGGAAGCCCATCAGCTGCTCAGAGACTCTGCTCTGGCCAATAAGGTCACAGTGGAGATTGAGTTTGATGTTGCAGGTATCATATACTTCAGTACATGCACTGCAGGGAAATGATTTCCTATCATACAGTCATATATCCACTATTAATAATGCATTTTTGCTTCAATTTATCTTTACTCTAAATCTCATTTAGAGTCTGTGGTTCCTAGCAGTGGCACCTTCCATGTTAAACTACCCAAGCGGAGAGGAGTGGAGCTGGGCATCACCATCAGTGGTGAGTTTGTTGGCAACAAGACATACAGCAGGGGGCGGTGTTGCTCAACACTGATGCACATATCTGCACACTTTTAATCTCATTTGAATCAATGTTCTGTGATCCATAAAACTCAAGCCTGCAAAAGCATGAGGGCACATACCTCATTACCTCTGAATAATAATGGCCTGTGCCCGCATTCATCAATACCCTTCCTCTAACTAGCTCCAGAAAAACACAAACAGGGAGATGAGTATGACCGGTGCAGCAAAATGTATCCACATATCATACATCCAAAATTAAAAACACTTTTATTTTTTCTTCTATTTTACCAGCAAGTAAGAAACCTGGCAAGCCCCTCATCATCTCTGACATCAGAAAAGGAAGCATAGCACACAGGTATGTCTCATCATCACACAGAGCTAATAATTTCTTGTTTTATTGCTCTCACAGCTCTAAAACAAATAAATGTTTTTGTAAATATGAAAACTCTATTCCAGCTCTGTTTTCTGGTCTGCACGGTGGAGAGCAGCTCGCATTAGTGAGAATAATTTCTCAACAATTAGTTCAGGATGAACTAGGTTTTCTAGGTTTATGCAGGATTATTCATGAGCAAAATAAAATTGTTTTGTGAATCCACTGTGTAATGCAACGCTAATTGGATTGAGCTATCAAAACTGGATCAGTAGGGCAGAGCAGCCACATTTCAGAGGGGCTCAGTGTTGATTAGGTTGAGGGTGAGGTTACGGTCACTCCCAAGGATCCCACTGAGATACCAGGCTAATAGGATTCAGATAGTGAGTCAGGAGCAGCTCCCTGGTCCCAGTTAATCGTTGTGGTCCTCTTGCTCTTGTGTCCGGCAGAACAGGCACTCTGGAGCCTGGAGACAGGCTGCTGGCCATCGACAGTGTGCGCCTAGAGAACTGCACCATGGAGGACGCTATGCATGTCTTGCAGCAGGCCGAGGACATGGTCAAACTTCGGATACAGAAAGATGAGGACAATATTGGTACATTAATCCCTTTAAAACACCAAACATACATCCAGTATAAGCCAACTATGGTTTAAAAGCAGTACAGTGAGAACAACATGAGAAATAAAGGAGAAAATTGTTGAATAGTTCCTTTTATTTGTCCATTTGCACAAACTTTTTTGAATATTTTATCATAAATCTTATGCACAGTATTTAATATATTTCTTCATGTGATTTAGATGAGTTGGAGATGTCAGGCTCTATAATCTACACAGTTGAGCTGAAGAGATATAACGGACCACTTGGCATCACGATTTCTGGTACAGAGGAGCCCTTTGACCCCATCGTCATTTCTGGCCTTACCAAGAAAGGCCTGGCAGAGAGGTGAGAGAAGGGCAGGGGGAGAGGTGAGGAATGATAGGCCGGGGGTCAAAGTAGTTATTTGAGAAGATGGTGACACTCGCATTAGGCTGGGACCAATAGCGACTTTAGTGGAAACTTTTTTTTTTTTTTAATTTAATCAACGAGACAGTAAACAATGGCTGTCTCGTCTTTTTCTGTTACAATAAGCCTCTTTGTTTCTGTCTCAGTCAGCGTACTGGCAGCATGACAGTTTTCCTGGCTGTCCCAACTGTCGGTGCTGTCTGGTATACTCTGGTATCTCTGTCTCCTTTCCTCTCCTAACCCTGCAGGACTGGGGCCATCCATATAGGAGACAGAGTCCTGGCCATCAATGGGGTCAGTCTAAAAGGAAAGCCGCTGAGCGAGGCCATCCACCTCCTGCAGATGGCTGGAGAGTCCGTCACCCTAAAGATCAAGAAACAAGCCGACCGTATGTTGGCCGCCTCTTAATCTCATAGCAAGAAAGCAAACTTTATTTACATGAGACTTTTCAAAAAGTTATTTACAGAGGGAAAATGGAAAGCAGGAGAAAAAGACACAAAGAAATATAAAAACATATAAAAACAGAGTGTAAACCACACAAAATCTAAAATTGTATTTGTGTGTGTGGGTGGGTGGGTGGGTGGGTGGGTCTGTCATAGGACACATTTCAGACTAAAGATGAGTTAACTGGGGACAGCTTGTCCAACTGGGGACAAAAGCCGTGTCCCCAATTGGGATCAAGCTGGTTTTCGGATCAGTGGTTAAGGTTAGGGGTCAGGGGGTCAGGGGGTTAGAGGGTTAGGGTAAGTCTCAGGAAATGAATGTAAGTCTATGTAATGTCCCCAAAAGTAACCTAGGACAAAGATAAATGAAGTTGCCTACAGTACCTGGTATAAATATAATATGGTATTTACAATATTTGTATTATAGTTGTGAACTTGCACTATATGTTTTTTTGGATAAATTATAATTATTTGTTCTGCTATTGTTATTATTTAACTTATATGTTCTGGTCTATCCAGCCTGGTTGAGGTGTGGGATAGATAAGAAGGAAATGGGTACTGGGTAGGAGTGTATGGTGAGGCTTGGGGTTTTGTTTTGTGTACTGTTGCTTCTTGGTGTCTTTTTAATTTAATAAAAAAAATAGAGTAAAAGTTAAGATGAAGAAAAACTACTAATGTATTTTGGAACGTTTTTCTAAAAATGTGCATTGTTTTAGCTCTTTGCATTTTGAAAATGACCGCTTCCTTGTTGAATGCTTACTTGAGTCACTGTTTATTTCCAGAGTCCGACGGCCGACGGCGTCCGGAAAGAGAAGCTGGGTTTTTAAGTGACACAGAGGATGATCTGACAGACTCCCAGAAGACCAGTAAACACTCAGAAGTCTACTCTGCCACTGTGCCCAGTATAGATTCCGCAATGAGCTCCTGGGACGGCTCAGGGTTCGATGCGGGCTACGGTAGCCAAGGTGAGCTCCGGATGACGCTTGCTGTTTAAAAATAACTGATCGCCTTTCTTACATCGAATGAGATCAGTGGCTTTTCTCGGTTTTTCAGGGACATATCTTCACAAAACGTCTGATATATTACTCAATCCAAATGAGTGGAGGCGTACAAAGCACAGGAGCCAAACCAGTTCCAGCTCTGCAGGCCTAGTCCACCACACAGCGCTCTACGATGGGAGATTCACTGAGGATGAGTGGGACAAGATACCTAGGTAAGTGCACACACCTGCTCCTCTGGTGCAGTTTCCTTCCCATCAGTCCTTTTTTAACATCAGTGCAGCTGTAAGTGGTTTTCTTAAGTCTTTAAATCATGTTTTGTGTATAAGCAAAAAGCTTCTGTGTTTGTTTGTTTTCTCTGTTTGGGTTCCTTGACAAAAGCAAACTGCAACTGTCTGAATTTTCTTGTCATTTTTGTGTTGTATGCTGTCATGTTTTGTGCTTCTCCAAACTGTCCTTTTCTCTTCTTTCTCAGGTATTCTCTCTCTCATCTGCTTTACTAACTGCCCACGAGCTCTTTGGTGTTTCACATAGATGCATCTCTTTCTGTCACCCCTTGTCCACAACAAACGTTTCCTCAGAAAGCACCTAAAGGGCCCAAGGACACATCAGCCATATCTGTCTCCTCACACTTGACATCTTTTTTTTTTCCTGAACTTTTGTGTCACATGTTTTCAATCTTCTACTTTTTTGGGGTGACGTTACTTTTGTAAAAATTGAACGCTTTTAAAGGCTTTATCTAATCTAGCGGACTCCTCTGTGTTTGAGCGGCCACATGTGAGAGAATTTACAGTAACTCTTCATTGTGGTCCTGAGAGATTTTCAAAGGAACTCTCCATCGTGCAGCCCCAAAAACTGCATTTCCCATGCTGCTTTTGTACGCAGCACCGGCCTCGAGACTGCAGGGCTGCTCTCATGTTCTGGTTCCTGCGTTGTCATAGATTCGTCAGCCCCCCTCGTTGCCATGGCACCCTGAACCAGGAAGACAGCTTCTGGTCCCAGGCCCTGCAGGACCTCGAAACCTGTGGCCAGTCAGAGATTCTCAGGGAGCTGGAGGTAGGCCCATATTTTGTCTCCTCCCCCCTTCTGTTCCTGTTTCCTTTCCTCCCCATCTGCTTTGTCCTCTTCATGTATTCATAGGCCAGTGTCAGCCTAAATGACCATGCCAGATGAAGCATTATGATAATCGCCAGAGTGTGTAATCTGTTATTAAATCTGACAAGACAGGCAGGGCACCTGCTGCCATACTGACCGCGGAAGGCATTTGCGAAGTGCCTTGGCCTCTAATCAGGATCTGGGCACACTGAATGAGAGATTATATATGTGGGTTTTTTTGCTTGTCCAAATGGTTGTCCTTTTTCCCTTTTTTATTATATGATGATCTAATAATCCCTTTTTTATTTTGTGCTCTCACAGGCATCCATGACAGGTAGCGCTCTAAGTCTGTACCTAGAGGAGACCAAGACCAATGAGGACTCCATGTTTCAGTCTGAAATTAGTCCCATCAAGAGGGAGGGAATCCATGTCGAGTCTAAGAACAAAAGCAACCTAAACATGTCGACCGGCGCCAGAGACATTGCATCCCAGAGCAAAGGGGACCCCTCTGATATTATGTCTCCTACGACCCTGGCACTGCACAAGGTAGTTCAGCGAGGGAGTGGCTTATGGAAAAATATGGAATGAAATTGTTTCAAAACATAACATAAAAAATGAACACATAGGAAACATTTAGGCGAGAATGTGATCGTAATGATCACTCAGCTGCACTCACAGTTTGATGAACATGGTATAAACAACACTGTCCGTGGGGAATCTTCCCATTATGAAGTTTATACCTTCGTGCCTCCATTACTTGACTCACTGCACCTGTCCCAGTGGATACCTGGCCAGTCAGGACTTGCAGTGTGTATGACAAAAACATACAACACTCATTATACAGCATTATCTGAACAGGTGCTGGTGTGTGTCTATCACTGCCTTCACATGCTGTGACCCCAGTCTGAGCCTGTGTCCTTCCTGACACGTCTGTTTGGTGTCATCTGTGCATCTCACCGTGCTGTGTTTGTCTGGCTGACTGACGAGGGTAAAACTGTGTCAATAAAAACAGATTGCATCACAGTCTTGCCATGTGGAAAATAACAATGTTTTGAGTTGACACATCTTACTTGATATCATGGAAAGTCATCTTGGCTCAACATGTAGAGTCCCACCTTACAGCTGTTGTTTGGAAATGGTCAAACCTGCTGACCTTGGTGTAGGTCTGTATTCAAAGAGAAACAAAAGACAAAGATGCGTGTGACTGCAGCTACTGTAACTATTTAGTATATATAGGAAGTTGACAGTGGACACAATAGGAAAAACACAATAGACACCTGTACAATGAAGTGAAATACAACTGCTGTGCAACAATTACTCTTACGTAAGTTTGTCGGTATGGTATAAAATAACTGAACCTTACATTTTATATTATTATAGCTTCACACCGTCCAGCCCCTGTATTTTCATCTGTCCACTGAATTAAAATGCAAATAACCATGAAAACACCACTTTGCTTAGGGCAACTCCTTTTCCACTGTTTATTGTTATGATGATGTTTCCTGCACAAGTCTGGCAATACTCCACACATTCCATGGAAAGACCAAATCCAACAAAGAATTGATCTTATAAACAAGTATTGCCTGTGTAGCCTAAGCTTGACATATTTTTTTTTCTTCTGTTGTATAAACCTATAAAACTATTAAAAACTCATCAATTAGTCATAGCGTTGCACTGGGTGACATGTTCCTTCCTGTTGACTAACAAAAATATAGAGTATTGCCAGCCTTATCCATAAATGACTGAACTAGCTGTCAAAGGGGAACTTCATTAATTTTACACATCAAAATCAGTTTACTAGTCATGGAAAACTGTTTTATGATGTCCTCTGAGGCCCTGAATAAGTTTTGTCAGGTCTGAGATTCTGGGAAAAAGATGCTATTGAGTTGCATTATTTTAAGGATTGTAATTTATACTCGTACTACGGATTCAAAGTCAGGTTATCAGCCCTCTGTTGCATTAATTTTTGACCATCCCTTTTTTAAATCTGTTTCTCATGAGTCCACCTTTATGGCGGTGCAATACCAGAGTACATTTTTACATAATACATAATAATAAAGCTAATGAGTAAAAGACTCTAGATATTCATTAATATGTGCTGTGCTGTATAACTAATTTGTGTAACTTTACGGGTCGCTGTATTTGCAGGTGACTATAAGGAAGGACCTTGAGAGCCATGACTTTGGTTTCAGTGTATCTGATGGGCTTCTGGAGAAAGGGGTTTATGTCAACATGATCCGACCAGATGGCCCAGCTGACGAGGCGGGGTTAAAACCTTTCGACCGAATTCTTCAGGTACTGTTTGTCTTAAAAACTCACCTGTAAAGGAATAGTTCAACATTTGGGGAAATGTGCTAAATGATTGCATTCTTGTTGAGAGTTAGATGAGAAGATCAATACAACTTCCAGTCAATCAATCTATCTTCTCATCTAACTCTCGGCAATACAGCAACTAAGCACCATTCCCAATAAAGCCTGGAGATGGTTAACTTAGCATAGCTAACTGTCTGCTGTTTCAATCAAGACTGGAAACACGAATTAAAAACTAACATAACGACTTTACCCCTGGCTGTTTACCCTTTCTTCAAGTCATTATGCTAATCTAAGCTATTCATCTGCAGGCTTTAGCTTCATATTTAGCATACAGACACTCTGTCTGTTAAATATGAAGCTACTGCCAGGAGAGGGTAAGCTTAGCTTAACACGAAGTTTGGAAACACGAGGATATGGCTAGCCTGGTTTTGTCATTATGGTACGGTCACCAGGCAACCAGCAGATATTACAGGAAGTCACTGTGCCCAGATAAGAAATAGTCAAGCACATAAGCCCGTAAAAAAACACAACTTCTTGTTTTTACACTTTAAACTAAACTAAATTAAACAAATGAGCTATAACAGTATAATTTGCAGGCTTTAAAGGTGCTGATAGGCTGACACTTTTTCTACTTTTGGCCAAATTAGCTGTTTCCCCCTCTTTCTAGTCTTTATGCTAAGCTAAGCTAACTGTCTCCTGGCTGTTGCTTCACATTTACCACACAGACATGTTGGTAAACAGGTTGGTATTTATCTTCACATCTAACTCTCTGCAAGAGGGTGAAAAAGGATATTTCCCAAAATGTCGAACTGTTTTTTATGTCTTTTTTTTTTGTTAAGATATAAATGTAGTAGCATGTTGAATGACGAGATTGATTCTAATCTTCCAGGTGAACCGTGTCAGGACCAGAGACTTGGACTGCTGTCTTACTGTGCCCCTAATTATGGAAGCAGGAGACAGCCTGGATTTGGTCATTAGCAGGAATCCGCTGGCAACAGCAGATACCGGGCTGCCTGACGACTGTGACGACCCCTCAAACTCACTGTTCTGCTTTTCTGAGCACAGGACCAACAGCATCGCCCTGTGACCACAAAGATAGACACTAGCTTTTGAAACACTGCTGCGCTGGGACCGCACACACACATACGTCATGCATGGCTAAGTTTGTCACATTGTACCACTCAGACCTTCACACTCATGAACACCCTCTCACGTGCACAAACGCAGACTCACACAGCCACTCTCAAGGCCTGGAAGCATCTCGCACTCACAAAGTTACAAGTGCATGTGTTCACTATTGCCGGTTTTAGTCACTGAGCTGCATCATATTCACATGATGCAGCTCATAGGAGGCTCTGGCTTCAGGGAAGCCCCCTCCCCTTCTCTCTCTAAAGGCAAAGCCACATGTAGGGTTATATAACAGGGGAGTCATAGCTTCTGACTGAGCAAGGATGTCAACACATGCAGCTCAGCTCTTGAGAGAGTCAAATGCTGCACATACACACTCTGCATAAATTTACCACCTCTTGCTTTAATGGGCATCATGTTCTTATTGAAAGAACACCAACCCCATTGTGTTTTTCTTTTTGTTACTCAAAAGACGCACACACACAGTTCTTTTATATGCATGTAACACACGCACACACTGACACAGGGTGTTAGTGGACACAAGGTTCAAGGCACGTTGTGCTTATTTAAGTTATTTTCTTGGCTCACTGCCCTCATTTCCAGTCTCTCCTCCATACTGCCTGCCCCAGAGAAGGCACGGTGCCTCCAAATAGAGAGAATCCTCACTGCCACTTGCCAAGTCTCATTAACTATATGTTAAAGCTCCTTATATCTAAATACCATGATTGCTTGTGAAGACACTCTACCTTTCTGTTTTAAAGTGGATTGCCCTTGACAGATAAATAGTTTCTGAATGGTTCAAGAGAGACTCTAGTGTTCAGTGCTAAAATTGCATTTTGATTTTAGTTTCACGTTCTGCACATGGGTCCTCGTAACACTGCGTTTGCACATTTCTCTATAATGCTCTAAGAGGTCACTTTTTTAAGTTTCACTTTCCCAGTGTGAACCTGAGTCTTTGTATGTGACACTCCACCAGAAAAAGTGATGGGTTGGGTTTTTTTTTGTCTGAAACTGATGCTTCTTCAAGTGAATCACATCCCCTCTGAAAATGGAGGATGAAATGCCTTTTCAGTTTTCAGTGATGAATGATTTTCTTGTTTTAACTCCACATTTGACTGGATTGATAATCAGTTTGTTCCTCTCTACAGTAGCTGTTTTTCTACCATTATCTATAAGCATGTTAAGCATGCATAGGGGTTGTCCTCAAGCCAGTAGCTCTTCCTAAATAATAAAAAAATATATATTGGGACAATCTCTCTCTCTCTGCTCTAGGATGATCATTGTGAGCGTGTTCCCTTTTTTTATCATGACATTGTGTTTTTATAGAGCTTTTGTGTTACAAATCTGGCCTGCTGATCCAGCTGCCTCAGTGGAAATAAGAAACATTTGCTTCATTTCATGTGTTGGCTGATGTGAAGATGTGTGATAGTAAAACTGTCCCATTTAGAGCAGCCTTACAGACTGATAAATCCTTGGGATGGTAACTTTTTTCAGTCCAACTCATGACTCATGTCTTCTATCAAATCTCATGTTGTATACAGAGGCCTATTTTTAAGGTTTTATATTGACTGTATTGTACCTTTATTTTATTGTATAATGTCTCTTGGTATGCTGTGCTTTCTTTTTATTTACAGTACATGTACATACAGTATATGATCTTTATGTAAGCTGTGATACTGAATGTGGCTGCACATTTTTTGGTTGATTTCCACATCGTCCCTGATGTAACCGTGAACATGTCAGGAATCCGTCGAAAGGAACTTGAAAGATTTATTGGATATTATTTTATTTTTGTTATTTAATTTATTATAAACTAAGAAAATGTATTTCTTTTTATGAGAATAAAGTTATGAAACCATAGTTGATTTGGCTCTGGTTTCTTAACAGTGTTGTTTAGTTTGGCTCTCACAGACTGAGATTACTCACATTGACCCAGAGTCAACACTTACGTGGAATGCAATGGTTTGTTGGAGATTTTATGTCGGTCCATCCACCACTTTGATACAGACTGAAATATCTATACAACTATTGGATAGATTGCCATGAAATTTTGTACATACATTCATGATCCCCAGGAGGGGAATCTGTGCAGACTGTTGACCCTCTGACTTTCCCTTTAGCGCCACCATGAGGTTGACATTTTTTGTTCTTAGTGACATGTCTTGACACACCAGGAAATTTAGTACAGACATTCACTCAAGATGATTTATAATAATTTTGGTGATCACCTGACTTTTCACCTAGCGCAATCATCAAGTCAACATTTTAGTTTGTCCAATACTTTACTTTATGACCAAATCCCTGCAAAACTAATGACATTCCCATCAGCCTCATGTTTAGTTCTAATTGGCGACTGTAGTGCGCCCTGGTAGCCTACTGGGTAAGACACATGCCACATAACTGCAACATCCGTGGACATTTGTTGCATGTTGCTCCCCATCTTTCCCACATTTCCTGTCATTGCTCTACTTCCACCCTACTAAAGGCATAAAATGCCACAAAAAACAATGATTAGAGAACGTTATCATGCTAAAACACTCAACTAATATTGTGAACATGGTACACGTTAATCCGTAGTTAAACATCAAGATGTTAGCATTGTCATTGTGTGTTATCATTTAGCTAAAAGCACCATTGGGCACCAATTACAGCCTCACAGAGCAGCTAGAATGGCTGTAGTGTTTTAGTGTTATGATTTACATGCATCTCAGCTTTTGGTGGTTTGGCTCCCAGTGTGGTTTATGGTGTCAACCAACTTCATGACTGGATGGGCCCAAAGAGTAATTGTCAGCCTCTGTGGATTCTCACACTTCGCCGCAATAAATCTGCAAAGGCTCAGCGATATTGAATGCGTGATGACGTTGTCATGGACGATTGACCCTTCAACGCAAGTCTGCAATACCAGTAGACTTTTATTGAGGTAATGACTGATGCGCTATTCATAGCATTCTATTGTAACAATAAGCAATGAAGGGAAATCTGAAGTCCTAAAAAAGTTTGTTTTCTACTTCTTTGGTCTATAAATCATGACTTTGTTTTGTTTTCACCAGATTTGATCAAAATAATTCAGAAAGTGAGCTTAGTTTTATTCATCTACATTTGAAATATGTGTCTCCTACTGGATTGTTCACAGAAATGCATCTGTAAGCCCAAGTAACGTGATTTCACAAAGTGCTGTCCCATTCTTATGAAGCATTTGGAGCCCATGCATCCTCTTGCACCTACTTTGATCATGTTGGTGACATAGATTAATGTCTGTGGGGGTCCTTGATTGCATCAAGGACTTAGGGGGGACAGTGGGACACCAGAGACATGCCCAAATAAGCCAGTCCCATCTTTGTGCGTGGGAGTGTCAATGCAGTTCCCACCTGCTGGAGGGTGTTAGATTGATGGTGGGACAGACACCCTAAAAAATCTAGGACAAGTCACAGGGAGTGGAGAGAGGTGGAAGTTGTTATGACATGGGTGGCCTTCAAAAGAGAGTGTTCAAATAAATATAGATAGCTATTTCAAGGGTGGAATCAAGATGTATTGTGATTTGCACAAGGTGCACTCACTCAAAATAGACTGTATTTGTGAAGGTTCAGAGAGGGGAAGCAGTTGCATAATCAAACTTACTGCTCACAGTTCAAGTCTTATGGAAACAATACTAAGCAGTGTTTGACAAGTCATATGCTTTGCGGGTAGCAATAACTTTTTTCAAAACAAGAGAAGCACTCTACAAGTGCATGTAGTCATTTTGAGAGTTAAGAGCTGCAGTTTTATTCCTGCAGGATCTGAAAACAGATAAGATGATATTGTGCTGAAATTCAGTCTCTACATCATCTGTGTAATGTTACACATACCAGATCTCCTTTTAGCAACAACTCTTTCATCTATGTGGTCGTGATTATTATAGTTAGAATAAAAAGTTTCAAACATTTTAATCCTATCACTCAGTCATGAATCAAATATCAAAATTTGGCTCGGACTCAGATGATAAATAAATGCGTATCAGATATACGGATGGACATTTCTTCTCTTTGCAGAGTTATAAAGGCTTCAGACAACAAAATAATTATTGACACAAATGAATCCGAAGAAAAAGATGTTTATTTGTAATCTATATAGAAATGATGCAATGTGCATCTCAAAGGGGACAACTGTGAGACAAAAATACTTTGGTACACTTGAGTTTCCAAGTAGCACAAGATTTTTATGGACAAAGCAGCACTGTACTGCGTTAGCTCCTGCACATGCTACAATTACACATGATAACAGTTCCTTCAGATTCTGTATTTAATTGTGCAAGCTTGTTTATTTAAATTATTTTAAAATTTTGCTAATGGATTTTGATAGGGCGGAGAATGCCATTGCTTCAATGAATATTGCACACTGAAAAATGTAATCCAGGCTCACAATGATCAATATTAAGAAAACACATTTCAGAGTTTTCAGTAAAATAATTAATCAGTGATGGTGTTCGTATGTTGCACAGTATAAAATTGTTACAAAAAGGCATATGTGATTTACAAACAATTCAAATTCTACAGTACAAATGCCTAAACATGAACATTTGAAACTAGAAACCAGTGCTAGTTCTGCAGAGCTGCTACTGAAATGAGCATAATTGAGAGAGCTGTCAGGATTTTTCTTTAAAAAGATGTTTTTGTACTTTTATGAAGTGATGTTCTCACAGATCCTAAAATTATGAATATTTTATATCAGATTTCTGCTCTATTTTTTCATTGTCTTAGCAGGGAGACGTGTAATCCTCTAGATACTGTATATCAAAGTTTACAATATCAAAACATTAGAAGCTAAAAATATTTCCTCCTGAAATTTGTTGCAAATGTAATTGCAATACCTTGCAACAATAAAAACAAATACTACAATAAAGGTGAAACGACATATAAAGTGCAAAGAGAGGTTTCAATAAATGCACTGGGACTGACTATAGTAGTCACACAGGCAGTGTACAAATACTCTAAAAATGCCACTTCCCTTTTCTCTGTACTTCCCCTTCCTTAGTTGTTTTTTCTTCTTTATTATTTTGTCTCAACTGATCTTTGAGGATGGATCATCTTATGAATGCATTTCTCACAGTATTTGGCCAAGGCCTTGTTTAACTTGTAACTTAAAGGATGTCAAGCAAGATTAAGTCTATACACTGCATATTGCCACTTAACATGTTACGGATATGTACTGTAAGAGATGTGGGTGGCTCGCGTCCGCCGCTAGCGGAGGTACTGTACATTCAATTTCATTTGCGGATGAACATCAACAACAAGATTAGACGTTAGCTTCGGCAACGAGACTGCCACAATCATGTGAGGATGTTTAGATGTTTTCTACCTTTTTCACGGTTAATAACTGGTTTAGTTTACTGAATTTATGAGAAACGAGAGGTTCATCTTTTCTTCTATTAAACCAAAAAAGAGCAAATTCCTCATCTCTCCGGAATCAACAGAAAGGTAGTAAACATTGAACATGTTCTATCTCAAAATACTGCCTAAACTGAGATCAGTGCCAACTACAGCGACAACAATTTTAACATCAACAATATTGATATAGTAAAAAATAAAAAAAAAATTACAAGAGAAAAAAAAATTACAACAATAATATATAACTCTCTTCATAGAAATCAAACCACAGTATCTCTAATGTGAATATACTGGACAATGTAAACCTACCATTATCAAAGTTAGCAAATATGATAATAACACAGAAAGCACATCAATCTTATTCCTCTCACAGAGAGCGCTCACATCATTGTTTCTACAATGGTGTGGGTGGGCTTGATCAAGCCATTGTTCCCATTTGGGTCCAGGGGCTGTGTCAGCTCGCTGCCCTTCAAGGTGTACTCTTTCGGGCGAGAGCTCACGCCTGACTTCGCTGGGGCTGCCACTGCTTTGATCCTCTGAGGGAAGGAGATGAGAGGTTAGACTAATGATCATCCGAAACTGGCACAGTTTAGGGCACAATTTAAAAGGGCAAACATCTTAACTTGACATGTATCATATCTGTATTTGGTCATGTTAAATAAATCAAGTCATGTCAATTTAAAACTGATTTTTTTCAATATATACACCATGGATATTTTATTAAAGGCATAGTTGGAAAATATACTTATTTGCTCTCTTGCTTGAGATAGATGAGAAGATCAATACCACTCTTATATCTGTCTATTAAATATGACTACAGCCATCAGCAGGTTAGCTTAGCATAGCATAAAGAAGACTGGAAGCAGGAGGAAACAGCTAGCCTGGCTCTGTCCGATGGGAAAAGAATCCGCCTATCAGCACCTCCAGAAAGTCACTGCCCCCTGCTAGGAAATAATCTCACACACAACCCCTCAGAAAACCAGAGATTGATTGATTGATTAATTAGTGAGCTTTAGAACAAGCAGCAACTACCACTGCTTAAGGCTGAAGCCAATACGGAAATATCGTAAAGTGCAACGCCACCGACAACTGCTAGATGCTGGCTCCAATTGACTCCCATTCAAAGAGCATCAACTTCTCTTGAAAATTACGACATCAATAATTTTTTTCAATGGGTCACTATGGTCTCAATCTCTAAATTCGGGCCCTCTAATAAGTATGCTGATGGTCATTTTGGAAATAACTGCTCCATTAATAAGATCTGAAGACTTGTAGTTGGCAACACCCAAACAGCAGACTTGATGTCTGCTGTTTGGGTGTTGATTGACAGCTGTGACTGACAGTTTGCTGAAACTGCTGCTCTCCCCGGCTCCAGGATTCAGGCTGTGTCATATTTTGGTAAGTTTAATGTTACATACAGTGACCAGATGTCCTGGTTTGTATGGGATTGTCCAGGTCTCAAGCTGGATGTCCCAAGTCCCAAAAAATATCTGTAAAACATTGTCTTGGTTTTCACCAGCTATCATGCCGAAGAGAGAAGTCGTCTTTTCTAAAGAGCTCCATGAGGCTTATTCCTTCCTTCGTAAAGTACCCAGAAATGAAAATTCTGTGTTCTGCACACACTGAAAGAGTACGTTTTCGGTCGCGCATGGTGGAAATGGCGAAATAAAAGATCATATTAAGACAGCCAAACATAAGTGGTGGTTTTCATAAAAACTGAAAGCTCTGGAAAAGAAACTCTAACTAAGAAGAAAGACTGCAAAGTGTAAAGTACCCGTAAATCTTCTATAGGTAACGTTCTTTAAAGGCTCTTTCTTGGTTTTTGTTATTAATGAGGTGCAATTGTGATTGAATGTTTTGCTGTTTTAATCTTTTTAAACTCATGACCAGCTTGTGGCATAGCATTGTGATGTAAGTTAAAGTTATTGTTATGTTATAGCCTATAAAGTAGTTTATAGGCCACAAAGAGATTTGACCCTTGTTTTCTTTTTTTAAAAAAAAGCTATCAGAGAATGTGTCACAGTCGTCCACCGGCAGCCTGCGCTTGTGCACACTGAAAAATACCTTGCTGAGGTGCTGTCAATGCTGTTGAAAGGTGCACTCGATAGGTGTGCTAAGCGCTGAAATAATTGTCCCCCATCCTGATGAAAACACCAATGGTGCGTGCATAAGCGCGTACATGTGTGCATGCATGCATGTGCGGTACACTTCAGTGTCCCAGATTGGGCATTTGAAAATATGGTCACCCTAATGTTACCTGATTACAATACCCGCCCAGTTAGCACAATGTAGCTAAAGTAGCTAACGTTAGCCCAAGCGTGCATCGCTCCATGTTCCCAGTAAACTAGCGTTCACTTTGGTCCGAGGTAGCGGGGCATGTTTCCAGAGTTTGTTCTTTATGCTATGCTAAGGTAAGCTAACCATCTTCTTGCTCTAGCTGGACAGACAGAGTGGTTTCAATCTTCTTGTCTAACTCTCAACAAGAAAGTGAATAAGCATATTTTTCCAAAACGTCAGTGCACTGAAGGGCTGTGTCAACTCACCTCGATCAGGGGTCCCTCAGACTGTAAGATCTTGATGACCATCACCATGGGGATGCAGATCATGGAGGTGAGGGCCAAAAACCAACCCAGGCCAATGGCCCAGTCAGGGTACAAATACACCTTGTTATAGGTCAACGGCTTGTACTTGACCAGGGAGAAGACAAAGCAGCCCTAGGAAACAAACATATGCTGCTTTTAATGCAAGCCGTGACCTTGATAGTTCAACATTTGTCACATGTCATCAATCATATTACAATAAACTGACAGTCCAAAAGCTGCTGTTTCTCACTCACCATACAGAGGACAGGAGTGATTATGGACCAGCTCCATTTCATCCATGGGTTTGGTCTGTAGCCAATCATATCCTCAACTGCATCATAGAAATTATCAACTCCTATCCAACACAAAGAGAATAAAGAAAAATGTCAGTGCTATCATATGTCACAGCAAAGTTTCACGTGTTATTGTTTGTTATTGTAGAATGCTCTTCATAATATATCTGCGGAAGTCAGCAGTTTTATGATCCTTATCTCTTTCTGTCTGCCATAAACTGAACCATATTTTTCCACTGGGTCATGCACCTTAGCGTTAACAGTCTCAGCTTTGTCTACTATAACTAGCATAGTAGGTCATCACATGTTCTTCTTCATTGTTGATTGTGGCTAATTATGTGCAGTACTGGTGTGGCTTGTCTTTGATGTTTGTTAGAAGTAAACTCATGATGTATATGATATGTTTTATTCTATGTTCATGGTGCAGTTTTTAACATCTGGCCAGAGACTACAGATGAAAATGAGCCTTCTGGCCTACAGTAACTGTTGTTCGTTTAGAGTTCTGTTGTTTTCTGTTGAGTAATGAGCAAAGTCCCTGACATATAAACAAATAATTGAAATGAAACTAGTTACCAGCAAAGCACAGCACAAAATAAAGTCCTGTGTGATGTTGGATACATGTATGATTAGCAGCTATTGTAATGACGATAAAGTACAGCCTCCAAAAGTCTAGGAAACTTGTTCCCAACCTTTAAAGTTTGTGAACCTTTATAGCCGAGCAATTCATACTCATTACTCTTTGTTAAATGTTTCATATGTCTATGGTCAACCAAAGAGTGATGCTCCCTTCCCATATTGTTTCGTTTTAATAGCTTTTAAGGAGTTAAAACTTAAGCAAATCTGGAAGAAAAGTCTGAAGCAATAACTTATTTGTTGTAGCAGAAATTGTTCTTTTACATCTTGTTAATCTTTCAATCATCTTGCAACCTCTTCAATTTATCTTGTAATCCCTTCATGGGTCCCAACACCCCACTGGTTGGGAACCACTGGTCCAGGCCACAGAGCTTTCATTTTCCCCCAACAAAAAGGTCTCTGTTAAGAGGTGCTACCGTTCTGTGTGAGTCAACCACAGTGGCATCATCAGGGTCATCATTTTTGAATGATGGGGCTTTTTTGTGTGTGTACATTATACATAATAGTGGTTGCACATATAGCAGATGCATGATTTATTACAATTAAAAGAATCCGATTGGCTTTACACAAACAGAAACATGTTAACTAAACTGGTTTACGACAGAAAGAAGCAGGGTTGCTTTCACTGCAATTAAGGGATTTTCTCATTAGGCTAAATTCTTCCTTAATTAATAATAGTAGGATGCAATCTGATGGGAGGGAAGCAGGGACAGCCTCAGAATCTAGTGGAGAACCAACCCTACCCCCCTCACCACACCCCTGCACACAGTTAAAGTTATTTACTACTGACATGGAAAGAACCACAAGGACATCATTGTTTACCACCATAGAGATCATTTGTCGTTTCTTTTTTTCAGCTCTTCAGGATCATTGCTTTTAAAAACGACAAACAGAAATCTATCACAAGAGTCATTTCCACTTACCATAAACCCAGGCTACAGCAATGCATTCAAAGAATGCAACCCACAAAAGGCACACACCACTGGCTGCATAGTAGTCAAAGAGTTGAAACACATACATGCCACCCTGGAAAAAAAAGAAAAGAAGGAAAGCTGCATTAATTATCTCTCTGATGTGTATGGAAAGAAAGAAAGTCACAGAGATGGGAGGGTGGGGTGGGGGGTAGGGGGGGCATTAAAGCAGAGGGTGGGTGGGGGTGTTGAAAGGAGTGCACAAGAATGCTGGCACCCCACCAATAGACACAGAGTTCAACAGGTGCTGAGACGTCATTGAAACACGGTTAACTGCTAAACGGAAAATGGCATTCCAAATTGTTCCATTCAGACGCACAGGATGCGGGTGGTGAATGTGTAGGAAGCCATATTTGGTCGTAACAATGCAGTGGCCAACAGGCAAGTGGAAAGTCTGCTGCGTTATCTCTGCTGTTGATCCGCATACACAAGCCTCTTTTTCCTTTTCTAAACAGGATAAGCTGAAGTAAAAGCACAGAGGCTCAGCGAGGATTGCTGTTGGTGAACTTACTTTCGTTACCATGGAGAGTCCCAGGAGATAGCTCATGAAACACATCACAGCTATAAAGATCTCTCGCCGGTAACCTTTCCTGAGGAGGGATGGATACAGGTCCACAATGGAGGTGATCTGTCCTTCCACTTCAACAAACTGTGGGGACAAAAGCAACTATTAAATTCTCAGAGGGGTGGGGGAGCGGGGGAGAAATCAATGTCTCTTTCTGTGTGCATGCATCTCTTGTTTTTTTCTCTACAAACCAGTGATTAGAGAATAAGAGCTGTCTTTGTTGGGCAGTAATGAGAATTTAAACAGGGCTCCTCTCTGCAACACTGGTTTGTTGCTACCAAGACACAACAGACACAAAACAACAGTGAATCACTGTCTCCGTCTGGCCGTCTGTGTCTCTCTTGCTCCCCTGTGTCTCCTCATTGCATCATAAGCTACATAATGTCATAACAAAATTATGAAATTCCTCCTGTTTCTCAAAGTGCAGTTCCTCATGCACATGAACAAGAACATGCTCTTTTGTTGCATGAAGACCACACAAAACTCCCTTACATAACAGTGGCATGTATGTGTGAGCGATGTTAACAATATATAGCATTCAAGGCCACAAATCTGCATGAGATTTATGGTCGAAAAGTTCACCCACACACACTCCCTCACTGGCACCATTTCTCTCATGGAAATAGCCACACTCGCATGAGTATTTACATGGGCTCAAATTTAGAGCATCTGCCTGATCTCTCAGTTGGCTGAGACGAGTAGCTGGCCATGTGCAGGACTGAGTTAGCACAGGAGTAGAATTACACTTGGAAGTAGGAAATGTGATATAGCTGGAGAATCCCTCAGGTGCACACTTGTGTTTTGTCTACTTAGATTATCTTGTCTTAATAAAAACTCTGCATCCCATCAAAGCTAGATGGCTTGCATGCAAGCTATCATAATGAATTCTACTAACTAAATGTTTGGCAGTCATCCATCAACTTCTAAAAAAAAATTAATCTGTGGTATTATGGGGTATTAAAAGGGCTTTAATCCTCACACTGTGCAGTCGAGTGTGGTAGTAAAATGCCTTTGTGGGAACAGGCTGCTTTTTTTGTCTGTCAGTTATCTGATACCTTGGAGACATGAGATGTAGATCAGAGAGACACTAAATGTGTTTTACACATTGGGGGCTGGCAGGAGCCAACTAACCCGTGGGACCAGGGAGGTGTCTGTGTAAAATGAACAGGCACTACGCCAAACAGCTATTCTGTGCATAGCTTGAAACAGACCTGGCTGTCGAGGCCCAGAAGCAGCAGCATAATAAAGAAGAGGATGGCCCAGAGGGTTGGCAGCGGCATCATGGACACAGCTTTAGGGTAGGCGATGAAGGCCAAGCCAGGACCTGGAGGGAGAACAGAGAGGGGACGGGGAGAAGGGAAAAGGACAGAATTAACAATTCTATCTGATTTCAGTTTGGACGACATAAGGGGATTGGAAAAGTAATGTAAAGATTGAGCCAGAGAGTCTGGCACTCCCAGTAATCTACAGGAAATATTATCTAATCTGGCAAACAATTGAGAGACATGGAAATGATCTAACAGGGTTGGGTGTTTATTCTTTGTTGGCCTTATGTGCTGAGTTGCTATGAGGACAGAATCCTCATAGAGTTTTTTCATGCTCTAGTGTCCTGTATGTGATTACTTGCAGGACAAATATCAACAAAGCAAATGAGAATTACAGCAAAGCCATGAACTAATTCAACAAGATAAAATAAGAGCATGAGACACAAAGTCATATAAACTAGAGCCTCAATTGAACAGCTGAGCAAAATTCAGGTCATCTTCAGAATTATGACTTTTGCATCTGTATTTTCATATATGATGAAATATTCTAACAAATAAATGATATGTACATACTGACATGCAATCACAGTCACTATCATACTATTCTCATTTGATTTCACATGATTATATTCTATTTACAGTCTAAAGATAGCAAAAGTTTAATTTTTAACTGAACAGAGCGAGCATGCTGAAAGAAGATGCATCTCCTTCAAAGTCCACATAGAGTATAAAAAGGAAAGCAGAAACAGAACCGATGGCGTCCACCTCAGGAGGTCCACAGCTTGTTAACAGAACGGGGCTTACAGTGCAGTGTTGCTGGTCACAAAACATCACTGGTGATGATGAGCTCATCCCCAGTGATTGACACCTCAGGGTACCAGTGCACATTCAGTAGAGTACATACAACAGAGATAGCAATGTCCCCTGGTCAAAAAGATGTAAAGATACTACATGACATGAGCAGGTTAAGTGTGGGACCTGGTGCCATTGAGCATGGGAAGCTGTGTTGGTGCACCTGTAATAATGATAAGCTCTTTAACACCATAGTGTAGCAGTGGCTAAAACACAATAATATATATACGATGTAATCTGTCCTCAGGGGAGGTGGAACATTAATCACACTGAAGTAACAATTCTGTTTCTTTGAGGCTTTTGTTCAAGGAGTGTGCAATTGCCGATACCTCTACATTTCAGCATCATCGTTTCCGAGACTTAGATAAATTAATTAAATTACGTTTTTCTCTCATTTAAAATTTGCTGTTGTTTGACCAACTCTTTGGATAAGTTTAAGTCCGATTGTCTTTTCTTTGTTTGGCAGCAGCACCCACCATTACTGCTGCCATCACCTTGGACCCTCGTACCTGACTCTGCCACATCGGCAATGTCCACCCCTTGTTCTTGTGCCATGAAGCCCAGGACGGAAAATATTGCGAAGCCAGACACAAAACTGGTACCGCTGTTGAGGCCTCCCAGCAGCAAACAGTCCCTATGTCACACATATGTCATGGAGGTTGTTAATTAACACAGGTGGAACCGAAGTTCCCATTTTCTTTTCACGCAACCGTCTCTGACACGTGTTGCTGTCACTACTACAGTCCCACTCTCCCCCCCCGGCGGAAACTCAACTCACCTGTAGCAGTTGTATTTGTATTTGTTGTAGCTCCCCAGTGATGTCATGGCTCCCAGGCAAATGGCATAGGAGAAGAAAATCTGGGTTCCTGCGTCAATCCACACCTGAGGAGACAGACAACAAAGTGGTCATTGATTTTCACAGTGCATTCCAGATTAGGTGAGATTAACTTATTATATAATGCGTTGAAAAAATAGAAAATGTGATCATTGGCTCCTCACTATCAGCACATAAAAAGTACAAGTGATTGCTTGCATCAAGAAAGCAAAAATTTGATTAAACATATTGCAACCATTAATCAAATGGAGCTACAATATAATAACATTCACAGCTGTTTCCACATTAACAAGGCAAGACTCCAAAACACAAAATAGAAAAAATGGCAAATTGAATATGCATGATGGTATATGCATTTAACTCTTGAGCATCAATTTTATCTGAAACCTCATGAGCATCATGTACTCTATGAGCCTCAGCATTTGCAGAGGACACACAAGGGCTAGCCGATTGAGACATGTCTACTTGGTTAATCCAATCACTCATGAACAATTATGTAATCGAGTTATATAACCAAATAAAAAAGAAGAAAAAAATCCTTTCCATGTAAAACTTTTCATTTAGACTACAATTTAAATGACAACACATCTTTAATACCAGGAAACAAGAGGTGAGGGGGAGTTTAACAGAGAGAAGAGGAGAAGCAGAATTTCCAGTCCTACCTCTGGATCCTGTAGGCGGGTCACATTAGGGTAAAGGTAAAATTTGATCCCCTCAGATGCCCCTGGCAGGGTCACGCCACGTATCAGCAGCACAATCAGCATCACAAACGGGAAAGTTGCTGTGATGTACACCACCTAGACAGGACAAAGTAATAATTAGACAAAATACTGAACAACTTATGACTCATTAACCTTTAGATATAATGGGATAAACACTTCTTCCATTTCTAACTCATATTTATTTTTAATCATCATCATCATAAATGTGCCAGTGATGGCCAAGAGGCTGATTTTCAACTATCCTTGGCCAGATGTTAGATTAGCCATCAAGATGTTAGATTAGCCTTTAGCTAACTGTCTTTTAGACTGCAGGACAAAAGAAACACTTGTTCTTGTTATCTAGAAAAAATCCCATCTTGCTTAGATGTTTTCACAGACAAATGGTCTGTGAACAGTGACGCACACTGCGTACATAAGTCATAATGAGGGTTTAAGATGGAACTACAGGTTCTCCAGTAGAGCATGAAGCAGTACCCTTACTGCAAAAAACTCACTTTCTGAGTTGCTATGTGGTTAAAGATTAAGGGTAATCGTTTTAAGGCACACTTGTCAGATCAATAAAAACCCCACAAATAGGTCTAAATAGAGTTAATAATTTTCCTCACAGAGTTCTTCCTGTTGGCTCTGGCCCAGAAACAGAAAGAGGGCTAAGGTGCGGCAGTCAACTGTATACAGCCGACAGAGAGTCTGGCCAAAAAGTAACATCCTGGACAGCGCAGAGGCTCATGTCTCTAAATCAACCAAATTAGCTTGGTTTCCAGGCATGTGGGTTTTCTCCGAGCAACAGTGTTTTGTCACTGACTTGTTGAGGTAAAAGTAAAGGCCAAATGGCATCCAGGCAACACAATAAGTACAGGATGTGTCTACGCCTCAGCACTCACTTTCCCAGTGGACTTGACTCCCTTCCAGATGCAGAAGAAACAGATAACCCACACTGCTAGGAGACACAGGGCCAGGTCCCACTTCAGGGGCCCTATGTCCTCGATCCCAGAGGAGATGCTCAGGACGTTGCGTCTATAGAGGATACAGAGGCGCATAACAGCTTAATAGCAGTTTGTGGGAACACACAGACTTCACACAGAATTTTCAAACATGCCGAAGTCATGTGACTTGTGATAATTGTAAATCATGACCATGACAGACTATGGGGATTCAGAATTTTCAAACACACCCCCAAGTCATGTGACTTGTGATAATTGTAAATCATGACCATGACAGACTAATTAAAAATGAAAGGACAATAAAAGTGGGAATCAAACAGGCACATGACTGCAGCCTTTCTGTGTTTCTACTGCTCTTGCCTGTCCAAGTCTGAATATACTGTAATGATGAGAAGACTGTTTGGAAAAGCTTCGAAGCTGGAACCTTTAAGTGTCTGACGCAGCATAAACACTTCATATTTAGTACTGTTTGTTGTGATGAATTGTCATCAAATTCAAACATTTGACAAAGCAAATGGGCATGAAAAAGATTTGGATTTTCCAGGTATTTCAGTTCAGTTTGACAACTTACGTAAAACACTGTGCTGCATTCATATAAAAGGCAGTACAAATACTGTTTATAATAAACTGTCAGAGAGCTGAAAGTACGTTATGAAAGTAAACTGTGCCTGTTCAAACACATTTACGCAAGGAGGATAAAGGGGCAGTGTTACTTTAGTATATTTGCGTCTGTGTGTGTGTGTCAGTTAGGTATGCTGTCAGTGAATACTCACTCCCAGAACTCTGTGACAGGGGAGGTAAAGTTGGTAATGTTGGCTGCCAGCCACAGGGTCTTGTTCTTGCGGACTGTGTCCTCTATACAGAATTCTGTGTTCCAGGGCTGCTTGCATTTTGCCCAGGGGAGCTCAGGCTGAAAGCACTGAAACAGGTAGTAGAGTCCCCAGGCCAAGATCACAATGTAGTAGATATTCAGTAGAGATACGATCACGATAGAGGCGTAGCCAATACCTGGAGAGAAAAAGAGAGAGGGAAGATTTTAACATGAACTCAAGATATCATCCAAGACAATGTAATGATTTCAATTTTTAAATCACATTTTGTAATTATGCTTTTGATTGTGTGATAGCTTAGTTTAAAGAGCAAATTAGACCTGCAATAACTGGGTTTTTTGGCCACTTGGGGGCAGCAGAGACAAACTGTGAATACAACGTTAACATATCACTTTTTAAAGGTCCAGTGTGTAGAATTTAGTGGCATCTAGCAGAACGGACTTGGCAGAAATGGAATATAATATTCAGTAGCCCAGAATGGACAAACCCAACACTGGCTCTAGAGAGGGCATGTCTGCGAGTTTCTTGGCCGCAGTTGATTGCAATCTACAACCTCACCGCTAGATGCCATTAAATTCTACACACTGATCCTTAAGTTGATAGAATTAGCAAACAGTTTTCTATTTACACATCAAGCAGATTTGGAGCAGCATTATCATATAAAGTGTTTCTGTCCACCTGCTTAATGTATGTCCAATATTTACTCTTCTTTACGCTCCTTTTAGTTTTTGGTCTCCCCCAACTCCTGAGAGAAATATCTGACCCTTTAGCTGCTAATGCTAGTTGTTCCTTTGTCTTTGTCTGTCAATAAAACCAGGAAACCACAAAAATTAATTAGTTAATGCAGGTTTAAAGAAACAATCTTGTTTTTTGTCCGACCTCCACCTTCTCACCATGCTACAGTGATGTAGAAGTGTACTCAAGGGTGTGTCAGTACACCGTGACATCACTGTGACAATCCTGACCACACTTAACGACACCCGTCAGTGACAGCGGGTGCAGTCAGAGGTGCAACACACTTGAAACTTTCAATCATAGATTTTCAGCCTGGTGTTAAATGACTCTTTAAATGATGACTGTGCTCGAGTGAGGTGAAAACTGCTGCTATCATAAACATAAATAAATAAATAATAAACTCTTTACCTCATTAAATCAAAGGCAGGGAAACTTCCCCATCTGGGTCTACTCTCTTTTGTTATAATGTCCTTAGTGTTTTTATGCTATTTTTAGACGACTTTGCCACGAACCTGTACACAGAAATCCCCGGTCCCTCTTACACTGCACAGGAGTATTTTTAAACTCATCATCTCTTTCGCCCCCGCCTCCTCATTCCCACATTCCAAATGTAATCTGATAGACAAGTCAATGCTGTGACAGGTGTGTGTAAGTGTCAATCAATCAATAAATCACGTTTATTTGTCACATGTGACTAATCATATAAAGTACAATCACAGTAAAATGTAATCCCATTGGTTCCTTCAATTCGTGTATGTGTGCGGTTGATTGTGTGCTACTGAACAGCAAATAAAGTTATAAATTCTCTGTGTGATAAAAACCTGTGAAGGCGAGCGGGGGTGGGTGGGGGGGAACAATGGGGATGTGTGATTGGCCAGTTTGCGGCCGCTTGTGTGGACTTTCTCTGCTGTGCCAGACGCTGTGCCAGATGGAAAGACAGCAGCCTCAGCGTTCCTTGAATAGTGGAGACTATCGGCAGCTGCCAGATATCCGGTGGCGTGCAGTTTCCTCTCTTTTCATGTGACGTATCTCATGTGAACATGAGTAAGACGGCAGCTGCTGAGGGTGTGGTGCCTCAGTGCTTGTCTACAGCTGTCACTCAAAGGTTGAGGCTGCACCTAGGTGTCTTAAGTGTAAATAGCCCATGGAGATCTCATGTCAAGAGATAACCCTGACAACACTGTCACAGAGGACATACAGTCTTTATAATATCCTATAAGTCGATTCTCTCTGCAGCTCCATGTCAACAAAAACGCTCTTTTCACGCAGACCTGCTGAATGAGACTGTACCCATCGCTAGGCAACTTGATTTTTTTTCCTAGTCTGTTTCCATGGCAACCAAGAACTCATCAATCCATTACATGCACCCGATCTGCAATCTAAGTGCAGTGTGTGTTGCGTTATTTGAGTCTGACTCTACTACTATCATTCATCTTCCATGATCCTCCATGTTCAGCACTTTGAATGTTCAGCTCCTACTTCACTGTGCTGCGTAATGTTTACACAAAACGAAGCAGCCTAATGAGGTACAACTGGTCTAATTACACCGGGAGAGAGACACTTCAGCAGAATGTAGCGTCTGTGCACAGACAGCATTATGGATGCTGCACTGAAACAGTTCTTGTTCTGACAAACAAGGCTTTTACCTTGTGTTTAATATTAAATGATCTTGTCAAGGGGGATTTGAGCTGTGATGCAGAGTCTGTCTCTCTGTCTGTGTTTGAATATGTGCAACGTTGATGTGTTTGGACTAACCAGTGAAGATTGGGCAGAGTTTGGCCCAGCAGGTGATCCCTCCTTCAGAGGTGTACTGGCCCAGTGCAACCTCCAGGAAGAACACAGGCAGGCCACCCCCAAACAGGAAGATGAAGTAAGGGATGAGAAACGCACCTGGGGAAACGAATACAGAAATCAAATACCTTCTCACTACATTCACCATGCTTTGCCTCAACATCTGCTATGCATCTTCTGCTTACCTCCACCGTTTTTATAACAAAGGTATGGGAAGCGCCAGACGTTTCCTAATCCGACAAAGCCTCCGGCCACAGACAGGACAAAGTCGAGCTTACTGGCCCACTTCTCCCTCTGAGGAGCCTTGCCTTCAGCTTCATCCTCGGGCCGCGTGCCTGGGCTCTTCCCCGGTGAAGGTTTCAGGGTGTCCTTGTGAAAGTCCTTCAGGCATTGGAGCTTCTCTTTTTGTGCCATGCTATAGGGGACAAAAAGGAAAAGGGCATGTAGATGAAGAGAGAGACAGAGAATGAGACCAAGGTGAGCAGGATAAGACAAAGATAGGGAGGAGCATTAGGGAGATAATGCGGTCTCCTGATTGCGTTTCAGCGTGCTGTGTAACCAATAAGTACATGATACACAGTACTATGTTGCTAATCTTACTAAGCTGAACAACTGATGCATGGAGGTCATTCAGACTGGAGAAATGTTTGGGTAGCTCATTTACACTGAAACAGAAAGCTAAATTTGAAAATGGAAAATAAATGCAAATATGTGTTGTGCAATCCAGTAACAGGGAAAATACCCACTGTGTTTCTTTATCTGCCTCAATCAATCAATCTATAAATGAAAGTGTCTATATATTATATGCATGATCCAGATGGAACACAGCTGAAAATGTACCTCACCCAGCACATTTGCACAACACATTAACATCAGTGTTTTTGATTCTGGTGTTCATGTGACTCTGTTTTCCAACTTTACTCTGTGTCTCGAGGTGGATTTTTCTGCACAGAGGGGGACCTATTGTCACTGAAGGAAAAGGAAGGGAATGTTTGGACACGATACACCCTTTCAAGACCTCGCCTGAACCTGAAGGAAAGTTTTCTCTTTTGGTAGTGTCTCAGCAACAAATTGGTCCACCGTAATCCAAATTTAGAGAGGAAGATCCCCCTGCATTACCAACACCCCGGCCACTCCTCTCAAGACGATACAGCAGCTTAAGTTCACTTGAGTGTTTACACTGTAAACCGCCTTTCCAAGAAAGACGGGATTTGTTATTACAGACCAAGGTATCCTATTTCCCGGCATGAGCCAAAGGGGGGAGAAGACAGCGTAATAGGCCAGGAATAACTGTGAGGGACATGTCAAGACTGAATGTGATTTAAGCTCCCAGCTGGCACATAATGAACGTTTCTGAACAAAAGGCGGGCGATCAAAAAGCTATAATTAATTGTAAGCTATGAGATTCATTGTAATGCTAGCCAGAAAAGATTCCTCTTCTTTCAAGCTCGCCTCAGATAGAGAAGAAGTTGGCAGAGCAGCATTGCATACTTCCCCTTAACTCTTACGGGCCACAGAATGAATTCAGACGGAGCTCAGATAAAAGAGAAAGTTGTACAGAAAAGACTCAAACCTCCAAAAATGTATCTGAGTTTTGTTCTTGTTGAGAACAAAGTGTAACAATTTAAAAATGTAAATTAAAATGTATAAAATGATTAACAAGTAAGTAAAAATCCTCACAACGATGACGGTGAAAATAACAACTTTTACCCAAACCCTAACTCATCTCTCTGGAATGGGCACTTTTGTAAGCAACCCCTTTAGGTAGAAACCTACCTTGAAATGATTCACATTCCTACTGGGAACTACGTGTGTCTTCTCACTTAATCAAGATTTGAACAACAATCCGCCCCTACCATCTGTCTGTGCACACTCTGTCCCATCAATTTCTAGGATTTCTCTCTTCCTGTTATGCATGACAGGTCAACTTGAACTGCTTTCCATTCTCAAACCTCATTACATAACTGGATCAGTTCTTGGCCACTCTGTTTCTCATCCTGTCTTTCTTTCTCTCTCTTTTTTTTTTACCCCCCTTTTCTCTCTCGTCTGTTCAGCGTATGCTTTCACCTGCTTGCATAGTGCTGGGAGTCTGTCTGCCTGCCAGATAAGAGTTAATGCAAACTGTCCTTGGGATTTAATCCAGACATACTTGAGAAGAAATTCCTTAATCTTATAAAAAAACATCTCAGCACAACATGAGCATTGCTATAATCCTCACTGATGTTCACTGAGGTTAATTCACCGTTTCTTTCTACTTAGGAATCCTGATAAAGATCACAAAAAAACAACGATAAAATCTATTTGCATTTCTTCCTCTATTTATTTAACCTTTTAACATACAAACAGACACTTACATTATCAACAGATGCATTCAACTGACTTTAATTTGACTATTTTTAAGTCCATTAGAAAGAAAAACACACACATACGCATACAGACTCTGAGAAAAAACAGTTCTCCTTTCAGCAAAGTAATCTAGAAAACTTACATTTCCTTCATGGCTGCGTTTATGTATAGAGTTCCTCTCTCTCAGCTGTCACCATTCCTCTGTACTGAATGCCTTTATGCCGACACGGGTCACAAGAAGTGGAGCTGACAGCAGGGCCCGCCCCTTGGCTAAAGACAATTAAATCCAAAGTGGAGATTGGACGCAGCTTCGCAGTGACAGACAACTCAGGTACCAACGTGGGAGACTGTAAATTTCCACTTCCCACTACTCCCTGCCCACAAACACACACCCACAGCCAAGTGGTGGGGGATAAGCGTCAGTGTCACACATGCACACATACACACACACACACTTCTTATTCATGTTGGAGACACAGAGGACAAGTCAGAAGAAGAGAAAGGGTGGGCTGGTCCAACACTTGGGGGGAGGTTGGTCTTGAATTATGATCTGGTACAACTGGATGAACTGAAGGCAGCATTGATAGTTTAACTGCCCTTTTTTTTTTTTTTTTTTTTACTGTTGCTGAAACAGCTCTAAAATATGAAGCATGGTTTAATAGCATGCCCCTCATAACATCACCACACCATGTCCCAAGCATCTTTGTGTGAAAACTATTTTTAATCATAAGTATGCTGTGATAAATTTCTGGTATGCAGGGCTTTTGGAATCACTGTCCTCTGTTCTTTCACGACATGTGGTTTATTATCTGGGCAATGTAAACCAGTACAGTATCAGCTTATAACAATGCCTAATATGGTAATGTATCTCCTCTGCTTGTCCATGGTCTGTTTAGATACCATTCACTGCTCCAAGAGCTCACAATGGCCGGACAAAGACCGGTATGCAAGAGTCAATTAAAAACTGATGAATTCCTCCGCAGGATTTGTTAAATAGGGGACAAGGATCAGCTGATAACAAGCTGCCTCTTAAACACTGGACACACACACGTACACACACCTTTGAGACCTCTTAGCCTCGCACGACGCCATAATCCATCATATTTTTGTCAGTGTCATGCTCTATATGCTATTTTGGTTGTGTAACCTTTAACAGACACTGTCTCTTCTATTGTGTGAGACACCACAGGATTTTTATTTTATCACTAACTGTGTGTAGATGCTTGTTTGATGTGAGTCATCAGATCTTGTAAAATCAACAGAGCCGCTTAGTAAAGTTCAATCTTGCAGTGTTTGCTCATCCGCTACAGAGAGACTGTGAGAGGTAAAAAGTCAACATCATATTGTCAAACTGCATCTGTATTAATGCAAATTGTAGCTATAAATATGATCCAATCTTGCACCTTGAAACAGAAGTTTTTTTCTTGAAACCAGCATAAGTTTAGTTTTATACGATTTGATCGAGTGAGTTTTGGATTTAAAGGGACTCTTCTTCTGTTTATGATGATCCGATATGTTATATAAGAGGAGCACATTTGTGTGCAAGTGAGTGACTTTGTGTTTGGGGAGAAGAAATCACAGTGTTATTTTACATTATTAAATGAAAAAACACAATCAAACAACATTATGTTTTAATATATCAAAAAAAATATATCTGTCTTAACGTTTGAATTACTTTTAGTTTATTAATATGTGAAAAGATATTTACAGTATGAGTAGAGATATTCATGAGCTCATTTCAGGCTAAAATATTAAACAAATAACTAGGAGAGTTGCACTTTTACAATCAACAGTGGCTGAAATTGTTGTGTTATTAATAAACTACGCTTTATTCTGCAGGAGGACCTTTAGGAAACCCCCTACAGACCCATGGAAGAGTCATGAGGTCCACAGTCTGGGAACTTTGTTTTCATCACCAGCAGCCAAAAAAGTGCAGCGACCCCTCGGTTTTATCCTGATGAGAGGACGGATTGGGGTTATTAAAGGACGCATGTCAATCAATCATACACTGGTGCAGGCAGAGGCAGAAGTAGGTTAAGTATTTGCCACTAAGCATAAGATATAAGCTAGTAAACGTCTTAGTGCATCAGACCTACTTCAACAGACTCTCATTCACTCATTCTCATTCAGTGGACTCAGTCACTCACTCGATCATTCATCTATTCACATGATGATGACTTGTGATTGCTGAAGGTTGGGGTGTGAAGGTGCAGCTGGAGCCTGCTATAGCAGACAGAACAGTCAGAAAACATTTTTTTTTTCCACGTGCATCACATGTCCCTGAGAAGCCCAGATGTGCCTGAACGCATCACAGCAGCCCTCCAAAAAATGATCAAACAGAAACGAGAGACAGAGTCTTATCAGCTATAAACACAGGAAACGGGGTTCAAAGGCCAAAGCTGCCTCCTTTTTTATAACCAAAAGCAGGGTTAAAACGCAGGATATCATTTCTTAGCAGAAGCATCATGGAAATAATTTATCATGTCTAAGAAAAAGAGAGAAAACATGATCTGTTTACTTCTTAGAATAAAATGAGGCAGCATGCTTACTGCCCAACATCAAAATAATGTCACAAATAACATGTCTGGCTGTTATATTGAATATAAAATGGTAAATAAAAATCAATCATCCAATAAAGGACAGTTTAAAAGCAGATACTATAGTTTTCTATCACACATTAGGTTATTTTCTTGCAATTTATAATATAAACATTTAACCTCATTTAATGATTTTATCTGTAAATATAAGATAATGGATTACCTGTCCACTTAGTTTTACTGAGCAGCCTGTAGTTCCTTGTTTTGTAGTCTACGTTTAACGCTGAGTGACACAATTTCATCTATTTCCCTGTGTGACCATTGTTTCTGTGAGCTGGTGGTTGTTCCTATCAGTTTGAGTGGAAAATCACCAGCTTCTTCATGCAACAACCTCTTAAAGCGACAGCCTCCCTCTGTCTGCTTTCACCTGATTCACTCACCCACTGTGGAGCTACTGACTGATAATAACGAGCAAAACAACATTTTGGGGACATTTTTGTGAATTACCACTCACAGTGTGTTCTTATCACATTTACATAGGCCTAGAAGATTTAGATATATTCAGTTGCAACGTCTGTAAATGATCTGCAGAAACTCACGTGCTGCCTGCAGTTACTGAACATTTCACAGAAAGGTTCCATGTGAACACCTCGCACTTTATACTGGTAAGAAATTGTGGAGCAAATGGTAAAAAATAAATAAAATAAAATAAAATAAAATATAATAAAATAAAACAAAATAAAATAAAATAAAATAAAATAAAATAAAAATAAGAATAATGATACAAATGGAAATAAAAGATTAAATTTGGTACCACTTTCTAAAAAGGCAACATTTATAAAGGACTATGGCTTTATTAATGGTCAATAAACCATTTATAACATTAATAAGTTGTTGATGAATGAATTGTCCTGCAGATCATCTTCAACCATTAAAAAATATTTTATAGAAGTAATGTATGTAAGTACGTATGGTCAGTCTAACCAGTCAAAATGAGTTTTCACAACCTGGCAACCCAAACATTGCTTGCATCAGTAGTTTATAACTGATCTATAAAGCATTAGCAAATAATTTATTAACCATCATTAGTTACAATTTATGAACCCTTTATAAAGAGTGCCTTATTAGAAAGTGGCATAATTTCTTTTTGTTTGTTTTTTTGCTAAAGTGAAAATGTATTTATTTAAATTACTATTTAAACGCTATATTTCACAGCATATCTGAAGAGTGTCAGACGCACTTCTTCAGTATGAGGAACATCATGCAACGTGGAATATTTCTAATCTATGCCAATGTGACCCAAAAAAATGATGAAAATAATTGTACAATATTACACTGTAGTGCATATTGTTCACATGCAGTGTAGTATTGTCTTAATCCGGAGCATCAGCCATGCCAAACAGATGGCAGGATGGCAGGAACACGTGTCTGTGTGTCATGCATTGCAGGTAAGTGTGTCTTTCTTTGAGTGCCAAGACGATGCCCTCTAACACGATCAAAGCCTGTTTATCAGAAGGTCCATAAGGAGTGATTTTCCAGATAAACCTTCATCAACTGTTTACAGGGAGTCTCTTGTACAAATAGAACAGTTAGTCCTTCATGAGTTACTTTAATTAGATTGCTAGTTCACTTTTCTGAAGCGGGAAGTGAAGTTATGTTGACTAATCTTGAGATTTAAAAAAAAATATTGAACTAGCAATGAAGCAAAGTGTTTTATTGTGCAATTTTCTTTTTAGAAAAGTGCACACAAATCAAATTACAGGAAAGAACGGGCTGTTTTGTTCCTTATTCTTCTGCGTTTGCTTTGACTTGCGTGATTCCTCATTAGCCTTTAGAAGCAACATCTCGTGTCAGCCTTGCAAAGAAAAGGGCATTTCAAAGCCACCCAGTCCCCTTGAGTTTCAGTGATGGTTTCACCCTGCAGAGAACAAAAGCTCTGTCAGCAGGACAACTGCTTTCTGATGCCTAAAGGGCGAAATGGCCAGGAAACAGGAAAGTGACTGGAAAAAAATGCAAGTTTGGACGCTCACTGTTTGTAACTGTGACAAAAACAAACCTTGAATCTCAAGTAGCCGAACACACACGGAGGAGAAAAAAAAAAAAAAAAAAGCTTTATCTAACTTGTGTCAAGTCACAACAGCAGGCATGTTCAGAGAGGAAACATTGTACTTTGAAATCATTCGGACTCAGTTTTTACATCTCTTATAAAGCCATAATCACGCACTATTTAGAATCCTTGCAGCAGTTTTGATGCATCTACTCGCAGAAGGCCGCCTGATTGTTTACACTGAAGAGTTCGGGGACAGAGGTTGTTGTCCTAGATAGATTTAGCCTGTCTTTTGTTAGAGGTCTGTCTAAGGGCAGGCCAGTCACATGGTAACAGTGTAATCCTGTCTCACATGCAGACGCTGTTTGTATCTCTGCAGAGCCGGCCATGTTCTCTTCCACTGGCAACCTTGTGACTCACCTCAGGTGGAACATTATACACAAACAAACAAGATAGAGGCATGAAGGAAGACATGCACACTCAGATATGTATCAGAAAAATAAAACCACTATCTCCCCTGCAGCATGTTGCTCCTGCACACATAAGGGCCAGATATATTCACCCGGTTTGTCAGAGAGCCCGATGTCTTTGACAAAGCTGACTAATAGGACCACTGCTCGCTTGCTTGTCTCTGCCCCGGCTGCTAATACTTCAAGGGAGCATGTAAGGCTTAATCCCATATTACCGTGGCTATGTTAAGTGTAAGCATCTGACTGTCACACACTTCCAAGAGGAGCCTCCATGCTGAGCAGGGAGATAAACAGAATTCCTGCTTGATAAGCTTGAGCTGCAATCAGTGTTGTCATGAAACTTTATAGGCATCCTCAGCCTGGTATTTGCATGGCATGTCAGTGGAAAAATGGGGGAAAGTGACTAGCTGCTGAAGTGCTCTCATTTCAAGACAATCCTATAAAGAGATCGTCTTGGCGGCAACCTTTAGTTCAATTTAGTGCGTGCGTAGTCTTTACTGTGCCATTTCTTACATAATGGCTGGCTGGGACTATACAACCCTGGTGTGAGTCCTAAGTCTGTCTAATGAAATTTAAACAGACTTCCTGCTATGCCAGACTATGACTGAAACTGCAGCATACGGACAAAAATAATGCTTACATACATGTTATGTGCGTGTAAATTTCACACAATGTTGTTTTTTTCTGTGTGTGGGAATATAAAAGTTGGGTATCTGAGAAGTATAGGAGACAGAGTCAGGGAGTGGAAGAGAGAGCCAAAGCTTTTCAGGTCGGTCTCTGGCTAAGTACGGGCTTACCACTCTCTCTCCCAGGTGGTAATCCCTAACTAATAGCAAATTAGGATATTGGCAGTGACAGCAGCAGTGAGTATGTCTTCCTATACTTGAGGACAAGGTCGCAAATGTGCAGGTCCATCACAGAAAACAACACAGTTATGGCTATAACACCTTTAAGACAGATGTTGAACTAGATCTTGTAGTGAAGAGATCGCAAACGATGTGGTAGAATTACTCTATAAGATCCAGGAAAAATACTAGTATTAGTATTCAAAATCTGATTAATTGTATGTCATTGTTATGTCACTGTATTGTCATTACTGACTCATGAATGTGTAAGCAGCATTGTAATGTTGCAGCTGGCAAGGTTGAGGTGATTTAAACTACTTTATAGTATACTCTTGTATAGTTTAACCTACAGCAGTGCATTGTATCAAAGGTTTTGTAGGTAAAATCGTGATTTGCAAAGCAGTGGTGAAATGTAACTAAGTACTCAAGTATTGTACTTAAAGGATAGTTTCACAATTTTTCAAGTCTGTCTTAAAGCAAGAGTCAGGTGCCCAAAGGCACATTGAAACAGGTTTTGCTCACTGTAATCATTCCTCCTGATCCACCCAAAATGTGTTTATAATGTCAGTGATGGAGGACAAAATCCACAGTCCTTGTTTTGAGAAAAAAAATGTCTTTAAGAGTTTATCTGAAAAAAAAATATAATAATATTTCCAGCTGTCACAGTTTGTCAAATAAAGTGGATATCTTCCACAGTTACAGTCTTTTTAGTAAAAATGTTCCTCTTTGTGTCACAGTGGACAATGTTTTCCTGTTCAGATTCTAACAAAAAGAGGAAATTTGGCAATGAAATGACAGTAACTTTGAAAGATACTGATTTGGAGAAATGATTACAGCAAAAAAAAAAAGTGTCAATGTTCATTTGGCAACCTGATTTGAAACCAGACTTGAAAAATTGTGAAACTATCCTTTAACCCTGACATACTGTTCAGGTCAAATGTGACCCATTTTTACATTTGAGTGCAGTAAAAACACACACAAAAAAACACTTAAGAGACTAATTATGAGGGGATACTGTGAAGAGTTAGAATATTAACAGTATGTAAGGATTAAGTAAAATTTTGAGTATTTCTATTCTGTGCTACTTTATACTTCTTCTCAATTACATCTGAGAGGAAAATGTACTTTTAACTCCACTAAATTTATTTGACAGCTATGGTTACTTTGCAGATCAACACTTTATACACAAAGTAAATGATCATTACACACAATATTATGCATTGTTCAGACATTAATACACCTCCTACAATTATATATAATAGTATAACACTCACAGGGGGTCATTTTTCTGCATTATAAGTACTTTTTCTTTTTATACTTTAAGTACATTTTGATGATGATGTGTATGTACTTTTACTTAAGATCCTGAATACAAGTTGCAATGGAGTACTCGTACGTTGTTGCTACTTTTGATACTCCTGCGACCACTGCTGCAAAGTAACTAGTAACTATAGATTTCAAAGAAATGTGGTGGAGTAAAAAGTACAATATTTCCTTCTGAAATGTAGTGAATATTAAGTATAAAATAGCATAAAATCGAAATACTCAAGTACAAAAAACAGAGTAACCACACACATCTTACTCCTGTCATCAGCTTTATATCTGACCACCTGCGGCTGTCTCCATCTGCTCCAAATGTAATGAATCCTACATGTGAGCCACATATAGAAGGACGGTTGAGATGAACACGTTTCTTCCTGGAGAGACAGGCAGACAGATGGTATGACACAGCCCTGCATGCTCTATACACGTCATCCAAATAACACCTGAAATTATATTTGATAATGAAACAGCAGAACCTGAATGTAAGAAATTAGCAGGAAAAGGTGAACATGGTGGACCTGAAAAGAAAAGAAACTCTATCTGATTCTTATCATGTTGTTATTGTGAACCAAACCTCCTGTGGTTGAGCTTTATTGTCAGAGAGATTCGTGTTTATTACACTGCACTAACACCTTGGTAGAAAATTAAAAAAAGGAACTGGTAGGAGATTAAAGGAACAGGAACAAAACAGAGCTGTTTCTCTGTTTGTCTGGTGGTTTTCCACCCTTGCAGATTTCTGTACGAGGAGACAGATGTCACCATGAAGTCAAAGTGAGTCACGCAGAGGCATGAGTCAAGAGCCAAGCCAAGAGATTTTACCCTTTGCTGCCCTCTTCAAGATTTCTTTTAGTTTTGTCTGCACAAACACATGGAAATTGTCAGTGCAAAAAAATGTTTTTTTAGGACTGTGCTGGAATAATAACAGACATGTGAGTCATAATTTGGCCTGAGAATAAAATGAAAAAAAAAAACAGTTTTATTACAAGTCAGTGTCTTCTGTAAAGAAGGTTGCAAATGATATGAAAGGAAAATGATTGTATTAATCATGATTAAAAGCGTCTGGTGTGTGCCACGTTAAAATGGATAGACATATATAGGTTTGATTATTGACTATTAGAAAAATCAATTCATGCTGGCTGAAGATGACAATTAACATGTAAAACAATGACTGACAGTGATGTTAAACCTTAGACTGTTTGATTAATTGCTTTACTGGCTGTAAAGAATATTTTTACTCTACTTTTCCAAGAAATAAACTGATCACCTTCTTCAATTGTGACTAAACTGACAACCAAAGGTTTGTGCAATCAAGGTGATGGGAAAAAAGAAGTGTCAACAGACATTTTAAAGTCAGATATAACTGAAAATATCTCACTTTCAATCGAATTTAAACTCAGTTTTCAGGACTCACTCTATGTGGTTCTGATGTGGGGCCAGTGTCGAGGTGTCGAGGAGTTGAATGGGAACTAGCTGAGGCACCACAGAGAGGCTGGTTTGACTTGTAAACACAGTCTCCATGGAAATTGAATAAAATGACCAAAAATATAAGTTCCTCCTGTACACTGCATAAATATCTGTTTGTCCTAGCAGTGCAAAGTAGATCTGAAACCCAATAAACTTGACTTTCCCACCCAAAACCACAACGAGTTGCTTAGCAACAGCCATAAAACATTTGTAAAAGAAGCTTGCTGGGGTAATAACTAATTGTGTTGTCTATTCTTGTCTTTTTCAGCATGTTAAGCCCTCAAGACTCTGGGCTGGAAGCCAAAGGTTTTGTTTTCTAATGGATGGTCTTAGTTTTTCGGTTGAACTGCACTTTAATGTGTTCTAACAGCAGCTTCGCTCCACAGTGTAGGCCTACACCCTGTTGGGATTTGAACTTACCCCACTGTCCTGAACCTCAGGGCTCCATTAAGGTGACACACAGCTTTGTCTTCACCTAGAAGACTCTTTGAAATGAGAGTGATGGAGCCCACAGGGACGCCAATTATAAACTATAGTACACTGACACTGACACACACACACATACACCCATCTAGATCACTGCTAACATGTTAACAGTAGCTCACTATTTACTGCCCCTCTTTATACCTTTGTGAACTTGTGATGAATGGCTGATTTGAAAAACGCACAGCAGTCAAACAGCCCCATTCAGGAAATGTTCCCATGAGTTCAGAGGCCTTGATGAAGGAATTATTTGTTTGCATCTCCAAGGAACAGCAGTCTGTGACAGCGACAATAAGCTGAGAAATGGCGCCATCCTCAGGTGTCTTCCTAAACTACTGACTGTATTTGCAATCGTTTTCATAGAATAATAAAAACAAATGGAAGGAAAACTTTTTATTTTTCCACTTTATTCCACTGGTTAAACTCTGAATATTATGCTAAAAATTTTCCCACAGCTGTAAGACTTTCAGATGATGGAAAGTAAAATATAACTTTGCGAAATAAAGCTGTTACATTTATGAACCCATGACAACATACGTCCTAATCCATGAGATATGTTGAATGAGGACAACACTACTCATGCTTGTCATACTATGCTTTTAATAACCAAAACAAGAGCAGTTATTTATCCATTTTTCATAGCAGCAGGGTGAGAAATGAATGACATCACCATATTTCCCTGTGTTAATGGTGGATTTAACATGCTAATAGCTTGGTAACAGCTTTATTTTCTTGTGCATACGTGGGGGAAGAGAGGTGTGCTGTCATACAGGGAAGCATGAAACAGATTTATCACTTTAGGGTTAAACAAGCAATGTGCTCAAGGGGGAGTAAGTGTAAGTAACCATGCTGGAGGAATGTCACAGGTCTAACAAGGTGTTAAGGTGAACTACAGCCACCAAATCCAATCAAATCAAAAATAAAAACTGCAGGCAATTTATCATAAAATTGCATTCTATGTGGCCTAAATTAAGAGTTATCAGCTAAAAATATCTTCTGGATGAAATGAAAATAAATGTCTTTTTTTTGCGAGTCAGTACATAACAAGGACTCATTTGGCTTTCATTTAGCATAAAAATAAAATTTCATGGAGTTGGATATGAGGGCTGATGCTATAACAGTCTGGGGCCAAACTACAACTTAAAAGAGCTCAATAAGCAGCTGGTCTACATTCTAGTAGCTACAAATTATGAAAAAATAAATTCACGTGCAATACAAGCGTAATCTGTTGTAAATGTATAATCAACAGATTCCTTGATCATCTGCACCATCTTGCAGAACCTTTACAACTTATTCACGTGATACTTGATACTCAAGATCTTGTTTTGAGGTTCAGTCTGTCAGACAAAGACACTTTCAAACAGCAAACATTAACAGATGTCTCTGAATATGCCCTGCAAACTCAGTACCAGCGCCTTCTGAAAATATATATTCTGTACAATATACTGTAAATAAAATAAACTTTCAAACATACAGAAGCATATGTTTTTCTTTTTCTTCTCACTACAGATACGTCCCCAAACTCCACAACCTGCCGACCCCTCAACAGTCAATATTAATGCTTGACAGCAGCTCCTCCAAGGCAGCCAGTTTCTGATTGGCCTCCTCGATGGCGCTGTAAGTCTGGACGTTGCTGGCGATGTGGTAGCGGATGTCGTCAACCAGGGGGACAGAATCGGTCTCGTGTCTGTCCTCCAGTGACGAGGCGTCTTCTTTGATGATCTCGGCAAACTCGGCCTGCTCCACCAGCTGTGACAGACAGGTACGACAGGTGTGAATTTCTCCTGGGGAACTGAGTGTGGCTGACCAGAACATCCAGAACATCCACTTAATCTCACAGCTGTTATACTGTGAAAAATGGGATCTGGCTCATGTAGCTCCCAAATCAAAAGCTTAAAATATGGCCTCATATTCTTAACTTTACTGTGACCTTTGGCATAATGCAGATAATATGTAGACCAATAATGACAGTAAAACATTTACCAAAAACTAAAGTCCTTGTGACTTCTTTTGATCTTAATTTCCTATTTTGTGTCTTTTTACTATTTTTCGGCTTGCTCTTTATACTACTTTTTGTACATCACTTTGAAATTCTGGTTCATGGTTAATCTTCTACATAAATAAACTTTGTATTATTTAAATATTACTTTATAGTTTTTTATTATTTTTATTACTAGTGCATGTATAGTATTCTTTCTTCTAAGAGTTATACACATCTAAGAACTAGTTCACTTACTATTAGGAAGAGTTCACATAGCAACCAACAAACACAGTATGTGTTTTTTAGAAGCTAGAGCCCTTTAATTCCATTAAAGGAATAGTCCTACATTTTTGGGGGAACAATGTGTATTGCTTTTTCTTGCTGAGAGTTGGATGAGAAGATTGATACCACTCTAACATACAGTGTGTCTGCTACATATGAAGCTAAAGCCAGAAGACAGTTAGCTTAGCTTAGCATAAAGACTGGAAACAGGGAGAAACTGCTAGCATGGCTCTGTCCAAAGATAACAAAATATGTCTACCAGCACCTCTAAAGCTCACTAATTCACACGTTATATCTTGTTTTTTTTAATCTGTGCAAAAACTGAAATGTTAACAGAAGGTTGTGATGTTTACATGCTGGAACCATTCTTTGCTAGTTGCAGTGACTTTGACCCCTGCTTCCAGTATTTATGCTAAGCTAAGCTAATCACCTGCTGGCTTTAGCTTCATATTTGGCAACCAGACACAAGAATGGCATCCCATTCAACTCTGTGAGAAAGCAATTTGCTGTATTTTCCAAATTGTCCAACAACTCCTGCAACAAAGGAGTTAACTTCAATTGATTTATGTACTTCACTGACACCACCTGTGGTCTTAACATCTATAACTGTACATACACAGTACAGTGAGCATGTACTTGACATTTTGTGTGCACTTCAGCCACCAACTGCAAGATGCCAGACAGTTTCTTGCTACCCAGCCAGTGTCAACACACACACCCACCCGCTCTATGATCTTGGCCATGAACTCCGCACAGTGATCCTCCAGCCTAGAGAGACGGAAAAGCTTGGCCGTCTTCCACATGTGCAGAACATTGTCCTCACATATAGCCTTAGCGAGTGTCTTCCCACACAGACGCTTCAGCCCCGGCAGCAGGTACATGTCAGCCACGCACAGGACGTCAAACACGTTCTCCATTGTAAGCTGGACATAAAGGAGAACCAGTCAGTTGTCAGATAATGATGATGAGCATTCAAAAGCATTACTTTTGTTGTTTAAGGGGTTTTATGCACTCTGTAAAGGTGTAAATACTATTTGGAATATAGCAGAAAGAGCTGTTAGTCAAGTAATTATGATTATAAACTTATTTTAGGGTTATATAAAAGAATCAACAATTCAACTTTTTTACAGGCTCTTTCCTCTCAGTAGGAAACTAGTTTATCAGCCACAAATTGATGCATAAATGTGAACCTCTGCTGGTAGACTGATAAGCCATTTTTTCTAATTTTCATGCAACAATGACAAAGTTGCATTCCTGATAGACAATGAGCAAAAATCGAAAAAATCACTTCAAACTACAGTTAGATTGCAGTGAAACCTCTGTGTCATCACTGTAGATGTAATACATGACGTGGATGAAGATTTCATGGGAGATGTTGTGCAGAGTGATCACTGGGGTGCTGGGCTGGGACTGTAGCTGCTCTCCCTCACTGAAGTGGTCCTGCAGTAAGGCTTTAAAGTAATCACTGCGCCCACAGAAGAACACCTGAGGACACACACACATAACCAGACATGCAGACAATGCAACTCCAGCACTTGTAGTAACAGGATCTGGACAGGGTGTGGGGATCTGTAGTGAGCCTGAGGAATGTTTTAAGACCTTTGTAGTTTGTACCTTATGACACAAGAAATTGTAACCATCGACTCTGAAGCAGACATCAGGATAAGTGGGTAAATGGTCGACTCTGTTAAAGGGAAGTTCTCCAAATCCAACCTGGGGGGAAAACAGCAGAGGGACCCAAAAAAAAAACATGCTCATTGAAACTGTAGCAGGAGCTATAGTAAGTGTTCGTTTAAATTATGTTTTCTGCTATTATGTCCTTACTCTTAGTTCAGTGGGCAGTGCGCAGTCTGCTAACTGAGCCATCTCTTCCTGGAGTCGACAGCTGTGAGGCTCCAGGCTGAGAACTTTCACACAGATCCCTGGCTTGTTGGATACTTCAGTGTGAAGAAAGAAAGAAAGAAAAAAGAAACAGACAGTGAAAAAAAAGTCAATCCAAGCTCCCAAAAAAGTTTTTAGAAACTACAATTGAAAAAAGACAATGGAGACCAATTAGTGAAGAAAATTAGTTTTGGTATGTGTTTATTAATCGTAATTACTATCTTACCAAATTCATACACCTGCTTGCATTTATTCTCCAGCTCCTCTATGAGATCTGCCATTTTGCACTGTTTAGCAAGTCGTCTGCACTCCTCTACAAGGCTTACATCAATATCCATACGTCCTGTAACATCAAGGAGAAAAATGGATAAAAACAATTGGGCACTGTTGTTTGTATGTTATGGAAAAATATTATATGACTGTATTCAGCTGTTTTATATAGTTCTTAAAAGGTTACCTTGATTTTTTTTTGTCTGTACATATTTTTCACACACTGTAAAAGCTGATTAATATGTTTAACTGGGTTGCTAACATTCCTCATTCAAGGTACCTTGTTGTGATTTCTTATAAACAATTTTATAAACAAGAAACAATTGTATGTTTATATTTTATGTTTACATAATGGTGTTTCTCACCAAAAACACTGCGTGTATCCTTGAGGCTTGAGAAATATGATGAATGCATTTCCTTCCTCATTTTTGAATATTTCATATTGTTCATTGTTTACATCAAAGTTTGTTCAAGTTTCTTCACTGCCTTTGCAGTTTTTCATTGCAAATCACAAAGAAATCAGGAAAAATATAAAATGCACTGCAGATACAAGATGAGGAGTTACACAATTATGTTATCATATCATGTATATTTTTATTTTTTGATTGGGTTTCTAATTAATCTTGTGTGTTAAAACTTTTTTTGACACATTAAAAAATAGTATGGATTTTTTTTTCCTGCAAACCCTAAAAATTGCAACAAAAGTAGATGCTCTAATATTCACCCACCTGTGTAAATATATTGCAGGATGGCTCCAAAGGCTGCAGGGTTGATCTGAAATCAAAACAGCTTTTATCCATATAGATATATAGATACATTATGTGTCTGTATCGTTGTATATTAGACATAATAATCTAATAACACGCAGCAATTAACCAACCGGAGCATATTTTTACCTACCAAAGGGTGTTTGAGGGTGATCAGGTTCTTCCCTCTCCACTTGGACTCAAACATTTCAGTGAAGTACTCTGAGTGTGCGCTGAGAACGCAGCGATGGGCTGAAAATGTTTGCCCATGAACGAGGAACTTGACGTCGCTGTGTTGACCTTGCTCCAGTAACCTAAAGCAAAAACACACTTAAGTTAAGATTAAATTGACATATTGGAAGGTGGTTCAGCAGGTTAAAATGCAAACTGTACTTTTCTTTTGCAATTAACTAAAACAACTGAGGAGAATGAACTGCTCCGTCTCCTGCTCTGAAAGTTAAGAATAGCTGATGGGCACTCGACACTTACATGTGCAGAAAGTAGTTAAAATCATCCCGCTGCATGGCGCGGACACTGATACACTTATAATCTTTGAGCAGGCGTCGAACAGAGTCATTCAACGAGCCGTACACACAACGTTCGCCATCAAACGTGTTGGCTTCACACTTGGCACCTGAAGGCAAAGCAAAGGAGAAAAAAATAGGATTATACTACAGAACATTTCAGTGCAATAATTATAAGGCTCACCATAATATCACAGTATAGTGGTTTCGCCTTTTATTATGTTTGTAACAAACAATAGGTAACTAAATTCCAGTCTTACCACTAGCCAACAGGTACCGGACCAGCTCCTCATGACCACAGAGACAAGCATAATACCTAAAGAACAAAAGTGTCCACAGTTCAAGGGTTAGACTGATGATCCTGTGTCAGCCAGAGAATTAGACTAATTACCTGAAAAATACTTACAATGGGGTGCTATCCCATTTATCTCTTACATTGAGGTCAACATCTCTTTGCTCAACAAGGTATCTTGGAGAGAGAGAGCAACAAAACAAGTGGTTACTAGAGTCTGCAGTCACCATTAACTGATTAACCACTGACTGCATAAACATTTTCACTTGCAAATCAAGGGAGGAGAGTGGTTGTAAATCTCTAAACTGTGTGTCAAAATGGGCAAAATGCACTGTTCAAAAAGCTGCATACATGCGATATAAAGTACATAAGCAATATTTAACATACAAGCCTCCGTCTGTTTGGTGACCCCTTTAATTTTGGATTTATTATTATATATTGATTGCTGTTTTCATCAGCACAACAGAAGCAAAGTATTGCTGTGCACAAAGCATGTTTGTATTCACTACTAAAGAACTGTACATCCATTAAAACCCTTTAAATTGGTTTGAAACAAACTCTATGTGCTGCAGTGCTGGAGAAGTCTAGGCTTGCAGTTTGGGACTAGGTCAGCTGAATAATTAAAACTGTGCATAGTTCTGTCTTGACGTGACTAATGACTGCTGTCTTTGTGATTAGCAGGACATACCAGTCTGTCTCTGAGCAGGGGGAAGTGTCTTACATCTGTCAAAATATCAGCTAACACTGGCAGCTAGTTATCTACGTACGTTGCATCTGGAAATTGAGGAGCTGACCTACAAACGTAAGCTAAAGTTACCAGCTGGGTCATGACAGCTAATGATAGCAACCCGTGTTTACGATGCAGTGAGCTTTGGGTTTGGCTGCAGGACTGCAATCCACAGCTGGCTAAAACAAACGATGGCTAATATTTTGTAAGACGGAAAAGAGGAAAACAAAATATAAAAAGATTAACTAGAACCATGTAAGGAAAATTACGTGAGCTTTTAGCACAGAGACAAGGACAACCCAGCCATAAAAAACCGGTCAGCTGAGCTGCTGGTGGTTACCTGACTCTACAAATGTCGCCCTTTCTGCAACTGCTAAACAAATCGTACACATCCATGATCCCCTCGGTGTTTTCGGTTCTCTGTGAGGCATTGAGACGGCCTGTCTGCTGGACAGGTAAGCGATAACTTAGAGAAGCTTCAGAGTTTGCTCGGTCGACGCGGAGAAAGTTGTTCTTAGCGGTCAGACCCTCTTGCACAGTTGTTGACAATCTAGCACTCGGAGCCTGGATGTTTTGGTCGAAGAGGTCCAGCGGTCACGTGACTAGAGCGCGTCCCCTTCACTTGCTGTACGGTAAACTCATGGATATACAGAGTTCTCTTTATACATCCATGGGTAAACTGAGGACGCTTTACAAGACGGCAGGAGTTTACTGTCCTCCAGCGGCGAAGGTTAAGTAAAGCTTAATTTTATACATCATACGAATATCAGTAACCTAAACCTCATTTTAATACAAGTGATCGTAATACAAGTGTTATCGTTTCTAAACCACATAAATGTAACTTCAATGAGCAACAATTCGCGTTTCCGGCTATGAAACTGCTGAAAATCCGAGCTCCCGCGGGACACTTGAATGCAACATACGTCAGCGTATTCTATCGACCGTTTGTTGCCTTTTATGTATCAAAACCTGCAATAAAACTGAATCAAAATAGCGCCATCTACTGTAATTTAGGGATTTTCTCTCGGTTTTATCAAAGTTTACAGCTCAGCCTCTCAGCATCTTTGTGTAGCACTTTGGTGCAAAACCTATTTGCTTTTTAAAGTGCTATATAAATAAAATAAACTTGAAACTTGAATAAAATCTGTTTCATCCCACCTTTCGACTAATTAGACTAGACAAACTTTGCCCCAGTTTGCACCTCTCATAGGCACAGTGGGCCATTACAAAGCCACAATGTTGATTTATATAAAGACAGTTTGTTGTTGGGCCCCTACAGCTGAAATGATTAGATGATTAATCGATTAGTTGCAACAATTTCGTTAATTGAGTAACTGTTTATGAAGTCATTTTTAAGCAAAAATGCCCAAAATTCACTGGTACCAGCTTCCAAAATGTGAATATTTGCTAATTTCCCCAGTTTTCTGTGATAGTAAACTTAACATCTTTGAGTTTTGACTGTTAGTCAGACAAAACAAATAATTTGAATGAGTTAACTTGGGTTTCAGGGAATAACAATCAGTATTTTTCAGTATTTTCTGACATTTTATACACTGCACAATCAATCATTTATTATAAAGAAAATAATTGTCTGACCTAGATAATGAAAATAATGGTTGGTTGCACTCCTGGTGAGGAAATAGGATGGAGGATGGAGGACCTGTCATGGCTGATATTGTACTTCAGTGGTGCAAACTTTTAACAAATTTGCTATTAATCAAATAATGTAACCAAATTAAATGGAGTAAGTCTGGGTTTTGGGCCTGTAATATTTATATCACCAACATTACATGGCAAATAAATTAAATGGCAACATCTGTGCATGATCCATTATTTATTTGTCTTTTAATATAAACTGTACATCAAACAAAAGTGATGAAATGGAAAGAAAAAAACAGCTTAGAAAGAAATTGTCTGATCTTTTTTTTTCTAATGGGGTTTGACAAGCCGTTGTTTTAATAAGGCAATCTGAAGTTCAAGTTTTTCTCGCTCCAGCAGGAGGTTTTCCTTCTGCAGTTTCAACACATCAACCTGCAGATTCTCTGTCAGTAGAAAAACACACACAAACACACATATAATTTTGTAATTCCAGATACATAATAATCACAATCATTCAGATATCAGGCATGTTATAAAATTTTGTTTCAGTACTTAGCAGTCAGAATACGTATCACAAAATATCATTTTGAACAATTTACTCAAGTACAACGGAGACACTTACCAAATTATGTGAGTCTATCTTAAAGGCAGGTGATACTCTAAATTGCTGTTATTGTCAACAAATCCCATTAAAAGACCAAAATCAGTGTGTTCATCCATCTCTCAATACTTTTTGACATCCCCATCCTGTCTGTGGCCCTCAGCCTCAAACTCATTTGGTCCTAAAGAAGACATTTTTAAAAACTGGTTAAAAAAAAGTATTCGGTATATAAAAAGTATGTACACAGCACAATGGTGTACTGGGATCAATTGTTCATCATATTGAAATAATATGTCACCCAGTGTGCAACGGTGTGGCTCATTGATGAGTTTGTAATCATTTTTGGGCAACAATGGAGATTTATTGTACAAAAGAATAAGATATCAGATCGGACTACATTTGCTAGTAGGATCAATTCGTTGATTGTTTTGGTCTTTTAATGAGATTTCTAGAGAATAGAGATGTCATTTGATCTATTTGATCTATCTATTTGATCTTCAAATTTGAAACACATGCCACACAAAAGTAAGGCTTTTCATTAGTAAAACCTTTAAGTTGAGCTGTAAAATTGATTTACAACAAACACTCCCAAATTCCAAGCATTTACCTGTGACAGCTCTGCTCACAGATGCTTGCGGTGCATCAACACTGCTTTGGTAGCTCTTTCTCATCCAGAGAGGAGGGGAGCTACGCAATTCTACCTCAACAGGGTAGTGGTCGCTCACTCTCAGGGCCTGTGGGAGTGTACGTATACTGAGTGAGGACTATGCCCACAAAACAGAACATAGAAGTGCTTAAATATGCATAATGTGTTGCTTATAAGGGAAGAATTACTCCACAAACTGACCATTTCTTCTGTCATATCAAACTCTTGGTGAAAATTGAATGGTTTGGCTGAGTTTGGCACGATGGCTGCCAGCATGTCTTCTCCATACACGACAATCCTGCATGTAGAGAAATTAATTACATGAATTAACATGTAACGACAAGTACATTTTCTTGTTGACAGAAATAATCCTCTAATTGCTCTTTGCTTTCTCAAAAGAAAAAGACAACCGTCCTCTCTTGAACTGTGTGAATTAAGTAAATTAAATATACACATACCTGTCATAGGTGTGCTCATTTGTTGTTTTCGCAGTGGTGTCGACGTCATCACCAATCAGCCAGTGGAAATTCTTGTTGCTGCGAATACGGATCTCCTTCATTTCTTTGTTTGTAACGTATGCACCATCTGCGTTGAAGTCACCCAGGATCATTATGTTCTAGAGGAAATCAGAAACTGACATTTCAGCAATCTGAATCTCCTATATCCCTTAGTTTAGCATCAGTTATCTATAAATCATATTAAAAAAAACACTTAATAGATTAGCCCCAAGCTACATCTCTGACATGTTAAGCTCATATGTACAAGGGCTTAAGGACTTAAGGCAACAGAAAAAAACATTCTCGCAGTTGCAAGTCTAGACTTGTAACCAAAGGTGGAGACTGTGAAATGCATTTCTGTTTAAAATCTACACATCTACTTCTGTATTTTCTTTTAAACATCAGCTAAAAAAAAGCACCTTTTTATACTGGCTTAAACTGATTTGTATGATTTTATATCTCCTGTTGAATATTATATAATTTAATATAATTTATCTGCTTTAAATTTACTGTATTTTTTAAGCACTTTTCTTAACCATGTTAAAAAAGTGTTATTAGTATTATTATTATCAAAATGCAGAGAAATCCAATCAAAAGTGGCCACATTGCAAAAGTGTTCAGTGACAATTTATAGGCCATACAGTCGTTGTGATTCCAGTTTCTAATCCATATAAGCTTATATGAAATAGAAGTATTTGTGTTTATACCTTTATTATTAATATGTACTATTACATTATTAGTTTACTGTGTCAGGGGGAACCATGATGTTCAATTGCTGCAGAAGGACGATGCAACTCACATCAGTTTTCCATTTGTCTCTGACAGCCAGGAAGACCTCATACAGCTCATCCAGCTCTTTCTCTGAGTCCGACGGTCTGGTGTGGACCGGGATGAGCACAATGTCCTTCAGCACTGCAACACAAAACTGTCCAATGAGCTACAAACCTCACATGACACTCCCCAATCATTACATGAAAAATGTACACAGAGAGGATGCTGGTTGACAGAACTGGAAAAACCTGTCATTTGCTCCTTTGAATCGCAGAACTACCTAAGGGAACTATCAGACTCCCACATCTTAAAAAAAACCAAACAGGTCCACATATAGGCTAGACATGATTCAGACATACCACAGCAACCACTGTTGTTACAGTGTCAACAGCAACCGACCACAAACCATAAAAACAAACATGCTGATATCTATATCTCCATGCCATTCCTTTATGTGTGTGTCACTAAACTTTCTGTACCATAAAAAGCAGATACTGACCGGTATTGTGCGGTTTGAAGTGCAGAATATACGGCTCTCTTGCGAAAGCATCCATGTCTTCCACCTGGTTGTCTTCATATTGATAGCAGTCAATCAGGTTGACCACGTCATCCCTTCCAGTGGGGCAAAAATGGCTTTTAGTGGAACTGTTTAATGGTAATACTCTCTACATGTGACATTAATGATTACAAACATATAACAGTTTGATGATTTGTTACCTTACCTGTAGAGAAACAGAAACTGCTCCTTGTATCTGTTCCTTCCCAGTCGGACACTGAGCTGCAGAGTGTAGTGATGGGTTGTGTTGGCTCTGTGAGGCACAGGACAGTAATGAGCAGGCAAAACATCAACAATCTTTGCTTCGTCAAGACAGAAGAAACATAAACGCACCTGTTCAGTTCTTCCAAGAACACTTTGACAGCATTGCCGCTCACATCCACCACCTCCAGAATCAAGATGATATCGTATCGAGACACAATCTACAAAAGGAAAACAAGCTCAGTTAAGTAGAAGTGTGAAGTTTAGATGAAAGATGAGTCCCTACTGTCTAGTAAATGCCTGAGATTTGTAGAAATCAGCCACTAGATGCTTTACTGTGCCCCAACATGTCCTAGGAGACGTGTTTTACCTTAACCAGAACTGAAAGAACATCTAGATCTGAGACTTTCGTCAGCCCAAACCTCTGGACGTTGAACGAAGCAATCTTCATGTCTGACAAAAAAGAGAAAATAGAGATGTTTAAAATATTGTTTTTACAATGATTCAATATTATTTTAAATACACATAAAAACAAAAAAAACACTCTCTTCTTCTCCCAACTTTACAGGTACTTACCTACAATAATGTATGGATACTTTGTGAGGTACAGTAGTTGGCACAGTGTCAGTAGCGCACAAACCACAAGAATACACAGACACTTGGTTGCATGAGAAACTTGTTTCTCTGTAACTGTTTTTTTAAGGGAGGGCAATGATTGGACAATCCATATGAAAAGGGAGACAGTCTGAAAAGAAAGCCAAGATTGTATTGAGAGGACAGACCAGTTTGTTTATAACCGGCTCTCACCAGTGTTGGTTTATGACGTAACATTTGACAGATAGTGGAAGCTAATCTGGCATTCATAACATACAGTACTAGTATGTGTGGACACACCTTTCCATTCACTTGAATGAGAGGGTGTGTTTTGAACAGAACTGTATCTGTGATGTTTTGACTCAATACCCTTCTGTCTCTGATCTTAACTGTTTTCATGCTTAAGACTCATTTCTCAAATATTGATATGATCTCTGAAAGATCACTGTGATAAATGATAAGACGCTCCGGAAGCCAGTATATTTTACATGATCTCATCATGTTTGGGCACATTTTCTAGGTAATCTATATATTGTGTGTATTATTGTCCTTTAGTTTAAGCAGCATTTGTGACCTTAATTTTCATGAAGGATAGGTTAAATCACTCATTTGTCTTTAAAAATCTGTTTCCTTCATTGTTCCTGCAGCCCTACAACACTTAAATCTCAATCGGGCATAAAGCCAGTATAAATAATTCCTCTGATCTGACAGATGCTCTAATTTATTGTCACTAAAGATTTTGGCTGTTGACATCTTCTTGGATCACAGTACTGACTCTTCTTCTTTGTGACTTTGAACAGATCAAGCAAATGCCTTGCTTAAGTGAAGCAAGCCGCGGAGCAGGCCCGGATTCCAGCAAAACAACAGAAACAATGCAACCTGCACAGAGGGGGTAGGTGGGAGAACAGGAAGCATGCTTCAGACTGGTTTACCCACATTGGGAAGCCACATAACTTAACTATCACACCACACCCAGTCTTGCCTATAAAGTAGCACCCAAAAGATAAGAGATGCACAACAGAGCTCACTTGCTGCCTGATCTCTCCATCGTTTCCATCAGTGAAATCTCCACACAGCACTACCATGAGTCTGAGAAGCAAGCACAGCAGCCGTAAAGGACTGCGTGTGTCTCCAGGGGGATTCAGCAGCATGTCCATGGGATCCTATTCCATCCCTAAAATGAGCACTGGGGTTAACCATGCCCAGATTACACCAGTGACCATCAACAAGAGCCTGCTCACCCCTCTGAAGATAGACATCGACCCCAGAATCCAAGCTGTTCGCACTCAGGAGAAAGAGCAGATCAAGACTCTCAACAACCGCTTTGCCTCTTTCATTGATAAGGTAATAACAAATTTCACAAAAACTTTTGCTCAGTGTTGATTGTGAGATTTAAATAATTTTGAATATCCTGATAACCTGTTTAGATACACTATTGGCTGAAAAAAATAATGTTGAAAGCTCAATAATTTATCTTCTTTCTATAAAAAATGTTGATCTGTTTGATTTGTTTGGTACTTCTTTCTTGTCTCCCAGGTAAGATTCCTGGAGCAGCAGAACAAAATGCTAGAAACCAAGTGGAAGCTGCTGCAGCAGCAGACTGCCACCACCTCTAAAGTTGAGCCTATGTTGAAGTTGTACATCAGCAATCTGCAAAGACAGCTGGAAATTGTCAACAATGACAAGCAAAGGCTTGACATAGAAAACAATGTCATGCACAAAAATGTGGACGACTACAGGACAAAGTAAGATTCCAAAAATGTAATGCAGTGCTTGTGTAAGAAAGTGATAGTGAATGAAGTAATGAAGTGCATATTGACAACATCTGCAAGCGTAATCTGATATCTGTGGGCTGTTTCAGGTATGAGCAAGAGATCAACAAGAGGAATGATGCAGAGAATGAGTTTGTCATGCTCAAAAAGGTCAAGTATGCAGTCATGATGATACTTGTTTTAGTGTGTGTGTGTGTGTGTGTTTTAGTAAAGAAAAACAACAAATAAAAAATCCAGATTAACTTCTTGTGTTAACTCTTATTGCATCTATAGATTTACAAGCAATTTCTCCACTAATAATGTTTGTTTTTGGGTTACTACTACAGCTATAAGGAGGTAAACTTCACCTAAAACATACCTGTGTCTGCTAGAGGTAAAAGCACAGAGAAAAGGTTGTTTGATGTTTTTTTACTGACTCCCCCCAGGACGTGGATGCAGGTTATTTGTCCAAGGTCGAACTTCAGGACAGAGTGTCTTATACCAACGATGAATTTAACTTCCTCAAGGCTCTATATACTGCGGTATATACAACCATTCACTGTCAATCTTTTTTTTTTAAATATAAAGATATCAAAAAAATATGTGTGAGATTGTATAGTGTTTTCTTACTGTTGCTTTGTGTATGTTGTTTTATTTAAAAAAAAAAAAAAAAAGGAACTCCAAGAGCTGCAGGAGAGCCTGAAGGAGACCTCTGTGGTGGTGCAGATGGACAACTCTCGTGGCCTGAACATGGATCACATCATGTCTGAGGTCAAGGCTCAGTATGAGGAAATTGCTGCACGCAGCCGTGAAGAAGCCGAAAACTGTTACAAGAGGAAGGTAAGGAACAACAACAAATGACGCTGGATGTAATGTGAATACTTAAACGTAGCTGTGTTGAATGATAACAAGTTTATCCTTAAAACTAAGAGTGTGAAAGGAGTCAACCCATAAATCTTCCAGAACATCCTGTCTTTTTGACACGAACCACCCTCGTCAAACCTGATAATCACTGATGCCACGTTTGTTTTCATGATTGATCTGTGCCGGCACCAGTTTGACCAGATGTCTGCCGAGGCTAACCAGTATGGTGACGAGCTGCGTAGCTCCAAAGGGGAAATAGCTGAGCTCAGTCGAAAGATCAACCGTCTACAGAATGAGATCCAGGCTGTAAAGGGACAGGTGAGAGAAAGGTTTATAAAGTGCCTGATGTGTTGAAAGTCAAAGGCAGCTGCACTTGCTGTTTGGTCTTAAAGCTGCTCATCCAAAAGGTTTCACCAGTTGAGATAATGTATGAATGAAGCATCTTAGAGCTTTGAGCACAATATAGATTGGTGAACCAGTTTAATTTGCTGATACAAATCGGTAAAGAATCAGGTGCAAAAGGGAATACAAAAAGCAACTATATGACATTTACATATACAGAGGGATACAACTAACTATTATTTTCATTATCAATTAATCTGTCTGTTTTCTCGACTAACTGATTAGTTGTTTGCTCCAAATGTAAGTAAATGGTGAAAAATGTCCATCACTGTTTCCCAGAACCCAAGGTGATGTCTTCAAATGTCTTGTTTTGTCCACAATCCAAAGATATTCAGTTTACTATCATAGAAAACTAAAGAAACCAGAAAATATTCACATTTAAAAAGCTGGAATCAGTGAATTTGGACATTTTTCTTAAAAAAAAGACTATTAATTGATTATGAAAAAGTTTCTGATTCATTTAATAATTGGAAACAAATCAATTAATTGTTGCAGCTCTACATATACGACATTTTTCAAACTTAATACTCCTCCTCAGGCAGCATCAATCACATTAAGAACAACAGAGTTAACTGCTGTTTACAAGACTGTTAATAACAGCCTGTGGAAGATTTAAGTATTTTGGTTTGGTTACCACAAGCTTACAAAATGACGTCACACCTTCACAATGATATAGTCAATAATAAATCTCCAATCCTGTATTTTAAAGAGTTGATTGTTGGCTCAAATCTTACTGAGCGCTTACACCATCCATCCCTTCACTTTCTTTCAGCGTACCAACCTTGAGGGCCAGGTAACCGAAGCAGAGAGGCGCGGGGAAGCAGCCGTGCAGGATGCCAAGGCTCGCATCAGGGACCTGGAGCTGGCTCTGCAGAGGGCCAAACAGGATATGGCTCGGCAGCTCAGAGAGTACCAGGAGCTCATGAATGTGAAGCTGGCCCTGGACATAGAGATCTCCACCTACAGAAAACTGCTGGAGGGAGAGGAGGGAAGGTGAGTTGTACAGTTTTCATAATGTAATTACTTCAGAACTGAAGGCTAATTTAGGATTTTATGGCAAAAATCCTAAATTTCTCTAAAAATCTAAATTACTTTGCCTCATGACGATCAGTTAATTGGAGCTTACAGCTTTTACTTTACCATTACATCACTGCTCATAGTGTATGTCCTGCTTTTTCACAAACAGACTTGGAAAGGAGTCTGTTGTCAACATCGTAACAGTGCCAACCAAAACTAAGCAAAGTAAGTCTTTTCAACTGTAGATCACACCATTATTATCACAATCACTATGACCATCTTTCTGTGTGTGTGTTTGTGTGTGTAATCTCTTTACCGTCTTCTTCCCAACAGCCAACCTAGATCACAACCAGCAGCAGCGAAGATCAGGCCCAGTTCTCATCAAGATGGTGGAGACCCAGAACATATCGTACAACTAAAGCAGAAAACACACTGCAGTACATTAACCTACTGGATCACTTAAGCCTTTCACCTTTAAATTAATCTCTTTGTAAGCTACAATACTGCACTGATGAGCCAAATGTGTATGATTGTTTATTTTTCTTCTTGTGCTGAGTGTCACATTAATTACCACTTTCTGTGTTTAAAGTAAATGTACTCGGCTGCATGATCATGTGTGTCCTTTTTGCTTGAGCAATAATCAAAAGACATCGAATTCAGTACATTTCATCATTCTCCTTTTTCCATCCCCATCAAAACACACTGCAAACATCAGCAACAGCTGCTGATGTGACAAAAAACTGACAAAGAAAGGAAAAAAATAATATAATGGTATATACAAATATTATGGTAGCCATAAAAAATACTTATATCTATATATCAAATTGGTAGTTTTCCAGAGATGTTTGTATTGTTTGCAGGTGGCGAGTTACTGTATAGTTACTGTATATGCAAATAGACAATGTTGCAGACTTTTGTTCTGACATGTTATGTTTGTGAAGTAAATAATGTAAACATGGATTATAAATAAGTTGGTGGAACAATGAGACAAGAATGGAAATGCATGTACCTGTAAATAGACTTGTCACCTAATTGTTTTTTGTAATTCCAACACAGTTTGCTTTTCAATCTGTATATTAGGTCTGAACAAAAGTATGTATGTCGCTTTAATTTAAAATAGGAGTTTTGAATGAGAGGAGACAATGCAGATTGTTGGAAATGTAAAGGATCTGGAGGGACGTTAATGCTTTGGGAATAACCTCTTGTTCAGAACTACTGGAGGAAAGTCCATAAATCTTTTTGTGATTTTTCAAATGATAATTCAGACTGGGACTTCAATCCCAGACATACCAGGTGACCCACTGGTTGTGGCAGGCTGTCAAGAATCAGATTTGACACAGACTGGTATAATGGTCAGATTTTGTTATGGGGTTGGAATCACTCAGTGCCACGTTTGAGAAAATCTCATTTAGAATGAGAGACAGGGTTGATCAGTATGTGATCAGATGGGAGGGGTTTTTGAAATATATTAATGGCATGAATTGATAATACAGACAATAAGGACACTTTGGACAACACTGAAGGTTAATGAAATGATTATTTGTAGATAGTTTTTTGTCACTGTTTTGTACAATTCTCTTACTAGAGTTTCTTTAAAATATAAACCAGACAAAGAAGATTTTTTTGGATAAGACTTTTGAAAGACTACTTTGCTCTTTTGGGTCAAATGCTGAACTTTATGTAATGTAGTTCCAAAGCTCAGTAGACCAGAACAAACCAGACTCAAACTGGTCTCTGGAAAAAATGAATAATTTGCATTGCTGCCATCCAGTGCTCATTTAAAGAAAATACAGCTCAGACTGACCAGAATAGACCAGTTGGTTAGTACAAGTGCTGTTTTCTACAGATTCAGGGAAGGTTTAGTCATTGACTCGGTCAGTGACTGTAGCTTCTTACACGCTTACACGCAAGTATGGTGCCTTATTTTGTCTGACAATATATAAATAGACAAATGGAAAAAAAAGGGGGAAAAAAGTTTAATTTTGGGATATTATTTTTGTTCAGAGAGGTCTGTGGTGGAAGAAGTATTCAGATCCTTAAGTAAAACTAGAAATACTGTTGTCTAAAAAAAAAGTAAAAATCCTCAATTCAAAATCTTACTTAAGTAAAAGTATAGACGTATTATCAGCAAAATGTACTTAAAGTATCAAAAGTAAAAGTACTCATTATGCAGACAGGCTTCTTTTAGAGTGTTATATTATTATAATATATTATGATGTTGGTTTTTACCACTAACAAATACACATAAGAACATTTTAATGTTGTAGTTCACTTTTGGTAGATTAATAGTAATAGTGCTGCATTCATATTATATATATAAGTGCATCATATGTTTTTATAATGATAATAATAATACGCTTTATTTATATGGCACCTTTCACACAGTAATGCAGCTAAAAGTGCATTACAAATCTTAAAAAAGAAATGAAAAGAACAGACAATTTATAATATTTTATGTAAAATCTTTAAGGGTGGGTTCAAGATTTTACAATGTGAACTTAAAACAACAGTCAGGTGCCCATATGAACACTGAAAGAGGTTTTCCTCACTGAAAAATTGTGAACCTGTCCTTTAATGAAGTGATTACAGGTATGTGTTTCTGGGAAGGTTTTTTTTTTGTTTGTTTGCTTTTCCTAATAGATTATCCTACTAGAGACTTTTTATGTTTGTTTATACAGTAAGATGATAAAATGTAAATCAGAAAAAAAGACTTTTGAATATGACTTTTGAAAGGCTGCTACACTTTGGGTCATACATTAACCTTTATGTAATGCAATTCCAAAGCATAACAGACCACAGCAAACCAGACTCAAACTGGGCTCTGGAAAAAATGAATAATTTGCATTGCTGCCATCCAGTGCTCGTTTAAAGAAAATACAGCTCAGGCTGACCAGAATAGACCAGTTTGAAAGTACAAGTGTTTTTTCCTACAGGTTCAGAGAAGGTTTAGTCATTGGCTTCCGACACACAAGTATGGTGCCTTATTTTGTCCGATTATAAATAAATAAATGGATACATGAATCTAAAATGAATTACAACTTTTCAATTTTGGGATATTGTTTTTGTTCAGAGAATTATTAACGATTTAAAACTATTCACACCACATGGATTCAGACATGTGTTATGTTTTGCTGTTTCTTCCTTAATTTAGGAGGATATTGCAGCTGTAAAGTGTTACGGCTAGAGAGAAATACCCAAACTCACCCTTTCTTTAGTATCTTTCTTTGTGTCGCTGCAGGTCGCCTGTAAGGCAGAATTCAGGGCTTAAAATCACAATTGTACTTCCTACTTTCAGCCACTCGTGGTTCATACCGGGATAGGCAGCTTACTGTACGTGTAGTTGCTGCAGCTGCTGCTGCACACCCAGAGCAGGCGTTACAAATCTGTCAGCTGTCTGAAGATATTCTTGTCTTTGCGTCTCATTTAATAATTGTTTTCCAACAACACTGCGTCCAAGGTAACTGATCTCTCCACTTTGGTATGTTGAACATTTACAATGTTTATTGTACTGTATCTTTTAGGACATATGGAGCAGTTTTAGGGAGGGTAGGGGGGAGGAGCAGTTTAATGAAAATATGAATGACATTTGCCTGCATGCAGTCAGTTCTTCTAACTATGTATTATATTTTATGTACCTTCTTTTAACAGTGATATTACACAATGGACAAAGACACCGTGTTGACTCATATCCTGCAGTTAAAGGGCATTGCAACACTTCTTGGTGGGGAGCCGCCTATCAGTGTGATAAAGAACAATAAATACATATCCCAGCTGACCCCTGAAGCTCAGGTGCCAGACAAAAATGTGGACAACAACTTGCCCTCCCTTGATCACGCCATCCACACTGCTCTTACTGGTGAAATCAAAACTGTCATACTGGTTGGTCCAGAGGGATCAGGTAAAACAACAGCTCTAGAGAAGCTGGCTGTGGATTGGGCAAAAGGAGAACACCTTCACAACTTCTCTCATGTGTTTCATTTCCGGTTCAGGGAGATGAACTTACTTGAAGGGACTCTCTCCCTGGAGACATTATTGTTAAACCACCACGGTCTTGTCCCTCCTGAGTCCATACCGCTTATTCTGCAGAGGCCTAAGGCTGTGTTATTAATTTTTGATGACTTACATCAGTACAAACACAGTCTGGACCCCTCCGTCCACACCCTCTGCTCTGACCCCAGCCAAGCAGTCTCAGTGTCCTGTTTAGTGGCCAGCTTGCTTCACGGATCGCTGCTGAAAGGAGCTGCCTTCCTGGTGGCGACCAGGCCGACGGGATGTCTGAAATTTCTGAGTGGCAGCCGAGTGGAAGTGTTGGGGTTTCTGAAGCCCCAGAGAGAAGCATACGTTAAGGGGTTCTTCACCGACCAAACTGTTGCCAACAAATCACTGATGCACATGGAAAGGACTCTAGGCTTTTATGATTTCTGTACCTCTCCTAGATTTTGCTGGATGGTTTGCTCTATATACAAGTCTCTAATGGAAGCAGGAGCAAAACTACCTGAAACAGTATCTCAGCTGTATATAGATATCCTGATGCACCTGATTCAGACGCTCTCGCTGAATGAGGCTGGTGTCAGAGAACTAGTGCTGGCTCTTGGCAGGATGGCTGCTCATTGCTCTCTCAGCCAGCATTCGAGCTGCACCAAAGAAGAGATGGATTCCTTTGGCTTCCAGCAGTTTCTTACCTCTCAGACTTCTGTGGGTGTTTTCTTGCAAGTAGATGGCGACCCAGAGTCAGACAGATGTGTCTTCTCCTTCCACTCCCAACTGATGCAGGAGTTTGTCTTGGCCGTGTCTTTCTTTTTGGACAAGTCAACGTTGGAGGGTGTGGAGAAGATGTTGGAAAAGCACAAAGGCCATGCAAAGTTTCTGGATCTCTTCCTGTCAGGGCTGTCGGAGCCAGTTCAGCGCAGGCCGTTGGAGACCCTGCTGGGGGAGTTCAACTTGGATCGGATCACAGATTTCAAACGTTGGTTTAAAAGCAGCTCAGAGACCACACTGAAGGGATGCTACAAAGATGCGCACCAACACTGCTTCCATCTGCTTCACCAAGCTCAAAACGAGAGCTTGGTGAAGGAGATCATCACCTCATCAGTACGAAGAGGCATCAGCTACGGTGATCTGAGCCTCCAGGACTGTGCAACACTGAATTATGTCTTCACGTGCCTCGGTGAGATGGAGCTGTTGAATCTGTACCTTACGAGGGATTTGACGGAGGGGAAAGCAGAGATCCTGGCTCCCGCTATGAGCTTGTCGCGTAAGATAATGTAAGTTATGTTTATAGAAAACATGGTAAGAAATCCAATATCTAGCCATTCACTTCATGTGTTCTATATTCTGTCATGTGTAAGATCACTCTGTTGTGTCCCCCCAGCTTGTCAAGCAGCTTTCTGAGAACTGGAGCTGTCACTCATCTGGCTTCAGCTCTCAGCAGAGGAATCACCACAGATCTGGATCTCTCTCATACCCGCCTTGGTGATGAAAAGTTCAAAATTCTCTGCACTGGACTCAGAGACTGCAAGCTGCACACATTAAAGTAAGATTAGCCAAACATGTTCTTTAACAGGCATTTCCTAAAGGTGAACGTCACTTGATGTTTTGCTCTTTATTTACCTAGACTGGTAGCATGCAGCCTGACAGAGGCCAGCTGTGAAGATCTGGCGTCTGTCCTGACCTCAGCCACCTCTCAGCTGCGTGAGTTAGACATTCTGTTCAACGAGCTCGGGGACCAGGGCATCACGAAACTATGCCAAGGACTGCATAGCCCTCACTGCAAGCTACAGGACCTCCAGTATGTACCTTATATAGTGCAGTATTATGTGTAGCTTCTTAAACGTGTCTCAAAAGTTGACCATTTATGTTTGAATCAATGTTTCATTCACATATTTTCAATATTCAGGTGCCCATATGAACATTGTAACTGGGTTTTCTTGCTATAATCATTCTTCCCGTTCATACTGACCGTTAGAAGCTCTCCTCCAAATGTGCTTACATGGTAAGTGATCGGGGACAAAATCTTTGCACAGAGGGAGGACTATGGGGTTTGTCCCCAATCATGTACATTGAAAGTGCATTATGAAGGGATCTGTGAACAGGAGGAAAGGTTACAGCAAGTAAAAAACCTGTTTCAGTGTTCATTTGGGCATCTGACTGTTGTTGACAGATTTGAAAAATTGTGAGCCTATCCTTTAAGGTTTTAAAAAATGACCAGATTTTGTTTGCTCAAAGCCTACAAGGCTGCAAGTTGACTGAGGCGTCCATGGGGGGTTTGTCAGCGGCTTTGTGTTCTGGCCAATCAGAGCTGAGAAAAATTAACCTGACACAAAACCAGATTGGTGACAGTGGAGTGGAGGCGTTGTGCAAGTCCTTGCAACACCCACTTTGTAAACTGCAGAGCCTCACGTAAGTTTCACCTTTATAAAACTACAGTCAATGCCTTTTCCTCTGATGTGCACCCTGACTTACAAAAGTGATAAAAATATTTCATATCTCTGCTAAATGTTAACACCCTAAAACAATCCAGAATGTGTTGGATAAACAATTACATCCATACAGAGTGATTTCTTGGAATAATTTGGAGTAATTTGCAGTTAATTTTCTGAACATTTTACAGAGAAGGTGATGCAATTTGGTACTAATTATTTTTTTAAAAATGTGTTGGTTAAGTGGTTAAGTCCTGACTCACTATATTTGGGTTCATACATATTCATACAAATTCTTGATAAATTATACTCCTTTAACTGACAGAAAATACTTTGTTTTCAGTGTGTAGTTTTGTGTGTCAAACTACATATTAGCATATTAGGTTGTTTCTTAAAAACTCTATTATGAGCACATTTCCTGTATACTACCACATTATATAACCTTTTCAAAGACATGCTGTAACAGCAGCTACTTTTAGGAAATTATTTTAAAAACCTAATATTCTAATATATTGTTTGACAAACAAAACTACACACTGAAAACTATGTTTGTCGGTTAAAATATTGTCGAGAGTCTAATTTATTTTTGCAAATAAACAACAATGAATAAGTAGGCACACATCAACTACTTAACACCTTTTCTTGCAATTTGTACCAAATTGCACCACACTCTCTGTAAAATGTCCTAAAATTAACTGTTAAATACCTGTAAATTACTTAGAAAATCACCAGGAAATTTGTATAAAATTAAGGGATCTGTAAAATAAAGCATCACCATAAATCCATGTTTTTTGCCGTCTGTGACCATTTATTTTTCTTTCATTCATCCATCTAGATTGTTTGATAGCGATCTGACAGGCACCTGCTGTGCTCATTTGATGGCGGCCTTGATGTCAGACCACTGCTCCCTGACAGAGCTGGATCTGTCAGTGAATGATTTAGGCCAGGAGGGGGTGCTCCAGCTCTGCCAAGCCCTCAGTAGGCCCCAATGCCCAATAGAAAAACTTGGGTAGTCACCTCAACTGAATTAACTTCACTGATTAAGTACCTTTCACAAATATTTGGTGAAATTCAGATAACTGAATTGGTGTATATTCTGCTCTACCCCGCAGGTTGACACGATGTGAGTTAACTGTGTTGGTCTTCGAAGAACTGGGCTCATTGCTGTCAAGTGGGACCTCTCGACTTAAGTCCTTGTCTGTAGGCATAAATCAAGTAGGAGAGCAAGGGGTTAAACATATTTTGGACGCTGTTGCACATCCAAGCTGCCTGTTGGAGGACCTGGAGTGAGTGTACAAAATGATACAGAAACACAAAACACTCCTTACATCATGAGCATTCTTGTCACCCCACATATAAACCTGTCTTCCTTTCTTTCATCGTAGTCTTGAAATGACTGGTTTGACAGATACCTGCGTTGAGCACTTATGTGCTGCTGTAAGAGCCAGTAAGACTTTGAAGAACCTGGAATTGAGAAACAACTCACTGACTGATGCTTCCGTTCCTGCCCTCGTCCAAACCATGCAGGACAGCCACAACATGCAGGAGATGAAGTAAGTGTGATTCATCGTGATTATAAACCACCTTATAAGCCAGTGTGGATTGACAGTTTCACAAAATTTATAGACTATCATCTTAACTACTGCTTTTATCTCCAACTCTTTCAGCCTGAGGTACAACGAGTTCTCTGAGGATGTTTTTGAAATATTGGACGAGTGTGATAAAATAAGATACTGAAGAGGGCGGATTAGTCCATCCATCTCACAGTAAAGAAAGACTGCAGGTTGATCACAAAATGTGTTTAATGCTTCAAGTTCACCATTCATAACATAATAAAAAAATCCTAAATTTTTATCACCGTGATACAATAATGTTTTATTAAGAAACCTTTGTATTTGGTATTTTAAATTGACATTTGGCATTATGGAATTTCTAAGCTTACGGGAAAGTAAGCAGTATATTCAGTAAGGCAGATGCAGTGATTTGTTTTACAGCTGTAAAATATATTACCAATCTGTAATAAAATCTATTTACATGTATAAAATGAGTTTTGACATTTGCATTTGTGTGTATATGCACTGTTTCTACATTTTAGAGCGCACACACACACAGCGAGGTGCAGACTGCAGGCACACTTGCTATAAAACATTTCTCTGTCGCCTCTTTGTAAAGCAGATGTAAACATGACACATTGTAAACCTGACACAGTAAGACAACGCTAAGTCTGTAATCCACACACTATCCAGTCCTCTCTCCATTTGGACTCAGCAAATCTTCATAAGTGAAAAAAAAAAAAGAAAAAAAAAGTTGACTTCTTTTCAAGAGGTCAAAGTGACACAGTGGGTTTCACAGGCGCAAAGGAGGTGAAGAAAAGCCACACAATATCCTCTCTTGGCACTCAATGGTCATGACTGTCTCCATTCAGGATACCGGTGTGTCTGCCGTCTTTTGGTTTTAGGGTCTGACTGGGTTTTTTACTGCAACTGGAATTAATCTCCTCGTCCGAGCTGCTATCGATGTCACTGCGGTCGTCTTTTGACACCTGAAAATAAAACAGTAAAACTGTCATTCTAACAACAGGAACAGTGAGGAAAGTAAAAACAAGACAAGCCATCCTCTGTGAGGCTATCAGTGTCATAACACGCTCACAATGACAATGCTAACATGCTGATGTAATGCATGTGTGTAATGTTTCCAATGGGAAAAGAGTAACACCCACACATTTACTCCAAAGCAACAATCTTTATTCGAATAGACTCTGATCTTCATCAGGTCAAACATGACCTTTTTTTTCCATAATGTGCAATATCTCCTCCCAACTCCCTTTTTATTGAAGGGAGTTAAATACAAAAATAAGTTTCATAAAGAAAAGTGTTTCATTTTTTCCCCCACTTTAAAGAAATCCAAACCCAAAATGCTGTTAGACAAAACCTAGGACTGTCACATATTCATACATAGCCCACCCAAATACAATCCCTGTCCTGATGTAAATATCAATATCCCATAAGTGATGTAAAGGCTATTAAGTCTCTTTGTTTTTAGTGAAATTTAGCAGATTTTGTGGGACACTGATAATTATAATCAGTGGGCAGGGCTTTATATAGACCCCAAAAATGTTTGGGAAAAGCTATCCCAATAATTCTGCTGCTGTGGGCAAGACGAAAACATGTGACTGAGACTGCAAGATGTGTTGTGGCATCTGTCCCATTTTCCATAAATATGAGAGTACATTTTAGCCAATTTTGATTTAGAAAAGGTGTACCCTATGTATAATCCTGAACTGTAAAAGACTGAAGTGGGCACAGGAAGTCGTAGTGCCATTTTTTTCTGCAGGAAAATTAGGAAATAAAGTAATAATAATAATAAACAAATGCCTGATTTGAAGATTCCTAAAAAAAACTGCTTGAGATAAATTATACTTAGTCATTAAATCCTGGATCAAATCGTTGCCTAGTTGAATAAATATTATGGCTTGGGAGTAAGTGTGTGGGTGTTACTTTTTTCCTATGGGTGCTATTTTTTAATAGCCTTGCACCAACGGGATGTGCCTATGTTTACACCCCTTCAATCTAACATGTTTTACAATGGTCACCATCTTAGTGCTGTGTGTTAGCGTGCTAACATTCTAACATTTGCTAATTAGCAGAAAACTAAGTACAGCTGAGGATACTGGGAATGTTAGTTTTGCAGGTATTTGGCCAAAGAACAGGACAAAGTGAGCTGATGATGGTGCTGGATGAAAAGTCAAGGGATAACCAAAGTTATTGCAACCCACTCTGAGGGGAATATGAACATCTATACCAAATTTCATGGTAATTCTGTCCAATAATTGTTGAGACATCTCACTTAAAACAAATATCAACCCGCTGGTGGCACTAGATGAAAAGTTATGTAATCACCAAAGTTATTAGGATTCATCCTATGGGGACCATGAATGTTTGTACTGCATTTCACAGCAATCCATATTTCAGTAAATATGAAAATATCTCTTTTGAGATATTTCTGTACAGACTTAAGTGGTGGACCGACATTGCCATAAATAGAGCCACAACACCAGCGTAGCTAAAATTATAATTCACACAACAGACAAACAGACTAACCTTTCCCTTGAATATGGCTTTGATAGCAATGCGAGCGATGAGGTAGAACCAGATAATGTGAAGAACCTGCAGGACCAACAGCAACCCATTGAACAGCCACCAGGACTGGTATGGCCCAGCTATCTCCCAGCTGTCAAACAAAACACTGTAAACAATCCTACAACAAACACAAACACACACACACACACACACAAACACACACACACACACACACACACACACACACACAGGTTACTGGAGCTCTCAATGCATTTTTTACAATTACATTTTTCATTAAGGCAGTAATTAAGTGTAAAAACGGCCTCTAATAGTTAAACATGTGACAAATTGACAAAAGTATGTCATTTAATATGTAAATAAGCTCTCATTTGTCTCACCAGAAAGGATAGATGACAAGTCGAGTGAGGAAAAAGCTTATGCTGAACACCACAAACAGGCCATCACATAGCCGCTGGTATTTGGCATAGTTGGCCAGCTTGGCTGCCTTGGGGAGTAAAGAAGGCATGAATTATTTTACAGTGATACAATAACAAACTCATCGCTGTAATGCTAGTGAAACAGGTATTTTCTGTCAGGCAGGTAGTACAAGTAGTTTGAGATGTTGTTGTTGTTGTCCCCAGCTGTAATTATCTTGCCTGTGCCAAGAAGCAGATTTACTTTGTTATCTGGAAATTTTTACTGAGTTGAAACCCGAAAACCTGTTTCTGGTGTCAAACCTTTCCAAATAACCTGCTTCTTGGAGCAGGTTCCACAGGTTACTAAACATCATCTTTATCACTGGGTTTTTTACCTCAAGAAAGATGTCAGATGCATCATGCACACACATGACCATAGTACCCATTCTTATCATGTTGTTGGCGTAGGAGAATGTGATGAGGATTATGGTGGCCAGGTGGTGGACAAGCATGATGATGAAATCCTGTCATCGGTGAAATGAAAAGAGATGACAGAAAGAGAGAGAGAGAGAAGAAAGGTAGATTAGTAAATAGGACACTCAAGCAATCCACAGTGTAAATTTATGAGCACATATAAATACCAATGGAACAATGAGACTTAGCACATTCATCACGACTGTCAATTACAACACCTCCTGAAAGACCTTGAATAAATACTGAGATGACAAGCTAATGTGAGGCTATACATAAGAAGCGTTGCATATCTGTGTGGTGCAGCAGCATTTCAGTGTCTAACCTGTTTTGCTAGAGCATAAAATCATGAGCTGATTCTTTTATATTGCCATTTGTTATAATTACTGTGACGGTTAAGCCTGTTAACACATATCCTTTAAGAAATTCATAAAAGTGGATAAGATATGAAAAGCTAGCACAGTAGTTATAATACAAATGGTGTTAAGTATTCAGTGGGACGACTGAGAGGCAGCACAATAGTGTTAGTTAAGCTGATGTTGACTCACCTTACGCTTTACGTCTATGAACTGGGAAAACATCAGAGACCAATAGAAAGCCAGCTCTGCCACATAGTGATTGTATTGTCCGGGACTCAGCGGCTTTGGGAAGGAGTGCAACAAAAAACACCTTTAACAAATATATAGCCCCACTAACCTGCCAACATTATGGTGCAGGGTTTCCCACACACAGACTTTATTTGGGCGGGCGGCCCAGGTATATTAACAACCGCCAAAATATATTTGGCAACCCATTGACAGATTGTAGAAGTAGTTAAAAACAATAAAAATATTAACCTGAAGAGGATACTTGTGCCAGCACTGCCTGACGTCCCACATCCAGGGAGACTGAGGGAAACAGATAAAATGTGAATAAGATTAAGCCTGTCTCCGGTTTGACGACATATTATTACTTCATACCTGTTCAGCAAGCTTACATGAAAGCCAAAGTACGTCAGTGCAACAATATCAGTATTGTGCAAAAAGCATACAGTACGCTAGTTCAACTCACCGTCCACAAATGGTGAATGGCATAGATAAAAATCCCCAGGTAAAATGTAAATCGCCACCTGACGTGACAGAAAAGAGTAGAATTGGGAAACAGAGCAGCGTCACTTGAACTCTTATAGAATAATGTTTACACGTGGAAGCACACAATACAGCGGTTTATTAGGAACCTACATGCTCTCACAGAACTTTTTCTGCATACTGGGCTTGTCTTGGTTGCGACGGATGCGAAACCATCTCTGAATTTTCCGTACATCCCAGTCCAGCTGCTTGGAAAGTCCCTCCAGTTGCCTTGTGTCTGGACACTTGAGGAGGACAGTACAGGACAATTACAAAGTTACCTGATTTCTGTAGCACACAAGTTTTACATGTTGAACCAGAAAGGAATGTCGCACTGAAAGATATATTTACTCAACATATCATTATGCCTGTGGTGGTGTATTCAAGTGCAAAAACATCAGTATTCCAGTGTGTCGAGGAACATTAAATGGACTACAAGACAAACGTGGGCCTTGTTTTGTACCGTTTTAGACTGATACACCCTCTCCAGGACAGCATTGGGTTGAGCTTGCCGATGCACTCCCGCCTGAATCTGAAGTATGTGGGCACAGGGCTTGGCCACTAGCCTGTATACACACAGACGAAGGCAAAAAAAAAAAAAAAAAGAGAGAGAGTGAGGGTGGGGGCAGGGAGGGGACATAGAGATGGTGTGGTATTGAGAGATATTCAGACAAGGACAGAGAGAGAGAGAAGTTACCCACTTTTTGCAGGCTGTGGGAACAGATGAGACTATTAGACAAGACTTGCAACAAGCTTCCTTCACTGACATAAACTGCTGAGCTTTCGCAGTTTGCCCACAAAGTTACATCTGACATGTATGCTAGTGTGTGTGTGTGTGTGTGTGTGTGTGTGTGTCTTAAAGGGAGAGCATAATAGAGGCTATAGGGGAGACACAGGCAAGCGTTAGAAAGAAGGGATCCCTGGGGAATGTAGCACCTAGTCTAAACAGAGCGTGATGATCTGTCATGTGAGTGTACGAGAGACAGAGATGGGACGGACGCCTCTAACCAAAATACTGATGTGTGTCACAAGATCATCCGGTTGAGTTGTCCAGTGTTCATGCTCAAACTCAGAGCCACTTGTTTATAACATCTCATTCTTACAACAACCCACTTATCTGAAATAGTTTTCCCCCAACATGGAAAAAGACCGAATAAATAGACGTGCAGACCTGGTTTTGGCCTTCCCCTTCACTGGCGATTTCACTCTAAATAAAGAGCTCTTCAGAAAGTCAGGGCCGCTTACACGACCCCTTATTTAGCTGAACTTTACAGTAAAAAGATGGTGGCTAGTGGTATTTCTACCATGATATACTGCACAGAAGCCCCTAAATGACACACTCAATGCTCTGTTCGCACATCAGACTGTGTGACAATTGTATGCCATCTATATCTGTTTCTATCCAAACCATCCTTAGAAAACTATCCCTGCTGGGTGAGTGAGGTGAACAAGCCAGAGGAGTGATATTCATGTCATCACCTCAAAGGAATGCTAACACTGTTAAAGGAGAGGCTAAGACAAAAGCAACAACAGTGAATCCTCCTAATCTATATGATCACACCCCTCCTATATTTTATCACGAAACAAAAAGGGAGAGAGGCATCTGTCACACAAAGAGACAGTGGCTGAAACAGAAGTCAAAGTGCATTTGTATAAGGGATTTTCATTTCAACTAAAATGTGTGTCTGTGTGCCTACAGAGAGGTGGTTCTCTGTAGTTTCCAGATTGTTTGTGTTCATAAAGTTTGATTGAACTGTCCAAGATCATGGATATACATATTATCTTACATATAATCATATTATCAATAAAATAAGATCCCTGCAAAGAGTATAGGATAACAACAACCTAGCCATACTTGTAGTTGTTTGTTTTCTCCTTTATGAGCACAGATGCCACATGAGCTTGAAGCCCACAATCAGAGTACTACCACAGACCAGGCATCCAAGTGAAGAACTGCACTAGAATTATTTAATTTTTTAGGTTTTTATCATTTCATGGTTTATAGTTCTTGTGGAAGTTGATAACTTTGTACTGAGGACATGATAGAAGTGAATGCATATCAATAAAAAAGGTGTGTAAAATACAAAACAGTATCTTTCATGTCTATTACCTCTGTTTAAATGATGACATTCACCTACCAAATATACAATTTAAGCCACTTAAATATGTGACTCATTAAACAGAAAACACGAGTAAGTAAATCACTGTGGCAGAAAAGTCACTGTTTAACAGCAACGACCCAACAACAAAACAAGGCCCACGTTTACCTTTCAAAAAGCAGTCTCAGAAGAAAAACTCCGACGGCCAGCGGCAGGGCGTACAGTATCTGTCCCACCCGGGGATACTCCATGCCGGGTGGCGGATGCTCCAGGTCCACCCACGAAACATTTTCGGGAAGCCAAAATCTCTCATTCCAAAACCAGGCTGAGATAGAGGAAGTCATCGGGGAAAGAGAAAACACTCGAGATTAGCAGCAGCAGCAAACTAAACCGGGAGGGTGGAGGTTTGGGGAGGGGGGGGGAAACTACTTGTCGCACATCTGGTGGTTTCTGTTAAGTGAAAACCCTCTCGGTGATGTCTCCACCTTCCTTCCTTCACATTACACTGACGCTAAGTTAAGCATCACCTCTGGAGTGAACTGGACGGACCGCTAGCTTGACACGTAAAGACTGAAAGGCAACACCCACCACAAAACATGAGGCAACCCACTCAATGAAGTTTTCCACTTGGAGGATGAACTCTTTTATTGTAGACTTCCTCTCCTGCAGTAAAAGCTTCATTATGCCTTGAAAGTAAGTAACTTAGGAGCTTTGCTGAGGAGTTAATAGCAGTTAATGTTAAAGTTAAAGTCAACCGTTTCCAACACACACACCTACAATTTACGGTTAACGGCTAACTTGTGACGTCATCTGATTAAATTAACTGGCGTCAGCTAACTAATTAACTTGACCCAAAGCTTGGAGTTGTTTGGTGGTAAGTCACGGTAGTCTAAATGGTTTTTAAAGCCATATTTAACTCTAACTTATTATTAAGTAAACTTTAATATAATATCAAGTCATTAAAACAAGTATCAGTTTATATTCAGTAACTTCAACTAACGTGTTTTTTTTTTTGGCTAACTTACCTAGCTTAAATGAAAAGCACCACTCTGATTAGCATCTAACGTTTGGTTATTTTTAGATGATTTGAGGTCAGTTTAATGTGTGGGATATACAACAGAGTATCAACAAATACTTTAAAGTATGACAAAGTCACTCAAGTCATCCAGTTGAGTACAGCTTGCTAAACTCTGATTTCCAGTGGATGCTCGTCACAAAACTTACAATTCACTGAAAGACATTCATTCAGTTCCCTTCCCCCCAAAGGATAGGTTCTTAGTTTTTCAGGTCTGGCTTAAAACAACAGTCAGGTATCTATATGAACACTGAAAGAGGTTTTCCTTGCTGTAATCATTCCTCCTGTTCATACTCGGTGTGTTTAAAGATCCCCTTCAGGTGCACTTTCAATATGATGGGGGCCGAAATCCACAGTGTGTCCATACAATCATTCTGTGCAAAAATGCATTTTAAAAGTTTATCTGAAGCTTATATGTGGCTTCAGCAGTCTGAATTAATTATATCAGGCGGATACCTGCCACATTTACATTCTTCTTAGCATAAAATTCCCTCTTTGTGTTTCATCGGACAGTGTTTCCCTGTTGAGCTGCAGTGGAATCATAGTAACAAAAAGTGGGACTGTGGCACCAACAGACTGTAACGTTGAAAGATGACCACTTTATTTGACTAGTTTGACTTCAGATCAACTTTTTAATACGTTTATGCACAGAAGGAGGCTTTGTCCCCCTCATTTACATTGGAAGTGCATTGTGAAGGGATCTTCTAATGGCCAGTATGAACAGGAGGAATGATTAAGGTAAGAAAAACTTGTTTCAATGTTCATTTGGGCACCTGACTGTTGATTTGAGCCAAGATTTATATGTACAGCCAATCGTTTATCTTTACTGCACAACTACGCAGACCTTTATGACACAATGCTGAAACATAAAGATTTTTATAGCTAGATTGAGAACAAAAACATTTCAGTGGATTACAAGTTCAGGGGGGTATTAAATGTGAAAGCATATAGGACAAAAGCCTTGGAATTTAGCATACAATTTAACTTGAAACATGTGACTCAAGGGCAGTATTTTGATCAATTTTAGATCTTATTGATTCTGTAGGCTACCACACATTTTAATAATGAAGTTGTGCACATTTTTGCTGCAGAACATAATGTCAATAACGGTGGGTGAATCATAAAGCTGAAATCAGTTTGTGTGGGTTTATCCTCACTTTGGTGGAAAGAACACTGTTTAAAAATCTTAATCCACTTAACTGAAGATAGGCTATTTTGTGTTGTTTAGAGTAAAAGGACACCTTCACAGTATCCCAAAGTAAAGCAAGGTTTTGTATATCTCCTGAGAACAGAGAAGAGGGTTAGAGTGGTTGATAATTGACTGTTAACTTAAGATGTGTCAATGATTTGCCACTTTATATCTTAAACCTTTACCTCTTGACGAGCTTGCCCAACTAAGGGCAAGGTCTCATGCCGGAATCTGGCCTCGAAGCAAAAGTCATTAAAATCTGTCCCTGGTCATGTTTTACTCAGTTCATTGGATCTCACATTTCACAATGCGAGTCCCCTTATACTTATGGTCTTGTAGTCTTAAATAGTTATTGCAATGTCCAACAATTGATGATCTTTTCCTGCATAGTTAATAAAATGAGTAGGTTGCAGCATTTTATTGTAAAGCACTACCTGCATTAATTATGCACTGATCTGGAAAACCAATCGACACAAGAGCTGTTTACATTTTTACCATTGAGCTTGTAGAATTAATATTTAGGGCTGCAATTACAATTTCATTTAGCAGACACTTTTATCTAAAGTGACGTACATCTGAGAATTGAAATAACACAAGCAAGAATCTAGTCAGGAGAGAACAACGTGAATAAGTACCATAAAGCTAAGTTCGAGTCCAACAGGATTAATTAATGATTACTTTCATGGTTGGTTAATCTGCCAACTGTTTACTTGATTGTTGTGGTTTTGTCTTTAAAATGTGAGAAAATAATAACTAAATGCCTGTTATAATTTCAAACAGTCCAAGGTAACATTCACATTGCTTGTTTTATCCAACCAACAGCTAAAAACCTAAAAACATTCAGTTTACTATCTTATATGACAAAGAAGCTGGAACAGGTGAATATTTGGCATTTAAAAAAAAAAAAAACTGAAACGATTAATCTATATATTTAAATAGTTGGTGATTTATTTTCTGTTGATCGATTAATCGACCAATCATTTCAGCTTCGTTAGTTTTACGATAATACATAATATTTGCATTGATGATATGGAATTTTACAGCCTTAATTAAAGGATAGATTCACAATTCAGGTCTGTCTGAAAATGATTATCAGGAGTCCAAATGAACACTGAAACATGTTTTTCTTGTTGTAATAATTCTTCCTGTTTGTACTGGCTATTAAAAGATCCCTTCATAATGCACTTTCAAAGTAAATGGGGAACAAAATCTGCGGTCCTCATTTTGTGCAAAAATGTATTCAAAGGTTTATCTGAAGCTAACATGAAAGGTCAACCATTCTTAGTACAATAACCCCTCTTTGTGTTTGCCTGTTGAGCTGCAGTGGAGGAATAGTAACAAAAGAGGGACATTTGTACTAAAAATATTGTAACTTTTGGAAGGTATCCACTTTATTTGATATTTAACTCGAACAGTTGAACCCCCATATAAGCTGTAGATAAATATTTGAATAAATGTTTGTACAAAATGAGAATTGGAGATTTTGTCCCACATTGCTTACAGTTGCGGTCCAAGCAGGCATCTCGGGGTCTGAAAAGTGAAGCTAGTGCTGAAGTGCCTTACCTGCATTCTCTCTAATGGCCATCGGGGGGCGACTCCAATGGCTCCAAAAAGAAGTCTTTGTATAGAAGTCTTTGGGAAAATGACCCTACTTCTCACTTGATTTATTACCTCAGTAAATAGTTTCCTAATGAGTTTATGGCCTCAATTCGTATCAAGTCTTTTTCAATAAATCATGACATTCATTTTGTAAATTATGGTCCAATTTAGAGTAAAATAGACGATAAAGCAGGGTGTGCTTTAGGGCGTGGCTACCTTTGATTGACTAGTCTCTACCACAGCAGTGTGTGAGGTTCTGTAGTTGGACCCTGGGGACATCCTCCTCAGCTCCACACTCTCATCCAAATATGTTCACTTCTCATCACTTGTGGCTCCAAAAAACCAAGATGGTGATGGTCAAAATGCCAAAGTCGAGAGTCGAGTTGTAGAAATTGTTGGAAACTTGATTGCCATGACATAGGCTACATGTTCTTTATAAGCGTATGTAAACCTTTGACCACAACTGTACATTGAACACATGAAACCTGCAGTGCAGAACTTTTACATATAAATAAACATCCGTTACATTCAAGCCCTCACCAAACAAGTTCACACAATGCTGATTAAGCCTATCACAGCCAGATAAATCTCTCTGTATTTCACAATATAGAGTTTTTAATCTGGTGTCGAGTTTGACATTCCTGTGTTGGCCAGATGAATGCAAACTTCCAGTTAGCTCTGTGCTAACTTGAACTGGGATAAATACTTTAATCATGAATCCAAATGGATCAAATTCTGATAGTGAAACGAGTCATTTTGCGAGGGCTTTGAAAACTAATTATCCACTGTCTTACATTTGCAACAGGGGTGATGGAGTAGGCTCAGTTTCAATGTTCTTATGAGTGCTCAACTATTATTTTAATACAGACTTGAAAAATTGTGAATCTGACCTTTAAATAAGAATGTGAATTGTTAAATAACAAAGAATCAAAGAAAGGGAAAGAAAGAAAGAGAAATCAGTTTAGTTACATCAATAAAACAGCAAAGTTGAACAATCTTGAATCAACTAAAGTGAATGTCCTCTAAAACATGGCCTCCCACCCCCACCTGCATCACAACCCACATGTCTGTGTGTGGACTTCATACATTATTTAAAGAATTTTTGATGTGACACAATTAAGTTATGAAAGCTTGTGACCAGAAGGACACATTTATTTGCTTACATATGGAAAAGGGTACTTAAATATCACAATTTAGGCTACTGTTGTCTTTCATTATCTTGATTTTCATCTCAGCCGTTCAATCATTTCATAGCATGTTGAAGAGGCTAACTATGGTATTTTATAGTCCAGTACAGTATAAATTAGCTGAACAACACATACAGTTTATCCCTGTAATATTTACAGTAAAACTTCACCCTGCAGGATGACATATCTATCTACAGACTACCCTAACCCTAAAGACCAATAATTCATGAATTTAAAGTGACAACAGAGTGGTCTGGAGGGCAAAACAAGAGAGGAGGTGTGTGTCATGCACATACATGACACACAGTCCCTGTTCTGTGTCATCCTGTACATTTTTACATCAGTACCAACTGGCCAGAGAGCAGCTCTGCTCCCTGAACAAAACCTCTCTGTGTCAGTATGCAGCTGCAGCTTCCGAGATGCCCTACTCGGATACATGACCTAGTGTGGAGGGGCTTGGGACTTCAACCACAGAATAGGGGGGTCATGTTTTAGAGGACATTCATCTGACTTACCTGCAGTTTAGGATTTTAACCACACTCGAGAAATTTGTCCATTTACTTCCTCTGGTTTTTTGTCTTCATCGGCTTCAGTCCAGCAGTAACAGGGAGCTCTGGTACACGGTGTTTGTCTTGCCCTGTGTGTCCTCCCCCCCCTTCACTGCTTGGACTGTTCCATTTCGCATCTGAAAAATCAGATAGTTGGAGAAGAGTTCCTTCATGTCAGGGACTGCTGTAGCCACAGCACATAGAGTACTTTAGCTCCTGGATCACCTAAGGTAATATTTCCTGTTAAGTTTTATTATTGTTAATCTTTTCTTGTTATTATTATCCTGTGACGTAGTCCTCAAAGGAGATTTCTCAGCCTCTGTGCAGCTGCCTCTTCCAAAATTGTTTTCTGTTCATAGATGAACAAGCATTTTTTGTGTTTACCTTTTAAAGACGACCCACATGCTTCACCATAACAACAGCATAATCTGAGTGAGGATAAATCTGAGTTAGGATATTTTTTATTTTCATCACCAACTCTTGATTTTGTACTATGTACATATATATATGTATATATATATATGTGTGTGTGTGTATATGTATATATCTTTGTATCTGTCCTCATTGATATGTGGTTATACTTTCTTTTACAGATAAGCAAATGGATGAGAAAGAGCTGAGTGATCCCCTGAATAACGTATCACTGATTAAAGGTAACCCAGCTGTCTTTTTTTTTTTTCCTCTAAACTTGGACAGACAGAAAGGAGATGAATGACTCGGCATTGTTTTGCTCCTCAAATAGCTCTGACCCGACGCAGGTCTGCATATCTTACTAACTGACATTGTGAAGAGAGGGGGGGAAAAAAGCATGAGTCACACTTAAAATGAGTGTCTGGACCTATTAGGGCAGTTAAGTTGGCTTTAGAGCTCACAGTGCTGTAGATGCCTTATTTTAGGGGCTGATTTCTCTAGTGTCAACAGCTTATTGAAGATGGAGTCTCTATGCACAGAGAGCACATCAGCTGACTAATCTGTGTTGACGCTGACATTTAGGGTGACTGATTAAAATAGGATGCACTGGATAATGCAATCGTAGTGCAATACAGAAAACAAAAAAAATCAACAGGGACATTCATGACTTGACAAAATGTACAGGATTATTCGTGAGTGAATCAATTTTTCATGATGAAACGAATTTGTTATGCTGCACCGCACAATATATAGGCAGCACAAAGCAAACAGTGTCCTCACGACAACAGTATCTCAGTCCTTGCTAAATGATATGGATATTTCTCAGTTTCAGTCACATATAGAACATTGTGTAGCTGTAAATTAATATCCGGGCAGTTTCATCAGCAGTTTTAAAGAGACTCATCGAAACTCTAGATGTTCAGTGCGAGCAGTGTTCACCCTCTGATTCAGTTTAAGAATGCTGTCACATTCATTTGGGAAGGAAACCGACAGCGGGGAAGATGGACCATCATGGCTATAGCCTTCAGCACTTGAGCTAAAAAAAGACTTTCTCCTACTTTTTTTTTTTTTTCTGTCGTCACTTGAGGCAGTATGATGCTCAATAAGCCAACCAGTCTGAGGGGTGTTTTTACGCTCACACACACACACACGCACAGGCTAATCCCATTATTATTTTGTCAGGTGTCATCCTGTGACACTAAGACATAATGGCTATAATGACTAATGTTACTAAAGATAACACGTCGGACGCCCTCATCTGGAATTTTCTCTTTCTCTTGTGCTCTTCCTCTCTCATACAAACTAGACACAGAAAACTTACAGGGAGCCCACTCACATTCTCATACTCACTCATTCATACTCATTCATATGCATGCATGAAGGAACACACAACCACGTACACACACATACTGGACTAAACACTGCCCGCCCGTTCTTTGTCTGGCACACAGCAGGGTGGTCATGTGCTTGAGCCAGAGGGTGCCACCAGCCTCCAGTAGTCGCTTTATAGCCTTTCATTTTAGTCACATTTATCTGTGCCACCTGATAGCACTGCTAATATTATGTGTGTGCATGTGCGTGTGTGTGTGTGGGGGGTGTGTGTGGGATTATACAGTATGTGTATGCAGCCATGTGCACCAGACACAATGAAATCACAGTTTTCACGACAAATGCAGCATTTCATGGCAGTCCTCTGATGTTTCCATTTATGGTGCACATGCTTGACCTGTTTTGACTCTTGTTTTTGCCTCTGCCAAATGCTCGGTCTGAGATGAGGTCATCTCTTTTCCTAGGCACAGTAGATTAGGGGATCAAGATATTCACCGGGTATTGCAAAGCCCAAGTATTTGTGGAGCTGTTTCCACCTCTGGGAAACACAACAGACCCTTGACAACCTTGGCTAGTGCATTCCCTTTGTGTATTGTTTACTGTAACTTACTGTTAACAACAAGCACTGTAGACGTGCCAAAGACTCGTACGGCGCTGTGGTAATGAACAATTTGGACTGAAAGCTTGGATAGAAAATACAGAAAATGCAGTTGTTTCTATTTCTGGGTGAGCAATTAGTTTATGTAATAGGCCCATTTTAATATCTTGGGAAATCATTTAGTATGTCAGCCCTGGTTAAATATTTGGGACTCAAGCTGAATGAATGTGGCAGGACTTTGAGTTATCCTTCTATTTTTATGGTTTTGAATTGCCATCATTACCTCCTGATGTGCTAGAATGGCTTCAGCTTTACTTTTCAACATCTCTGAGTCTGTACACATTACAATGACTTTGCAGATAGATAAGAAATTCTACCCTTACAGCTAGTTACTCTCATTTTAATCATAGATCTTTTAATTTGGATAATAGTTGTTGTTCTGTGTTTCATTCTCAGATGACCTCACCAAGTCAAACATGGGATCATCTGGTGACTCAGAAAAAATTATCCAGCGTTTGAATGATGAACTTCAGGCAGCCCAGGAGCTAGCTAATACAGAGAAACACAAATGCATGGAGCTGCAAGGTAACAAATTATTTTTTAAATAAATATTTGATGTAAATAAACACCTGTCTTTCCACTTCATACACATGCACACACACACACACACACACGTACAAAGAGATGACCACAAATGCATGAAATAAATGTCATTATATTTTGTAGGTATCCTGGAGGAAGAGAGAAAAGACAATAAACAACAAGCTGATGAATCTGCAAAACAGATAAAACTTCTTCAAGGTATATTTGTGTGTTGCTTGGAGCTTCCTGTTTTCCCTTGTGAGTTGGAGAGGTTTCTGTTTTTGTCATCTTAAGTAGCTGAAATGTACCACTAATTTAAATACAGGCCAGCTGCGGCAGCTCCAGGATGAAATGGGCATTCTCAGAGAGCAGATAGATGACTCCGGTTCACGCGATGAGTTACAAAGTTCACAAGATGAGGTGAAGTCACTGAGACGTGCCCTAGAGGCAGCTGCTGCTGAGCGGGACCATGACGTCAATGCTGTCCAGACTAACCTGGCAACTGTGTCGAAGGATCTGGACAAATGGCGTCAGACTGCCAACAAATATGAGCGTGAGATCGACAATCTACAGCGTGACCTTCAGCAGCAGAGCAAGCAGTGGCAGAAAACGGCAGAAATACAAGGTACTACGTGGTGCAAATACACATAATGATACAAAATATAATAATGATAGCTTGGAAAAAGGATGCTGTATGTGTCTGATACAATAAATGTAGTGATCATTTAATGAATTTAATGAAGGCAAATGAAAGGAAAAATTTGCTCAGAGAAAAAATGTGTGAGCTGGACAGTTTTATTAGTATAATACAACTCAAAAAACAACCAAATCTGCATAATAGAAACTTTATTGTGCAGTTTTGTAGTAGTATTGAACAGTTTTAAACTACAAATTTATATACTCAGATGTATACCAATTTGTCCAAGCCCGCAGAAAATGTACTGTAACACTTTTTATTAGAAAATTGTTTTGCTATGAATTTTCACTTTGTCTGTAAACCAATTAAAACACCATCTGCTGAGAGAATACAACGTTACATAAATGTTTTTTTTGTTGTTGTTTTTTTTCACAGCCAGTGAGCTGCAGTCCATGCAGGTGGAGTGTAATGGCCTTCAGAAGGAGTGTTCTGTACTGCGATCTGAAAAACAGGACATGGTGAATAAGCATCAGAAAGAAATGAGCAGTGTGCAAAGTGAGGGTGCTTCCCTCAGGGCCGAGAAGGAGGAACTCCTCAAGACTCACCAGAAAGTGTGCGCTGAGAAAGAGGGAGTGCTGCAGAAACAGCAGCAGCTGGAGAAGGACCTTGTCAGGTCAGTGCTCTCTAGCATTATCATGAGCTCACCTCAGTTTCACCCCCATCTCAGTGCTCCCTCTGTCTCATTTGCCTGACTTTTGCTGTACAGTACAAAACACATTTCTCTCCCTGTGATCCTCCACCTATTGAATACAGCGTTGTCTTTTTTCTGGTAGCTCGCGTGCCCAGAATGCTGAGCTGAGCAATAGCCTTAAAGCCCTAGAGAGATCCCAGCAGGAGTTGGAGAAGAGGCTGATGGCCCTGCAGCTCCAGCAGCAGCAAGATAGCAGCAAGCTGCAAACCCAACTGGATGAGGCAGACAGCCGCAGCAAGGCTCTGCAGAAAGAGGTATGCTTTCAAAACCCAGAAGACATCAACCTAATTCCACTTGGCCCATAATTGTCAAGCGTCTCAGAGGGAGTCATGACAGTTACCTGACAGTTGCATCCTGTCTACACTGAATTCCTTTCAGTCGCATTTTTAAAACATATTGGACTAACCAATCCAGCTGTCTACACTGGCCAAGTTAAGACTTGTGCTTTCATACATAAACAAAAACAAACCTGAGTCCATAGCAGCACTGTGGCAGAATGGATCCAGTGATCCACACTGCTGGAGGACTGCAGCTGCTGACATGCTGCTTTATATGGCCAGTGTAGACAAGGTGTTACAGTATTTATGAAATTTCCTACAGGCTCTCTCAGCAAGGGGTAGATGGTCCCCTTTAAAAGCAAAGAAATTCACAGTTTTATTACACACATCCATAAAATGAAATTAAATCCATTTTTGTGGCAGTTTCTGTGTGGATTCAACATATTAAAAAAATAACTGCTGGTACAGTATTTTTATACAGGTGAAACAAAATTAAACAGAGAAAACAGCCTCACTTGTGTGAAAAGCTACTTCCTCAAAGATAAAGGCTAAAAATACATTTAGAGAATATATAATTATAAATATAATACTATATTATATTTAGACTACAGTAAATTGATTTGAAAAATGACACATCATTTAAAAAGGCAATTTCATCTGCCTTTTTAAGTGATGTTCAATCAATGCTGTATTCTGCTCTGTTTAACTGTACGCCTATTTATTTTTTGTTTCAATTAAAATTTTGGAGCATGCCTTGGTAATGGTAATAATTTAATCAAAACTTGCCACTGCTGTTGGTCCATTTTCATGGTCCAGGCACATCTGTATTACATGGACCATTTGGCCACATCAATGATCAAGTATGCATAACCAATATATTTTGGTACTATGGTGTCTCTCCATTTGGAGTTCATCCTCTTCTATGCTTGTAGGAATTATTTAATACATGCATGACACAAACAAATCCAAATTTAAATCCCCAAATCGTGTTAAATCCTATTATGTTAATTGTTTTGACCATAAGCGACGGTGGGGAAATTGTTGAATTTGCATGCTACTAGAGCTAGAAGAAGTGGATGACTTTCTGATACCTCTAAGGAGAACCAAACAAGCTCTTGTGCAACAATTTTTTTTTGCCAGTTAGAACTGATTTTCTACTCCTCTACTGAGAGGATTTAATAAATAAAGGCCCTCATCCTTTATCTGTCCATCTAAACCACTGGCTGCTTTTTCACTGGGTATGTATTATTATACTCTAGGCATTTATTTGCCTGTAATCATGACTTTATAGTGTAGCCTATCTTACAATCACTTCAAATGTGATTCAAATAATGTTTAATCTACAAATTTGACTATCCAACAGACAGCACCTCTTTGTAGTCATCTAATCCAAACTCTGTTTTCATTTGTTGTGGCCATCAGAGACTGAGATTAACACCCGGAGGAAGGATGACTTCCCTACATTTGACAAGTGCTTTCTCTCATGTGCCTAATAGTGGGGCAAAGTATGTGATGAGAATTTTGGGCCAGTTAGGACTGATTTTCTATCCTGAGATAACTAATAAATACAGGCCCTGAACCTGTCATACTCATTGATTTTCATTAATGGAGGACAAAGTGGCAGTCACTACAGCTTAATGTTAAAGCCAACGCAGAAGTGCCTTACTGGCTTCCTCTAATGGCTGTTAGATACCGATTTCAAGAAATCTACTACTGTATCGAAATGAAACTCCCAGCACAAAATTTAAATTACCCTTCAGTCCAAACTTGCTCAACTTGCTGGCGTACTACTGTGCGCTCTCTGGCAGATTTAGCAGGTTGGATGGGGATCATCCACCGCAGTGACTCTCACACAAGAGGAGCAGTGTTGAATGACTGAAAGCAGAGATGAAGTCATCCTTAACCACAAGTCATTCATCCCAAAGTGGTTTTGCCTTTCCAGTTACTGAGTGAAAGTGCCTTTATTGAGGATAGACTTCCCTCATTCTGATTGGGCTAAGTATATAGAAATTCCGCAGTGCTCTGCTGTGCAGGAAAGACTGGTTAAGCCTGTGAAGTTCTGCTGAAACCCTCACTAAACCTGTGAGTTACCATCCTGTAACATTCAACAGTAACCAGATCAGCAACCTTTTGTCTCAGTGTGCTCCTTTATCAGCCAAATTAACATTCTGTCGCCACTTTATCAGGAATACCTTTCTAATACTTCATGGCATGGATTCAACAGGGGGCTAGAAATATTCCTTAGAGATTCTGGTCTATGTTGACATGATAGCATCATGCTGCAAATCTCCCGTTCTACCACATCCCAAAGAGGTTCTGTTGGATTGAGATCTGGTGATTGTGGAGGCCACTGGAGTACACTGAACTCGTGACGTGTGATTTGTAACATGGCATGTTATCTTGCTGGACGTAGCCATTAAAAGATGGGTAGACTGTGGCAATAAATGGATGCACATGGTCAGCAATAATACTCAGGTAGGTCATGGCATTTAAACCATGCTCAGTTGGTGTTAAGGGGTTTAATAAGAAAATATTTCCCCACCACCAGCAGCCTGAACAGTTGACATAAGGCAGGATGTATCCATGTTGCCAAATTCTGACCCTACAATGTACGTGTCGCAGCAGAAATCGAGATTTATCACACCAGGCATCATTTTCCCAATCTTCTGTTGTCCAGTGTTGGTGAGCCTGTTCCCACTGTAGCATCAGTTTCCTGTTCTTAGCTGACAGGAGCTGCAGCTGTAGCCCATCCTCCTCAAGGTTTGACGTGGTGTGTATTGAGAGAAGCTCATCTGCATAGCACTGTGGTAATGTGTAATTATTTAAGTTACTGTCACCATCCTGTCAGCTTAAACCAGTCAGGCCGGTCTCCTCTTTCATTAACAAGGTATTCATGCCCACATAACTGCTGCTCACTGGATGGTTTTGGTTTTTTCGCAGCATTCTCTGTAAACTTTAGAGACTGTATTGCATGACAATCCCAGATCAGCAGTTTCTGAGATACTCAGAACCAACCATTCCACAGTCAAAGTCACTTAGATGACATTTCTTTCCTGTTCTGATGACAGCTGAAGGTCTTGACTATATTTGCTTTCATGCATTGAGTTGCTGCCACATGATTGGCTGATTAACAAGCGGTGTACATACTAATAATAAAACAATAAAATGGCTGCTGTGTGTACACTGAAAATACATTTAAGTGAAGTAATTTTTCTTGTGATTACATTAAATAAAAAATTCTAATTTGCTTTATTCAGTACGAGGAAGCTAAGACGGAGTTGTCTGACCTGAAGGAAAAATATGAGAAGACTGAGCAGGAAAAGCAGCTGCTCACAGTTGAACTTGAGGAGTGCAAAGCCAACATGAAGGACATAGAGGAGAAAGGGACAAAGGTGAGTACTGATCCAGCTTACGCTGTCTTAACTTACATTTAAAGAGGTGCATAAAGTGTAGAAATTATGATCTGTAATTAAGTTAAAAACAGCATTATGGCTATAATTTGCATAAGAAGCAAACATCTTCAGTTGTTTTGGGTTTGGGAGCATGAGCTTTGCTTCAAATTTTGCAACAACAGAACATTAAACATGTTTTAATTTTGTGAAATGTCTCTAGGCACATAAGTGAATCTTTTGTACGATTCACAATATTGCTTTTTTTAATCTCAGCACACCTGCTCCCCTCTACTCATCCACCTTATTTTACAGTTGCTTTTAGACATTGACAGCCATGTGTGACTTTGAGATTTGTATAAACACCAGTTACAAACACAGACTACTGACTAAGGGGTCTATTAATAAAGCTACGCCCAACTAAAGTATGTCCCATTGCAGTTGATTACAATAATATCCCTTCCCTTCTGTAGACTTCCCTATTGCTGCCTGTTCAAGCCATAGTCATCGGCCTTATCCTGGCTTTGCTGTATTGGTGCTTCGGCGCATTGTGGTAGTAAGGTACACATTATTCCTGTCAAGTTGGCCTACATCTTTCATTCCCATCAGTGTCTTTTAGATCATTGCATGACATAATCAGGCTTTCCTCATTCCCCAGAATGCCTTCCTTTGGGGAAACTCCAGAAATTGATGCCTCAGAAACCTAACCTTTCTAATCATACAGTTCCAACATCTGACATCTGTTTGTCTTGTCTGGATGGCTAATGCTTAACAACTGTTTCTCTCAGTGGGCTTGAATGGGCTTATCTTTATCTTAAAGAGCTGTTTTTAACTCACATTCTCTGTGCACTGCATTGGTCTTAATGACAAGCTCCCTCTGTCAAAGCTTTGGCGATCCTTGGACGGGCGTTTTCATGAGGTGATGCTAATGTTTCCGTTTCTGTGTCACCATTTGTTTCAGAAACCGTGGATGATCTGGGGGCCTGCGGTCGCTGTGGCTCTAACAGCTGTGACTGCTGCTGTGCTCTTCAGGACCTGAGGGCAACTTGCTCAAACACACGCACACACACACACACTAGTGAATCCATATTTGTCATCAGAAAAACTTGCCCCCGTATCATATCTGCACTATTAATTAGGAGGGCTCATACTTAACCCTGTTTAATTTTTAAGATGCTCTATTTTAGATGGCAGAGATGTTAATAAAAGAATGTTGGTTTTGTGTGCAAATGATTAAGTTTGTTTGTATGTCCTTTATTTGAAGGAATCCAGTTGGGTCCATTTTTTTCCTCCAGTTTACTATTTTGAGTTATAGGATTGTCTATTAATGAATGTAAAGATACTCTGCACACTTAGGTAAAGTTTATTTATATAGCACCTTCCACAGACACCAGTCACAAAGTGCTTCACAGGCACAAAAAAATTAAAGATAAACATCAAATAAAACACATAACTAATTCTAAATATATTGGATTTCATTTTAGATGGATTGCCTGGAGTTCAAACCTTCCTAAATGTAACTCATCTATGTAATTGTCCAAATAATAAATATTGTCACAGTAACGCAGCCCCTAACTGAGTGCATGATGAACGCCCTAGATAGATAAAAATACATCAGTGGCTGTTTGTGGTGGATACCACTTAGTAACGTCCAGTTAGTGTAAGCAACATCTATGTGAAAATGGCTAGAGGCCTGTTCAGCACATTTTGGGCAAAGCTATTTCAGAGTTTAGCTGATCGTTTTTCTATCCAGTGTCGTCCTGAAATCTATTTTTGATTTATGATGATTAAAGTGATACAGCAGCACCTGATATATGTAAACTTTAGCAAAATCTAGTTCAGGATTATAATTATCCAACTCCTGTGTATGTGTTTTGACTTCTGCTTTCCATTTAAGATACAGTTGCTTAAAGGTAATGATGACAAAATATTACATTTATGTAGGACAACTCGTGTCAGCACCAGCTACTGTTTGTCGTATGACTTTATCAGATTCAGTTGACATCCTGGCATCACCCATTCACTGTTTCCTAAAAAACAGGAAGATAAAACAAAGAACAAGAAATATCAGTGTTACGCACATCATTATTGTGCCAATAAAAACACAAGTTAATGTTAGTCATGGAAATCAAGTTTATACATGAGTCACTTACTAAAGGGAATCCTGTGACATATGAAATCACAATATTATGAAGCAGTTCAGTAACATGTCCTGTTTTTTTTAAACTGATGCAACACTAATCTCAACTTGCTCACTGTAAACTGTACATAAACCCAAAACCTAAATTTGGTATTCATTCAAGTTTTTTGTCAGTTAAATGTTTGCATGCATTTAACATTACATGATCTGTGGAACATCTACAATGTTATCATAGAGTAGCTCTATTGATTTGCTGTGTTTATGATCATTTTGAGTTTGTAAATAAGTACAAAATCTATGTATTTTGTAAAGAGATGGAAAGGTATAGTTTCTTGGGTTTAAAGTTTATGAATAACTAACTGCTTTACAATGTATGAGTGACTTCAATTAAAGCTCTTAACCTCATTATTGTACCTTTTATAGTCATTGCGTAAGCACCGGCCACAAAGCTTTATCGAGATGAGCTCAGATCTCCTGCAAGATTTAGTTTCCTCTGAAACCTTTACATCCTATTGAGCTCATTGCAACCCTGTAGAGCAACACATAAATATCTGAGTTTCTTTTTTTTTTTCTTGTGTGTATTGCCCACTTGTATAATGATAAGTGAACTTCCTTTACCAAAAGATATTGTAGGTTAGATCCTCTGATATCACTTGTTCAAGCCCTGTTCTAATGACACCGCTGTATTGCAGGTGGCATGTAAAGCACCTGGTTGACGCTGACAGCAGGAAGTACAGAATGTTTTCCTCAGAGAGCGAGGTTTTCTCAGGTGAACACAGCACGCACGTCAGCTGGCCAACAATGCACCACGGAAAAAAGACAGGACACACAGTATACACAGTGATACAGTGAACACCTGCACTGTGCCTGCGGTTTGACCTGTATGATTGAATGACTGTGTTTGAGATGGGTCACAGTATAATGACCAGGAAATAATAATTATCATCTGGCATGTGAGACTGGACAACTTGCACATGGTTTTAGAGTTTTTGAGCAAGAGAAGTTCAGGCTGGTTCCACAAATTCAAAAGGGGAACATTTCAGAACATTTAGTTTACATGGATTACCTGTTATAATGGATACAGTGTTCTCTGTCTCAGCAGCCAAGCCTCTCCTATAAATCTCGCTAGAACAAAAATCTCCATATTAAAATGCCAACTCAACATACCAGGTTTGGACAGCCAGAACAAATCAAGATTTTTTCATTTGGATCTTTTTAAACAAACAATTCCTCAAATCATTGTACAATGACACCAAGATCACAAAAAACAAACGTTGCTCTTCAGGAATACCTTTATATCTGCCCACTTCAGTTGCTAGTGTTAAAGTACCAGTTGTTAACTAAGCACACAGAGACCTTTGCCTTATCTGTAGTTTTCATTTTTTATATGGTTCTGTATAGTAATCGTCTTTGGTTTGAATGTAGTTTCTAAACTTTGGCTCAGAAATCTTACAAATGCACTCATCTGCTCCAAAAGAAATACCCTAAATGTTTACATATACTATATACTGTACATCTTGTCATAGACATAGGATCCAGCCATTGTTGGTACACAGAGCGAATAACACCTGATTCTTGTAGACCTTTAGAGTTGAATCATTGTTAATTTTAAAATTTTGTAATCAATTTCCAGGGGTTTTAATATCAACTGTGCACCAATTATATATTTTTATCTAATGTTTTGTAAGAGATAACTGCCTCTTGCCATTGCAAAACTTCTCAGAGGGAGTGAGTTTACATAATCATTGCATTGTTTAAACCAGTACTTTTTCAATAATCAACAATATCACTCCTTTAAAGATGTTAAAGTAGCATTTCACTGATTTTTAAGCATGAAGGTCATCAGGTTTACTACTCATTCTCTGAGTTGTTTAATATCTTCTGTGGCATCAGGGTTATCAGCCTTCTGCTAGACCACACATTTACAACAGGAAGCTTGCATTGAAAACAGGAAGTGTTGGGTTTTCAAGAAGTGGGCATTTAGTAGGCAGAGAGTGTCTGATGAATGATGCCGTTGGGTTGAGTTATGGGAACTGGAGGATACAGTGTTTTTGGAGCTTGACTCATACTAGGAGCTTTAAGTCTGCCTTTTTGATTTTGACCATTCTTCTTTTGATCTAAGTACTAGTAAATTGCTGGAGTGGTCCCTTTAAGGGGGAGCAGATGTGATATAATATCACATAAACACAGTTTGATCATCTGCTGTGGGGACCTGAACCTCTGCAGGAAGATTACAGGGCTAAATGCTCAGTGCAGCCGCACCCTTCAAGCATGCAGACCACACTGATGGCAAGTCTGTGAGCAAGGATGCAGTGTATTTCTCAACAGGATGACAAGTCTGTTGCTAAATTTCAGATTTCACAATGTCCCATAAGTCACAGCTCCAGAGGAAATCACTGACCCTTGAGTAGATGAACAGTTTGACATGATGCACCTGATCCACATTTTTGTGTTGCTATATTGGCTGTGTCATTTCCTCTGTGCAGGCTTTGCTGTGTTAAGGATACAATGTGACGACCAGGATGACGTGACGTGAGGTTCTAGCCCAGACAACCTAGAGAATAAAATGTGTGTGTAACGGTTGATGCAGAACAGATTGAGGACAGTCCTTTCGTCCTATATAAACCGAAATATGAGAATAATTCCCACGCAAGGGGAGCCTCTCTGCGGAGTTGCTGTGTCCATTTGTTCTGCTCTAGTTTGTATGTAGGTCATCTGTAGTGGTCCAGAGATGCAGCAGAATGGCAGCACTACACTGCATGAGATGGTATTTTGCAGTATAATATTGGGCTTCAAACAGCTCTAATTTAATGCAATGTAATTCTGTGTATATCTGTAATAATTAAACCCATTTCTCAAATCACAACACTGTAAATAGCTGAGACCTTTTCTGCAATCCTGATCCAAATGTTATGAGAAATGTAACTTATTATCTGCTTCTCATAGTTGTGATACACCACATGTTTTTATGTCTCCCAGGCCAGCATATGCAGAAAAAAAAACACTGCATGGACCTTTAAATAACAGCAGTCATTTTGATTTTCACACCATCCCAGAGATCTATCAAGTCTAAATCACCTCTGGAGGGCAGTGTGTTTGTGAGATGAGGCTCTCTTGGTTCATCAGCTTTGATTCTTCCCTTCAGTCAAGGAAATCCCTTCAAAGTGCCTGTGAAAAAAGGATCTGAGGCAGAAGTCAAAGTCTGTGGTCCACAGCTGGATCAGAAGTCTGTACACCAAATCCCTCAGTAAGCTTCACTATAAGCTGATGCAGAAGTGATGACGCCCTACAGTCTGTGGATGCCATGACACCCCTCAGATCTTCACTGCTGACTGCAGGAGTCAGGGGACACGCCACAGCTTGTCTCTCTCATGACACCCAGTGGTAAGTTTTGTACTTGAAGCTTGAGCTCCAGAACAGATGTGGATGTGTGTTAAAGTTGTCTGATTTAGCCTGAGATTTTCAAACAAACCAATAGTGGATATAGAAAACACATTTGGTGCTTTACTTAAGTCTCCTTTGGTGAGAAATATGTTTTTCTTCTTGTTCCTACAGTTGAATGTTTGAGCTCCTCCATGCAGAGTTTGACACTAGAAGGTTGTTTTCACATCCATCCGCTGAAAGTGGAAAGTTTCTCTGAGCTCATTTAAAGTTCATGGTACTATGAACATGATTTGTGACATCACAAATAGTTTGGAAGCCAATCCTGGTCCAGTATTCAATTTACACAAGTGTGATATGGAAACTTGAGGCCTGCAGTGCGTAAACACTGAGAATGGATTTTACAGTGAAGTAGGAGACATCTTGTGTCCAAGAGTTAAACTTTTGAGATTAAATATGTTTGTATATCTCTAGTTTCTTTTAATGAGGGAGAAGGACCAGATGTCATTTTAGGGATTTTAACAAGATAATTTGACTTTTTTGTGGAAAAACTACAGACACAAATTATTATTCAAAGTGGAGTATTTTACATACATTTGACAAACATGTCAGGAAGGGATGTTAAAAGTAAGACTGTGAAACATGCTGTACACTGCCTGAACTCAGTCAGAAGCAAAATCTGGATTGTGCGTTCACTTTAAAAGATTGACCGAATGATGTAGCGGCCCAGTTTTCCCCAATGATGAGTAATAATCAATGAGTTTATCCAGAGCAAACATAATCTGCCGGAACTAACTGCACTCCACAGGGACACTTCTTTGTTTTTCATTTCAGAAATATAAGCTACTATTGGTATTTATGCTCTTAACGCATCAACAATACTAAAGATACAACTAAAGTATCTGCATGCTGTAAAACGAATCAACAGAATCGCAGCGGTCACATGTGCCTGCCTGTGACAGAAGAAACGAGGAGGAAAAAGTCATCTGAAAAGTAAATTTTTACATATTTGAAAAGACATTTTGTGGGATAGAAAGATGTTTTAAATAGTTTATCTGTGCACAAGTTGTATATGTAGGTTACAGACTTTCAATGTTTGTAAAATAGCTTAATATAGATGCACATTGCATCATTTTATCATCAGTTCTTTTGTGTACTTCTCTTATCATGTGTTATTTTTTAAAAACTATTATTTCTCATCATCAACAAAACATTGTATGGATGCAGGATACTGACTTTTCCCCTTCCTTCGACATTTCATGCTCTTGATATTGCATGAGTGTAATCTGTATTCGAGTGTATCATGTTTTTTTTGTTTTTTTTAGGTGAGCTATGGCAGCTGATCTGGATGTTGTGAACCTGTTTATCATTGCTGGGGGAACACTGGCTATTCCCATCCTGGCCTTTGTCGCTTCCTTCTTTCTCTGGCCCTCAGCACTCATTAAAGTGTATTACTGGTGAGGTTGATAACTATGTTGTCCTCTGCTTCACTTCATATTTCAATACCTGGTGTTAATTCCCTCTGGAAGTCCAGGGGGAATTAACACCACCATAAACACCTTCCAGATGTGCCAGAAATAACCTTTCTACCACAATGATTGCAAAACATGCTTCCAATCAAAATAAATGTCATTTGTCATTCTGAAATTAGAGATATGTAATTTCTGAAAACGTTTTTAACTCATTCATATCAAGTTTTCATTCATTTTCCTCTCAAGTACCTTAAAGGTTGGAAAAATATCTCTATATCAGCATGTTTATCTTATTCCACACTGTCTCTCAGGCTCCATTGAAGCTAGAAGATGTTAACATTGAGTTAGATAATCAAACCCAAGACTCTATGTTGCTTATGGCTGTTCAATTCCTTAAAAATAGAAAAATTGCAGATGTCTTGTATACTTAAATACCCAAAACTCAGCCTGACAAATTTTTTATCCACTAGAATTTAAACTATAATTGTTTGGCTGCACAGTGTGGCTGAAACAGTAAATGTGACCTTTATGAACATATACTGTGAGAAACTGCATGTCAGATCAAGTCAGTTTATTTAAATAACCCAAAATCAATTTGTCTTCATGTATCTAAGCAAAATTTGCATCCAAGTCCATTATCACTTTGCCTAAATTTGAATTCCAGTGCAGTCATGTCTGTGTGTGTGTGTGAGCTCAGATGTACCTGCTCCTCTACAGGTACTGGAGGAGGACTCTAGGCCTGCAGGTGCGTTATGCAGACTGCGGTGGCTATCGCTTCTGTTACTCCTACAGAGGAAAGCCTGGGATGAGACCCTCCATTTTAATGCTGCATGGCTTCTCTACTCACAAAGACACCTGGCTCACTGTTGTCAAGGTCAGGGGATCCGCAACATAACACATCACAGTTTCTGGCTATGAACTCGTGAGAAAAGCACTCAGCTGATTTCATTTAAAAAGAAAGAAATGAGTATCAAACTTAAGATTCGCCATTTTTGAAGAAGCAGTGACAGCAAACATAACTAGATCACAGGCTGTTAAATCTTAATAATAATGTAAAACATGGTCATTTAAGTACTTGAAGCATTTTGAAGAATTTTGAGGACAGACAATATGGAAGCACAGAAGGGCCATAAGGATTTGAATCTTACAAACACCTAATTGAGGAATTTACATACCTCTAATTTAAATACCATTGAACTTGTAGCATTGAAATATAAATGTATGTGGTTTGTATTTCCCTCTTTGACATGTGCGGGTCATTTCAAAAGTGCAGTTTGCAAAACCAGATTTTAAGGCTTTTGTTTGTTTGTTTTCAAATTCAGCAGGTTATTTTTGGATCTAAAAATTCAACTCAGGTAAAAAAAATTCAAGTTACTCAAGTTGAGTCAATGAAATACAGGATGAGAAATTCAACATCTGGACTGCCAAGCAATCGATCAAACCTCTGGCCAATCAGGCTACTTTCTGTCAGTCACATGATGAAAGATCAGACACTTGAATTTTCTGTCTGTATTTATATCCCCCACCCAAAAAAAATCTACTTTTTGAAATTGCTACAACTTGAAATGACCTATACTTCACTGCTATAAAGTCAGTGATGTTTAAATTTCAACATGAAGTATTCAGCAGTAATTAAATTTTACAATAAGGTGTTCAGTTCAAATTATTTCGACCTTTCTTTGCCTCCAAACATACATAAATGGTTTTAAGCTGTACTTTCTCTCCTCTATTCCTCCAGTATTTACCAAAACATCTGCACATTGTGTGTGTGGATATGCCCGGCCATGAAGGAACAACACGCACCAACAGGGAAGATTATTCCATTCAGGGGCAGGTCAGAAGGATCCATCAGGTACACTAAAGACAGAGCTACTGTATAAAATGAATGGATGTACAGTGTTCGTCAGCTGCCTAAATCATTCCACTGAAAGTCTGTTTTTTGTACCTCGTTCTTTTCAGTTTGTGGAAACCATTCGCTTAAACAGGAAACCTTTCCATCTGGTTGGAACCTCCATGGGGGGAAACGTAGCGGGGGTTTACGCAGCCTGCTATCCCTCAGAAATCTGTAGCATGACTCTCATTTGTCCAGACGGTCAGTTATTCTGTGTGTGTGTGTGTTTTAAGTCTGACAAAGAAAGTGCAAAGAAATGTATACTAAACATGGGTTTCTGACCTTTGATTTAATATGATTTGATTTCATTTGTGTTTAAAGGTTGTCATAAAGTACTGATTATAAATAATTAAGAATCACAAGACACATAGCACAAACACAAATTTTTATTTCACTTCAGCTTCAATTTTTTTGTGTGTCTATTTATGATTCCAAACAAAATGTGAGTGTCAGTTTCTAATCAGGAAACGCTGATTTTGTCCTGCAGGTATAAGACACCCAAGTGAGACCAAATTTGACAATCATCTGCAGGACTTGGAGCACAGCAATTACACATTAAACATCCCGCTGATTCCTACCACACCCGAGGAGATGGAGGACATGTTCAAACTTTGTTCCCATGTCCGCTTTAAAATCCCTCAGCAGGTCAGGTCCGCACTTGAAAATGAAGGCGTCATTCATTTCACTTTATGTGCACTCAGAAAGGATGACAATCAGAAAAAAATTGTGGGTGTTCATACATGTGCTGTCATTGTTTAGATTCTCCAAGGATTGGTAGATGTCCGGGAGCCTCACAACACATTTTACCAAGAAGGTTAGTTCGCCTGAATTTCCTGTGTAACAGTATAGTATACAGTATATGTTGCATGAAACACCGACCAGTCATTTTCTTTCTTTTTTCAAATAGTATTCATGGAGATTGTTGATGAGACTTCAAGATACGCCTTACAGGAACACTTACATCTGATCACTGCACCTCTACAAGTGTTATGGGGCAAGCAAGACCAGGTAAAATATGATGTTTCACTAACGCCGTGACTCAGCAAAGCCTACATTAGTACACAATCTGGCAGCTTTTGGTTATAAACTAATCCTGAAATTCCTGTGTACCAACTTGTATCCTGAAGGTGGTGGCTCATGTCTCTTGCTGCTCTGTTAGTGTCTGAGTAAGAATCTGTAGGGAAATGGCAGTCACATATCTACAAAGACATGATAATTAAGGAGCTGAAATGATGGTTTGATTAATCACCATTTTGATAATCAATTAATTGTTTAAGTCATTTTTCAAGCAAATATGCCAAACATTGCCTGGTTCCAGCTTCTCAATTGTGAGGATTTGCAGCATGAAGACATTGAGTGGTGGAATGTACCTAAGTACTTTTACCCAAGTACTGTACTCATGTACAATTTTTAGGTAATTGTACTTCACTTGAATATTTCCATTTTGTGCTACTTTATACTTCTACTCCACTATATTTCAGAGGGAAATATTTTACTAGTTACTTTTCAGATCAGTATCATATATCTTATACATAAAACATATGATCAGACAGACTATCCAACAGTATAAGGTCTTAAAATGTGTTCTCCATTGACAACATTAATATTCTGCTTACATGTACACATCTTTTAACCAGTTTTAATATTCAAATAATATATATATGATGATAAATATAACATTCTAAATTGGGCCATTTTGCATAATTGGTACTTGTATTTTTGGCATTTTAAGTGCATTTTGCTGACTGTTTACTTTTACAGGACTTTCACTTGTAATTGAGTATTTTTTGAATTGCAGTATTGTTACTTTTACTTAAGTAAAAGATCTGAGCACCTCTTCCGCCACTGAAGACATTGATGACATTAGGCTTTAAGAAATCTATAGATATCTATTTTCCAAATGACTGAGTGATTAATCAAGAAAATAATTGCCAGATTAGTTGATAACAAAAATATTTGTTAGTTACAGCCCTACATAAATGTCCCATATTTCTTCCAGGTGGTGGATGTCTCTGGAGCTTCAGTCATTGCAGAGATGTTGCCTGGATGCAGGGTGGACTTGCTGGAGAATTGCGGCCACTCAGTGGTGATGGAGAGGCCTTGTCGGACAGCCAAACTCATCCTGGAGTTCATCATTTTGCAACAAGAAGCCAGGGGAGGCACAAAGAAATCTTCCTGAACCAAAGACTTTTAATAATTTCCTTCTATTGTAATGCTGCACGTGTTCCTTGTACGTGACATGCATGTAGACAGATGTCCACACTTCAAAATTTACATTAAAGGAGAGGTTCACAATTTTTCCAGTCTGTCTTAAAAACAACAGTCAGGCGCCCATATGGACACTGAAAGAGGTTTTCCTTGCTGTAATCATTCCTCCTGTTTATACTGGCTGTTAAAAGGTCCCCTTCAAATGTACTTTCAGTGTAAGTGATGAGGGCCAAAGTGTGGCATCAGATTGAGTAAGACATCCTTCACCCCGGCAACACCCTGCAGCTCCTCCTGGGGGATCCCAAGGCGTTCCCAGGCCAGAGGAGATTTGTAATCCCTCCAGCATGTTCTGGGTGTGCTCCAGGGTCTCCTACCAGTGGGACGTGCCTGGAACACCTCCAGAGGGAGGCGTCCAGGAGGCATTTTAACCAGGTGCTAAACCACCTCAGCTGGCTCCTTTCAATATGAAGGATTTTGTGATTTTGTGCAAAAACTCATTTAAAAGTTTATCTGAAGCTTATATGAGTCTTCAGCAGTCTGAGTTAGTCATATCAAGAGGATATCTGCCACATTTACAGTCTTTTTAGCACCAAATTTCCATTTTGTGTTTCCTCAGATAGTGTTTCCCTGTTGAGCTGCAGTGCAAGTATAGTAACAAAAAGAGGGACTGTAGCAGTAAAAAGACTGTAACATTAAAAGATATCTATTTGATTTGACTAAATTGGATGGCTGAATCTTCATATTAGCTTTAGATAAACTTTTAAATACATTTTTGCACAGAAAGAGGCTTGTGGATTTTGGCTCCCATCACATTGTAAGTGCATTATAAGGGGTCAGTATGAACAGGAGGAATGATTATTGCAAGAAAAAACCTATTTCATTGGTCATTTGCACCTGCCTATTGTTTTAAGACAAACTTGAAAAATTGTGAACCTGTCCTTTAAGACAGTGAGCAAGGTTTATAGTGTTCCAGCGTTTCTTACATGTAAAGTAAATCACAGTGAAGCATTTAACTTGTAATGTAAACTAATCATGTGAATAAAAGTCCCAGGTATGTGCATGGTGTTGTGTTGTGTGCATGCAGAGGTGGCTGCAGATGCAGATGCAGACTGTGGCTGCAACAGGACCCCCTCTCCTCTCCTCTCCTCCCCTCCCCTCTCCTCTCCTCTCCTCCCCTCCGCGGCTCATGTGCGCAGTGTTGCTGCAGCCTGGAGCCGAGCACAGCTGCCCGGTGCGACCAGCGGTGAACATCAGCAACTATCTGGCTGCACCGCTAAATGCCAACCTCAGGCCGCTGTCGCTCAACAAACAAAAACATACAAGCACCTAAAAAGAGAGCTGGTAAGCTTTTATTTGGACGTTTATCTCACTTCTAGACTAATTAAGATCCTGGCGTTAATGTTAGTAATAGCAGCGGATAACGTCAACGCACCGCTAACTGTATTAGCTCGCTAGCTAGCAATTAGCTAGTAGGCTATACGATAAACATTTCCAATGTGGCGGTCACATTTCATTTAAAGCTACACACCCCAGTGAAACTGGATCTGCAACCTCATAACGTCATTTAACTTTGAAAAAAATCAGGTTGTGTTTTTACGATATCAGTTCGCTGCAGTTCGCTTCGTTTTCACAGCAGATAACAGTGAAAAGCTCTGAGGTTTGGATGGCTACTCTGAACACAAGCTATCAAACAGGCGCTAACGTTAGCTGGTTTCACCATCTTCCACCACTTCAGTGCAGATTGTGGTCCACTCGCACTGTTTTGTTTTTGTTTTTTTTATATAGCTGAGCAGGTTACAAAGTGTAAATCGATGGCTTTATTGGTCATATGATTGAGCAGCGCCAGGTTTCACTTTCAATTATCTGGAAAATGTCACTTAATCTGTGGATGAATCCTCTCAGTTCCTATCTGTGGTTGTATTCACATATGCTGTCGATTAAATGAGGAAGCACTGAAATGTACCCAGTTTAAAGAGTAAATAACTCTCATTGCATGATTAAAAAAAAATATCACGACTCATAAATAATCCATTAAATCCACAATGCAGCAGCATCACCTTCACAGTCAGCAGACTCACAGGAAGAACTTAATTTATCTCATTTAACAAACAAAGAGGTGCTGCAAGCTCTCAGATGCTCTAAGCACAGTCCTCCCTCATATTCTGCTTAACTTTATCACAGCTCCTGGTAATTGTGACTGTTTTTTCACAGGTGAAATTGAAGTAAGACAAACCATATCTGTTCCCTCTCTGTTTTGGTTCTGACCAAGCGGGTATTGCTCTACAAATGGATAATGGAGACTGGGGCCATAGGGTAAGAGATGGCTAGAGATTGGACTTAAATAGAGCAATGTCAGATGTTTTGAATTAAGAAATGTTGGCTTATTTTAATGTTAAATTCACTCATGAAAGTTGCAATGTTGAGGGTTTTTTTTGTTGAAGCTGTTGTTGAAGAGCTGTTTGCAATATTTAGTCTGTTCTCACTGGTGTAAAGGGTGGACAAAATATTAGAAACACCCCTTGCTGTAATGAATACCCAATGAATTGGTAATTGGTTGCTCATCTGCTTCTCATTTTAAATTCACACATGTCCTTGGCAAACACTAACTTACTTTAACTTAATAGAAACATGTGATTCTTATCCTCTTCTCCTTTTTGCTCTAGATGACTACTCCTGTTACTTTGAACGTGGGAGGCCACATGTACACCACCAGTTTATCCACCTTGCAGCGTTATCCAGACTCTATGCTGGGCGCCATGTTCCGGGGAGATTTCCCCACAACTCGAGATTCCCAAGGGAATTATTTCATCGATCGCGACGGCACACTTTTCAGGTACATCCTGAACTTCCTGCGGACGTCTGAGCTTACCCTCCCAGTGGACTTCACAGAGACAGATCTCCTGAGGAAAGAGGCGGACTTCTACCAGATCGAACCTTTGATCCAGTGCCTTAGCGATCCCAAGCCGCTGTACCCTCCCGACATCTTTGAGCAGGTGGTGGAGCTCTCTAGCACTCGGAAACTGTCAAAATATTCCAACCCGGTCGCTGTTATCATCACACAGCTGACCATAACCACAAAGGTTCACGCCCTGCTCGAAGGCATTTCCAACAACTTCACCAAGTGGAACAAACACATGATGGACACCAGAGACTGCCAGGTGTCCTTCACCTTCGGACCATGTGACTATCATCAAGAGGTGTCCCTACGCGTTCACCTCATGGACTACATCATGAAACAAGGCTTCACCATCCGGAACACACGTGTACATCACATGAGTGAGCGTGCAAACGAGAACACGGTGGAGCATCACTGGACTTTCTGTAGACCAGCTCACAAAGTTGAAGACTGAGTTCGCAGCACAGTTGTTGTGGATGACTGTTTGATATGTCATAATATTACACAATCAAAAAAAGAACAAAATTGACCCCTGTTTCAGAAATGTGTCACTAATAATGATTTCTTTGGAGGCTGAGTGACCAAACAGATAACATAAAAAGAATGAGTGATTCATCTGTTGGAGTGCAGAGTGTTATCTTAGTAAAACACTTTGTCTTCACTGCTACAACTGTATATTAAACATTTCTATAAAAATGGATACTTCATTGACGGTAAGGTGTACAAAACAAAAAAAACCCCATTTCTTATGAAGCAGAAAGACCCTATATCAATAACTTTATTTATTTAGGAACACAATATTTTACCCCATTGCAAAAGATATGCTAAAACTGTGGGCATGTTCACTTTTATAGGAATAATTTTTATTTAATGTGGTTCCAGTACCTGCCACCTGTTACAACTGAAGTCCGCAATAAAGTGATTGTAATATGGTAGCCATGATTTGAGACTCTATGCGTACATACGGTATCAAATCTTTATCTTAATAAATGAAGATCATAATTTGGTGGTAAAAGTCAAAAAGAAGAGGTTGTAAAAAGTCTGTACCACATACACAACCTCTTGGTCACAAGTTAAGCCAGTTTTGGACTCAAGACACTAAACAAAGAACTTTTTTTTGGATCTGAAGTTGTCAGGAGTGAATCTTTTTCCATAATAATAATAATAAATTATGATTATCTTTAGCCCAATTTCTTTCTGGTGAGTTTAAAGTAGCTAGATCTTAAAATTAGTCTCTCGGCTCTCTATTATCTCTTTGTACGGTACTATTTCTGGAGAGCCTAGTAGTCGTTGCATGTATGTGTCTGAGTGTCTTGTGTATGTATATGTATTTGCTGCGCGCGCTTTGCAGTATTATGTCATACTGTTACACTTTAGAGCTCATATCAACAGTGATGTGTTCAGTCATTCCAGCCCAATAAACCCATTTGTCAGTCTCATTTGTATTTGTCAGTCATTAATTTTGCTTTATGGTTGAACTTTTCATCTTAACTCTGCAACATCAGCTACTCTTAACATCCAGCCACTTATAAACTGCTTACAGCCAAGTTCACCACAATTTTTTAGAGCTATTAGGGAGGAAACTTGAGCTATGTCAGTGATCCAACATATGACAAATTGTGTTAATAACAATTTTGATCAGTATATGACTGATACAGCAAGAGTTTTTAAAATTTAGTTCATTCAACATTCATAATGGAGTGACAAATGGAGAGCTCCACATTTTACACATGCTAAACTGCTGACTGGACTAAACGTTATCACTTTCTCAATTTCTTTCTCATTAATGTTTTGTTAGAAAGTTAATTTATTTGAGTAAAATGAATGCAATGGAAAAGATGTTTTAGTAATTGCAATTTTTGATCATTCATAAGTTGAAAGTAATGTTTGGGTTTGCGTTCTTGTCATAAGTAATTGTAAGAAATTACTACCCTTGTTGATTTACATCGTCAAGTTTTCTTTTTCATGCCAATGCAACCCTGTGGCATCATTTGATTTCCAGCCAGTGACCTACTTTGGAGTTTATTTATTGAATCCCAATAGAAAAGTCATCAGGAAACCAGAAACATACTGAAATGTCTATAAATTCAACTGAGCATCAAGTAAAAATTAAGATTAAACAACCAAACCACACCAAGCAAGATTTATTTTCATGTGCTCATTATAATACACAACATAAAGGTGGCCATCATGTTAAATGTTTTAAGACATGAAAAACAATGGAAAATATTTGTATTTTTTTTAATTGGACAACAGTGTAAAGATGTCCATGATGTCTCTACAGAATGCTGCAGGTCTCCCCCTACACTAAAAACACAGATGTACAGTAATGTTGTCTGTTTCTGAATTGGTAATCACTTCTGTTAAGGTCACGCATAAGAAATGAGAAGATGAACGTATGACCAAGTTATGAAAGGTGCTAATTTAGTCAATTGTAGAGATTATTTGAATAGATATAGTTCATGTGTGGTTTTAAAGTGCACAACTTTGGCCTGTCTGAGTAGGAGTAAGAAATCTGTCTCCGTGTTAAACAAAATTTCTTTCACATAGGAGCTTAATGCATTATGATGTTATGGTTGACATGGGCTGCCACAAAGACCCCAAGAGGCGACTAATTCTTGAATATTAAGGAAATCACTTCCTCTCCAACCTTTATTCTTGTCATCAGTGATGCAGAATCAAATTTGTTCTCTTCCATGAAAGACCTTGGTGAATTAATACCATCACTACAATCAACTCTATGGATGCTAGGCCACCATCACCACAGCATTTCACATTAGAATTCCTGTCAAAACTTGACTTTGTAAGTACAGTATGTGCTCTGAGTTCGACCCTGTTTTTATAAAGCCAGTCTTATTATCTCTTTTGTGTCAGTGGTTCAACACACAGTCAAAAATAATCAATAGATTTTGTATCACTTTTCATTGGTGGGCAGGACTTTAAAGATCCAAAGCTTTCATATAGTACAGACTGTATTGTTTTCCATTCAACTCTGGCCACTAACACTTTATTTTGCAATATTAATACCCAACCAATAGTTATTGTTATTGTTGCTGTTATGTCACTCTGAATAAAAGAGCAGATCTTCTTAGGAAGTCCTTCTTTTATTTAAAGTTGTATTTTCATAAATATTTTTAAAAACAGTTTTTCTATTTTTTCACTTCTAAAATGTAATAGTTTAACAAATAAGTCCACAGAAAAAGATAGAAAGAAACTATTAAAATGTTATGTGACCTCTACAGTCTTTTCAGCTAGTTTAAACCATACGCTCGTTTACACAACCGGATATTACGTCATAACTTTTTTGGATGCGTTCGTTTTTAACTCCAACGTCCAGCTGTGATTCATTCTTCAGCGGCTTTCAGATCACCGCCCGTTTTCTTTTTGCCAGGTTTGCAAAACGAGCGCACCCTCTCATTCTCCTTGCTCTTATAACGTTTGGAAAGGACAAGTGAAAAAGGTCCATACCTGTAACATGCTTGAAATAGCGTAACTCGAGAGCCTCCCGGTGGCATTGTAGACTGCCTGTCGACACCGTTTAACGTTATAAACGTCTGTTACTCAGAATGTTTCAAAGGAGTGAAAGCTTGAGATATTTCCTGAGCCTTGTGCCGGGTAAACGTCAGTTTGGGACGTACAGGTTTCTACCTATCTTTTTTTGCATCGGAGGCGTCATGGAGTGGATCATGATCAACGTGAGGATAGGACCAGAAAGTTTCTGTAAGTGTGAAGAGACATTAAGTTCCTCTCTTAATAATACAGTGTTAGTTTAGTCTTGGTATCTAGCTAGCACCTCTGTTAGCCCCGCTCCTCCGTGTGTCATGAATCAAGTGTCTGTTAACGGCTGTTATAAACAAATAAAGAGGCTAAAACCTGGTAATTGGCAGCAGTTGGTCGCCTGGTTTGTGTTTTGCTAGACATTATTGAAAATTTCCTGTCTGGTAAACTGCGTCACTTTATTTTAAAAGTTGTAGCGACGAGACGTGGAAATTGCCATGCTAAGCTACCGTGTTGTGTGTTTACCACGAGTTTACTGTGGTCCCACTGTTATGACTGTGCTTGTATAATTTACACCCCTTGTTGACCTTCCAGATATTATGTCCTCAAATTTTCCTACACTGCAGCCTCTCTCCTGTCCTCTCCTCTGCTCCCCTGCCATTAGGAAACATGGAAAAAGTGAGAGAAAGAGGAAAAACAGACATTTTAACTAGACAAAGTACAGACAGTGAGGTGGGTCAGACAGATTTACAGCTAGGAGTGTCAAATACTAAAATATATTACGACTCTGTATCGATTAAGTGAAATAACTATCAGTGATTTCATACAATATATAATTTACAGGTGGGTCATATTGTCTCAAAGATACAAATCAATAGCCTAGATGACATTTAGTACATAAAACCATTGGTGGGAGAAGTGATTGGGTTCTTTACTTAGATAAATTTATAAATACCACAATGTAAAAATATTGCTGCAAATAAAAGTCCTGCGTTCATGACAGTACATACACTCGCAGGCCACTTTATTATGATCAGCTGTGCAATCTAACGCAATCCAATGCAACAGCTCTGCCATAAATTCTACATTCATAAAGCCTCTACATTTTCAGTTTTTTTGACATTGTCAGAAAGGGGATGATTCTCCTTTATGTTTATTATTGAGGTCATAGTGGGTGGTGGTGGTGTACTGGAGTGCATTATACTGAAAAGTGTTCCTATTTTGCCCCCCCTCCTCATATATGTTAATGGGGTGAATAAAACATTAGGAACACCATTCAATATTATGCACCCCAGTACACCACCACCGTCACCCACTACAACCTCAAGAATAAACATAAAGTAGAATTATCTCCTTTCTGATGATGTCAACAAAAACTGAAACGTATAAGCTTCATTAATGTAGAATTTATGGCAGAGCTGTTGTATTGGATTGCATTAGATTGCACAAGTGTACCTAATAAACTGGCTGGTGAGTGTATAAGTATTACTGGCAAAATGTACTTGAAGTATCAAAAGTAAAAGTAGTTATTATACCAAATTGTCCCTTTCAACATGTTTTGTATTATTTAATTATACATATACTTTATATTGAGTTAAGTAGGCTATACTGTTGAGTAGTATAACAATGCATTATATTTTCAGGAAAAAATTACTGATCATATGTTTTGTGTTTAAAAGATCTGACTCCGCAAAGTAACCAGTTACTACAGAGCTGCAACGACTGGTTCATTTGTCGAGCGACAGAAAATTAATCCGCTACTATTTTGATGATTGAATGATCGTTTTTCTGATCATTTTCCAAGCAAAAGAACCCAACATTTTCTGTTCCCAACTTCTCATACGTGATGATTTGCTATTTTTCTTTGCCATATATGACAGTGAATTGAATATCTTGAATTGAATACGTTTTTGGACTGGTAGTCAGACAAAACAAGCAAATTTATGATGTGACAGAGGTCTCTAAGTAATTGTCAATGCAATATTTTTTTTACAGTTTTTAACATTACATAGACTAAACCATTAATTGATTGAGAAAATAATTTTCAGATTAAAATGAAAATAATATATAATAAGCCTTACCAATAACTATAGCCGTCAAATAAATAAGGTTGCAACTAACTTCTATTTTGTTATCAGTTCATTGTTTGGTCCATGAAATATCAGAACTAGAGCCTGACTGATATATCAGTCTGTGGATATTATCAACCGATATTGGCCTATCACAGATATATCGGTATATTTTTAAAGGCATATAGGCAGCATTCTATGTATCTTTGATTCTTTTTCTTATTTCAAGTTTAATACATACATACATATGAAGTCTTTTTTGTTCTGTTTTTTTTATTTATAGTTATTTATGATTATTAAATTCCTAGTGAAGTTTACAGTTTCAGTGCACTGATGTCATTTTATGCAATAAATTTTATTCTTAAGCTGTAAAATATCCTGCCTCCATTATATATCTTTGTCACCAATGTTTGATAACCACATTTGAAGGATCATTGCAAAAAATGTGTGTTTATGTGTATATTCAGTATATATAAGATTATCGGCCAATATATCCATCAGAATTTTTTTACTCCCTAATATCAGTATTGGTATTGGCTCCACGAATCCAGTATCAGTCGGGCCCTAGTCAAAACATTGTTTTTAGGAAATACCAAACACAAATTTCTCAAAGCTTAACTTGACATATTTAAATGTTTTTGTTTTATCTGGCTAACAGTCTAAAATCCAGTGATATTTAGTTTAAGATCATGGATTAAGAAAGCCAGGAAACACTCAACATTTGAGAAGCTGGAACTAGCCGAGTATTTGGCATTAAAAATGACTTCCTGATTATCTTTCCGTTAGTTGACTGATCATTTCAGCTCCATAAATAAAATTTGTAAAATATTTCCCTCTGAAATATAGCGGAGTAGAAGCACTATGAAGTAGAATAATATTAATTGCACTCAAGTGCATTACTTTAGTGAATGTATTTTCCATCTCTGCATCACAGATTGGTGATAAAGTGTTGATATGTCTCAAGCTAAATCTGTGGAGAGTAGATGTTCCACATCATCACTTTAAAGATCTAAAAGAAAAACAGCCCTCGAGTGTTTCTACTCTCTTCCCCGACCCACCCTCCCTTACTTCAAATGTAGAGTTTCAGGAGAACTAAAATGACTCCTCTCCTCTTAAGAAAAAAACAACAAAAAAAAGCCCTGCATGTTTTTTTATCCTGAGGGCATTTAGAGATACAGAAAATGTTTTCCTCTACAGACAACAGACTCTAATTTCCAGTTTCCTTCCTTAGCTTGTAAGTAGTTTCCTTATCACATTCTGCACCCTTTGTAGTGGCAAACTGTTTGGCTGTCATTCAGGATTTGCAAAAATTCTGTATTATAACTAATCGTCCATTTCCACGGAAGAAATGTTGACATGTTGCAATCTGAAAAGCACAAGTGCAAACAATAAAATGAACAATGGGTGAATTTTATTTAGCTGCTTTGATTTCAGGGTCCTTGTATTGTGAATAATGGCTCACTGTCACATATCTTGGCTTGCTGGGACACTTGAATGGGTCAGAGCCATCGTTAATGTTATTAATAACACCTGTGTTCTTTAAAAACTGCCTGTTACTACAACTATGTCATTACGGTCTCTCAATTCTGTCATTTTCTTTCCAGATGATGTCTACCGAAGAAAACGGTCCGAACGGGAGTACCAGCAGAAGATAGCAGACGGTCTGATAGTTGTTAATGAGCCTGCAGCCAAGTGAACAGTGGTGTGATTCAATGTGGACTCCACGTGTGTCGTCTAAGGACACATTCTTGGACTCTTCCTGCCTTGATTATTTCCAGCTGGATTGAACTTTACAGCGTGCTATTCAGTTACAACAACAGTGTCACAATTATGAACATTTTTAAGGCTTAAAGTATGAAAGGCTGGTGGAGAAATCAACTTCCAACATGCACATTTTATTGTTAATATGGTCCTCAGCTTAAGAAACATTAGCAGTAATAATAGCACTAGTGTGAGATCAAGGCTGAAAACAGTGGCCTCATTTGTTCATAATAGCCATACCAAGGTCTCACTAATGATTTGATTCTAAAACATTGCATAGCATCTACAAAGATGAAAAAAAGCTGTCAGCCAAACTGTAACAAAACAAAAAATTACGAAAAAGTATCACTGTATTTATAGATATCTTGGATGATTTTGCACAGATGTTTTTAATACTGGCAGATAGCACCGATAAGAAACAAAAACCACTCGCTCTTTCTTCCCTCTTGGCTAAATCTTGCTCTTCTATAAATTTTATCTGATTATAAAAAAAAAAAACAGTTAAGCTGCATGAGATTCACTGCTGAAACGTTTAAAGTCCTGAACTGTACAATTGATTTATTGAGTATATAAAAATGTAACTTATGAACTGTATTTTGTAATATTTTACCATCTGTATCTGCATCCTACACTCTCTCAGTTTACACAGAATTTCCCCCAGAGGTTTACATTTGTCAAAAGCATGCTTTGGTTATTTCAGTTGTACCATCCGAGAGGGAGAGTGTGCAGACAGATGAAGCTGTTGGGATGATTGGACAGTATGACGGGGTTCCCATCCAGTCTCACCTCATCCATGTTGCTCCGTATGTAGTAACTGGTGTTTCCTTTGCAGAACGTCTCATCTGTTATCGATGCGATCTTGTTGTTCTGCAGGAGACATAAGAGACCAATCCAAGGACACTCAATTTGGCCAATTGTGTAGCTACAGTACTGCTGGCTCTAATACATCTAGTTGGCTCTTCAGGAGCTTCTCTGATTAGTTGCAGTGAATTACAGATGAACTTACATGCAGGTGCACAACGTGAAGAGACTCTGGAAGGTTGGGCACCGCTGTCATCTCGTTGTTTCCGAGGTAAAGATACTCCAGTTTCGTGAGTTTCTGCAACAAAAGACAGCTTTTTTAGAGGAGGCTTGGTGCTCTATCAAACAGCTAAACATATGCAACAATATTTAAAGTACATAATGTCACAACATTAGTGGAATCACTTGCTACTTACTTTAAAAGCATTCGCCTTTACACCCTGGGTTGTCAGCTTGTTGAAGTTGGCATTGAGTGATACTAGCTTGACGGGAAGTATGGGAAGCCTAGTCAGTTTGTTTTCCGCAAGGGTGAGCTCCTCAAGATTTGGAAGTTTTGAAAAAGCTCCATCTTCTATCTCAGCAATGAGATTCCCAGTTAGGTCAATTCTTTTTAATGTTGCTAGAAAAAAAAGAAAAAAGAGCGTGAGAGCATGAAAAGAAGACATTCACTGAAGAAGAGAACTGACTGAATACTGAGTCATCTATTTACCCATGTCTGCAAAGTCTCCATTGCTTATTTTTGTGATTTTGTTGAAACGTGCATAGAGATATGCCGTTTCCTTCGGCAGCGCTGGGACAGCTGACATTTCAGGGGACACCTCCTCGCAGTAAACGGATCCACTCAGGCAAACACACAGTAGACATGTTGGCAACTCTGCAAAAGAAAAAAAGAAGCGTTTTTATAGATTGTTGTTTTTAAGTTGGCTAATTGGTCTGAGTGATGTTACTGTGCAGCTTAAAATGCTCTTCACACAGTTTAGATGAGGACACTTGATCAGCCCCATTATTACATAATACAGGCTTTAGCTGCATTCACAAAAATGTGGAAGAATGCCTCAGCAAGTGTTGCATAATCGGCTTTGAAACAGTTGTTGAAAACTATTTATCTGTTTATAGAAACCTTACCTTCAGCTTTTGGACCTGCTACAGAGATAGTGTCTGTGTCGTGAGGGATGCCGTAGTCAGGGAAGTCTACCGTGTCTTCCTGTAAAAAGAAGAAATCCTCATAATAGCTATACTTTTCCTCCCAACTCAGACTATTATGTGTTTCTTCCAGACGCTCATTAATGAAGTGTATAAACCCCAAAAGATGTTTTTACCTCAGGTTTTCTTGCTTCCATGTATTCATTCGCCGCTGAGGACAGGATCCACGGGAGCATAACAGATGTGAAAATTAAAGTCCTTAATTTCATCATTGTGTCTGTGTTGCTGTCTGTGAGAGAAGAAAGTGCTGTCTGCTAGGCTTGGACCTGAGGTACATGTGAGCAGGAAAATTTTCCATCCAGCTTTTATTAAGCTGCCAGTATACTGCCCAGTAAGAAAAGGAAACAAACTTTAACTCAATACATGCTGTGTTTGTGTTGCTCTCAGTGGTGGGGATGACTCTTTAAGACAAGAGTATTACTATGTCTTTTTTTTTCCAGAACTAGTGATAGTGAAACAGAAATGGTGACTGTTGATGGTGAGTAGAGCATATTGAGCACAAAGTGACAAACTTGGCTGTCATTAAACCTATTGGACACCAAATTTTTCTTTCGGTAATAAGGGAAGGAATTGCCAAAGCAAGCACTGAACAGGAAAGAGAAAAGTATTTAAAAAATGTCCCTAAGTTCAAAAGCCAATTTACAAATACCATGATTTGTTCGTTTCTCTCTTTAGGGGAGTCTTATTTGCCTGTTAAAAGTGACTCTTCTTTCCAGAATCAAGAACCAAACATATCATTTCTCATGGTGAGAGAGTATTTTTCTTTTGTTTGTTAAACTGGATAATTAGATAGATAAAAATCCTTCAACAATAACTATGTCAAAAGTATAAGTACTCATGTAAGTGAGCAATACTTAAATGTTGTATGTGATTGAGGTGGAGCTAACGACTTTCTACACTGTTGGTAAATCTAATCTATAACAATCATATTTTATAAAATGAGCATATGTATTGTATGTGAAATCCTCTTCTGAAAAGTAACTGCAGCCCTTTCCCTCTAAAATGTAGTTGAGTAGGAGTATAAGACAGCAGGAAATGGAGATACCGTAGTACAAGTACCTCAAAATTGTACTTAAGTACAGTACTGGTTTAAATGTAATGTAATAGAGAGATAATACAATTACTACCACTACTCTGCATGCAGTGAACAGCCACTTTCAGCCACTCACTCTGAAAACTGTCATATAGTGCTGAAATGATAAGTCGATTCATTGGTAAGTTACTTGACAGAAAATTAGTCGGTCACAAATTTAATTGAATTAATAGTTCAAGTCCTTTATGAAGCAAAAACAATAAACATCTCTGGTCGGGTTTGCTGCTTTTTTCTGTTAAATTACACATTGGATATTAATATATTGTATCATGTTTTGGACAATTTTTGGGAATTTTGATGAAAATGTATCACTATTTTCTGACATTTTACAGACTAAACCATCATCAAGTAATCAAAAAATAATCAGCAGATTAATTAATAGTGAAAATGATTGCATATATGCACTGAGACAAAGATCAAACCATACCTACAGGAAAAATGTTACAATATTTAAAGAAGTTTTTTGTGTTTTATTGTTTTTCTATTGCTTGTACTGCAAGCAAAATGATTGATTACAGAAACCAATCGTAAACTGGGGTATCTGGTTTCAAGTCCATGTATTGATAAGCATCTGAACTACTTAAGTGTCCTTAAGCAAAACACTGAATCCCTGCAAGCTCCAGAAGTGCAATTCTGCAACTGACCTTCACCTTTGACCTTGCTGTGCAGGGTGGAGAGTAAAATGAACTTGTGTTACAGTCTCTTGAGTATTAACAATTCCCCACCTTTAATTGTTTGTGTAGTAATGTAACACATTAAAACTAAAGCTAAACTAGCTAACTTTAGCTAAACTAAAGCTAATGTAAAAGCAGATGTTCCCAGTCTTTTAAAAACCCAGAATCTAAATCATTTTGTCTGAGTCACTAAAACATTAAGCCCCAGCCAACCGTGCTGCATTGTCAGACTATTGAGTCAGCAACATACTGTGTACAGAGACTTTTTGATATAATTAATACTCTGAATGCCCACTTTGTATAAAAACCTTGTATCCACCGCCTGAAAGTGATGATGACCTTTTTAAAACCCCATTAAAGGGGAGAACGGGGTAACATGAGCCACTTTTTACGTTTGATGATTTTACTGCAAAATGAAAATGTATTTGTTTCAAATAATAGTTACTATATATACCTCAGGTTGTTGTGTACCCATGGAAATTAAAAGAAGTTATCTAATTATTATGGTTTTAGAACAATGACTCATCAAAAAAAGTTAGTCCTATGGCACAACTTACCCCAAGGAAGGGGTAAAATGAGCATGGGGATGGGGTAAATTGAGCACTCTATGGGTAAATAGTGTTACCATTAAATTCTGTCCCCTGTCCAGGGGTGAATGCTTGACCCCTACAGTGAGGGGATCTGGTGGCTCTGTTATGCTTTGGGGGGGCAATTTGCTGGCATGGTTTGGGTCTACTTGCCCCCTTAGAGGGAAAGGTCACTGCTAATCAATACAAAGTTGTTGTGAGTGATCACCTTTATCCTATGATCAAACATTTCTACCTTGATGGGAGTTGTTTCTTCCAGGATGACTGCAGTGGGAATTTAAGATGAATTCACAGAGAGCAAGTTGTCTTTCAGAGTTTTATTGCAATATCCAGAATACATATTTGCAAGTCCAGATCTCCCAGTTTGTTAGGCTGAAGAGATGTTGAATGAAGTTCAGTGTTGGTACTTGCATATACAGCCACATGCATCACAATCATCACATATTACCCTAACCCTAACAGTTATTTTTAATTAATTCACTGTATCTCTAGGGAGTTTCTTTCAGTCTCTGCTGAGAATTAAGAGTTGAAGGCCAAATCCTTATCTGTCTTTCCTCCCTGGATATTCCCCCTAAAGTTACAGTGACTGAGTCCCACATCTCACCTTTGATAATAACTGTTAGGAACATTTTCATAAGGGAAGCAGAGATCATAAAGTCTTACAATGAGCTTTTGACTATAAGGCAGTGTAACATAATCTTAAGACAATAACATAAGTGTATATGTTTCCATTTCAATGACAATGCCCCCATTCACAGGGCACGAGGGGTCACTGAATGGTTTGATGAGTATGAAAATGATGTGAATCATATTCTATGGCCTTCACAGTCACCAGATCTCAACCTATGTGAACCCCTATGGGAGATTTTGAACCGATGTGTTAGACAGCATTCTGCACCACCATCATCAAAACACCAAATGAGGGAATATCTTTTGGATGAATTGTGTTCATCCCCCTAGAAGAGTTCAGAGACTTGTAGAATCAATGTCAAGGTGTATTGATGCTGTTCTGGTGGCCCAACACCTTACTAAGACACTTTATATCAGCTTTTCCTTTAATTTGCCATCCATCTGTATGTACAGCATGTTTGTGTGTGGCTTAAACTTAACATCAGTCAACAATCAGGTATTTATTCATCAACACTGTAATACTTGTAACAGTGATCAAACATAAACATGAACAGGGTCTCTAGTCTCTAGAAAATCAGAAAATAATTTTTTGGGGTAAATTGAACCATTGACTCATCTTGCCCCCACATCACTGGTACGTTTTACCCCACTACCCCCATTTTGACAAAACTGTTTCACACAGTGGCTCAGATCCACAGTTATGCTAAGTTTATGACCTTGTTTTGTAGCTTACATTGACTTAAATTTACATGTAATAATGTCCAAAACTTATCTTTTTTAATTAAGATACAAGACTGATAACTTTAGCAATATGATGAATTCACTTGGCATGACAAAAAACATTTTTTTTGCTCTGTTTTGCTGACCACTCTCTGCATGTATTTGAGTCCAAGATGGATTGAGTAATGTGAACTATACTTTCTTAATTTGTGATCACATGATTACTTTTGCTTATGGTTACCTAGATAAAGGGGGTGGCTCATTTTACCCACTGGCTCTATTTACCCCGTTCTCCCCTACTATGAAAATGTGATGCAACGGCTCATATACAGCGTGTTTCTGGAAAAAACACTGTTATACATATGTCTACATTAATTATCTTATTTCATTTATTTTTTCCATCACTTCATTTATAGAAAGTGTCACATGTGTGACATCAATACAACAACAGAAAACAATTAGGCATCATAATGAAATAAAGATAACATAAAGCACATGACTTCACTCCCAGTTTGTTGATACAGTCAACATGGTGACAGGACAAAGGCTAAAAGTAATAATAATACATAAACAGACAGAAAAATAACCATAACAGAAAAGGTAGGCTACAAAATCTGATTTCCTGAAAAAAAAAAAAACCTTAGAGCATACTAACTGTATGTGCTCGTTTTATTTCATAGTATTAGTATTACATTCTTTGGTGTCAAATAATCCTCTTTTTGTCCAGAGTCCTGATGTATAATTAATGATCTTATTTAGTGCTTTTGAGCAGTGGTTGCATTACGTAAGGCAGATGTGGTGGGAAAAAGAGGAAATACAAGTGCCAGTGTAGCGGAAGTGGTACTGCCCTGAACGAGACGCTGAGCGAGACGGAGGACGGAGGCTGAATCGTCCAGAGAGAGAGTGAGAGAAAAAAGCAGGACTAAACGTCGCCAATATTGTAAGTATAATAATCTCACGTTTATGATTAACGCACTCTAGTATCAGATTTCCTCCGTGTGTCAGCGTTAAACGCGCTGCTTCCATCGTGTCCGGTCGGATCCTTTCGAGCAGCCATCATGCTAACGGAGCAGGCTAACTAGCATTAGCTGCTAGCTAGCGAGCTAATCGACGGATTCCATGACACTTTGTTCCGACAGGCTCGGCAGCCTGGGCGGGCCGTGCTACCGCTGCTCGAAATGAATTAAACGCGAAAGTAAAACACAGCAATAACACATTTTCTTATATGTTTGTTATTTAAATAATGGCCCCTGTTGGTTGCCAACACCCTAACCGTGGTTTTTAAATGAAAGTCGCTGGCCTAGCTAACGGGACGTTACAGTCAGTTAGCGAGTGCATTAGACAACGGCGGCTAACTAACCGTTAGCCACCGCACTCGCTTTGCGTTATCATGAATACGACAGATTAGCACTAGAAACGTTATCTAATCCAGTTAGGTTGCCAGCGTCAGTGCGAACAAAACATGATGATGATGATAAATCGGATCGGTCGCATTTTTTTAACCGGTTAAATGTGTGATATTATCAGGGGGGATCCGGGGAGGCTTCGGCTGCTGGAGCAAGTGTCGATTGAAACTTAATGTTAAACGAGTCGGTAAAAACCTGCTGTGCATGTTACATTTTCCATCACGGCAGCTGCCAAGACTGTTGACGAATTGGATTCAGACCTGTTCAGACATAATTAGGTGTAAAGACGATATGAACGAGACAGGATTGGAGGACGCTTTCAGTTAGCCAGCAGCTAACCTTAACAAGTGTATGGTTGACCCACTTGCCAAGGGGCCCAGTGTGCAGTGCTTCCTCCTCACTTCCATTTGAATGCAGTGGTTTGCTTGCATTAATACTGGTGTGTCAGCGCTAAAATAAAGTTCATAGCACATAATTCAAAGCACACAGAAGAGAAATAGACAATATGAAGACAACTGTGAAACAATATTCCTTGTCTTTTTGATAAACCACATATAACTTCTTCTAATAATGCTTTTTTTCTCTGTCCCACAGTCTAGAAAATGGATAAGAACGACCTGGTACAGAAGGCCAAGCTTGCTGAGCAGGCTGAGCGCTATGATGACATGGCTGCAGCCATGAAGTCGGTGACAGAGCAAGGTGCAGAGCTGTCAAACGAGGAGCGCAACCTTCTCTCTGTTGCCTACAAGAATGTGGTAGGAGCACGCCGCTCATCCTGGCGCGTCATCTCCAGCATCGAGCAGAAGACTGAGGGTAATGACAAAAAACAGCAGATGGCACGTGAATACCGGGAGAAGATTGAATCTGAGCTGCAGGAAATCTGCCATGATGTGCTTGTAAGGGTTTCTGATTTTTTTCTGTCTTTCTTTTTTTTCTTTTGATGTTAACACTCCTAATTCATACACCTGTGAAGACAGTGCTTATGTGTAATATAGCCTGATTGTCACAACACTGAAAAATTTAACTATTTTTTCAGGGGCTACTGGACAAGTATCTCATTACCAATGCATCTGCTGCTGAAAGCAAGGTGTTCTATCTGAAAATGAAAGGCGACTATTATAGATACCTGTCTGAGGTTGCATCTGGGGATGCTAAGAAGGGTAAGTGAGAACATTAAGTTTTTTGCAAAGTAATTTATGACACATAGTAATTTAAGTTGCACTAATCAATTTCTCAATGACAATGAGTAAAATATATTTATGTAATGTGAAAGTGGTTGCTCATTGTAACGATCCTGCCGAGAATTATTCCCCAGCTGGAGTTCCTTTTAGGTATACGTGGCTCCACGTAGCATTTTGTTCACTCTCACCATTCATCAGCTTTGTTTCTAGCAGTTAGAGACAGTTGTTTTTTAGCAAAACAAACAAAAAAACCCTTTTATATACAGACTGTAGGCTATATGCCCAGCATCAAACAGTAGACAGACAAAGTCTGCCCCTAGTTGGTGAACATAGAGGAGCATTTAGCAGGCAAAGGGCCAGATATATCCCTCAGGAAAACTAAAAGGAGAGTGAATATCAGACTTAACATTTGCCAGGTGGACACAAACATGACTCCAAATTATTGCTACTGTTAGTCTGTGTCCACTCAACATGTAATAGACAACTTTTTGCCAACATGTTGTTTGCCATTACAATACAAGGTGATGTGTCAATTAGCCAAAAAAATATTTAATACTGTTTTAAAATGTACTATAAATAGTGAATGTTAATCCTTTTTGTTCATGTTATTATGCCTACAGATACAGTGGATAACTCCCAGCAGGCGTACCAGCAAGCTTTTGACATTAGCAAGGGGGAGATGCAGCCAACACACCCCATCAGGCTTGGCCTGGCCCTCAACTTCTCAGTCTTCTTCTATGAAATCCTCAACAACCCGGACAAGGCCTGCAGCCTGGCTAAGACGGTACAAACTGAAGACATAGTTTTGAAGCTGTTTAAATGCGGATCAGTTCAAATATTTTTTATTTGTTTTGCTTAGTCACTGCCAAACTATGTTTAGAGGATGATTCAGTATTAAGTCTAATCTCTGTATTTCAGGCATTTGATGAAGCCATCGCTGAACTTGACACTTTGAACGAGGATTCTTACAAAGACAGCACCCTGATCATGCAACTACTAAGGGACAACCTGACTGTGAGTTCAAGGCCAAATGCTGTTTTGCTTCTGATTAATCTCTATTATTCACAGCGAATCATAACATTGTTCCTTCTCTGTTCTCAGCTGTGGACATCAGAAAACCAGGGAGATGAGGGAGAGACCGGAGAAGGGGAAAACTAATGGAATTGCACTGTTAATCCACCTACACTCTTATCTTAAACACAGACAGCTTATATACATCCCCCTCCACTCCATCAGCCCCTCCCTCTTCTGTATGACAAGCAGCCTGAATTGCTCCCGACCAACTAGTTTACCCCTCTCAGTTCACTGTGAGGTGACAGGGTAATTTTCAGTTGTTAGCAAATTCAGTCACTTTTGTGGAAACATGTTGTATTGATTAGTGAGTCCATGTTGCTGTTGTTTTTTTTTTGTTTTTTTTTTCGTTGGCTTTGTATGTCTGCTCGTTTGTATGTGACGAGTGAGGACGTGTGACTGGATGTGAAAGACATAGTGTGTGTGTGTGTGTATGTGTGTGTGTATGTATGTGTGGTCTGAGGGGGGGAGGGGGGTGTTGTGAATTCTAATCGTCCTTCCAAATTCCTTTGTCCCAGCTAGTTTGTTGTGCATTTTTCATCCCCCCCTTCTTTTTTTTTTTTTTTTTTGTTACTTTTCTTATTTGTGATTCCTCATGATATTTACAGGTTTTATTGTATGGTAATTAAACTGGCAGTTGATTTCCACCAAACACTGTGATGGTAGGTGTTCCATTTGCTTCACAAACCCCCCCTGAAACAGTTTTTGCGTTTTTGAATTTTCCAGACACACGTATACAATCCTCTATTCAACTAACTGCAATTCTGCTGTGGGCTCATACAGAATGGAGGCAGGCTGTATTGTGACACTGACATCTTGGTGTAATGCTCCTCGATCATGTTCATAAATTCACAGTTTTAAAGTTTTAAGGGACCCCTTAAATTGTCATGTTAGATTTGTTCAGACATAAGACATTCCGCATTATTAGGCTTTCGGAAAGGCAGTGCTCCTTTTTGGGTTTTTTTTTTTTTTTTTTTTTTTTTGGAACTAAGTATGGATTGTCTTTATAGTTTTACTCACTGTTCAGGTGCTGCTTGATCTCAGTACAATGAAAATTGTATGTGCGTAACTGTGGTTCCATGTATTTTGCAAGATTGACTATCATCTGTATGTAAAACCTAAAGTAACCTTTTATTGATGTTAATTGAAAATGTCTTACCACACTGTATCAACCCTGCTTGCAAAATATCCCTCTTAAAAGCGGTTGTTTTCTCCAAAAAAAAAAAAAAAAAAAAAAAAAAAATTGTGCCTGGCTTTCTCTTTGCAGCCTTTATTTTCATTTTGGTGGCATCATCTGCTTGTTGTTTTCAGAAAACGAACGAGTTAGACCAGACAAACTTTAAAATTGGTCAATCCTGACTTCAGTTTTTAAGTGAGATGCATCACTCTGCTGTTAAAGGTAGCTGATGTGAATTGATTGCCTCAGAAATCAGGTCTGTTGTGAAGGTGCAATTTGGAGAAGCCCAGTCCTCCCAGTTTGGAAAGAAGCTCAGTGTCACAATACCATGTTTATCACCACTACATTCCACATATTGTAGTTGAAGACACCATTCCACATTATAGCTGACAGTCTGTTTACTCTGACAATGCTCCGATGAATTGAAATAATATTCTGTTGAAAAAAAATAATGTCAGTTTATTATTATGCTTGATGAAAATGCAGTTAGTGAATGTGGAACGAAGCCTGTCTGTATATCAGGTATCTACTTGCTTTGTTTTTACTGACAAGTCTTATGGCTAAAAAAAAAAAAAATTTTTGCTTCTGTAACAGTCTATTACCCAGTGCACACACGTGGTTGTGAAAATTTTAGAATAGCTCTAAAAAGCAATGACGAAATGGAGATAAACAATGGTTGGTGTAATTCTAGCTTTGTGTTTATGTATCTTAAAACCATTCTAGTTTCACTATACATGTAAGAAATAGGAAAGTGTCAAAGACCATTCAGTGAAATAAAGTTTCGTTTAAGATAACAGGCAAATTACGTCTTCATTTTTATTCATGAGGAATGCTTTTTATTTGTTTAATCGTGCGTGGCAAGACATTTTAAGATTAAGCAGAGATTTGATGACAAAGTGTATATGTGCTGTGATTGTAGTCAGGGCCTTGCTAATGTTATGGCTTTTTTTGTATGTCACCAGTACAAAATAAATGTTACAATTGGGGAAATAACGATTTTGAACCCCTGTTCAGCGGGAACTAGTTTTCCTCGCGGAGCGTCACATCAGTTTCTCTGCCCTCTCACAGTACAACTGAAACAGAACTGCGCGGAGGAGAGATGCAGGTGTTCCACGGTCCTAATTAAACGAAAACAACCTCCCGCCCATGTGTGAAGTGTGAACTCACAACCTGCTACACTGAAAATCACATCGAAACCCAGACGAATCGGCTAGTTAAAAGCTGTAAGTATCGTCAATCCAGGTGATTTTGATTGGATTGTTTGATTGAAATTTACTTGCTTCACCTTCAGCTAATTTTGAGGTGAAATGCTCAAACAATTTATGTAAATTTAGCCAACTTTAAGTTAGCAAAGTTAGCCATCGATACTTTTTTTTTTGTTTGTTTTTGGGAACATGGCAGCTAATATTTTTTAAGCTGAATTTTGAACTCAATTTTCCGTAGTCATGTGTAAATTGAAGCAAACGTCAAACTTTGGCTAATGTAAGAAGCTAAATTTATTTCACCTCAGCATTCTAGTCACACCTTTTTCTCTTGACACAAAGCTAATTTAAACAATCAACGATTATAAATTTTACAATCAAATAGAGCTGCAACGATTATTCCATCTACAGAAAATCTGACATTGTATAAACAAAGTGACTTGATTGAGAAAATGGACAGATTAGTCGATAATGAAAATAATCATTAGCAAAACTTCTTATGACTTGTATTTATCTCCTGGTCTGTGTATTTGCACTCAGTAGCTTTGATAAATTTGTTTGTCTCAAACAACTTTTGTTGAAACTGTATTAAAAATGTATTGATTCAACTTCGTGGTCATTTTGGAAACTATAGTCGATGGTGTTGAATTTTATTTAGAGCTGCAAGGATTAGTCGATTGATTAGTTGCCAACTATTAAATTAATCACCAACCATTATGATAATTGATTAATAATTTTGAGTCCTTTTTTTTGTTAAAGGCCAAATTATCTGATTCCAACATGAATATTTTCGATTTTCTTGAGTCTTCTCTGATAGTAAACTGTATATTTGGGTTGTGGACAAAACTGGTCATTCGAGGATTTCATCTTGAGCTTTGGGAGACAGAGATCAACATTTTTCACCATTTTCTGACATTTTATAGATGAAACAACTGATCGTTGTATCGAGAAAATAATCGACAGGTTAATCGATAATGAAAATAATTTAGTCGCAGTCCTAATTTTATTGCATTATGTTTAGAGGTATTCTAGATATTTTATCTGCCCTCATTAATATAAATGGGGTGGACACAATATTAGAAACAAGCTGCAGCCTCATGTGAGCCTGTTGAACACATTTAGGAGATGGACAGATGGAAATAGTGAAGGGTGTTTCTGATGTTAGTGTGGCTGTAAAGTCATATCAACACTTCTTTGTCAACTAAAATTCAATGCGATGATCTTTATAAATATAAAAATGAATGCAGGGTTGTTTCGTAGGTTTGCATTAGATGTAACTTGGTGTATTAGTATCAGTTTTTATACAAGTTTACTGTTTAAAAAAAAAAAGACTTTTGAGCAGCATTGTTGGCTTTTGTCCAGACTAACAGTCCACAACCCAAAGATATTTAGTTTACCATCATAGAGGACTTAAGAAACCAGAAAATATTCATATTTAAGAAGCTGGAATCAGCAAAGTTGGATATTTTTTCTCTTTAAAAAAGACTCAAAACAATTAATTGATTATCAAAATAGCTGTTGATTAATTTTCTGTTCATTCGATTAACTGACTAATCGCTCTAAATCCAACATTCTTAACATTTCTTCCTGTCTCTTGAACCAGCTGTTACCCAAGATGAACAGCAGTGGACCAGCATATCCCCTCGCCTCTTTGTATGTAGGGGATCTGCATCCTGATGTTACGGAGGCCATGCTTTACCAGAAATTTTCTCCTGCTGGGCCCATCATGTCAATCCGTGTGTGCCGTGACATTATCACTCGCAGATCTCTGGGATACGCCTACATAAACTTCCAGCAACCAGCTGATGGTAAATTACCCACTTTTTGGCCAAATCCATCTAAGTTAGAAGTTAAAGGACAGGTTCACAATTTTTCATGTCTGTCTTAAAACAATAATCAGGTGCCCAAATGAACATTGAAATAGTTTTTTTCTTCCCATAATCATTCCTCCTCTTCATACTGACCATAAGAAGATACCTTCATAATGCACTTACACTGTAAGTGATGGAGGCCAAAATCCACAAGCCTCCTTCTGTCCAAAAATGTATTTAAAGGTTTATCTGACGCTGATATTAAGCTTCAGCTGTCCAAATGAATCAAATCAAGTAGATATCTTTCAACGTTAGTCTTTTTAGTGCCAAAGTCCCTCTTTTTGTTACTATACTTCCAGCACAGCTCAACACTGTCAGAGGAAACACAAAGAGATAATTTTATGCTAAAAATAATGTAAATGTGGCAGATATCCCCTTGATATGAGTGACTCAGACTGCTGAAGCCTCATATAAGCTTCAGATAAACTTTTTAAATGCATTTTGGCATAAAATGACTGTGTGGACACACTTTGGCCCCCATCAATTACATTGAAAGCACATTTGAGGGGATCTTTTAATAGCCAGTATGAACAGTAGGAATGTTTACAGTGAGGAAAACCTCTTTCAGTGTTCATATGGACACCTGATTATTGTTTTAAGGCAGACTTGAAAAATTGTGAACCTCTCCTCCTTAAATGCAATTTTTATCACTGAAAAATGGAAAAAAAACAGACATTCTCTTTCAAAGGTCCTTGCTAGTGTGATGAATGTATGAAGTTGATTTTGCTTGGCAGGTGCTATGAAATGTGCTGCAATAAACTGTGCAAGAAAGTGTCATCCGCTATGGATCTACAACAACGATGTAGAAATACAGAAATGAGACTTTCCTTTTGTCAAGAGACATAAGCAACGGCGTGAAATATGTGATGAGAAGAAAGAAACTCTCTGAAGCTGAATTTTCAAATGAATAAATGTCAGATGTTGTCATCATAGTCTGAGGATGAGGCTGCAAATTAATGAGCAGCTTGCATAACAGTGAAAATTGGGAAATGAAACAGAACATGAAGTCAAACTGGAATTCACCTGATATCCTCAAGTAATTCAGAAATGACCCTGGGAGAAATCTGACATATTGTGGGTACTTATGGGTGGAGCTTTTAGTAGCACAACGTGTTATCAGACATGCACTTGCCTGATAAATGAAATATAGTGGAAAGTACGTTCTTAATGGAATTAGAGGCAGAAGTTCAATCCTCTGTGGAGCTTTGACATAGTTTTGCATTATAAGGAGCTGTGGTGCTTTATGACATGTATTGAAAACTTAGTTAAATAGAGATGTATTGTTTTAACTAAAATGGACTCTTGGCAATAAGACATGTATTTTGTTTTAGCGGAGTGCGCCCTCGATACAATGAACTACGATGTTATCAAGGGTCGGCCTATCCGAATAATGTGGTCTCAGCGTGACCCCGGACTTCGGAAGTCTGGTGTGGGTAACATCTTTATCAAGAACATGGATGAGTCTATTGACAACAAGGCCCTGTATGATACCTTCTCAGCCTTTGGGAATATTTTGTCCTGCAAGGTAAGTGGCCTTCATCATCATCATCATCATCATCATCATCCGTCTGACTATATTGCATGGTTGCCAAAGCTCTGTGGTCTTAGACAGCTTTGTTTGTTCACTGATTATTAAGCTGATGTTTGTATACAAGGGTAGAGCTGGACAGTATGTTTTTAATCAGTGTAAATATAAATATTTTATTTAGCAGTTTATCCCAATATGGAAAATTTCTGAAAAATCACATAAAAAATATTCAGGTAAAACCCCTTTTTATACAAGTAAAACAAAAATATTAGCAACTCATTTAACTTTTAATTACAATGTGTTTAGAATATTTAATTATCACTAACTTATTGAAAGGTTAATTGTGGCGTTTTTGACCTCTAGTAGTGCTTAAGTTTTTATGAGTGGGTCCCAGTTTTGTTTGTCTCGTGCACGCACATCGGCAACGCAATGTAGTCACAAACTTTTTTTTTTTTTTTTAAAAAAAAGGATGTTGCCACTGTGACGTCACCCATTAGTTTGTAGACTTCTGTTTTGAAGCCTCAAGTTTGCATTTTGACCGTCGCTATCTTGGATTTTTGGAGCCAGAAGTGACCATACTTGGATGAGAGGGTGGAGCTGACCCTAACGCTAGCTGCTAGCTTGGTTAGCACAGTGCTTTTACAGTTTATGGTTAGCTGTGATAATTCCAATGCTAATTTTTGCTAGCAAAAAACAGGCTTAAAACCATTAAAACAAAATGTACTTACTGGAAAAACTGAACATCCAACTCCTTAGAGGGTGTTTTAACAACCAACCACTGAACAAGACTTTTTAGTTGACTAAAATGTTACAATTTACTGTCATGAACTAAAAATATACTGAAACAGTGACGGCTACGCCTATACTCTGTGAATCTGAGGTTACACCATGGTTACGTTACCTAACCAACGTTGTCGCCGTGGTAGCGACTTGTCAATCACAATGTAGCTACGGCCTAAAGCATATCCTGCTTTGTCTATTTTACTCTAAATGGAACATCATGATGTATTGAAGAAGAGTTGAAACTAGCGACTGAGACCATGAACTCCTTAGGAAACTATTTACTGAGGTAATAAATCAAGTAAGAAGTAGGGTCATTTTCTCATAGACTTCCATACAATCAGACTTGTTTTTGGAGCCAATGGAGTTGCCCCCCTGCTGGCCATTAGAGAAAATGCAGGTTTAAGTCACAACCCACTTGAATACAATCGTACTGATCTACACGGAGCTCAAATGCACCGAGAAACACAGCAGTGCATCAGCAAAGGTAGAGAAGCAGCTCGTAAACAATCAGTTTTGCAAATGTTTAATGAAGAGGGAAACTGATTCAACACGTTTCTTAGATAACAAGGCCACACACAATGAGTTTTGGTGAGTAAGAGTGAATGTAAACAACTTTTTGTTTGTATAAAGGAAAACTCTACAGGGCCCCTTTAACCTGTAATGCAAGGAACATTTTTGCAGCAGAAGTGTGGTGTGATTTAAAGCTTTTGTCTTTGTAGGTTGTTTGCGATGACAAAGGATCCAAAGGCTACGGCTTTGTTCACTTTGAGACTCAGGAGGCTGCAAACCGGGCCATTGACACCATGAATGGGATGCTGCTGAATGACAGGAAAGTGTAAGTAAACTAAATACTCTGATTTGAACAGTTAGGTTTTTCAAACAATGGCCAAACAATGCTTTAAACAATATACAATGTAAGAAAAGTAAGTTGAGGCAAAGAGTAGTGCAGAACATATTTGTATGTTAACTATATTAACTGCTGGTGACTCTGTTGAAGACATCAGACTTTTTGCAGATGACTTTCCCGTGTTTTGTTTTTTGCACAGTCGAGAGAAAGGTAAACAGTTGGCATCTGGCATTGTCAACCCAAAGGCCCATTTCCTGGGGACAAATTGTCAGTACACCCTGTTTAGGTCAGTGAATTGGTAGGATCTACGTCGAGGTTTGTTGTGTTTGTGTGTGTTTTGTAATTTTAGGGCTAAACAGGCAACAGCATTGCGCAAAGCAAGCTCACAAGAGAGCCACCATGTGTTAATACAGTGTAGATTTTTTTCTTTACTTAATTTAATTCGCAATGGAAGGAGAAATAAAGCCTTCTTATTTGTCCTTAAATGCTGTGATCTGGTGTGAACGATATTTATAAATTTACTTTTTTTTTTTTTTTTGTGATCGTTGTGTCTGTAAAAGGTTGTCATTGGTTTGTTTTTGTTTTGATGCTATGTGGTTAAGCCAAAGCCAATTTTCTACACTGTGGATGATAAAGTTTGGAACTTACTTTCTTTTACCACTTTATTTTCCCCTTGGTGACGGGTGTCATTATGTCTCTAGTTTTGTCGGCCACTTTAAATCCCGCAAGGAGCGAGAGGTGGAATTTGGCACCAAAGCCATGAAGTTCACCAATGTCTACATTAAAAACTTTGGTGAAGACTACACTGATGACAAACTCAAAGAAGTCTTCTCTACATTCGGTAATAAAGAATTTTTTTTTTAAATTATTTTGATGAATTGGTAAAGTAGTCCGTTTATATAAATATCACTTTGTATATCAGATAGTTAAAGAGTGGTTTGTGCTCACGTTCTCAGGGAGGACTCTGAGTGTGCGAGTGATGAAGGACGACAAGGGCCGTTCACGTGGATTTGGCTTTGTAAACTACGCAAACCACGAGGATGCTCAAAAGGTAGCGTGTGCCAAGTTTCTGTCTACTCAGACTGGATGTTGCGTTGAGTTATTGTTTTAGGTTAGTTTAATTTCAGTGCATTGTCAAAGAGTGATGTGCAAATAATACAAACTGTGTTCACACACAATCAAGAATTCAAGTTGCATTGAATGATGTTTGACTACCAGGAGGCAGAAAGACAAAACAAACCTGCAGTCCTGATACCAATCTGTTTTTATCTGTTTTAGAGAAGGAGTAGCATTAGGGGCTACAACTAACGATAATTTTAGGTTTGATGACTTTGTCCAGAGCAAGAAACAGACCTGAACGTTATTGAAACCCACAAAGATGAAGCTCTACACTCATATTTGCTTATTTCCACCAACATACACATGAGGAGTTAAGAGGCTAAATTAGTGACTACAGCAGACAACAGGAAGTCTGATTCACTTTGTGTAGTGGTTAAACATTTTGGTAAACCCTGCAAGTTCTAAAATAAAACTAACTGGGTGTGGCTGTTAACAGTTTTTCTGTCTCATTCATGTTGCAATTTGTGCGGAAAAAATGTGCAGAATCAGGAAAAAAGAAACAGTGAAATATTATTTGAAGACAAGTGGACAATAATGACTGTAAACTCTGCAACATTTTAAATCTTAAATGGAACTGATAACAATAATGTGATTGTGTTGATATGAAAAAATTCACTTGATTCAGTTTCAAGTCTTGTTAAAAAAAAATGTTTAACCTACCCAGAGCTGTAGGAACAATGTGACTTTCTCCCGTAAAGGTAGCGTGTTGATGATCTTGAACTCTTGCTCTGTTTCCAGGCAGTTGATGAAATGAATGGAAAAGAGATCAATGGGAAAATCATCTACGTGGGGCGGGCTCAGAAGCGGCTGGAGCGCCAGGGAGAGCTCAAGCGCAAGTTTGACCAGATCAAACAGGACCGCATCCAGCGCTATCAGGTGCTGCTGCATTATATGTATATGAGCATTTTAAAGACTTGTTAATGACTTTTATTGTTATTGATCTGTGTTCACCTCTTTAGAATTTATATGTTGAATGTTTACAGATTATGATGAGATTACAGCGATTACAAGGGTTTGTTCAGTTGATAAGTTTGGTAATTTGAAGCTTTTATGTCGATCACTTTGACTTACCGAACGGTTCAGAAGCATGAAACTCAGCATTTCTTACTCTTACTGATTCCAGGGAGTGAATCTCTACGTGAAGAACTTGGACGACAGCATAGATGACGACAGATTGCGGAAGGAGTTTTCCCCCTACGGCACCATCACGAGTGCTAAGGTATTGTCATGAGTGGAGACGACGTCTTCCTCCCTCAGAAAACACCAGCTCTGGTTTATTTGAACTAGCTACAGTGTACATGAGCAGTAACAAGTTTTCACAGCGGAGTGGGGAAAAAAAATCATCAAAACACGATACAAACTTCTGAAACCCTCCCGCTGCATAATCAGCCTCCCTCCTTTATACGCTCAGCTTGTTCCAAACGATCATATAACAGAAATATATCAAAATATGGACCGAACGTCATCTGTAGAATAAAGTCTGTGCTGCCTTTGTCATTCTGAAGTTCTCCTGCCTTCTTTGCAAGTTGTTATGATTGTTTTTTTTATACTTTGTGAAGACGTGATGGCTACAGAAAGGATAAATACAGAGCTTCCATACATTGTTCAGTCACCATGTTTGACAGCTGATTGAACAATAGCTGTTTGCACACATTCTGCCTGATAATTTCTATGGAAATGGCCAAATTTGAGGTGACTGTGGAGCCCTGGAAACCAAAGAACTTCTGTTGAAACAATTTTTGACCCCTTTTTAAAGGTTATCAATGAGCCTTATAGACATACAGTAGTCTGATATAACTTGGCTCAGGAAACACGACTTAAACTTTGACCCCTGTCGGTTCCTTCGGTGTCAATTATCTCGAACGTTTTCTGAACTGGGGCTTCTTTGTTTCCCGTAGGTCATGACAGATGGCTCCCAGAGCAAAGGCTTTGGCTTTGTCTGTTTCTCTTCGCCCGAGGAAGCAACAAAAGCAGTGACTGAAATGAATGGAAGAATTGTTGCAACAAAGCCGCTGTACGTGGCTCTGGCTCAGCGGAGGGAGGAGCGTAAAGCGATCCTCACCAATAAGTACATGCAGAGACTCGCAACCATGAGGACCGTGTCAAGTCCGATCATTGACTCGTACCAGCAGGCTGCATACTACATGAGCGTACCGCAGGTATGCAGGTGTGAACGCTGACGGAGGAGGAGAATTTTTCTTTTAATTTGTTGATTGTGTTGTCTTACATTGCATATAGAAGACATTTGGTCAGCTGCATTCCAACTTATTGATGGGCGACTCTCAAAAACTAGTCAATGTTATGATGACCTTTTTTTGATATATCTGCCATTAACACATTTCACTGGACTTTTGTCCTTGGCAGGTCTTCATAATATCTGTTTATTATCGACCAATAATTAGAAATCCCTCAAAGAATCGGGGGAAATTTGACCCCATGCAGTTATTTAAGATAAGATAATATTTATCTTTCAGCCTCCCTCTCGCTCCTACTACAACCACAATGCTGTCAGCAACATGAGACCGGTGCCTTGTTGGACGGGACAAGCACCCAGACCACAGGGTGAATGAATAACTTGTTTGTGTACATATAGATGTGTACAGTCAATATGTATTTGCTGTAAATATGCAATATGTGTACAGCTTGTTTCCCATGTTTTTTGTTTTTTTTTTTAGGCCCGTACTCATCCCAGTTTGGAGGTTCTGTTCCTCGACGCGGGTCGACTCCCATCGCTACAGTCAGACAGGCCTCCACCCAGGCGCCGCGTGTTGTAAGTTCATCACAAAAGACAAGTGAGTACCTGAATCTGCACTGACAGCCTTCTAAAATGTGCCATTGATATGAGTAGTTGTATCAGACACGTCTAATGTCTTGATTCAGGTAATATCGGGACTCAGACTGTAGGAGGGCGCACTGACATGCCTGGTGTGACCAGAAGCGGTCAGTACAAGTACTCATCTGCAGTGAGGAACCCGCAGCAGGTCATCACTGTACCTGCACCCATGACAAGACTACAGGTGCTGCTGTTTGTACTGTATTCTCTCTAATTCTGAAAAAAAGGAAACATCTGTCGAACCCAAACAGCCATGTAGTCAAACTCAGTCTGGAGTTTTCTTGTAAACTAAAGTTATGTTTACATTCAGACGCCTTCTGTGTATCCTTGAGGTCTGATAAACATGTTGATATCCTTCCTCCATCATCAGTGTGTTTACATGAACTTAATTAACCCGGTTACAGTCGGTGTTTCTCCAGAAAGCTGATATCTTAACTGTCATGTAAACGAGGTAATCGGGGTAGAGGATTAGAGAAACCAGATTTCTACCAGAAAATGCCAGTTTCTATGTCATGTACACACATAACTGGGTTTCTAACTGGCTTTTTACAAGTACGCATGCGCATAACAAAAGACTGCAGACAGGGAGCGATGTGTCATTGTAAAACTGAAACTAAAACAAAGTAGTCTGTAGAAGTTTTAAACAAGTCCGTTTCCACTGCTGAACGTCTGTTAAGTTCAGACACTTTCGTGCTTTGAGGAAGAACTCTGCTCCGTCTCCCAGACTACCTCGTCAAGCTGTTTCAACACAGACACCAAAAAAAGGGAAGTGTCTTCTATCACTAATACAGTTTAAGTCTATAAGCCATGTGTCCAAAATAAGGTTGATGGTAGACGAGAAGTCTGGTTTCTGATCTGCTGCATGTATTCAAAGTTTTACAGTAACCGAGTTATTACAGTGCATGTAAACTCGTTACCCGATTAGCCATATAACCTGGTTTCTCTGAATAAACTGGTTATTTAAGTGCATGTAAACACATGGTGTAAAACATTTACAAAGCTGATTTTATGAATATTCCAAATCCTGCATTGTACATCCATGTTTGCCAGCTTGCAGTCTTCTTTGGGTGTCACTGCTGCCAACTGTTGGATTAGTTGAACAGTGTGACACTGGTGGCAGGAATGTGTAGTGTGTCGCCTGTATGCTTGCAAGTGTGCATCGACCTGCATGTGTCCTGGAGACCTACTTGTAAAAACATTGCTCCATAGCACTACTGAGTACTTTTTTTTTTTTTTTTTTAAAGCATTAAAAGATTAAAGCTGATTAACCATTGATAAGGTCACAAAAAATATGACTTTTCAGCACAATAAGGACTTAAAGTGCAGTTCAAATGTTTGAGATGAGTTTGGCCTTGTGGCTGAATGTTAGCTTGAAAATGAAAGAATTTCATCATGTTGGCAAAAAACTGACAAAACGTGGCTCAAATTCAAAAGAAACAGATTTGACCTTTAATCGTCTCTACTTACAAATGTTTTGACACACAGAATCAAATGGGTCTAATCAATAACTTTTCTTATTTCTTGTGTCGATTTTACAGTAAAATTTCACTTGGTATCTCAGGGTGAAAATGTATTTTAAGAGAAACTCTTCAGCTCATTATTATATTACAGAACATTTGCGTTGTACTTGATGTTGTCAGGTTATTCCTGCACCTGTGATGGAGCCACCAGTGCACGTTCAAGGCCACGAGCCACTCACCGCCTCGATGCTGGCCGCAGCTCCACTCATGGATCAGAAACAGCTTCTCGGTGTGGCATCGCTCACCTCTTCCCCCCCTCCTCCACTGTTCATTAATGTAGATCGAAACAACTTGGCTGTTTTAGGTTGTTGATCTTCTTTCTCCGCTGTGATACACAGGTGAGCGATTGTACCCGCTGATCCACGCCGTTCACCCAAACCTGGCTGGAAAAATCACAGGAATGCTGTTAGAGATCGACAACTCTGAGCTGCTGCACATGCTGGAGTCGCCCGAGTCCCTGCACTCTAAGGCATGTAGTTAAGTTCACTTTTCTAAAGGCTTTTTTGTTGTCTTACCGCAGCAGGGCCGCCGCTAAGCAAAGTGAAGTAAACCTTTTTATAGTTTTTTTTTCAATAAGTGGTAAACATTTTGTACATATCAGGTCTGTTATTTATTGATTATGCAGTTCATAAAAGTAAGCTGTTTTGTAAAAATCTAACTGTGAAATGATTTACATGTTAAACATTAATTTAACCCTGCTGATATTTACATTATTCTTACTACTACTACTTTCACAATTGTAATTTTATCCAAGCAATGATCATCACTTAGTGAGGTTAAAGGAAAATAACTTCCTTTGGGGTGCAGCTCCACAACAAACGTTGGCCTCAAACTTACTGCAGCTGAAGTTTGGTGAAAGTTCATTCTTGACCTTTTTAATAATAATTTTTACAAAAAAACTGGGTTGGGGTGTTCTTTTGTGTGTATATGTCAAACCACAAAGTCCACTTACTAGCTTTTTCCATAGCTTTCAACTGCATCTCATAGTCTTCATGAGCACATGCAAAGTAACACTTTAAGTCTCCATATTTAATATTTATAATCAGTGTATAAACAGTTAATAAATGGTTAATAACACACTATAATGTAGTTTTCGCAGATATGAGACGTGTTAATCAATGAATAGAAGTTTTTGTCAACAATTATAACTTCTCCAATGTTGACATATTTTACATTATTACAAATTTGTTTTGTTTTATTGTCATTCATGATCTGTTCATACAGCAGCTTCCACTTATAGATGTTCACATTTTATTCTATTAGTAATAGAATAACTAAAAAACATTAATAAACACTTATAACTGCTTACAACTAAGTTACTGTTATAACCAATTTACTTCATGTGTGTATAAATTCACAACAAGGGAACTGTTAACAGAGAGGGATGTGCAGTGGAAAGCTCTGGAGAAAACCTGCAAGTGGACTTCAAGCTATAAATCCTTGAAAGTTTGTGCATTTGAGAAAAAAATCTTAATTAATAGACATGGGTCATTGAAAGTGCATGAACTCATATATTTATGCAAGAAATGAATATTGTTTAGCTGTGTTAGAGAAGGAAAGAGACCACATAGTCTGTGAGCTTCTGTAAAGCCTGCTAGTTCTCATTATGATGATTCTGTGTCTTAATACTAGTTAACCTTGATTCATGTCTCAAACTATGCCTTGTTTGGTCCTTGAATTTGAGGGAATTGGGCCTGAAAAGTCCTTGAATTTTTTGCAGTTTACCAGATTTGCCTGACTTAATTTGGGGGGAAAGACATGAATCTGCCAAGAAATTTGTTTTTACTGTTTTAAAACTTTGCTCTTTTATTTTTACATTAACGATCCGATTGTCTTCTGTCCCTCTCCCGTGGACAGGTGGACGAGGCGATCGCTGTCCTGCAGGCCCACCAGGCGAAGGAATGCTCTCCCAAAAAGTGAAGAGCCCTTCCAGGTCAGCAACAGCTTCTCTTCCTCTGTTGAGACGTTCTTTCAGCAGTGGAGGGATCTTTACAGTCTGTTGCTGTATATGTAGTGTGTGTGCGCGCAGTATTCAAGGGTTACAGTCAGTGTTTTTTGGTCGTTGAGACCGACCTCACATCATTCAGCACCAACAGGGCTGTGGTGGTTTTCTAATTAACGTCCTGTTGTGGAAAACCTAACACACACGTGCTACTAAGTCCCTCATACCAAATGTCTTGAAAACATCTAAATATTAGAAAAATTAATTCAATTTGACAGCATTGATGAGCGGAACATCAACAAGAGAAATCGATTCTTCCCGACAATCATAATTTGCCATTTCAGAAAAAAAAATCCTGCACAGCTGTTTCATGGAAAGTGTGCTGTGTTGCCACAAAACATTTAACCATGTCATGTTTTTTCCAGATGTCAACGACTTTCTGGAGGAGGAAAAAAAAAATATAAAAAGAGTAAAATTTGGAAAAAGAGAGAAAAAAAAAAAGTAAAGAGAAAATGTTCTATGTAGATTAAATTGACAATTAAGAAATATGTGAAGTTAAAGCTATTTTGTTGTTGTAATACCTTTTGTTAGAAGATAAAGTTTACAATACATGCATCAAACCTGTCTTGTGTCATTTGTTTAACACAAACAGTAAATGCAAAAAGTACAGCAGCCACAAGCAGCACTTGCAGGATAACGGTACGTTGAATTTCCCATAATTATCCAAGATTGTGTCACGCCTGCTGCTTTAAAGACCACCTGACTGAGAGCGAATCCATGTCTGAAATCACTCCCTATTTTGTTAGCTGGTGATTTATTTTTACTTTCCACCATATAGTCCCCTGAAACATCTTGCTTTCCACATGTTTCCTGTCTGCCTCTTCAGGGATCAATATCTAATAAAAGCATAAATGTCAAATCTTGAAAACAATTGGAACAAATGAGGGATTGTGGCATTAACACTTATTTTTAATACTAAATTCAACAATATGATCCCCACCTTTTGATAGATATGAAAGTTTGTAACATATCTGTGCAGTGATGATGCAAAATGATCCATTAGTGTCCAACAATCTCAATTTACTACATAATAAATTAAGTGTTTTATTATGTAGGGAATATGGAACGACACAGTGCAGTAAACATGTCTCAGTGTGTGTGTGTGTGTGTTCTTTTTGTGCTAACCTGTTGCATGCTGAAACATGGACATCATAAAGTCAGCAGTCTGACTCACACACGTCATTCACACTGCAGTATCTCATGTTTCCTAATACAAACTGCTGGTTACGTCACTGCAAGCTGAAGCATAAAAACCACAGAGTACTGCACTGAGGAAGGGTGTTATATTTCTTATGAATTCAAACTAAATTTGTAGTCTTTCATAGTCTCATTCCTAGATGTGTTACTGAATTGTAAGATTATGTGGTGGATGAGATGTCTGGTAAAAGTAAACCGATGTTAATACAATACATATATTATTTTTTACCTGTTTGTATTGTCCATAAGCTCTCTGTATAACATGGCTATAACCGGTTAAAATTAAGTTGGCTGTGTCAATTATGAACCTAATTAAACCTCATCAGACCTGTGTAAGTATTATGTTCATGATACTGATGGAAAACTACACATATGTGGTTTCCATTATTCAAACTCATGCCTGTGAATGTGATAAATGCCAAACAACCCATATGTGGACGTCAACCATGATCTCTATTCAAGTGCTTGTGTAAAATGGTGCAGGTCAGCAGCTCATGTAGTGGGAATGTGACTTGTATCTTGTTAGATGTTTCCATTTATATAGATATGGACAATTCGTACATTAAATGTAAAAAGTGTTAAATTAGAAACTAAGGACGTTGAAAACCACAATTCTTCAGCTCCCCATCAGCCGCTCCATTTAACTTCTCACAATCTATGATATTAACACTTTCCACGTATTATGTATTTTTATATATGATACAATTCAAAGAGGGAAATATTCCAGATCACTCCAAGTCATATTTTAAAACTAACTCTCAGATTCACTCTTACTCAACCAGACAATCATTTAATCTTCGTCTTTCTTCGTTGTTCTCATTGGGTTAAAATTTCTTTGTCCTTACAAGTCTCCCTCCACTCAAAAATGTGTTTTTCTTCCTGCTCCTACAGTTGAATGTTTGCATATCATTCTGCTTTCACATTCATCTGCTGAAATTGGAAAGTTTCTTTGTGCTCATTTAAAGTCCAATTTTCAGGGATGAGCCTCCAAGCATGATTTGTGACTTAACAAATAGTTTGGAAGCCAGTCCTGGTCCAATATTCAACTTGGACAGGTGTGCCTCCAGTGCACGAACACTTGAGAATTGACTTAACAGGGAACTAGGAGACATCTTGTGTCCAGCGGGAAAATTAAATGAAATATATTTGCACATTCATGAAGTCTGGAATTTTTAATGTGGTAGAAGGAGTAGATGCCGTTTTAATGACTTTAACAAGATAATTGTTTGTGGAAAAAACTAACATAAAACTATTTTATGTACATCTTAAAACATGTATGGATGGGATCTTTAAAGTTCTTTAGAGTATATTTTAAAAAGGGCTTCAATTTTGGTTTTATAATCCTATTTTTTTGAATAGTCTGCCTTTGTTCTTGTATATTATGTAGGTAGGTCATCAATAAGCCTAATAGGCTATTTTCCCTCTCCCTGCACAATGTTTTTTTTTACTTTATTTTGATTTATTTGCACAGGTTAAAATAAAAAAATAAAAAAAACTCCCCTCAAACTTAACCACGTCACTATTCACAAAGTTGAAACACTGAATAGGTGCAAAGTCCAAAGTATCCTGAGTCACACCCAGCCACTGCTGTGGTTTTATTCAGCTGATAGCAGCCTCATAATGTTGGGCAGCGAGTTCTGAGTGAGAAGAGTCGCAGCTCAAACTTAATCTCAGACAAACCAAAAGAGATTTGTTTTGTCTTCTTCTGATTATCTGCGGTGAAGTTTTAGCTTGTTTAGTCACATTCATATCCAGTTATTGAAGGTTACTAAGAAACTCCATGGCAACAAGTAAGAGCAGGGCCTCCATTTAAATCCAGTGGAGTTACAAATATGAATGCATGTGTGTGAACTAATTACATTATAATAAAAAATGTATATATTTATTAGCATGGTCCACTTATTCATTTAATAGGCTTGGTGGTTGAATGTTACTGTATATTATAGAGTAAATTTTACATGTATTCATCTGACAGACAAAACAATTAAGTGTAATATTTGAATATAAGGACAGATTCAAATAAATGAGTATGATAAGTAAAGACTGTCCTTCTAAAGAACGAACCTCCAACCGGGACATTTATCTTCCTCTTCCTGATATGAGCTTAGATCGAATGTGAAACAGTGTGTTCCACTGATCTTTAACTTTTTATTTCTTGTAAACATTAACGTTTCAAACAAGTTAAGTATGTTCACACTGATTCACTAAGCCCAGAGGCCGACTGTTTTTTTGTACCCATTTTCCATCAAAATTAAGAGGCTTCTCCACTCTGCTGAAGAAATTAAACCATCAACAGAGAAACGTGGCGTCCAACGTTGTAAATCAAAGGCATTTTCTGAAATTAAACACAGGACTGACAAACCACTTCCAAAAAAGTGACAGAATGACAAAATGAATTGTCAAATTTGCCAAAGTTTATTGGGAGCCTTCATACAAAAAATGAAATTATGGCTGTAAAAAGTTACAAAGGATTATTGTTGACATTGATATACTTTTGGCATTAAGGCCTATTAACCCAACACATTTTTGTAACTCTCTGCAAACCTAAAAGTGTTGTTTTAAACAAGCAGATAAGACGGGAATATTTAAAAACATACAGACCAATAGATACCTGCAGATTACTTCAGTGGTAGTTTTACAACACAAACCCACAAAAAATCTGAAAGCCAACTCAAAAACTGCCTAATTTTCAATGGTGAACACGTGAACTTGAGGCAACTTTTATTACACACAGCCAACTAATTTCAATGCATCTGTTTCAATGACATTTTCATGAATGCAAACAAATGTATGTACACTGACTTTCATAAGCTTGTCTCAGACTATCGACGTGCCGGCATTAGAAGTTGCTTTGCCGTCACTGAATCAGGGAAGAGGTTGTGGTAGGTCGGTAAGGGAACGTAGGCGGCTGTTATCATTTTGCCTGGAAGTGAAACAAGAAGAAATATTAAAGTTAAAACCTGGAACATTTTCTCCACATTATATTTTAACTTATGAGGATTCAAAACTAAAAAACGGCATTAATTCATACCTGCAAACCAGCGGCCATGAAGAGCGTTTACAGTTGCCATCGCTGCTGGTATTGAGGGGCACTTCACATACACGTTACCCTGTGTGAACAACAAAGAAGAGTGAAGATTAAGACATTTATCGACAGTTTTCCCTCTGAACAATTTCTACCAAACGATTTTCACAGTGAGGTTAAACGGGACAGACATTCTGGCCACTGCTGTCAATCTTCAACTTACTTGAGCAGAGTTCTTATCGACATAAATGTGAACGATTCCGCCATGTTTGTTGCACTCCTCGATGACATCATCTTGGATCTCGATGGCCCAGCTGGGATCGTTTTCCCTGAAAAAAACAAACAAACATGTTCAGTAATGTGAAATTCAGTGGCGTCAAAAGCTTTAAGATTGTTCTTGAAAAAAACTGGAGGTTTGGATCATTAATGAATGTTAATGATTTATATCCTTACGATTGTGGGTTGAACAGGTTGGACAGCTGAAGGCAGTGTGTGGCCAGCGGCTGTGATGGGAGGTTCAAGGCTTGGCTTGGAGCTGGGGTTGGAACAGCTGAAGGTGGAAAAAAAATTTACGAGGGTGTCAGTAAATTTTCTAAAAATGAAACAACATCAACAACCCCTCCCCCATGGTTTCCATCGTCCAGACTCACCTGTTGTGGCGGCTATGTTTCCGAAGGGTATGGACCCAGTCATCTGTAGAGCCTGCTGAGCTGCAGGAGGAATCTTCAGACCAGTTCCTGCAGAGAGAAAATGAAAAATGGTTTAATAAAAGCTAAATATAAGGCATTTAACTAATAGTCTGACAGTTTGAGAAGTAGGTTTGTTTGCATCAAATCCACTGCTGGAAAGGAATAATGGATATTCTGTGTTATGTACATGTTGAGTCTTGTTTACTACACAAAGATAATCATGGTTAGGCATCAAATGAAACTTCTCCAATTAGTCACCCTGACCGCAGACAAGTGCGCCATTGTACTGTTCATAAAAAAAGAAACAGAAAAAAGAAACAGGTTGTAACAAACCTTCTGCTAGACGAGCCATGAGCTGTAGACGCCCTGTGGTGCCGAGGTCGATGCCAGTCCTCTCTAATTCGTCATTGTCCAGGAACGAGCTGGCTGTCGATGAATCTGAGCGCTCTGTAACATGCCCCACCTTCATCGGACGCCCGGCCAGCTCAAAGCCGTTTAGTTGCTCCAAGGCCTTTTTTGCACACTCTGCATCTGAAAACTAAAAAAAAAAAGAAGCGGTTAGAGTCAAATACAGGTATCAGCTCACAATATATTCCTCCATGTGTTTATTAATTACCGATATGAAGCCATATCCTTTGGACCGTCCAGTTTCACTGTCCATCATCAGCTGTATTCCTTCAATCTATGGAAACAAAACACACCGAGAGAGAGGAATGTAATGAATGCATCTGCACAAGCAATTAAAACAATTCTCACTTGGTACTGAGACTTGTTCCTGACCTTTCCAAAAGGCTCAAAGATCCCTCGAAGCATTTCTTCAGTAATGTTGAAGTGCAGAGAGCCCACATACAGCCGCATCGGACCTGAGCTGCCCTTCTGTAGATTATTGGCAGCAGCTGCAGCTCTATTTTTCTCTGCCTGTAATTGGATGTAGATAGTGTTACATAATTACATTAATTCAGTGTACAATGTAGAGAAACCTGACGTACTCTGCGGTAAACTAGCTTTCATTTGTAAAAATCTCTTAAATATGTGTGTATTGGCTAACAAGGTATTTCATATTGTATTTAAATAGGCTCATCACTACTTTTTCAGCGTGGCTTTGTTCAATTACAAACATTTCATCACATAATAAGTGTCACATCCAGTTGTAGTCTAAATTACCATGATCAACACCCACCTGAGAGGCCTGGACGATGATGGGCACGCCTAAAAGCCGCTGGCCAGTCAGTCCGATTGCCAGCGGTACTGAGGAAGCCTCCACAAACTCAATGTATGCAATGCCCTTTGATCTCCTGGAGTTTCTGTCAGAGATCATTCTCACATCTCTTACCTACAGAGAGAAACAAGTGACAACCTTCAAGGATCGTTTCTACATTTGTTGAATTACACGACAACTGATTGCAAATTGAACTGACTTTTCCAACAGCTGAGAAGAAATCCTCCAGGTCTCGAGCTCTAATTCTAGCAGCGAGCTGCATGCAGAAAACTGTGCGGGCATCCCTCTCCTCTGGTGTTAGATTGTCAATTGGTTGCCTGAAAAAGAGAAAAATTAAATTTAAATGCATCTGGAAACATTGAAACAAGCCATTTAAAGTTACTACAAGGAACTTTCATTTTGTGTTGAGTTTGGTGGCCCCTGTGGACAAAAGCAGTAGTGTTTCCCAGAATAAAGACTGCATTTCCCATGAGCATCACTGCCTCGTTTTGTAAAGATCTGGCTAGTGTGTGCATTTCTTTAGGAAGCGATTGAAAGAAAGACTATTTTTCTGTTTTAAAGTTACTACAAGGAACTTTTAAAACTTTTGGTTATGAAACAGTCTCATGATGCCTCTATATGACCTACATAAGCAAACGAGACCATCAGTGAGACGATTGGCTGTTTCTATTTAGTTATTCTAAATGCCTGCAACCAGGTCAGATTTCCCATGAAATCAGGTTAAATGATTTACGGCACGCAGACCAGAGGAGCCATGTTTACATTACATGTAGCATTGTAACATGAGAGAATACAAAGACATTACTAGGACAAGGGGAGGATATTCTCTTCGTTTGAGAACGTTAAAAGCAAAGTTAAAACTTGTTGTCATTTTAAAAAAAGACAAGAAAAAGAGCGAGAGCAAGATGAGAGCACAAGCAAGAGAGACAGCAGCGGTGGTCGAGCGAGCTAAAGAGTGAATGAAGAGAGCGAGCGGTGGTGTGGAACAAAGGAGTGAATCTGAGAAATAAAATCTTATTTTCTGAGTGTTTCACAGCAGTTATGATCAGTATTAAACTGAGACTGTTTCATAACCAAATAAAAACTCCCTGTAGTTTCTTTAATACGTAATTGGTTATTAATACATATGACTGTGAATCAGACACACTCCCTGATTTTGTTATAGTGCCCAACAGCACCCTCATTTCCAGCTTATTTGTATGTGTATATGTCTGATCCAACCAGGGCTTAATGTTTGGTTCCTGTTTATTTACTGATGATAAAGATGAATGATTAAAGATCTGTAAAGTGAGTTGGGAGGAAATCTTTGGATTTGGGGGTGCTGTAACAAAAATCAGGCAACGTAACCTTCGACCCCAAAAAAATAGTAACATTCATATTATATATAAAGAATATTCATCTCACCTGATGGGACTCTTCTCTTTTTTGAAGGGGCTGCGACTTTTGGAACGTTTCCGGCTAAAATATAAAGAATAATAATTAACTTTTAAATATTTTTTTTAGACAGAGTCAAAAACATTGAGATGCACACGCACAGTGTGAGAAGATGAACAGGGTTCTGTTTCAGCCTGTTACATGCGCTACTGTGAAAGTACCAACATGTACAAAGATTTTTTTTAAGCCATATTGATTTAATTCAGAAGTTTGAGTAGAATTTGGGTCCAAACCAAAGTTGTGTATGGATAGAATCGAATCACTGACTCTTGTATCAGGTTTCCGATACACATCGGATAATCTTTACACCACTATAAACTACTGTTTTCAATGTTTTCTGAACGCTTTTGTTTCTCTGTCCAGGTTAAGTGCAGAAAGCTAAGAAGGCAATATTATTCTATCCTGTTTAAAAATACAACCAACAAACCAGACAGGCTCACTAGTGATTAATACTTATACACCATCAAGTTTAAAGGGTTACATACACAGGGCTCCTGCGTGCTCTGTACCGCCCAGAACGTTCTTTGCTTCGGGAGCGGCTGCGATGACGCTCTTTGCTGCGGCTTCGTTTTCTTTCTCTGCTCCTGCTCCTCTTCTTGCTCTTCTTTTTGTCTTTGCTTCTGCTTCTTTTCTTCCTAGAGCCTGGGCTCCGGCTCCTGCTTCGGCTCCTCCTTTTCCTGAAACACGTTACGACACGGCTATTCTCGTGCAAACTGAACAATTTTCAATCCGATTAAAACAAATTACTTTTGGCAGTTTAGAAACAACATGTTGCATGTAAAACTTACTTCTTGTGTTGGTCGTCATGTCCGTTTGCATGAGAGGACTTGATCTCATCCTAAGCAAGGTTGATAGAAGAACATCATGAGGACGTAGATGAAACATTTCAAGTCGTCATGGTAAAGAGGATGGGGTGGGACAAGAGAAAATGCAGAATATATTCAATTAATAATAATACTTCAAACTTCCTACTGTCATGCCTGGACAGTGTCCTTCCACCACCCCAATAGCTTCCCATCCCACTCCTGTCTTTTACAAGACTGCTCAGTACTTAATGCAACAAAGCAAAGTTAAGGGAGAGTGTCCAACATATTAGCTGAGTTCAGGAAGCTTTGACAATAGCCAGGTCATCTCCACCATTCCCCTTCTAATAGGTCGTACCAATGCCACTATTTGTGCCTAATCATGTGACCACGCATGGCCCACGGCCACTAAAAGAGATCCTGTGTGGTTGGTGTCAGTCCAGTGATCTTCACCCATTTTCGTTCTTGGACTGTAAGAGCTCGATGCCACCTCTGTCACACATCTTGCCCTGAAGCAAACAGGGATTCACACTTCTTAGTAATATTGACGCCCAAGAAAATAAATTAATAAAAAAAAAAAAATTAAAAAAATGAAATAAATCCATTAATTCAGCCACGTGTTACACTACCATTATCTTAAGTTTGCAAAATGAAGTCATATTTTTAACCTTTTGACTTAAAGAAGAAAAGATTAACTGAAAAGTAACTCACTTTAAAATACAATGATGCTAGATAGAAGTATTTATTTTACAGTCATTCTAGTAATATATCAATATCTGTGGTGTTGTGTAGCATGCAAAATCAAGATGCTGATTCACATTACAGTTGACTAATGCAAAGAGGCAGTATTCATATTTACGAGCAAGAGAATATTGTTCGCCAGTATTTTACCATAAAATCTTGACAAAGCACTATGACGCTGTGCAATGAATTTCTACATTTTCAAGCATACTGTTACACAACTACAACTGTAATTAGAACAGTTATAGTTTCATACGCATATAATTCAGTATCTATTAATTTGGGGGGAGGGGATTACACATAAACACAGAACTCTATCCATTAAGATTCTTGCTTAATTAAAAATCAAATCACTTTATGTGATTGATTCATTCTTGTAAAAACCACAGAGTTCAAGACATTTTCTCTCATTTCAGACCAGGGGTTTAATTCTGATTATAAATGTCTATACATTCAGAAACAGTGACAGTATGCAGGTTGTAAATCTGAATACTGCCTCCTTTGCTGGACAGGTAAAGATGGGCTTATCAACCAATTGGCATTCACCTTGTTGCAACCGAATAGGGATTGGATGTTCTAGGTTGAATCTCTTTTAGTCCTAAGGTGAACCACAGTACATCAGTATATGCGCAATAACTACCTTCCTTTTTTTCACAGTTCACAGTGGAATCAAAGATGAATTCATGGGAGTAGAGGTGAGATATCATTAGGGAAGTCTATAAAGAGAGATAGATGCGGATTTATTTATAATTCTGTATTGCGTTTTAAATACTCAATCACACCACACAACATTCAAGTAAACTTTGTCACAGTAGCAAATATAAAAAAGGACTCAAGAGTAAATCATAACAGTGAAACAAGCTTCATTTCTATAACTTTCAACCCACCTTTCGGTATGGAGCCTCCAGCATGGCCTCAACGTCAAAATCATCAGCCATGATGAACCTATGAAGAGAAACAATGACTTTGTTAACATGCAAACGAGAGACTGGATTACTGCGAGTTATCACCTACCCGCAAAGAATCTGATGTTTTGATTAGATTAAAGGATAGGTTCACAATTTTTCAAGCCTGCCTTAAAACAATAATCAGGTTTTTCTTGCTGTAATCGTTCCTCCTGTTCATGCTGGCTATTACAACATACACTTCAAATGCGCTTTCAATGTAAGTGAGGGGGGCCAAAATCCACAGCGTTTAGTACAAAAATGCATTTAAAAGTTTATAAGAAGCTTCAACTGTCATATCAAGTTAGTCATATCAAGTGTATATCTACCACATTCAAAATCCCTCTTTGTGTTTCCCTGTTGAGCTGCAGTGGAAGAATAGTAACCAAAAGTGGGACTCTGGCACTAAAGAGACTGTAACATTGAAAGATATCTACTCGATTTGACTCATTTGGACGGCTGAAGCTTCACATTAGCTTCAGATAAACTGTTACACACACAAAAGGAGGCTTGTGAATTAACCTCCCTCACTTAAATGTAAGTGGATTATGAGGAGATCTCCTAATAGTATGAACAGGAGGAATAATTATGGTAATTTCAGTGTTCAGTTGGGCACCTGACTGTTGTCTTAAGACAGACTTAAAAAACTGTGAGCTCATGTTTTATCCCCTTATTTACACGCAGCTGGTCTGATATCAACCTTGCCTCTGTGATACTTCCGATGTCTTCAGGGTGTTTGTTGTGCAACTGTACATTAGTTTTAGAAGAAGCAGCCAAACAATCGCATTACACAAACAGAAATATCTGGTAACAGCTTTCACGTAACCTAATAAACGATCCCAACGTTTTAGCTTACATGTTGTGTTTGCATTTGGTGCCGAAAACAAACAAACAAACAAACAAACAAACAATGACTGACTGGATAAATTGGTAGTGGGTTAAACGCTGTGAATGAACATCTAGGTTTGCTAAAAAAATATACATAAATAAGTGAGATAGCAACGATTAAGATTTTCCTTCAGATAACATCATAAATAGACACATATGACCCCGAAAGCGGTAACATTCAAGTTAAGATAAAAGTCATCTAAATTATACCAACATCGATGGTACACGTTCAGCAGAACATGGTATATTGAATGCTAGATGTAGCATAAAGGATAAACATGCGTTGAAGCTAACGCTAACTAGCCACATCAGGAAGCTACATCGCCGTCGTCTCAACGCGAGCTACCGTTAGCTTAATTTCACGGCCCATATTCATAATTAACCGCTAGATTTCTCTAAATTGATAATATCAACATCATCAGTCATGTAGCATGGCGTAGTAAGAATTGATTTGAGACATCTTTACCCCCCAAAATATTTACAGTAGTCCAAGTACGTTAGAAAAATAAGCGCTCAGGTTAACAGTCAATATGGCTAACAGCGTTTCGGCGGCAGCTGGAGTAGCAAACATTGACGTTACCGTTTGAAAAATGCTGAAAATGATGTGCCAAAGTCTAAATATCACGGAAATGTGCTGCTGAAGAGACTCGTCTCGACGCCTCCCTCTTGGCAGATCATACAAAGCGACGATGAAATCACACTTTTCGACAGTTATATAACCTTTTTTATAAAACTGTCGACGGCAGGCGGGTCGTGGCCTGGTTCCTCTTCGTCCTCCTTCTGCTTCCTCTTCTTCTTCTTTAGTATTTATTGGAGGTCGGTAAACCAGCTCAGAGGCGCATTACCGCCACCAACTGGACTGGAGTATGCAACAAGAGATAATGCAGGAAATTAAAAAAAACCCCAAACAAATCTAGATTCTTTTAGCTAAATCGGTTCATTTTAAATACTTATTAATGCCGCAGTATATTTTGCCTGCTGTTTTCCCCAAAGACATGTGAAAAGTCATGGTGTTTTGCCTTTTTTAGTGACTTAAGAAGGTGATTATTTCCCACAATGAAGCAGTACAGGTTTGAGTGTTTCTAGTTGGCTACAGTGAGTGCATTTACCAGTTGGGTGCTTGCATATTTTATATAACGTATGATTGAGACATGTGTGATCTATTCTCAGACGAGTGATGACATTTTCTTCCCTTCGTTCCCAGCCCACCATCCTCCCAGCACCAACATGTCTTATATACTGTAGATGTCTTCCAGTCTCATTATCATCACCAGTACTCCTGCCATACTTGTGCATTGTGCACGTCCTAATGAATGTCTTAGTTTCAGCTTTGCTTGATGGAACTTGTAGGTCTATATGCTTAATTCTGAGTATGTTTGGCCAGAATATCCACCTGCTCATTTCCCTCCACACCAACATGAGCAGGAACCCAAATGGAAAGTTTCTCTGACCTCACCTTCAATCTGAGTTTAAGGTATGTACATTTGAGCATGATTTGTCACATCACAACCTTATTTATACAACACAATTCATGCAGAAAATGTAACACAAATTGATTAACACAAAAACAGGCAATCATAACATTTACAATAAAACAATGATAAATACAAACGATAAAAGGATAAAATTAAAATTCATCATTAAAATATGTTTGGAAAGGATCTTTAAGGTACACAACCACTCAGTTCTTTTAGATTGAGGCTGAAAATTCAAATTTATCTTGCACTGTAATATTTTATTCATCTGTTTCTTATAAAATCATATTTATATGTGTCTTTTCATAATATATTTCTTTTATATTTTGTCTTAAACAGGCTACTTTTTACGTCTTCGGTAAAGCACTTTGAACTGCCTTCACTACCTTTTGCTTTTAGACCCTTTGACGTTTAAACTGTTGCTTTCGCGCCTTCTGCGAGGCCGCAAACAGACTCTGAATGGCGTCTGACCTTGTATGGCATCATGAGGATGTAAATTCAAAGCCTCTCGTTCAATCTGACCCTCCTCTTGTTCTCCTGTAGAACAATACTGAGGGCATAAAAGCCATGGACTTTAAAATATCGTTCCTCCTCGCGAGAACACAGTCAGGTCAGTTCGTTTCACGGCCCTCTGTTGCCATCTAGTGACCGTTGAAAGAAATTGGTTTTCTTTATTTGTTTTAAATGTATTTATTTATTTTTATCGGGGTTAGGTTTATTGACTACATTTGAAACATCAGACTTTGTTAGGGACAAGAAATAAAACTTATTTCCATTGTTGTCCCATTTTCTTCGGTTGATTTTTGCTTTTGTTTTTCCTTTTCCAGAATATTTTCATTAAGCAAACGTCACATAGAAAACAGTGAAGGAATATCAACATAGATTTTTCTTTTAATTGGGCCTATTAACCCTTTCTCCTCCAGCCTTCATATACACTGCTGTTAGCATTAACATAGTACAAAAATAATGTTAGATAGCCCATTTTAATATGTAGTAATACAGTTAGAGAAAAAAGAAAGAAAGAGAAGTCATTTATGAAAAAAGTAAAAATTAAAATGAAATACAATAAAAAAAAAAAGAAGAAAAGAACTTAAGTAGAAAATAAATAAAAGCATATATAAGTAGAACCCTTCACATACAGACGGGAAGACTCCTAATTTTATGAAGGTATTGGATCAGGCAGTACCTCTCTGTGCAAACTTTATTTTCTCACGATTCATGATCATCAAAAGTCTTTGAGCCAGAGGGCGGCTGAAAGTTTCCAGTTTAATAATGTTCCTCTTCTTGCCAGTAATGATGCAAATGCTAAAATGTTCTTTAATTTAATGTAATTAACTTAAATGTTGTGATTGATCTTTGTCTGGAACATCAAAGATAACCGTCCAAATGTTTAGCCTCAAGCTTCTCATTTGTAGCTTTGGAGAGATGCTCAAAAACACTTTTTGTTTTCAAGTGAATTTGCTTTAACTATCTTTCAAATTTAAAACAGCTTTTAGTTTACTTAGACTGACATATTCACAACATCATAATTTTTTATGTTGCTGTAATTTAAAACTTTAAATTTAAAACACCATTGGGCTGGACTAACTTGCTCAGCTCATCAGAATTTAATACTTCTTTTCATTAATTTAAATGACTGTTTTACTTGTTAACCTCAGCTGTGTTTTTATGTTTTTGACTGGTTTACTTTCACCTTTCATCATTCATTCATCTGTTCCTTTTGCGGTATTTTAACAGGTTTCATTTCTCAGTACTAAATTTAACACAATTTGGCAGTTTTTACCTCATTTTATCCCTTGTTAGTTGTTTACAGATGATAGAGATGTGTGGTGGTTATGTGTGTTTGTTATTGCACCTTTTATTTTTATTGTTATTGTTTTTTTAATCTAATTTTACTTCTTTGTTTTGTAGCTGTAGTTGACGATTCTCCCTCTGCACAATTTGAATGATAGATATAATCAATACAAAAATAGTGTGCACAGCTTAAAAACAGTTTATTTCACATCACAAACTTATGACATATAGGAGAAGCGCCATATTGGCCAAGAGAGCCCTCATAATCAATTTCCTTTTATGTTTGCATGTAGGACAATAAATAACACTTTTACTGTTAGATAGTGGTGTCACTGCACTGGCATTGTTCTTCATTTCTATCTATGATCACATGTTAAACCTATTTACAATGCATTTGAAGCAATAGCTACTGTAACACACTGTCAAAGTGATGGCATTGCGAGGTGGGGACATTTGCAACAGTGTCTAATTCCTCCAATCAGAAATGTAATTTTGCACATGCCCAGTTAACCCCTCCCTTTAGCAGGAAGACGGTGGCTAACTGTGACTTTTCCTTTTCCCTCTGGACTGGACTGAAAAGATGTTTTGGTGGTATGAAAATGGGAATGAAAAATAAAAAAAACAAATTAAGCTTTCCTGAATTTTCCATTTGCTTGGAGTCTTTAAAGAAAATAATGTTGTAGCTTCAATTTTTTGTAACCGTTCAAAAGTTTGAATGTAATTACATTGAAAATTATTGTCCTATCTTAATGAAACATGGTAAGATTAACTGCCAGACAATAGTAAAAGGCCTTCTCTATGCACAAACAAAACAAATTAACTGCAGTTTTCATAGATATAGTACATTGTAAAAACAGTTAAAATTAAAACTAAGTTAATTAGTACCATTTTAATGGATGTTGCAACCCTCCCTGGAGACTGTTGCAACTGTCCTCAGGCATGGTTTCAGTTGCAATACCTTACTTCTTCTCTTCAAATGCAAATTCTGAATTTATTATCATATGTGGAAATATTTTAATAATGTGGGTACTGAGCTAACATATGGGTTGTATATATTAAAATTCTGTTGTTCTAGTGTAAATAGTCTCAGAATAACAACTGCCCCCACTCTACCCTAAATTCTACTATTAATAAAGGAAAATATAGGCATATTTACATTTTCTTCTTCAGTCAAATGCATTTACAGCACTTGGTATGTGTGGCATGTCAGGCAGCAGAGTCCTCTGTTGTAATGGAGTTATTGAGTGTTGCATCATAGTCCGATGGAACATCAAAAAACAACTCGTCGTCAAAACACGAATCGTCGGATGGTGGTGCGAGGTATGACAGCTTCAAGATGAAGCCTGTAAGGACACCTCCTATCGCTGACACTCCTATGGTGGAGAAAATAGCTGCAACCTGGAAGAGAGCCTGTTCGCGAGCAGTCCTTCCTAAGCCCGGCTGTAAACTGGGAATCAACATCTGGAGCTCAAGCAGCTTCGGGTCCCCTTCCACAGGTGCTCTGTGGGAAAAGATCTCATACAAACTGGGGCCATAAACTTCCTCACTAGCCATCAGTATAGCGCATATCCCTGCAGCACAAGATATCAGTCCCGTTAGACCGTGCAAGTTGTGTATTCCACATTGATCCTGGATCTTGAGGCGCTGTGCCAGGAAGGGGCTCAAGTACTTGTAGCCCAGCATGCATGCAATGCAGCCCATCATACCCAGAGCATATGCAGCTGCAGGCGATATCATCATATCCACAGATGCGCCGACCGTCACGCCTCCAGCCAGGGTGACATTCTGAACATCGGCCATGGTGAGCTTCCCGTTTTTGTTGAGCATCGCAGAGAGAGCGAAGGCTGTGAGCGTGGAGGCACTGAGGCTGATGAAGGTGTGGAGGATGGCCCTGTGCTGGTCGTCTCCTTTCAGGGTTAACGCCGAGTTGAAGGAGGGCCAGAACACCCAGAGGAACAAGGTGCCCATCACAGACAGCATGTCAGACTGGTAGCTGGTGTTCTCCTTAGCGTGGCCTTCATTTAACCGAGGCCTGTACAACACAAAAGTGACACCCAAGCCAAAATAACAGGCAAAGAGGTGAATCAGAATAGACCCTCCTGCATCGTTTATCTTCAGGTACTTCAGCACGGCCCATTCTGTGACTGCAAACACCGGCACTTCCAGCAGAGCCATGACCAGCAACTGCAATGGACTCGTCTTCCCAAGCACTGCCCCGAAAGAAATCAGCACCACAGCGCAGGCGAACTCTGCATTTATGAGGTTGATCACTCCAAGGTGGATCTTACCGTCATGGCTGAACTGGAAGTAGCCCTGCACTAGAATGGCCCACTGGATGGCAAAAGTAGCAGTGAGGAAGTTAAAAACCATCCCGCCAAAGCCATAGAGGCGGAAAAATGCCAGGAGGCACCCAAAGCCGAGGAATATCATCACCTGTATGTCCGTAAAAAAAGGGTAGTCCCTGTACATTGCATTGTCCAAGGGGTTAGTTTGGTTGGTTTGAAATTTGGCATCAGCATGGTCATCGTAGGTGACAAAGATGGCATAAAGGGCAACAATAACCACCTCTGTGACAAACACAAACACAGGTAACCTCACTCGGAGGCTGGTCGAGCGTGTCTTCATCCTGAGAGCTCTTTGGAACAAATGCCTGTCATTTCTTTTCCAGCCTGGATTATCTCTGTTTAGATAAGACAGGTCCAGGGCCATTGATCAGGCGTGCTTTCTCTCAAACAAACACAAGCAATATCCCCCTCACAGAGAAATACTGCTGTGTGAACTTTGACCAGTGTAATAAGACATTTAACAGCTCTGCTGTTAGAGCAGCATTTTTGTGGTTATTTTACAGCACAATACACCATGTGTGTGTATCTATAAATCCACAATGGCTTGTTTCATAAAGTGTATACGCACCTGACATCAGAAACATTTTTTAAATAAATAAAGTGATAACAACATTAATGCATTTACCACAAAATGAGTGTCCTCTAACCTAAAAATCGTAATGTTTTTACAAAAAAAATCACGATTTATTTTTGTTTTAAATTTTTTTAAATCCTGCTAATTTCTTTTGGAAATATCAAAGAAAGTTTGCTGACCTATGAACAGGCCTCTGGCACATTGTCTCTTAAATTACGGAGTTGGTGATAAAAGCTGCAACTGGCATTTCACAATCAGTGCAGTTCAGCATGTTTTGTCCAGATCAGTCACTTTGACTGAAACATTTTCACAAGAGGTGAAGCGAAAACAAGATTGTGATACAACAGCAGGTCTCCCATAATACATTTATGCAGCCTCATTGATAGCTGTTTTAAGCTACAATTTTCTTTTATTGGGAACATTCGGCTGAACATGCATACTGTTCTCCAGAAATGCTCCACTTAACTGGAAATTTGGAGGTTCTGTGCTTCGTTAAATGATTACTCCACAGGAGGTGTTTAGTGAGGGGAAAGTGTAACTTATTTCATCTGTTCAATGCGCAATGGAAAAACCTCCAGGTCAAGCATCATGTCCTCCTGTTTTTATACTACTAGTATAATAAATTTGTTATTGTCAACAAATTTCATGTGCATAACCAAACCAACAATGAACTCATCCTACTGTGTGAGTATCCAAACCCTTATTCCTTTCTGCTGTTGACCTCTGTTGCTGTCCAAAAACTATTAAAAACATGTCAGTGAGCCACACCGTTTCACGGGGTGATATGTTCCTTCACCCCACAAATTTATGTTTGTTTAGAAACAGCTCCAAAGACTTTTAACAGTAAAGTTTTCAGTCTCTGGAGAGTAAGGCAAGTCGCTGTGCAAGGCAGGCAGACACCACTGTGCATGCACGGGAACATGGTTCTGTTTACAGAGCTTTGCTACATATCACAACCTCTTGGCTTTGTACTAATTTTTGTTTTAGAAATTTACAGTGTACAGTGTACTAAAAAAAGTCAAAGTCAAGTGATATGTAGCACAACAAGTTAATGAAGCACTATATATCTGCTGTGCACGGAACTACTCTCTGGAGACTGAAAATGCAATCACTGTTATTAGTCTTTGGAGCCGTTTCTGAACAAACTAATGTGCCCATACTCTTCGCGGTGAAGGAACATGTCACTCAGTGCAACGCTATGGCTCACTGACATTTTTTAAATTATTTTTGGACGACAATGGAGGTGTACGGCACAGAAGAATAAGATATATCAGGGTTTGAATACAAGCACATCACTTAAGTAAGTAGATCAATTTATTGTTGGTTTATCTCTGCACAGCAATATCCTTTAACCATCAAACTACTCTAGTAGAGCTGCTCAGTGGTCATCAGATCAGACTGTGCAGCTTCCAGGTGTGAATGTGTGATAATTGTGAGTGTGAACAAGTCGTTACTGACAAACGGAGGATTGTTTTCAGTGATTAATTATGAATAATTAATCACATAAATAACAATTAATAACAATAACAAAATGACTTCAAAAAAAATGATATTAATACTTACTTCCATATATAGGAGGCTGTGGTAACTTTATTGGAAACGTAGCACAGTTAACACACAAATCTATCTGTTCTTGCTCAGATGCAGTTTGTGTTTATGTGTGATGCCATTTCAACTCCAAGCACTATCAAATCTTTATTGTGTGACTGATGAGTTTAGTGATGCTGGGAAAGACTCATGTACAGTCAACATGTGCAAATTTTCAAACCATAAATGTAAATAATCTTGTTACAGACACAGTAAAAAAAAGACAGATTCTGAGCTCTCACTCTCGTATTAAAATGATTTGAATTTATTGTGTTTTGTGCCGACATACAAAATGGTTTCTGTTAACCATTACTTGCACGTAATTGTATAAGACATGGTAGAACATAAAATAAAGTTTATCATTTTAGAAGACAATACAAACTGCCTATTTTAGATCTATAAAACGTGTATTGACACATGTTACACTTGTTACCTCTAAGCCTAAAATCACAGATGTATTTACAAGTGTCCCATCTTCACTCGATCTTGTTGTTCAATTACACACATTGTCCTCACTCAAACAAGTGTCAGGTTCACACACACAGACACACACAAAGGAGTAAGGGAGTGTAAAAATTGTGACTTTTGCAGACCAGTGACCAATATATCTACCTGTAAGACTACATCATGTTCTTTTCAGTCAAAAGTAAACACAAGACTATTCAGATTTGGAAATGTAGTTCTTGTTTTTTCTTGTTGCTAATGTTCTGCACCCACACAGTTATAAGGGAAACATTGAGGGCTGTACAGATTCACCAAACAGAGATGTAATGATGAAATGAGATTCTGTATGCTACAGTACTGAAAACAATACAATACTTACAAGTCTTATGATTTTCTGAAGGATACTGAAGGCTAATAGTTTTCTTTTTGCTAGAAATTGTTGCAGAATGTCCTAATCAGCCAAAGGAAAGAAGGAAATGAAACCAAACTACTGTAAGCATACATGTTTGGACTAAAGCTTCCATCATGAACTATTAATACTAAATGCTTTGTTTGCATATTCTTGGGCCAGATAATACACGCTGGCCAAGCTCCTAGTTGATTTTGACAAGTGTTAATGTCTATGAAAAAACAACATCAATGTGCATGTGCATCAATTAATGTGTGTTCAAAAATTGCAAAACAATACACAAAAAGAAACTAAACATCTGTTGTATGTACATATACTCACACACACACACAAACAAAAAAATTCTGGGAGCTGCTTTGCAGGAAAATGTGACTCAGCATAATTCATGCTATAACGATGTAATATGCACAGTTTAATATTTCTTCTGATCTGTAGGTATTATTCTATGTCAAAATCTGTTAGTCTCGTCATCACCACAGCTCATTCATTTTTATTTTTAAATGGCATGCATTAGTTCAGCAACAGATGACAATAATGAACATTTTAAAGGTGCAGTGTGTAGAATTTAGTGGCATCTAGCAGAATGGACTTGGCAGAAATGGAATATAATATTCATAAGTATCTTTTAATTAGTGTATAATCACCTGAAAATAAGAATCATTGTGTTTTTGTTATCTTGGAATGAGCCCTTTATATCTACATTGGGAGTGGGTCCCCTTCCATGGAGGCCACCATGTGCACTGCCATGTTTCTAGAATGGACAAACCAAACACTGGCTCCAGGGAAGGTTTAGACTTTCATGTTTTTCGTGAGTTTCGTGGCTACCGTAGGTTCTCCTACACGTTTGGAAGGGGATGGTGAGGGGAAGGGTATTCAGTTGGTTGCAATTTGTAACCTCACCAATAGATGCCACTAAATCCTACACACTGGTCCTTTAAAGTAGTTTGACATTTTGGGAAACATTCACCCTTTTGCCAAGAAATAGACTCTTAACTGTATAAAATACACTATATTTCAAATTATTTAAATAAATTACATTTATAAACCTTTTTTCTGCTCCACATTGTTGAAGAAAATAAATTCTCTGAGATAAAATTTGTGACGTACTGTTGGAGCATCGCTCTCATCTTACACTTGCTTATTCTGTATAATATCTGTTTACAAACAAAACAAATGTAAATATGGGTAAACATAGTTCATGTTTTCACTGAACTGTCAAAATGAAGTAAATTAAAAAAAAACCTAACATCCACTAAGTTTCTGCTGAAGACTTGAAGAAGATAGATTGCCTGGTTCAAAATCTTTTGCAATATAACATTTAATTTCTACTTAAAATGTTTGTTTTCACCTGTTTGACTTTATTCTAAAAAAAACAAACAAAAAACGTTGGTATCAAAAACATGTTTACATTATATATTGGCACATTTTGTTCATGAGTATTCAGTAAAGAGTTTAAAGGATTTATCAATCAGAAGAGTTTTAAAGGATAACTTACTGAACTTTTTTTGTAAAGAGATACCATGTGTAGATTTCATATGCTATTAGAAATCATGTATCAAAGACATGTTTTATCCCTCATATATACTTAATAATTTACACATATATTCCAAATATTTCACCATGAAAACAACAGAGAAGATAGAGATCCCAGTGCACCCTCATCAACTAACACAACGTCTACCGCAGGATATTTTCTGGGCTTTCTGAGAAGCATGACTACATAACCAGAAGTAATAAATATCAAACGATTAGTGAATGTGCTCAAAAACTGAGTTCATATTGTATTGCAGCATGTCACTGAGTCCATTAAATCTATATGATCCCTGTGCAGCTCTGGGGATAATGAAGTCAGGTTTGGGATCATGATAATCTGCATCAAATCATTTTTTATTTGATTTTAATTTCTGTTGAGCTCTCTGTACCAAGAGAGTGATGCGTATGAATAAATAAAACAGATAAACAGATAAAACAGATAAATCCTTGCTACAGTAACAAGAACGGGCCAGCGATGATACTATTGTTGTTGTCATATTTCCACTGTGAATTAACATCTTTACTCTTCTCTCATCACCTGTGTGCTTACAAACATAGGATTAAAGACGAAAAAGAGACCAGACAGAGACAGACATGATTAGATGAATAAATACATAAATAACATCTATAATAAATAATAGAAAACAAGAAAAAAAAACATTCTTCATTTACAAATGACCAGGAACAAAAGCAAAGTTGATTAAACACATCAGAATGAGGAGAGAAATTATCGAAAACCTTCCATTTCTGTGAATAAGTGAAAAGCTTCAGAACTAACCATAAACTCATCTGCTGCTATCAGCTGACAAGTCGAGAACAGAGAGGTGACTGTTGCATAACTCTTTATGTACTCTAACGGATGAAAGGTAAAAGATACAGCGAGGTCCACATAAGGAGATGTCACCTGGAAAACACTGGAGTCTGAGGACAACACGTGGCGACAGGTGACAGGAGGTGTTTTCCTGGAATGACACAAAGCTGGAGGGAGGAGAGGGCAGAGTCCATTAAAAGACCTTAAAAGCCCTTCAGGAGTAGATGGTGATGACCTCACGTCCGCCTCCGCGCACCAGGAGGACCCGATTGAGACCTTCAGTGAGCACCTCGAGGAACTCCATGTCTGAGAGACGCTCGCAGTGAAGGAAGTTTTCTTACATAAGTGAGAAAGCGATACATTAATACAACATGTTTCATATTCTTCAAATATGTTATCAATCTATCAATCATTTTTTAATCCTGTTTTTCCATACTGTAATTTTGTATAGTTTGTTATCTTGGGGTGAGTTTTTCCTTATTTGAATCAAGGGTGTGAGGATAGAGGATGCTGTATTAATGTACAGATTGTAAAACCCCCTGAGTCACATCTGTGATTTGTGATATTTGGCTATATAATATATATAAAAACTGACTTGGAGAACATCACAAGCTGCTACATCAAGGTACAGAGAATAAGTGATGATCACTTTCAAAGACTGCACATTTGTAAAACGGCACGGTTAATGACTTCAGAAAAGCATCACTTCCATTTTCTTTGACCATTGTTCAATAGTAAGTGGAATCAGAAACTGTGGAGAGCTTTAAGTGCTTATATTGAGCTTTGACACTGCACAAGCACACAAGTTGATGGTGTTATTTTACAGATCCATCAGTGAAACAGTCCTGACCCTCTCACTGATTTGTTGGAATGGGTGGTAATGGAATTTTAAAAAAGTACTGCACTTGTACAGTACAATTTGGTACTTTAAACTAGTACAGAGAAAAAAAAATCTATGTGCAGGGAGGAAAAATCCCAGTAGATGTATTGATTACATCCACCAAAATAATATACATACATAAATATAAAAGAAAAACAAACTGTCAACTTTTGTTGAGTATTTCCATTTTCTGCTGCTTGACTTTTCTACCCTGCCACATTTCAGAGGGAAATATTGTATTTTTCTCCAGTACTCTACTTATTTGACAGCTGTACTTACTAGCTACTTTGCAGATTACTCACAGAAATATATGATAAACTTAATATTACATACATTACAATTACATATCACACATAGACATCTATGAGAGAGTTATTTCTACTGTAAATGTCTCAGATGGTTTCATTAAATTTTGAGGCCCAAAGAGGAAAAAATCACCTAATATTTCACAAAAAAGCAAAGATTAGAGAAAAGTCTGAAAAACTGTACATATTTGTTTTGCAGAACTTTCTTTTTTTGTTGTTGTTTTTCCTACCTCATTAGTTATCTCACAACCCCTCAGATTTATCTTGTGACCCTTTGAGGGGGCCTGACCCTCTGAGCCACTGGACTAAACTACCTAACTGCAGATACAGTAGTTAAAATGACTTTCACCTCAACCGTGCTGCTTACTCACTGACTTGTCAATATTAAAAATCTGATATCATACTATATAATAATACAATATATCAGTTACTTTTTATGCAGAATGAGTACTTTAACTTTTGATATCTTAAGTACATTTTGGGAATTTCTCCCCTCTGCTCACGTTTAAATAGGGGCAATAGGTTCAAGTTTTTGCTTATTTCATGTTCAAAAAATGCCCTTAATTGTAATATTCCATAAACCCCCTAATTCCTATTCTTATTGTTGCAGTTTTTCTTTGCTCTTATCACATGAAATCTTTATTGTGTTCCCTATTGCATATATAGAGCCAGCACCTTTCTTCAGTTGTCTGGTTGTGTTATTATTATGTGTTAATAAGTACATAAGACGAAGGATACAATTTTCATTGCCAACACGGTTCTTGGGTGGTCCAGGCATGTTAAGCAGGACGAGTTTTGCCTCCCTGGACTTCTTCAAGATGACCTCATTGAGTCGCATCGCTGTGTGCATGCGCCTCACGTCTGTCTGGTTCCTGATGCAAGAAACATTCGGCCACATTGGGGTTTAGTTTGGTTTACAAATCAGTCTTTTAGCTGCTCAGCTCACACAGTATGTCTCACAGCAAAATGTTAATACTTACAAGTTCTCCCATTCCCTGCAGCAGCATGCCAGGAGGGAAATAACAATGAGTGAATTACATAAAGGGCACGTGTTCACACGGGGAGCTGCATTTGTTAGTGGTTTAAGTTCAAAGTTTTATTTGTCACGTGCACATGTAACTCTTCAAAACCTGGAGCATGGGTCGATGTACACAAATATTTACCAATGGCCCACGTCATGTCTGCTTCCTGTGCGGCATAATGAGTTGAGAGAAACTGATGGGTCACTCACGGCTTCATGTTGAAGAGGTCTTTGCCTGCCTCAACATTCGCTGCTGTCAGGTTCTTCCCTTTGTCTGCACCCTTGTTGTCTGTCCAGGTGGCAGCGCCCCCTGCAGGCGCAACGGGGGATGTTGGGCTTGTGGGGCTGGCAGGTATGGAGGTGTTCTTACTGTGGATCAGCTGAACCTGTTTTGGGTTGGAGACAGCCACAGACTGAGAGAGGGACACCGTGACGCGACATTGTGACAGGGTGAAAGACAGAAAAGAGACACCTGTTAGTAAAGGTGAAGGTGACAAGCCAGTGGCCCGTTGGAAATCACTGAGCAGCCACTGGAAAGAGTAAAACACTGTGTGAAAGCTGCTCTGATGAGATGAAACATGTCTGTTTAAGCCGGGGCGCAGGGAGACAGCAGGTGGAGGGATTGAGGACAAAGGTGTAGGGTCGTGAAGCGGGAGGAGCTATTTCAGATGTCTCTGGATCCAGGAGTAAAAGTCCCCTTCATTTTTCCCATAGACAATATTACATGACTCACTTCTACGGCTTGGATCGGCATGAAACTCTTGCAGTTGAATCATCAGTACAGGAGATGAACAAGAAAATATCTGTTTCTTTGATAAAAAGTGGAAGGTACAAGCCTGTGTACATAAAAACTTTGGGAGAGAATATGATCCTTACATTATCTGGGTGTGTCCTGTGTTTCTATGTTAGGCAACATTGAGGAGATCGTTTTAAGGAAAAAAATTAAATTGGAATACAGAAAAACACTTCAGAAACCAGCGACTATTGTAAATACAGATGCTTATTTCTATGACAGTACCTCCTCTTCTGGTCTTTCTGCCACGCTGGCTCCTTCGTCAGCGCTGTGTAGGGAGCGCACAGCAGATGAGTTTTTGCGTCGGATGGACCCACGGGATGAATCTGTAATGCTCTGGATCTGTAAAGTTAAAAAAATAGAAAAAGGATATGGTTAAGTTTCTGATTTCCCTCTGGAATTTATTCTGTCTTCCCTCAAATCAGTGAGGACAAGTCCAGACTCAGACACCAACACTTCATTATAAACCAACTCACTGCCACAGAGCTGATATTTGCAGCGCACAGAGCAATAATGAAGATGTCAAAATTAATGTCACGTTCTTTACTGGCCAGTGTCACTGCATGCAAACTTTTTCTGGCTCACCTCTCTCTCCATCTCATTCTTGGTCAGATGCATTTGTTTGAGGATCTGTGAGCGTTGTTCCATTACCAGTGTCTTTTCATAGGTGTAGGCTGAGATGTCACTGTCATGCTTTGAAAGGAAAACACATTTCCATGCATTATATGAGAGTAAAATACCAAAACATGCATCCTGCAGTATTATGGGACAAGTTTGTTCTGTGCATAAGAGATTATTTCAGACCAGAAAAACACTTTTTCAACAAAGTTTCCAGAACAAAAATCCTCCCCTTGCAGAATTAGTTTGTGAACTCTGATAATGTGTCAGACAAGTCTCTCACCATCTCCACCACTTCCACTGCAGCATCTATACGCAGGTGATAAAGGAAGGTGATGAGGTCTTTCTTCATCTGGATACTATTGTCATCCAGCTCAGCCACAGTGAAAATGCGCATCTTGCACTTCCTCCACACCTACAGGACAAAAAAGGGAACACTAAGTCTGCTTTCTTTTGTTTAACCTGCTCTAATACAATTTTAACTTTAACTGTTCATTAAAGTTTTCTGCAGACAAAATCACTTTAAACTTTTTTTAATGTAAAGAATATTTCATAGTGTCTTGTTTCCCACCTTGTGCTGGCGCAGCAGGAAGGGCAGAAGCATCAGCATGCCTCCATCGTGGACAATCCACCACACATCTATGTGGCCTTCAGTGAAGCGCTCACCGTTGGACGGGTAGCTGGAGATGTTCTTAGGAACCAACAAGGCCAGACTGGCCACAGTCGTCTCTCTGACCACCTCTGCAGAGCGACAGAACAAATGCATTTGCTGTAAAATATAATGGAGTGCCTGGAAATGATTCTGCTTTAGTTAATTTGTTGAATTAATCTCAAGGAAGGGAGAGGATTGTTTCTCTGGCACTGGTGTTAATTATTCATCATAATTAACAAATTATCTTACAAATTATTAATTAAAACATTATTAAATGAATTACTAGCCCTTACTAGCTGCTACTCTCTCACAGGCCTTGACACCTTAAACCCTCAACAGGGGACAAGAAGAAAGTCCCTCAAAAATCAAAGAGATGCCCGTAGGGTAACTCAAAGAGAGACTCCCCTTACTGTATTTATTCATGGATTGGTTGTTGTTGTATGACAGAGGAATACACTTAAATAATTCACAAACTTTTTAGCTGGTTATAGTCATTTTAGGGTTAAAATTAGATTAGTCTGTCCTCCTATTTTTGGCTGCTTTTAACACCAATATGTTTTGCTTAGTTCTTTAATGAGACCATTTTGAGCCTAACATTTGAAGTATCTGTTATGTCACTGATATTTACCGATAAAGTTCCTAAATTGCTGGTGGTACTCGGGCTGTTTCCAGTTACGAGGCCAGCTGACCATCACAGTGTTGTGCTTCAGACCTCCCAGTCCTCCGACCTGGATCAGGTGGGACGTCGCATCTCTCAGATTAGAGGAGATGACCACCTGAGAGAAGCCCTTCACCTTCTCTGTCTCCATCAACTTACGCAAAGACTGCAAAGATACAAATGAGTGAGGGCAGTTAGGGGCGGTGCAAAAACATGCGGTATTACATGTCATACTTGTCATTACATGCAGTAACTGGAAATGTGTGTTGTACACACAGTAAGGGGGGCGTGTGGTGCACAAGTCAGAGTGTTTGATAGAGATTAGAGGACAGACCTGGTCTGCCCTCTGAGCCTCAGTATAGTTGTCGAGGAAGGTTCCTTGGACTGAGGTGCCAACGATGGTGAGACCCTTCCCTGCTTTCAACTGATTGGTCAGAGAAAGCAGACGAGGCTGCTCCACGTTCTGCTCAGCATCCACACTCACCAGAACCAGGATCTGAGGCCTGAAGAAACATAAACCACCAAGTCAGTGACTTAGCTCAGACATGATAAACTAGCTACATTTACATTCATCAGGTAAAAGCCATCTGATCATCACATTTCCTTTTATAATTATAACTCAAAACAAGCATCTCAAAATACAAGCTTAACTGGGACTGTTTACTGACCTCCAGTTCTTGGTGTGTGGCGGTCCCTCCTCCAGCCTCATGAGAGCGAATCGTGCAGCGCTGAGAGAGATGCCACGTATCCCATCGCCCCATTCCTTCTCAGCTCTGCCACACAGCACATTAATGAGTTATTTGTATGATTATATATATGATTATTAACATGGCCTCATGTTAAACTCAGTTCAGCTCTGTCATTCAATTAACACAATAACCTCAAGCAGAATAATTGGAAACTAAAGTTAAAGGGGAACTCCTGGGTGTAAAAAGTAGTATGAAGCCTTTTGTTGCTCCAGAAGGAGCTACACGAAAACAAATAAATTTCACTTGTCACTTGAGTCAGCGTTGATTGTGGCTGAAAAAACTCAAGGGGTGTTGAGCTAGAAAGAGGTGAAGACCTCTGTAGTTGTTCCTCATCTCTGCTTGAGGCTACATTAGTCGCTACTCACATAATACACCCAAATCTTTGACTTAACTGTCTGTGGTCAAGTTGAATTGTAGGTAATGGAGACGACAGGTTTCGACAAGGAGGAAGAAAACAGACACTATCTCTGGTTGTGCTGTATTGATTTTGATCCTTTTTTCGCCGTCAACAACATTATAATGCAATGCTAAATTGGTGGAGTACTCCTTTAAAGATAGCTGGTGAGATATCCATGACTGGCCTAAGCTAAAAGTACTATTCACCCCTTTCTCTCTGTAATTGAAAAAGACACATTTTGATGATTTATTTACACAATTTGGTGTGTTTAAGTTACCTTTAAGCCACATATTTAAGTGTATTAAATTGTTTTTATTACATTTTAAAAACTATTTTTTTAACTGTCCATCAGCCTGACAATGTTATTGGATGCAATGTTAAATTGGTAGAGTACTGTTTTAAGCTGAATGCTGAAGTACAATCCTATTCTGTGCTGTCATGGTGATTACTTACCCACAGAACTCAATGTATTTGTAGATGCAGGTGGCGATGCCCATGGCGACTATTGCGTAATACCAGGAACAGATGAACATAAGCGACAGGCACAAACTCATACCCAGGAAAGACAGAGCCCTGTGGGGGACAGGACATCACATATTTGGCCCAACTGTGAATTTCAGCCAGCTTCACACTGCTGGCTGGAACACAGCAATGACCACAGCTGTAAACTGGAGATTTTGTATTAATTAATTAAGTCTGCTGCTGCTGCTGCTGAGCCAAGACCAGAACACAGACAGACAGTTTCAGCTTGCACACTGCTCCACTATCATTAGCAAAACTGACCTCATGATGCCTGCTGTGTCTGATCTTGCTCATTTAAACCTGCTAGAATTTGCATTAAATGCAGGGGAGACAGCATATCTTTCAGCAGGGGTGTAGTCTGAAAACCTGGCTTCAAATCTTAAGCATTTCTCTAAAACAATGAATATTCATGAAAACAACAACGTTAAAAGCATATTTTGGTATTAATTATTAAAAGTTTAATGCTCAAAAACTCAATTAAAATAGCATATTGAAAAAATATGCAATTTTGGTTTTAAGGGCCTTTAAAGTGTGTTACTGTACCAATATACTGAACTGAATATTTGTGGTTGTGCTAGCTGAGCATGACCTTTTATTATATAGAAACTTTCAAACCTAAATTAAAATGTGTTGTAGATATTAAATGGCATTCATGTATGCAAAGGTTTTTAACAGTGACTTGGGGCGGCTGTGCCTCAGAGCAGGTTGAGTGGGTCGTCCATTAATTGGAAGATCAGCAGTTCGATCCCCGGCTCTTCCAGTCTGTATGTCAAAGTGTCCTTGGGCAAGATATTGAACCCCAAATAGCTCCCAAAGGCTGTGCCATCAGTGTGCGAATGTATGTGTGTGAATGGGTGAATGTTGGCATGTAGTGTAAAGCACTTTGACTGGTTGATAAGACTAGAAAGGTGCTATATAAATACAGCCCATTTACCATATAAACTCACCAGTGGTAGAACTTGAAGCGTGGCCTCCAGTTTGGTGTCCTCAGTAAAGTCTGCAGTGCACAGGCAAGATTGACAAACATATAGCACATCAAGAAGAACCTAAAGGAAGATGGACAGATGAAGGGAGAGAGAATCAGAGAGAAAAAGATATAAAAGAGAAGAAAGAAAGAGACAGACAAAGTGAGACAGTGAGACGGATCTGTGTAGCAATGAAGATACAGCACGTACTTGTGGATTTACTTACATGGAGAGGATGGGTGCGACTGCATCCAGAGAGGCAATGATGATGCCAATCTCACAGATGCAAGCTGTAAGCAGGAGGGCCCAGGTGGGCTCCCCGTTGGCTTTGCCATGTCCGAACACCTGCAGCAGCAGGAAATGATTAAATTAAGTCAAATTTTCCAGCACATTCTTGCACAGTTAATGTTATACTAATACATTATGGGATTTAAATAATGCAATAATAATAATTTGTTTCTGCAGCATAAGGCTATAGAAAATGAACAAGCCTCCACAAACAGCCTGGTGCAATTGATACAATATGTTAGTGACAGACATCTGAAATATTTTCTGCTTTTGAATGTTTCAATAACACACTCACTCTAAGAAATGGGATGATGCCGTCCCTTGAGATGGCCTGTAGGAGACGTGGAGCTCCAGTCAGACTCTGAAGCCCCGCTCCACAGGTGGAAAAGAAAGAGCCAAACACAATGACCCACGGGGACGGCCATGCCAGAGTCCCAATCACCAGATTACCATTGACCCCTTCACCAAACCTGGGGAGGGAGGTGAAGACAAATGAGCACACTAATAAGACACACACTGACTTGTTCAACAGTCACTTCAGCACATAATCTAAAATAGAGTTAATGCTCTTAATCTGATAATACACAATTTACTGTTACTAATTTTTGATTTACTAATCCTCACCCTCTTAGTTGCTGTTGCTACACTTGTCAAGTTTTATTCTATATTATAGGTTATAGGTTATATTGCTTTTGTTATTGCAGATTACATATGCAGTTTAAAATGATAATAGATTTCACACTGGGAGCGAGTAACAGTGGTACTGTAGGGTTGCAGTGTTTACATCACATTTTTCTAAGGTAAGAAGTTGAAACCAGGAGTGATTACGATGACTGTTAATTAGCAGTAACTATCACAGGATATTAGCACTATAATTTACAGTATTTGATCTGGAGCTAAATGACGGTCGTCTTTTATATAGGTTACTCAGTGAATAATGACTTAATTTAATCAATCAATAATCAATATTAATATTGATATCTGAAAGTCACAAAGATTAGGAGACACGATGGTAACACGATGTGATACCAACTATCACATAAGATGTTTCTTCCATTATTAATAACTAAATAATATAGATATTTGAAACACTGATTTGCAATACACAAAATTAGTTTGCAAGGCTGTAAAAGTCATTAAAAGTTGTTTGCTGGTAAATCCAGCTGTTTCCTGTAGAAAACAATGAAAAACAATTCAAAGCAACATGAGTCACATGACCTGCTGTGTTTTTGATCCCTTGTTAGCTAATTAAGCTTATGTTAGCTCCATGAGTTGTTTAATGTTCCCAGTTGACTCTTTTGGAACGAGAACCCTGTAAAGTGCTCTTATGTGTGTACTTGATGGCTAGATACATGATATCATACTAAAAGACTGAAGCTAAAGCTAGATGACAGCCTAACAGCATCCTCTCCAGCAGATGATCCATGTCAAAAACATACAAATAAAGACACAGCATTGTTCTTGTGTTTCATTGTAGAGCTAGTTAGTCCTCCTAGTAATATAAGTATCATAAGGAAAATCTAAGATCAAACTTATACTTGGACAAACAACAGGTTAGTTGTTTTGGAGATAATAAAACCAATCCAAACTCATATATGGAGTATCATACACAAGTTACTACAGCCCCATACTCACTGCTTTAACGTGCGGAGAAACCCAAAGCTTTACAGGCCCACCGTGCTGAGTTACAGTAGCTAAATTATCATTGGACAATCCCCATTAGAGGGAGGGGTTTCACGAATGGTTGACTCTTTTGGACTTTGATAAAATAGATGAAATTAACACACATTTACAGACTTACTTGTCTCTTAAGACTACTCCTTCTATACAGGCACCAAACAGCACCACACAGGACATGTCTGGGAAACAAACTGTTAAGGAACACATTGTTGGAAATGTTTGAGCCAAATACCAATATAATAATCATCAAAGTCATTGACTTTTTTCACTTTTTAGCAACCTTGGCTCAGTGAAGGATACACACAGTAGATGTGGTGGTGATGGCTGCAATGGTGCCGATGGGTATCGACTTCTGAGCATCACGCAGGTCTCCAGAGCGGTTGGAGCCCGCCATGATACCTGCGAGTGGAGCAAAATGAAATAATCAGGAGCTTTGCACTTTTAGACTCACAAATCACAAGGTATCACCATTAGGTTCTCAACGGGGACATATCTTCAACTGTGGAATACTTAAAAACTTTATGAATCATGTTTTTCAAAAACTGTTTGGTGCTGGGCAGGTAGTGCCTTCAGAAGTCTCGTCCTACACTTGTCTGGTGCTAACCTGTGACAGACGGGAAGTATATCCCCACCAGCAGGGTGAAGAAGCTGGTTATGTCAGCCAGGACGTAGCGGTTGGAGTTGGTTACGGGACTGTCTGGATCCGCGTCTGATGCAATTCCACGCTTCTCCAGTAACATCCCTTTTTCCAGGTAGTTACCAAACAGGTTTTCTGAAAGACAGAGGAGCATGTAAAACGTAAAACACATGAGATGGTCTGATCCTTTATCATATTGATGAGATATTGTCATTTACATTGATGAGGCACCCATTACCTGCCAGGATGCCACTAGTGACCCCGGGGATGCCCTGTATCTCTGTGACATTGTTATTGATGAAGTATTCATCACAAGTGGCGTTGAGAGAGTCAGAATCACAGAAGGACCTCCACAGTTTGGTGGTGACGGTGTCGTTGTCTATTTCGATGACCTTTGCACAGACGTCATAGCTTTTAGAGAGAAGAGTTCGATTTCCCAGAATGCAGACGCTGCAAAGAAAGTCAACAGAGGCATCGTCGTCACATATGACATACAATCAAATCTGTTTTCAAACAACAATGTGGAGCATGTCACTTACGGGAAGACAGGGGGGTCGATGGCAGTCTTGATGACTCCAGCGTAGACAGCCAGGATGGAGAGGATAACACAGGCCAGGAAGACCAGCGCCAGCTTGTTAACATATTTCACCCCCACAAACACCACCAGTGCCATAAAACTCAATACAATGGTGCCGTACACCCGCATGTTATTCAGGAGAGCAAGCTCTGCCTCCGGCCCCTCCAGGCCCTCAATCTTGAAGATGGCTGCCTGAGGAATGATGTAAATCTGACAGAATGGAAAGGTGTAGGAAGAGGACGTAGAGGGAAGGGAATGAATAAGGTGTGGTGGAATATGGTGGAGAAGGGTGGAGGCACAAGGAAATAATAATAAATGAGAATTAAACACAGTACATCCATGCTACATTTTTATACTTATAAATATTAAATATCAAATACCATATTATTTTATCAATAATTTTGATAAATACATTCCTTCCTTAAAAATTGTATTAGACAGAAACCAAATATTATTTTATTATGTCTCTTTTATGTGCAGCTGACTTATGTGCTTCTAGATAACTTGATTTATTAGATGTAGGCACTCCTCTTAGCTCCTGAATGTGCATTTTCTTACTGTCATCTGAATTTAACTGTAATAATGTATGCTCGATCCTATATATTTGTTCATTATGTGGAAATGAAATAAAACCATCAAAACATCTGAGATCTATCAAGTCATCTACGTGTACAGGATGTCCAGTCAAGTGTGTCCCAGTGAGCTAAAATAACAAGTGGGCACTCTGGCAGTTACCAGAAATATGTCTTACAAGTAGTGTGGGCATCCGGGTGGGAAATAATAAGTGTCTTTTCCTGTGACATGTTTTACATATTTATAAGGAAAAAAGTATCTCAGCTGCAACAATGACTGAAGGTTAGAGAGAAAAAAATAGAGAAAAGACAGAATAAACTCTTCCATGAGGAACAATGCAAAATATTACAGTCATCTAAGCACACACAGAAATATGTGGTGTCCATCTACTAATGATAATCACATTTAACATCGCATTGCTTAAAAAGAGCAAACTGTAATTTTATATTTATACCAAAAAGGAAGACTTTTAATTCTTTAACAATGTAAGTTGTGATTTACTCCACAAGTTCAGATAACGATTGTATCTTATTTAAAAGAAGATCGAATGTCCTTTGTTCATCCAATATTTCTGTTTTTAGTGGCCTCTAACAAACACCATTTTCCGTAAACCCTAGATTATCAGGGATTAAATGTCATGGCTCAACAAAAGAGATGAGTCCATGAGCAACTTGACGAGTCGTTAGTTTAGAAATTTTTGTGATACCAGCAGGAAAGGGATTGATTTATATAGAAAGCAGAGATTACAGCTAAAATGCCAGAAAATTTACTTTAGACAAAAGTGTTTGTGAATACTATGGACATAGATGAAACTAAGTTGCGATGACTTAAGTAACATTACATTTTTATGGGAGCTGTAATGTTTTTTGTGAAACAGAGGATATGCCGGAGATCACGTCATGATTTTGGCAATAGATTTATTAAAATGCTCAATTTCTGCAATATAGCGGTGAAAACACTATTTGATGTGTAATTTTCTCATTATAACAAGGCATTTTATCATTATAACAAGACAGGTTTTCTTGTTATAATGGCAAACTGTGTTGCAGTAGTGAAAAAAATGTTTGTTTTTTTCTAATGACACCAGTGCAGCTTGATGTATCCATTGGTTCTAATAATGTTAATTTAATAATATATATTATTTAAAGCTATTTATTTATCTCAGTGTAATTGTAACCCACTTATTAATAAGTTCATATTGTGTTCACTGTTTTGTAGAGCAGATGTTATTCCTGAAATCAGGTTTTTATACACACCCATAATGATCATAATGATTTTGTAGTCTGTAGCAGCATCATCTGCCACAGATTAAAGGCAGGACAAGACATGAGCTTATAAGGCCTTAGCAATAAGATCACAGGTGTGAGTAATTAAATTAATGATGCATCTGTTGCATTTAGGCCTCCCAGGGAGTCACATCAGTGAGCTAGCAGCATTAGATAATAGCAGGACCTGGGACTGATGATACCTGAATGGAATGCAGCCATTAATTAATTATGAGTTACACCTGTGCTTTTCCTGCTAAAATCAACACAGACCACAAGAGCACACAAAGCAAAAAATGTGTGAGTTTGGGCCACTTACCAGCAGAATTTCAATACAGCCAAGAATGTACATGGCACCTGCAAAAGTGGTGCCTAAGTAGAAGCAGATCCCAACAGCTCCACCAAACTCCGGCCCCAGGGAGCGAGAGATCATGTAATATGAACCTCCAGCTGTGAGTCACAAACACACACAAGAGTCAGTGCACTGCTCTGTCACACACACACACACACACACACACACAAACACACTAATACGTTCCCTCAGAGGTCCACTCACCTGGAACAACTCCATTTGTTGCGATGGCACTCATGGAAATGGCTGTGAGCATAGTCTGAAAAAAAGAGCAGCACACGACAAAGTCTGGGAGGCAGCAGGAGGAAATTTGAAATTAAGTATGTCTGACAGCGAGCGCTTGGTGAACTGAGGGAGTGAGCAGTGAGAAACATCCAACAGTAGAGAAGTCTCACTCATCAGGTTATGTTGGATGGTTTGGTGCAGGGATGACTGTGTGATACAGCCAGAGTTGGAAAGCAACTGATTATTTCAGTTATTCAGTATTAGATAGAAAACAGTTTTGTCATGTGCAAATTGGTTGCTAGGAAACATTTGTAGCGCTGTCCAATAAGAAGCAAACAACTATGTAAAAAGAAAGTCACTGTGGCATCACAAGCTGTAACAAAACCCAAACAGTTTTAGAGGCTAAAAGATAAAATAAATTAACTGCCAATCCTTTATTAATGTGGGTATGACCTTGGAGAAATACTGTATATGTGTTTTGTTTAGTAGTATTAAGCATGCCAGCATTATTTGGCCAATTGGTCTAACTTTATTGGCATAAAGTTTTGTAATTTCAGGTTGTCTGTTTTTTCTGTGAAATTTAAAGCGTCAGGTCAGATATATTGACATTATTCTATATTACCTCTTTTACTCTTGAACCTAAACTGGTCAGATATAAGCTAACGTTATCTTTGTTGGTTCATCTTACACAACAGTTCCACCTGGTACCTAAAAGGTATAAATATTTAACAGCTAATCTCTACTATACTCTAAGAACTAGTTTGTTTGGTGCAACCAGTTTTAATTTAGTGATTCATAAATCTCCACTTAGTAAACACTTGCGTCATAACTAGGCTAAGTTTGAACTTATGAATAGCTGATGCAACTGGCTCCTGCACAGTATTTGAGTTGTCTATTTCCATTTTGTAAAACCTTTATTCCACTATATTTCAGAGGGATTTATTTTGAGCCATGCTGGTGGCCATGAGTGTCAATCAGTCTGGTTTGGTCCAGACCGAAATATCTCAACAACTATTGGTTTGATTGTCATGAATGTTTTCTACATAACATCCATGGTCATCAGAGGATGAATCCTTTTGACATGTGTGATTCCCTGACTTTTCCTCTTAATGCTGTTTAGATGATTTAAAATTCATTATAGTCAAAGTGCAATGCTGATTACGTTGTTACGTCTTTTGTCATGCTGGATGGGACATAAAGCGGCATACAAGGAATTCTTCTTTACTTGTAAAATTTACTGTACATTATGAACTACATTTTCTAAACCAGGCTGTTGACAGAGCAGCATATGACAGATTCAAACGGGGAAAAGGTCGTGTTGGAGGTGTTAGTGGGTTTATTGGCAGGATGCCTTATACCAGGATTTACTATGTCACCTTCAGCATCTGCGTAATGCAAATTATAATTATATAGCCTGTTATAGTAGTTTAATCTATACGCCCCTAATTGGGTATGTGTGTGCTGAGGAACCACTTTAGATTGATAGAAGCTTGTGGATGGATGTTTGCGGCTCTACTGTACAGCATTAAATCAAACAAACATATTTTAATGTAACATCTGTTTCCTGAGTCGACCACAGCCGTCAGCCTACAGAGTGCAGTCGTGTTACACAACAGAAGCAGGGACGTCTGCACTTTCACTCACTGTGGAACAACACATGAAGACAATTATGAAGGAACCAAAGACGCCTCCAATCCCGACCATCCAGGTCATCCGCAGGAAGAGGATCACGCCAAAAATATTCTGGATACACGGCAAGTACACTCCCATCAGAGTGCCGAGCTGTGGAGCCTGAGACACACAAAACAATCAAATGTGAAAAATTATGAACCACATTTTTGATGTCTTAGTTTTCCATCAAATTTTTCTTATTTTCTATGTGAATGGATTGAATTGAGTTATAATCTGTTCGTATGCATTTTATTGTTCAGTCTTTGTCTCCTTAAATCTATTCTGGCATTTAAATTCATGAAAAGAGGTCTGATTCTTTCATTAGAAAGAAAGGGGTTTATTCTTTTCAAACATATAGAGATGGTAATCCTGCAAAGAGGAAGACAATCTCTTTGTTCATTTGAAATGGGGCTGTTTCCTCTAAGTAACCTTTCTGAAGAGAGGTAGGAAGATAAATGTTTATTGTCCTTTTTCCTCATTGTTTCCGACAGCAAATCTGTAGCTTTAAAATGATTGAGAAATGATTTTGTTTTGATGTAGCTGAACAGAAAATCAAATTTTGTGTCTGACAGGTCTCAAATTCTGCGTGAATATTGATGTGTACAAGAAAATACAAAGTCTACAAATGGGGCCAAATGTGTTTTGGCTTCTGTTTGTGTAAGATTAATGTCCCTTTCAGCCCTAAATCACAATAATTAATTACCTACTGTTTGTGGTTTCAGTTCTCACTTGGAAGTAGAAGGCAGTAAATTTAATAGTAACACATTTTAAACTGTCAAAAAGCGACAGTGTAAAGAATACATACAGAAAACGAAATAATTTGTCACGTAAGTCCTTGTTTGCCCCTCTAACGTCCTGATTAAGTGCTTGGGAGTCCGCATTTAAATTCTGCAGAGCACGTTATGGGGATATGTGTGTGATAAAGAGGACTTGAAAGATGAGCTGACGGATGAAAGTCACAGCTCTTGTTCTGTCCTCAGGGGAGAGCTGGTGTGAGTGAGCCCAGTGATGCTCTGACTGCCAGCACTGCAGGAGCCTTCGGATGACTCAGTCTTCACACTGAGTGACCTGCTCCTCTCACAGTGACATTCTCAAATGAGAGCAAAGAGTAACAACAAGCCTATCTGTGTGCAAATATGCACAAACGTGTTGAATGATTTACCTGTTTTATTGTCTTGCACATGTTTTTGTAACATGTAACTTTTTAAAAAATATATTTTTGGCATTTTTTGCCTTAGAGGACAGGTTCACATATATATATATATATATATAGGTTTTGTATTGAATAGTTTCTAGTTGCATCATATGCCCAGTGAGACAGTGAGTATAACCTGAAATGGGCAAGTCATTTTAAATGTGAAAAGGGTTTTTACAGAGTAGAATTATTAATTAATAATTCACCTATCCAGTATCCATGAGGTTTTTAATAGACAGACACTCACTGAAGGCAGCGGAGTCAGCTGAGCTTCAGCTAATGAGCTCACTACCTGCAGGTGTATGACCTCAGGTCACTGCCTCCAGTGCTCTGCATGTGGGAACACACAGCAGCTCTCCACCACAACACCGCACATACATTTGTAGGTTGTGAAATTAAAAGACAACATCTGTAACACACCTGAAAATGTCCTTAAAAGCAAAATGCAAACTCCTTACATATCCTTACAAACCTGTATGGATAACTTGGCTACCAGTTGTATCACATGTGGTTCAAATCTGGTCACAATTTAGGACACTCTTTGGCCCACAAAGTCATTTCAATTATGACACCCATAGTGTCCAGTTTATTAAGTCAATTGAAGAGCTATTGAATTCTTTTTCATTTATGCTAGGATACTTTCGTGTCTATCTATCTATCTAGCTATCTATCTATCCCTCTATCCCTCTCTCTCTCTCTCTCTCTCTCTCTCTCTCTCTCTCTCATTTGGTCAGTTTACAGTTAGCTTTGAAGCCAAATGACAGATTAGGGCCACCAAAGTAAACAAGAGTAGCGAAAATCCGGAGAGGATGCAGGTTATTGTGCAGCTAACTCTGTCTTATGCTCCACTGAGCACATGCAGGATAACCAACATAAACTCTGATGAGGGCCAATGTGAAATAAGTCCATGGAAGGCCGATTTAGAGCTTCAGCGAACAAATCAGATACAACATAAGCCAGTCAGAAGAAAAAAAGGTCAGAACAGTCAGGTGTCATAAACAGGATTTAATGAAACTTCTGTAAGAGGACTCAAAAGTCAAATAAACAACTATTAGTAAATATTTACTTAGTTCCCCACATTTTCCATGGAAATTAGAGAGTTCTGTGACAACAAGTATTAGAAAATGCAGACTGTAATCCATCAATTATATGAGACCTCCACCGTAAATTTCCTGTGAAAACCCTGTGCGGTTTTCAGGATTTCCTGTGTCAAAAAGTTAATGAGAAATTAAAGGCATCTGGCTAAATTACACATCATGTAACATCCGGTGACTTACTCCAACGCAGGATTTTTAATCACTTGCATTGTAAGAAAGTTTGTCCTGATGCTCTCTTTCTTTGAAATAACCACACTGAGCAATAACTTGCCACTGCTGTAGCGGATGTCTGCTGGTTTTCATGAACAGAAACTGAACAGAAACTGAGGACAGTGGAAAAAATATTGACCGTTCTTTGACCCTCCACTGACAGCTTATAAAAGTAATAAAAAAGTAATAAAGCCTTTGAACTAAATCCTAACTCATTTTTTTTGAGAAATGGTTAAATTAGGAAGTCAGTGAGGCATGCAACTGTTCATGCACATTGGCATGGTGTGTAATTTTTACTATATTATTAGTAGATAATATTTGTTTGGCAAACACTGATCTTTCTCATATTTCTTCCAATACGAAACCTCCTACATGAAGACAAAAGCTTGCAGACATATTAAAGAAGACATGTAACCCTTCCTGTCTACTGCCTGTCAGTTTCATGATTTTTAATAAAGCTATGTTGTGGTTCAAATGACTGCAGGATGGGTTGAAAGGATCACATGCAGAACTCTACCGTGACAGGTTTTTTAGACGGACGCGCTCCCTCCTCATTATTCTCAGCCTCTTCGTGCTCTTTGCTGCCTGTTGGCAGGTTGGAGTAGTTGGCCAGACTGCTGAGAAGAGAGGAGACCATTGGACTGGTATCCATCTCCTCCTGCAAGCACAAACACACACACACACACACACACACACACACACACACACACACACACACACACACACACACACACACACACACACAGATATATTAGTCCTGGGGATCCACTGTTATGAAACTCTCTGCAATTCAGAGGCCCTGAAGGACTGATTTTACATCCAGTGATCACTGATCCCAGTGTGTTTGCTACTTGGATTTGAAAACTGCCCTCACCTCAAACAGAGCCATATTCTTGCCGTCATACTGCTGGCTCTTCTCCACATCACTGGCTGCACTGCTGTTAATGAAAGGACTGCTCTCTTTGGGGTTCCCATCACCTGAAACACAGAAACACCAACCAGCAGCTTTAGAGTCGACTCATCTTCACACACAGCTGCACACAGACTTTGTAATTAGAATGCCAATAAAATTAACAGTAGTCCACCTCAATTATTTTGATAGTTATCATGCTACACAAGATGACCCAAAGAGAAACGTCTTTTCAGTCATTTTTAAGAACTATGAACTATTTTTGCACATACATATACCTACATGCACGCACATTACATCCTTGTATTGTTTTCATTTGTCCAGTCAGCACTTTGTTGGAATGCTTGGCTTGTTTGCATCTCATTCAGGCTCATGATTGGTATGACTGTGTCTGATCCCTGCAGTGTTCATGCTGCCTGCCACACACACTCAAAGCTCATTTAAATGTGTATCTACAGCAGCAGAGATGGACTCAGCCTGCATGTAATTCCGAGGAAAAACTCTCCTCAGTGCACCAGAGCCACTTCAATAAAAAGTTATTCCACTTTATTCATTTCTGACTTCTTATGTAAGATGATGTTATGATGTAGGCTACAGTAGCAACAAAAATAAGTGCTCTATCTATTCAAAGCATGTAACTACATCTTCTTTTGTCCAGTTGGTCAGAATTGAACAACACATAAACAGAGCCGTTTGCAGTCTGAACTGCCCGTTAATCCCACAGGGAAACCTCTCCACAGATGGCAGGGTCCAACATAATCCATGGCCCGATGGCCCGGGGCCAGTAAAAGTTTATGCAGGGAAAGTTGATTCAGAGTCATTTTAGGCGATGTCAACATTTTCAAGACATGTGACCAATGAAATGCATTGTGATTTGCTGAAATACACATGGGGAAGGCTGCGCTCTTAGCCCACTAGCCTCTTACTGGTGAATCTGATGGGTCACCAAATATGGTGTAACACCGTTACCCCAAAAAAATGTCAGCAAAAGAAACTAAGGAGGCTACGAAAAGAAAGTGGGGTTTTCTACTTCCATGGAAGCAACAATACTGCTGGTGGGAAAACAGTGACTGTGTTAGGTCTTGTACAGTTTGCCGGCTAACTCGCTAGCCGGTTAGGATCCTTACTGCGTAGTTACCAAGATAGCAGAGGCATTTGGCCCGGATTTGGCATGAAGCTGGCACAGCTGGCATTCAATCAACACTGGTAATAGGCATATGAATTGAACACGGCCCAGGTGTGGCAGGGGTGGCACCATCTTTAAGGCGGCAAACAAGATATGGGCCAGTTATTGAGCGTAGTATTTGGCCCAGATGTTAAATTAGAACTGTGGGCCACATATGTATGGCTGGTCTTGTCCTGCAGTTAAGATGCAAAATCAGATATTTTTGAGAAAGTGCAAATATTTTCATACACACAGTCAGATGTTTTCCCCGTCCTGTTTGCAACATGGGTTTAATGCCTTCAAGCTAATCCATCCAACAATGTTGCATCAAATAAAATGCAAGATAAAATAAGTAATAAGTGCAGTCATATGCCTTCCTGGGTTCCATACTCTGACACTACAGAACCTGGGAAGGGACATATGACTGTACTTTTTTTTAAAATTGAGCATGGCTCTGCGATACAACTCACAGATAGGCTTTCTCCTGGAGCCACATTGGAGCCTGGTAGGAGGAAGTAGTATGTCTCTATGTGTAGATATCACACCAGAATGTCTGTCAATAGGGCCTGGGTTCAGTTTTAGTGGAATTGTCCTTTAAAATCCAGTAGCCACATTAGCTGATGATACAAAAAGTTAATTTCAAACCATGTTTGCATGTATGTTTTAGCTGCTGTGAAGCATAACCAACCGTCTGACGTCTGGGGCCCCAGACCAAGAAATAGATTTCACCATGAAAAGATGGCTACATCTGGCTCCACACAGGGATGAAGGCAGGAGAGAGAGGATGAGGAGAAAAGCGTGTGAGGAAAGTATAGGTGGTTAATGGACTGATTGGCATGGCATGGATGTTCAAGAGTTGCAATGATTAGTTGATTAATCAATGTAGTCCATTGAAAGAAAATTACTTTTTTGATTATTGATTAATTGTTAGTCATTTTTCAAGCAAAAATGCCAAACATTTGATGGTTAAAGTTTCCCAAATGTGATGATTTGCTGTTTTTCTTTATCATAGTTGACAGTAAATTGAATATATTAAAATTTCAGACTATTAGAACAAGCAAATTGAAGACATCACCATGGCCTCTAGGAAATTGTGAATGCCATATTTTCAATGTTTTTAAAATTGAACATTTCATAGACTAAATGATTAATTAATGAATTGAGAAAATAATCGTCAGATTATCTGATAACGAAAGTAATTGTTACTTGCAGCCCTAGTTCATTGTCTTATATTGTGCAAACTTTTAAGGCTCTGAAAACATCTTTTCTAAGCCAGATTCTCACTATAGGTGATGAACAGATAATATGTGCCAAAGTTATAAAAGTCAAAATTACTTCCCTTGAGGGATTTCTGGGTGTGTTGTGTTTTTCACTGAGCTCTTCTCACTGGTTTGAAGTGGGTGGAACTTGGAAAAGAGTCGATGTCACATATTTCCATGAAAAATCAATAAATATTTGTTCGTAATGCTGTCGTCATTGAAGCATTTTTCATCTGGGCCAAATATGACAAGTGTGTGTATTAATGAAGTGGCTTGGTTGAGGTTTAGTTGAGGCTGACATCTGGAGCCAGTGCTGAAACTTGTCTGGTCCAACACTGGGCCAGAATATGGCCAGTTATGGTCATACTGTTTGCTGAGATAGGGCTCTGTCATGGGCCCTATGTGGCCTGTGTTCTAACTACCAGATCTGGATCACTCGTGGACTGTAATTCATTGCTGTATTTGGACCAATTGTAAGTAGGCTGTGTAGCCCGTCACTAGGCCAGAACGATTTGCTATGTGGGTATGTGCAAGTCTTCTGTGTGACAGCTGTCTGTATAAGTGTTAATCACCAAGCATGAAAACATATACAGTTTAGTTAAAACCAACAAAAATGTTTGCTGCTGATCATTTATTCCCAGTTTTGCTTATGTGACGATTTCACACAAATAATATTGTTTCCATGGTTTATTTTGTTTGTTTATTTATTTATTTTTTTGATGTGCTGGTACAGCACTTTTTATGTCCTGTAATGAATATTGTTTGGTGTAGTTTATTGTGTTTATTTTGCTCCTAAGTTGCTGGTTAGGTATTCAACCATCTGACCAACTGATATTGTTTTGGAGAGTGTTTCTTTAGTTTAGTTTAGTTTGTTTCTTTCGTCATTCTTCATTTTTGTTTGTTTGGTTGAATACTCCACTAATTGTATATATTCCTTTTTTTATTTTTTCAGAATTTGAGACCCCAAGGTGGTGGGGTTGATGTTTGTAGGTGTTGGTACCTCTTTTCCTGTGTGCTATGTTCATCTGAGCATCCCTGGGTTTTACCCTTCACCACTGTGTGTGCATGTGTGATTCGTGGTCTCTTCTGGATACCTCTCCTTCTCCCCGTCCACTGGTAAGCCTCAGCTCTGAATAATTCATCTGCTCCTTTTTAATGAGTGGATAGTATGTTTATTGGCTCTTTTACTACTTTCTTTGCTATTGTTAAATACAGAATTATTGCTGGATGGAACCACATCTCCTGCTTCCTAGTATAACAAACCTGATTGCCTCTTGGGTTATTGGCACTGGCATGAGGTAACATTTGTCCTTGAGTAAAATCCCCAGGGTGGTGTAGATTCCTTTGATTACACTGATTAATGCCCTACATCTCATTCTCATGCCACACATGGTTTTCATCTGGTTTGATTTTCAAAGCCGTACTGGTCGGCTTCATGGGTTACCTCAAGCAATGCTAACAAACACTCATTGAAAGGCGCCTTGACCCCCACTTGTCTTTTTGTCTAAAGGACTGGGAAGACTTTGACTGGGCTGGAGGTAGCATTGTTGCATTTTATTTTAGTGTGAGTTAATTTTTGAAATTCTAGGACCGGAGGTACTATTGTTGCACATTTTGGGTGCTCCAATGTAAAATCTCGCCTGGGGTACCAAAAGGGCACAACAAGCTGTAAAAACATTATCCTGTTATAAACTTGAAAAACTGTTAGCGATCAGTTGCCAGTTTACACTTTCAGCAGACGTAAGGCAACATTCATTTGGAGTCGTGTTTCTGGCCTTCTGATTAACATCAATATTCACTCTTTTAGCTCTGTTTGGTCTCCATCAACTCTTGAGGCGAAATATCCAGCTCTTTATCTGCTAAATGTGCAGCTATGTTCACCAGCTAGTCTCTAACTTTGTTTGTCTGCCATTTGGAGATAGTGTACAGTGCACTGATCAGAGTTTTTTCATTTAAAACAGCTGCCATTTTCAAATTGCACATGGTTGTTTGATCCATTGTGAAAATTAAAATATTGATCAAAGCAGCTTTAACTTTTGTGGTCAGGTTTGTAAGTCACCATGACATCTATTGTCTAAATTTCAGATGTCATGATGGATTCATTACAGTTTCCTGATGTAAGCCACGAAAAGCATCCATATTCGTTTTTACTTAGTCCAGATACAACATGGTTTGGACTGTATAGCTCACCAAATGTTGGTATCATTAATCATCTGTTCAGGGATCACAAACCAATAAATAACTTTGAGCACCTCCTCTTTAATCAAAGCCTAACAATCTTATATTTATGTTTACATTTTGGGCATTTAGGACACACGCCTGTTCCGAATTTGACAAATCAGTTTCTCTTTCTCTAGTATAATGTCATTTAAAAGCTTGCAGGAGTCATGAAGAGAGCCACATGAGGTGACTTTTTGGCTGGTCAAAGCCACACAATCAAGTTACCCTCCCAACTCCCCAAGCTGCAGCAGTGTTATACACTAATCTTTAAAGCAAAGAGGAGAGTCAAATGCCAGCCAAACTGCTCGCACACAGCACGTAATCCTTTGAACGACGGACCGTTCTCCTAGAGTTGCGTTGCCTGTCAAATTGGATTAGAAAACATTTCAATTTTATGTCATTCTGAGTTTGCATGAAGGATTAGAGCGTTTATCAGCATTCAGTCAATACCTGAAGATAACATACCCAAAATCACCTCTATGATTGTAAATGTGAAAAGACAATGTGACATTACTTTAACACCAATGTGAACGCCTCATTTTAAAGAAAATAAAACCCTTCAGTTGTAGGGGAAGGAACATTTTTGCAACTGCTCTGTATAATAACATGATCTCATGTTTTTATAGCAGACAAGAATAAAGAAACCTATTTATTAGCTGCTGTGATGAAGCAACTGGAACTGCATTTTGTAAGATTGGACCCACAGCAGGTCTTCTATTTCAACTCTTAGTTGTAGTTTTATGTTAATCCACCATGATTTTTAAATCTGCATTTTAAAGCTCATTTCAGCTCTTAGCTTAGAGTGAAATCAGCTTTTAAAAAATTGCGATTTAACCATGTTTTACTAAATGCCTTTGTGTGTGTGTTTGCATGTGTGTCTGAAAACTACTCTGTGTGCATGTATAAGTACAGTATTGTATGTGTTTGACTTATTTTGTACAGTATAGGTTGTTCATATCCCTCCTTGTGCTGCCTTACTCTCCTCCTGCCTTTAGCTGTGAGCTGTGAGCAACAGTCTTCACATCATGAAACTAAAAATATCTCTGTCTGTGTGGCAGAGGAGGCAGATTATCTGAGCCATCAAACCAAACACTTCACAGTCTGGATCTGACCTCTGTATTCTGCCTCCTGACCCTAAAACATTTTCATGTTTCTCACGCAACAAAGCCATGTGTCAAAGTCAGTGAATATGCAATGATTGATCCTCGCCAGTTGCCCTGAGATATTACCCGTGGGAGTGTTCTATAATAAATATCCTTGATTAGACTGCAGAACATTATTACAATAGTAAGAGCTTTCCAGAGCTGATACATTTGGGGGGATTTTTCTACTCAAATTGTCAATATCAGTGTTGGTTTTTCTGCAGCTGTTATTTATGAGCTGGACAAAAAACAGACCTCGTGTGTATTTCTTTCCTCAGATTAGAGACCACCACCTCCTCATCATCCTTCACTGCGAGTGACCTTGGAGTGTAACCATCCAGTCTCTCTGAAATCAATTCTGATCCATCACTGTGACAGGCAAGGTTACGAAAATATTATGTTTTTCATTTGTGCTCCTATTATACCACTTTATAATAAGGGTCATGCAGCAACATGTAGATGTCTTGACTACCAGTTTTATAAAAACAGCTCCATATTTCTATGAGAACAGGTAATATTCTGCTTTCACAGAGGCTGATCACATGCAGTCGGTCTGAAATACCCTTTTCTATAAAACTGGATTCCAGCTATTTTGGAGGCATATCAATTAATGTTTGATGATCCATTATCTTTTAAATTATCACATAACCCAAAGTGACTTGATCATCTGTTAATGGTGAGGAATTCAGCAGGAATTCATGATACATCCTGCATTGATTCATATTAAATCGTCATAAGTAATGTTAAGCATGTGTTTTTATAACCTTATTATAAAATGTTTTTACTTAACATTGTCACATTGCAAATGTTTGTTTTATGTTTAAAATGAACAATAAAAAGCAGCTTACTACTTTAAGACATAATGCCTCTCATGCCGTGAGGATGTACATATTTATACATTTACAGCAAATGCCCAGACAATAAATGAAGATTAAATAAATATTTGGTTGCACAGTAGTAATCCTGCACAGGTAAGACACAGTCTAGACTCATTTTTATCCAATTAAACCTGCCTCTTCTCCCTGTCTTCACAAATCCTCCTGCCCAGAGGGGAAAGATGTGCTCCCTGTGAGGGCTCAGCTGTGTGAAACCTCACATATATGAATCTCGTTGTCCTTCATCTTCTGAAGCAAACTACAACTCAATCCTTTACTCCTGCGGGTCTACTTTTGTTTTTCTACAGAGCAAAAGACATGGACTTAGTATTAATTGGACTACTGACACGCAGTGTGAAGACCTCTGAATTTCTGAAGTAAACTTGCATTTCCCAGCCAGAGAAACTCTCTGCATTTCTTTCCAAAGGAATGAAACTGTTGTTGCCGATATAATCAAAAATATTAGACCTGCAACTAACTAATATTTTTATTATTGATAAATCTGTCAATTATTTTCTCTATTAACTGATTTGTTTTTTGGTCTATAAAATGTCAAATAATAGTGATAAATGTCAATGTCGGATCACCATTTCACAGCCCAAGATGCAACCTAAAATGTTCTTGTTTTGTCCTGATTAACAGTCCACAACCCAAAGATGTTCAGTTCACTATCATAGAAGACTAAAGAAACCAGAAAATATTCACATTTAAGAAGATAGAATAAGAGAAGTTTAGCATTTATTCTTAAAAAATGACTCAAAACAATTAATCAATTATTTAAATAGCTGATTAATTTTCTGCCAATTACCAATAATATGTGAGGACCAGTTGTAACAGTTATGCTGATGACATGTATTTTTTTAAATTTTCCCAGGCAGGGTGAGTCCTGTAGAAAAAACAGAAAATCTTCACATTTTAGATGTTGTAACAAGAAAATGTTACTGGATAAATTACATGGAATGACTGATTTATAAAACTGTCATTGATTAATCTGATTTGTTTAATCAAGTTATCACTTATACTACCCTGACATTTTGCAGCCCCATTACAAGCTCTGAGTCCTTCTATCATTTGAGTAATATTTCCAAAATGTTTCTAAAATCTGATTCTGCATAACTTGCTCTGACCTTTGTGACAGCAGGCTGTTTAAAGCACTTTTCCAGACTTTTAAAAGAAGATCACGTTGTGTTTTTAACTAGACATGATAAAAATGCAGACCACAGATTATGTAGAGGTCATCTTGTAAAAAATATGTTCCCAAAATGTTTTAAAAGTGAGTCAGCTAGTCTGGTAGTGCTGTAGGGGGCTATAATGCAAGAACAAGAAAGCATTTTTGTTTTTTAACCTTGACTATAAAACAACCAGAAGTGCACTGCTGGAGGATTTCAGCCTTTGCTTGAGCCCATAAAAGGCATCTTGGTATAGTAGCTTGGGACTAATCCAAGAAATGTCTTAAAGGTGTTGCCAAAGTGACGAGGTGAACCCAGTAAAGCAATATACCGGTCAGTCTGTCCGAGGCACTCTGGACCACCTGTAGTCTTGGTAAGCCCTGTGAAATTTAGTGCAGATCTGATGAAATCAAAGCACAGACAATTTCCTTTTGATTACACAACACAAAAGAATCATTGCCCGGGTGATTAAAGAGTATTGAAAATGACCCACATAGATAAATTCCCACAACTGAAGAGCACTAAGAGGTTTATAGGGGTGTGAACAGCACTTAAGATTCAGCTGTAAAAGATGGCTGCAATATCTCTGAATATCCGGACATGTTAAGTCGCCACGAAGAGCTACAGCTGCTAAACATCATCACAGCAATGAAAGCGTCAGTTAAGAGCTGGAGCGAAATATAATCTGGAATCAGAAAATAACCCACATAAGGTGCTCATTAAAGCAGCAGGGAACAGACCCTGTGAGTGTATTCGAGGTGATATGTTGCTGACTGTGGGGCTGATGTGGACATGTGAAGCAGCATGCACCACTGTGCGGACTTTGTCTTTAACATATGGGTCAGATCATGACGAGCCACCCTGTCTGACCTATATTCATTGTTTCCACGGCAAATTACTGCTCCAGGAAAGGCTCTTTTGTATTCTTGTGTCGGTACACATGCACTAAAACACTAAAACACACACAATTTCTAAAGCACCTCTAAAACACAAAAATGCATTAATTTTTAGTCTGTATCTTAAAGGTTGGAATGAAAAAGTCAGATTTATTGGCTTATATGAAATTCAATTTCTGCTATAATTAAATGACACATCTTTGACGGTACAATAAACACTCTCAGTATTTAAGTTCAGCTTTTAGTGGCTTGATCAGTCAATTTTTGACCATGAAAATTTGAACATAATTATGTAAATGTTCATGCACAAAATTTTAAAAGTTTCAGTTACAGATAAGATAAGATGTACTTATTGTCCCTGAGGGGAAATTTGTAAAGTTTTGAATACAGCTACATATAGAAAAATACAAGGTAAACACAATATAGGTACATAATCTCCATATGTGCATGATACCGAACAGACACAGAAAATGCACTATTGTGCTAATGTAGATGGAACATTAGCATCTCATTTGTTTTCAGCTGATCATGACATGAAGATATAGGCTTATGTTACACCAATGTTTTAAAGATGACTTAAATCTCAGATACTCATTCCTCTTAAACTTCAAGCTCATTTGTTCACACAGTGAAAAACCATCTGACCTCCTTGGATGCTGTGGGTGGTGAGACAAGGAAGGAGAACTAAAGGTTGATCACCCAGAAAGAACAATGAATCTCCACCTTTGTGTCGTGATGCCCTAACCGTTACGATTATGCAAAAGAAGTTTTAAAATCTAAGGATTTCAAATAAAGAATGAGCTGTTATCACAACCTGTTAAACCACAGATTGTGTAAATGAAGAGTACAGAGTTTATTAGCTGGATCCAGGCTCTGCTTCTAAATTAAACTGCAACATTTACTACACACAAGATTACAGAAATAAATTGCCCCAATGCACCTCCTTCCTTTAAGCAACACACTTGTTCCTGAAAACAAAACAAAATTTGCAGATAAGTTTGTGACAAACTCAAATGTTCAGGAGCTTTAAATGATTTGTTTGCCACTAATGGATAACCCTTCTGTTTTAGCCTCAGGACAAGCAGCCATTATTGATAAGAAGTGATCAGCTCAGAAAGATGACATCAATGCAGTATTACAAGATCTGAAAATATTTATACTGATGCCGCCACAGCAGGCGCGACTTGACCGAAGCACGCAGATGAAAGGCAGTGGGTGGTGCAGATTTGTACCCTTGATGTGACATGGCTATTACAAAATGGACAGTTTATACCGGCTTTTAAAAGCTTAATAGGACACAGGCTCAAGGGGATTATCCAGCAGCTGCTGGAGGCCACAGAGGAAGGCAGACATTAACTTCTGCATGGCAGAGAGCTGCACCAATCAGCTGCACAGCAATCTCACAGCTACATCAACCACACATATACCTTATTCATTTTCACCTCGCCTGCTGTAACTGGGGAATTAAAGCTAATTCCATGAAGTCATTTGTCTAATTTAAATTTATCTCTTTACTGACTGTCTTTCACACAGAGCCTGTTGCCTCTTCGTCTCCCACTGAAATGTGACACTGAAATGTGTTGCATTCTGCCAGAAATGGATCGACTTTAAATATAAAACCATCAAAACAGGAATGAGGATAGAATATTGACTATTATTATCTTCAACAGGGACAATACTATATGATGAATTATGTCACTTGGATCAGGCAAATACCATCTTCTTTGTGTAACGTAAGCAAATATAATCAGTGTTTTTAGTCATGCTTGCAGCATGGCTCTATGGATGTCAGTGTTGGTCAGTCGGTTGGTCCACCACTTTGGTCCCTGACTGAAATATCTAAACAACTACTGTGCAAAAGTTTTAGGCACTTTAGATGTTTAGACTCTTATCCATTATGTAATACCATCAGAAATGTATCTGATTGGTCCTAAATTTATTCTGCAGCATGAGAATGACCTCAAATACACAGAGTCATGAGGAACTGTCTTCATCAACAAGAGGAACAAGGAGTCCTGCAACAGATGGTCTGGCCCCCACAGAGCCCTGATTTCAACATCATTGAGTCAGTCTGGATTACATGAAGAGACAGAAGCAACTGAGATGTCTAAATTCACAGAAAGACCTGTGGCAAGTTCTCTAAGATACTTAGAACAACTTACCTGCCAAGTACCTTGAAAAACTGTGTGTGGGTATACCAAGGAGAACTGCTGCTGTTTTAAAGGCAGAGCATGGTCACACCAAATATTGATTTCATCTAGGTTTCTTCTTTTTTTTTGAACTTTGTATTACTATTTATGGTATTATCTTTGAAAGCATCCTCACTTTAATTTTAGTGCCTAAAACCTTTGCATAATACTGTTGACTGTTGCTTAAGTTTGTACATTCATGGTTTCCAGAGGATGAATCCTACTAACTATGGTGATTCCCTGACTTTTCCTTTAGCACCACCATGAGGTTCACATTTGTGGTTTCTCAACAAGTATTTGATGAAGTACCATGAAATTTGGTACAGGTTGGTACAGGTATTCAGGTACCTCTGATGAATTGCAGTTACTTTAGTGATTCCCTGACTATCACATAGTACCATCATCAGGTCAAACTTTTAATTTGTCCAATACTTTGGTTTATCACTAAATACATGCAAAACTAGTGACACTCCCATCAGCCTCAGCTGTACTTTGTGTTTTACGTTAATTAGCAAAAGTTAGCATGCTCACATGCTAAACTAAAATGGTGAACATGGTACACTATACCTGCTTAGCATCAGCATTTTAGCATTGTCCTTATGAGTATTTGTCTTCTGACGGAGGTTTGAGAGTGGCTGTCACAGCTGTCAATTATGACGTAACACCCCCTTTTTATATTGTCAAATAACTAATTAAAAACAAACTTATCAGAAAAATGAGCACCTGGGCAAAGATCAGTTTGATAAGAGCTACCTAAAATGACAGAAACCATCTTTAGGAATAATTCATTTGATGTGATTTGATCTCATGTCCCATCCACTAATTGCTGCCAGCCACCAGGGGGCGATCGAGATGTTTTGGCTTCACTTTTGGGGAGCTGTCATGACGTCCATATTTATATACAGTCAATGGTAAAGATGAACAGAACTGAGGAGTAGAATCCATGAATCTGCATTCAGTAACTACATGCAGGTTATAAAATCACAGTGAGTGTTTCACATTAGCCGTCTCATAGCCATTTGCATAAGGTCCTGATGTCTGTGTGATGGCTATATATAATTTAATCATCAACAACACATCACCAATTCCAAGATGCATGAACAGAGGTGTATAAATTTAAGAGCATCCATCATCTTATCAACAGATTTCATCATGCTGAGTCCAAAAAGGAAAATAAAAGGAAGCAAGGAACTGCTTAAAATACAAACCAGCCTCAGCATTTCCAGATGTGACGCTTTTTCGTGCTGAACAAAACAATGTTGTTGTCTCTGAAATCAATTTGCACTTTTGCTGCTCCAACACATTCAAGCATGTTTGCCAAAGAGAATAGTGCCGAGTTACTGGTGAAAATTGGCATTCCTTGTATAACTTAATGAAATGTGTGTAAATACAGGCATAGCCGATATCTGGAGTTACAGCATACACAGTCAAAGATTAAACAAAATCAAAATTATGTTTCTAAGCCAATATCACATATTTTAACACTTTAAAACATGATGTGTTGATGATACAAACGGCTGCACAGCCAACTGCAACTATGAGCTGAAGCTGCAGAAGACTCACAACCACTGAAGACTATACAGATTTTTATTTGATAAATGCAGTTTTATGAGGAGCTTGTGTCCTGTATGTCCTGGTGCACCATTAGCATTGAAGGGGATGTATTATGTTTTTTGTCATTTTCTGTCATTTTTATACTGTTATGATGTTGGATGTCTATGTTAAACATGGTTGAAGGTCCAAAACATGAAGTGAATATATGTAAAAATGCTCCCTATGAGTCAAAAGTCCGGGCTCTGAACACTCCATTTGCAAAGTTGCCTCTACTTCCTCCTCAAGATCATAACAATGAGTCATCTCTATTCATCCCATTAATGTGGAGTTGGGGGGGGGGGGTTGATGGAGAAAGAAACATACACATAATGATGATATAATGACTTGAACTGAACGTCTCAATCACGATACTTCCCTGCATACCTTACACATGCATTTATCGTCTTGCACATACTGTACAATTAGACTGTCCACAACAAATTTACATTTGTATCTAATTTTGCATTTGTATTTTATCTTGTAAAGTTTGTATATGTTGTGCTTATAGTTTAAATTTTCATAGTTTTATATTTAATTCTCAACTCTTTGGGTCTTGGCTGGAAGGGAGCACCAAGAATTTCATTGTACAGTGTAGTTCACTGTTCCCTGTGCATATGACAACAAAGATTTGATGTAATATACAATATAGACATAGTCATACAATCACAACTGAGGCTGGTAGACAAACAGCTCACAATAACACATACCCAAACTTTAACGTATATATATTAACGTATTCTTTGCTTCAGTGACACTGGCACACTTTAACAAAAGCTTCTTTTCATAATTATTAAATATCTTTATGTTCATAAATTCATTGGTACCTCACAGCAAATCTGTCATTACGCAACAGCATGACTAATCTCAAGGATGCTTGAAAAAATGAGTCACCCATCCACCCTGATCTCTATACCAACACTTCCCACAGTGGTATAAGAAAGTGACACCACTTGCTCCTTGAATGTGTACAGCAGGTGGTTTTAAGTCACTTGAATAACAAACCAATGCTGCTGAGAAAAGAGACTTTTGTTTTTGTTTATAACCCTCTGTTTGTTTATCCTAATTCAGGTCTTTCAGCCCCTAAGTCTCTATGTCAGACGGATTAGTGTTTCTCCCTTTGAGCTTTAGCTGGTGATAGAGCTCAGCGGGGCACAGATTCAACGCAGGAAGTAACAACAACAGCTGCAGATTTTCAACTGGACTGAACTGTACTTTATGTGCAACACCGAAAGGTTCATGAAAACAACAAATATTGCTGTTAGGTTTGACATTGACCTTTCATGCTCACAAGCAGGATTAGAGATGCATATGTGCATGGAACATAAGATTGCAGTTATGACGCAAGATTTAAACATCCATAAGCAGGGACATGAATGTGGGAAGCAGATTTATCAGTACTTTTGTGGTAAATCATTTACTCTCAATTTTGGATTTTTACCGTTTCATCATGTGTGACATAATACAAATGTTTTATATTACAATGTAGAAGTATTACATATGTTTAGTAATGTTTTCACAGACCCTTTAAGTCATAATTTTGTGCATGGATTTTCATATCAAAATGTAATCTTAAGGTTTTGCAGAAATTATGAATCCAATTGATTTTCAGGCCTCAGACACCTTTTAATAATCATACTACAGCTGCGAAATCTACAGACAAAAATGAACACAAAACACCCCTTTTACACAGTTTTACACAGCATCACTGAGCAGTAGATGGTGAGAAACTGAGGTATCAGCACATCAGTCCAACTCTGAACCAATAAAAGGAAAAAGCTCTAAAGCTAATTTTCCTTTAATGAATTTTCCATCAACTTATTTGTTACAGAAAAATAAAAATGAGAAAATAAATTAGAGTAATTTTACCACATGAGGTGAATTAAAGGGATCCTCATTATTTACTGAATTACAAATCATCGTCATCTTTCTCTGTTTCTGACGTGCAGTTTGGCATTTATACAATGAACAGGTGCCAATGAAGGCACTCTAGCAGTGTGAGAGTCAAAGGAAATGTTTCTGTTAATGCATGTAAAGAATATGACAGAGTTGAGAAAGTAACGTAGAAAGAGTATGCAGCGATAAAGATGAGTAAACTGATGGAGAAAAGAGAACGAGAAGAGAAAGACAGACAAGTGTTTGTTCGGATATACTCGTCATATGGAGCCAGAACAATATTAAAGCTGCAGCCAACAACTCAGCGACCAGCCTGCGGTCTAATTTACAGAGTAAATACTGGAAATTAAAAGTTTGAGTATGAGTAGATTCTTATGCATGAAAGCCTATAGGGTATGATCATTTTAATATAGTTCGCTACAGGCTTCCATACTTATTTATGGCTAGTGTGTTCTCAATATATTCCAGGACAAAGTGCATGTCTCATAAATGTTCCTGTTGACTTACTATGTCTTTGTCTCTACAGTCAATTAACACTAATTTGATTATAGATCTGAAGTGAAGTTGTGATTTAACCAAATTACATATATACTAATAATAAGCAACAGAGAAAAGTAATGCTGCCTGCAAACCATTTTTTAAAAATCAATATGACAAAAAAAATGTTTTAATGAAGGTATCTGCTGAGTCACAAAATGTTCAAACAGAACACTGACAAAATATTTCTTCTCAACGACAATGTTTTTTGCGATTATGTTTAGGCACTCAAAGCACTTGATTAAAGACTGTAGCGTTGGTTAAATATAGAAAAAGTCAAGAGTGAAGCCCAGGGCAGGAAGTGTTTATTAGCTAAAGTTATTAACTTTATTAACTTCTAACTGAAGTCACAATCTTTCCCTAACCTTCACCAAAGTACTTTTGTCACCAAACTTAGAGAGTCGATCGTAGAGAGATGACAGGAAATGAGGGAAGAGAGAGATGAGGAATGACATGCAACAAAGGTCTCTGTCTGATCTCAAACTGGGGACGCTGTTGTTCACAGTCAGCCTCTAGACTACCAGAGCGCTCCCCTTGGCCCTTAAATAAACCTCAACTGACAAGAGTTCACACAAAGTTTGAGCATTAACTCAGGTTTTAACAGCACTAACACTAGACAGTCTAGCTATTTTGAACACTAATGACAGAAAATCTGTGTGATGGGAAACACTGATGCTCTGTTTCATCACTGAAAGTAATGAGGAAGAAAGGATTAGACCGCACTGTATTTCATAATCTCCAATCTCAGAAGACTGGGTGGGAGAGATGTTGTAGCTCAGTGGGAGGATTAGAGGAGAGCTCTGTCACTGTTCTCTTTCTCCAGTTCAACTGCTTCTGGATCTCCAAGTGTTGGCCTCTGCAATGTGATCATGATCTTAGTAAAGCCATCAAAGCTCCAGTTAGTCACTGTGAACTGACTTATATAGGATGATCTCACAGGGGAGCACAAGAAAGATGCGTCTGAGACTGTCCTTACCAAGAAAATGAGAGCATTGGTTGTTTCTCCAAATGCTTAAATTAACCTGCAAGTGTTTATATTTTTGTGGTCATGCAAATACTGACTGTTGGCAAAGGCAGACATGGTTGTTAGACTGCAGCAAATGGTCTTAGAGGACGTCTGATTGGAAGATTTGGTGTGTGACTTTGACACTGTAGATGCTGGTTTCTTTCAGCTGTAGATTAGCTTTCCACAACCTTAAAGGATAGGTTCACAATTTTTCAAGTCTGTCTGAAAACAGGTCAGGTGCCCATATGAACAGTTAACAGTTTATCTGAAGATAACATGAGGCTTCAGCAGTCTGAGTTAGTCAAATAAAGTGGATATGTTCCACAGTTACAATCTTTTAAGTAAAATATCCCCTCTTTGTGTCTCGATGGACGGTGTTTTCCTGTTCAGCTGCAGTGGAAGGATCTTTTTTTTAACCTTTATTTATTCAAGGGAATTTCACTGAGAGTAATGCTCTCTTTTTCAGGAAAGTCCTGATCACATTCACACAGTTACACACTCACACCTGGAAGCTGCCCAGTACAATCACAGTCTGATCAGCCGGCCACTGAGCAGCTCCACTGGAGCAGTTGAGGTTAAGGGTCTTGCTCAAGTGCACCTCAGTGGCAGTAATGAGCGAGGGGCAACTTCACTTTCCCCACAATCCCTTGGACCAGCAGATTTATCCTGCCGTTTTTGAAACTTTCAAATGGGTCATTTTGGAAAACACTGACAAACGTCTAATTTGTCATTTAGTTCCTTATAGTGTCTCTCTTGATATATTTTTGTGACAACCAAAGGAACCAAAAGTAAGTGCCAAAATAAAGATAATATTTGAGTCATAAGGTAAGACTTACTTTCAGTCCATATTAACATTGTGTCATGCAGTGACAACAAAGTAGTGATGTTACATCATCTACAGTAGGTTATTGATGATGGACTGAAGCTTGTCCAGTGAGAAGACATGACAGTAAATGTGATGTAGGACTGTTTATTTAGATAGAAAATGCAGCATATACGCACATTAAACATATTGAATTGGATGAATCTATATAAATGTGTACAATATGTGAAGACCTTCTTAATCCAACTTGGACATTCTGACCTCCTCACTCTGTATGGATTAAAGTCAGCACACTATACAGTCAGAGGTCAGTAATTGATGAGGCAGGACAACACGTCAGAGGATTACTGGCAATCACTTACGGTTGTAAACTTCCGTCACACACTGGAGGTAAAACGCATTAGCCTGACATGTCAAACCTGTATCAGTACTGTTACTGCAGACAAATGGTCAGTATCTTCTGTGCTGAGCCAGTTTATTAAAGCTGTAAATCAGCTGAGAATACATCAGTGAAATTACCAGGAAGCAGCAATATTAAAATTCTTTATATGATATTAAGAGGGCAGCTTTACATAACGCAGCATTACACTACAATGAGATTATACCTGATGCAAAATTACATTGCTGCTCATGTCCACTACAACTTGGTCATAGACGCAAAAGATGAATGAAACACAAACTGGTAAAAGGATTTGGCTGTCAATTTTCTATACATTTCTTGTTGTCAACAAATCTCATGTGCAGAGCCTAACCAACAATAAACTCATCCTACTAGGAATTTTTTTTCTGTTTGTATGAACACAGCTGTAACAATGAGGAGAGTCTAACTGCCTCGCTTGTCTTGATGCTTTCAATAGCATTTTGCTTTTTCTGCTGCCAGACAGCTGATACATAAATCTGCATGTCCAATGTCACAATGAAGTGGATTTATTCGAAGCAGGGCTACAGCTCCACTGTAAAACCCTGTGACACTAATGTGAACATGCATATTTGGTCTGTCTGTTTATTTACTTGTACGTTACTTGAGTATTTTTCCACTGTGTGCAACTTATAGTTTCTTATAGATTAGTTCTACTACACTACATTTCAGACGGTGATGTACCTTTTCACTTCACTGCATTTATTTGACAGCTATAGTCACTGGTTACTTTTCAGATTAAAATTTGAAATGTTATAAACTACCAAAAACTAGCTATATAAAGTAGTTAGAATTAGGTCCACCACGGCAGCACTAAAATGCTGATTACATGTCACATGTCCAGTAATATTTATGTTTAAATATGTACATCTTTTTTTGTATGAGTAAACATGAATGACGCATTATTTCTAATTGAAGACAGAGTAAGTTAAGTGTAAGAAATTGAGAAAGTGTCTTAGTTTCTGGTAGAAATGTTGTACCCCGATCAATTTAATAATGATACTACTGCTCTCACTAGATTAATAATAGCCCAGTAATGTGATAATTCAACAATACAACTACAGAGGTGACATATTTGTCCTTCTTTAATTGTCAACAAAGTAAATTAAGGTTATTTTTTCAGCTGCACATTATTCATTCACCTATAATAATGTGTCAGGTGACCCCTCTCTCTCAGTGAAATTACAATGGTGGACAGATTGCATTAACGTATGGGCAATCAGACAAATTGATTCAGATTCAAACACCAGTGGATGAGCTAACGACATCTGGCAAGCAGATTAGTCCATCTCAGTGGGCTGTTAGAGGGCAGGAGGTGCGTATGTATCAGTAACTTTAAAGGACGAGTTCAGCATTTTGTGAAATACACTTACTCGCTATTTTGACAAGTTAGAAGATTTCCCAAAGTGTTGAACCAGTCCTTTAAAGAAAAACTATTATTTATATTTTGGAAATATGTTTGTTTGCATTCTTACACACAGTGAGATGAAAATCAGTATTAATTTAATCTTTGATACTAAAAATCTATTATCATACATATTATCATACAAAATGTTGGAGTATTACTTTAGGTAGAAATAATCGATTTGTTCTCTGTTTATCTTGATGTGTCAACCATTAATCATTCGCCTGAGTGAGGGAGAGCAAGAGTGACTTTGCTGACTGAGAAGCAATTTAGTTAAAACAATCCTGTTGGAAGTGATTAATTTCAGTAACATGCAGTGACTGATAAAAGCAACCAGCATGCTGTGAGGCAGTGGTTCCCAACCTGGAGGTTCGGGACCTTCAATAAGGGTCACAGGATAAATCGGAGAGGTTGCAAAGTAATTAATTAGATTCAATTAACTTGCTCCCGAACATCTATGTTGTTTCTGGCACTTTGTGCACTTAAATGTCTATTTTTAAAGGGGACCTATTATGTTTTCCTTATTTTCAGTCATATATATAATGTTACAATGTCAGATGTTCATATTAAATGTGGTGTCAAAGTGTCAAATAATGAGGTAAATGTATGTAGAAGTAATCTCTGTGAGCAAAAAGCACTGGCTTCAGACTGCTCTGAACACTTGATTTCCAAAGGTTTTTTCTACTTTCAGTCTGACCCGACGTCAGCTTGTAATGGATTATATTTATACGGTCATCTGCTCCACACACATTGTGCAAGTTCACTGCTCCGCTCCGCTAACATTATGGCATTTTCCTGTTGTTTGGGGGGTAGTCACACTAAGCCATGACTCCATTACACGGCACAGCAAAGTAAAATATGTTATCTACCTGTTGGAGGCATGCTGGTTGTGTGCAACTCTTCATCAAACATCATCATCACTGTGGCCGTTTCTGCTTGTACTATTCCTCCCTGAATTATTTCTTACTGATCCGCTGAACAAAGAGCTCCAAATATCTCCATATGTTGTTGTGCCGACTGGTTTTTAGCGCCGCTAACAAAGCTCTGCTAATTCAGTGAGGAATATGTTTAATTTCCTGCAAATTCTTCACAATAAAGGTCTCCCATTATTTAGTCATTTAAAAGCTTTTAATATGAAGCGGCAAAAGCGGGAAATGTTGAGTTTTTATCAGCAGTAACTTAACACGACTCTGATACAGCTGCCCCTCAGCAGGCTTTTGGAAAGCTGGTCAATCAGAGCAGAGTGGGCTCATCAAGCAGGGGGCCTTAAAGATATAGGAGCTAAGACTGCCTGTTAGAGACAGAGGCTGAGCTGAAGGGCTGCGTAAACGGCCAGTATAAGATAAATAAGGAGTTTTTTGAACTGTGAATCATGTAAAGCCACTCTAGTGGAGTCCCAGAATAAAAATATAGATCTGGAAATGAGCATAATAGGTTGACTTTACTGTATTTTCATGTTTATTCTTGTGAATTACAGGATATATTTACTTGTTCATGTCTTTAAAAACATTCAAATAAAGCAAGGAGAAAAATAACCTTTTGGTCAAATCTGCATGCAACCAGTGAGGAGGGCTGCAAGAAGACATCGCTTTGTTCTATGGAGTCACAAGCCAAAAAGGTTGGAAATCACTGGGATTAAGTCTAACAGAGACTGCTGTACTGTGTTTTTTGAAGTCCTGCGGTCAATTTGCTCTGACCATATACTATACTATACAATATACTGACAAAACTACTGGCACATTTCTCTGGATCCTGGACATTTAAAGCCGTTTGTTTGATGATGAACACCTAGCCAATAGCATGTTTCCTCCATGTAGTGTGTTGTGAGTGTGTATATACTATACTGTTTACTGTATGTGTGTGTACATGTGTGTGCATTCATCTCCAACCAAGGTTTAATCTCTCAGTCTAAACAGCCCCAAGAGGACAATTCCACACCATCTGCCCCCAGCGCTCACACTGACCAACCAAAACGACAAGGTCACAGAGGTGGCTAGCAGCTTCTGTAGTCCTACAAATGTGAGTAAATGGATTAAAATAAACGGCTGTTCATCCAAACATCTAAAACACACACTTGATATGGAGAGCACTGATCATGAAAACTCAATTTTAAAGTGAAAATGAGATGGAAAATTGTTGTACTAGTATATAACTATACTTTGAATTTTTTAATGATGTATTCTTTTGAGATGAAAGTTTTTTTTCCGTTTGTAAGAACACAACTGTAACAATGAGGAGACGCTTTCAAAAGCATCTTGCTTTTTCTGCCGCCAGACAGCCGATACATAAGTCTACATGTCACAATGACGTGATTTATTTGAAGCAGGGCTATTTGTTAACTTAAACAGTATATTTGTTAGAGCTCTTCTGTTTTCATTTGTGTCCTGCATGTTTATTTGTTTTCATCTATCAGCTCCAGTTGTATGATAGAAGCCTCACCTCTGACCCTGCATTGCTCACACATGGTGTCATTACATGCTTTTATATACACTGCCAAAAATTTGACATTGACATGACCTTTGTTTATCTCCTGCACCAGCTGCCTCTGAAATGCAGTATTTTGGTGGCTACAGCTCCATTGTAAAACCCTGTGATACTAATGTGAATATGCGACATGCATATGCATTTTGTCTGCCTTCTTTTGCTTGTATTTCACTTGAGTATTTCCACTGTGTGCAACTTTACATTTTACTCCACTACATTTCAAAGTGTAATTTTGTACTTTTTCACTTTACTACATTTATTTGAAAGCTACAGTTAGCACTTCTCAGATTAAGATTTGAATTGTTATAGACTAAACTACCAAAACTATATTAAGTAATATATGCTGATTAAATGTCACATGCACAATAGTATTATGTATTATAAATATATGTATTCTAAATGGTTTATACTGTGATATTGCTACTTTTATTTGGTCAGCATTAGTATAAATATTTAATGAAAGATTAAAATACTTCATGCCCCTCTGTGCAGCACCACTATCAACAGCCTAAAATATTACTATAAAGTTTCATCCACAACTTTCAGTGTCAAAAAACAATACAAACACAGAATATTTAGTCTACTTAAACAGATAAACTGGTAACTCTGAGTATATTACTCAGTTGCAACCCAGTCTCAAAAATTATTTTTATATTATACTAATTACCAACAGCAAATATGTTTTAGGTTGTGTTATTTGTTCTGTATTTGCAAAACATTTACCGAAAACATATTATGGCTGCAACTAATGATTATTTTAATTATCGATCAATCTGCCGATTATGTTCTCGATTATTTGATTAATCACTTTGTCTATAAAACATAAGAACACTATGAAACATGTTCTTTATAATTTTACTTCTACTTTATCAGATGTCTTGTTTGCCAAACCAACAGTCTAAAACCCAACCCAGATAGCATATGAAAGTGGCCGCTTCAGACAATGATGCGGCACTGCTGGCCTTCTTCTGGCCTGGACAAAATGGATCTGAGCCTGAAATGGCCCACATGTAAAATAGCAAACATGGCCCAAATATCCCAAATCAAACGTGGGCCTTTTTTGATAAAGATGCAATGTTCTCAGGTATGTGTGTTCTGTATGTGGGCCAGTTCTGGTTTATCTGGTTTGTTCTAGGTTGACATACAGCTTGCTTGTGGCCCAGATCTGGGAAACAGGAGCGGACCACCCAAGTGCCATCATTCCACACGGTATGTGAGCCAGGTGAAAGTGCCAAAAGTGTCGGGTGTGGGCTGGATCTGGACCACAGCAATTTTGCTATCTGGGAATGGCTCTGAATTTACTATAATGTTAAGACAAAGAAAAGTGGACAATTCTCAAATTTAAGAAGCTAAAACCATTGGCATTTTTTGTTTGGCATTTTTGCTTGAAAACCAATGAATGATTAAATGATGAATCAATTATTGAAATAGTTGCAGATTAAGTTAATGCATTTAATTTGTTTTTCCTACAATATCCACTCTTATAATACAATATTTGCTTGTAGCAACTTAAGGAAAGAGGGAAAGATCATGGTCTTGGTGGAATATTGAAAAAGTAAAAAATGACTTGAAGCAGGAGACACGGCGTGTTAACTTTCTGAACATATAAACCGAAACCACAACTTAGAACAAAGTGCTCTTATTGCCTAAACATAACCACAGTCCTGCACTTTGTACGCCCACCATCCACTCTGACCACCCTCCTAAACCTTGCATCTAGTACAAAAATAAAATATAGTAAAGTAGACATAATTTCTGGGAGACATGATTGTCTATTTCCATGTGATCCCTCTCAGAAAAAGACGACTATATATAAAGCAGATCTCCCTCTATTTGACTTCCCACTGGCGACCATGAGGCAGCTCCCACCCACATGCTACTCATCCATTCTTAAAGACTCTGCCGCCTGTTGTACAAAATGCGAAAATGATAATGTTTATTAATGGATACTCCAGGGTGATTACCAGATTAAAAAGTAATTTATGAATCACAGGATAGAGCTAGCGGTGTAGACACATCAATATGGAGCTGAACAGAAAAATCATTTACAAGAAAAGTCAAAATATAATAAACTTAAATGGTTTTAGGAGGAAACCTGAACCAAGATTGAACCCTATGACAAATTCCTCTTTTAACCTCACAATCACTCCTCTTGAGCTTATTGATTAGTATCGATCAATTTTCGTCACAAGTGGACAGTGTGCAGCCTTCGGGGACCTCATAAATCTGCAGTTGTCGAAATCTGTCACCTTGCCCTCTCTGTTAAAACAGGCAGGAATGTAATAAGGTAGTATTTGTATCCAGGTGTGATCCCAGTATGCTCTTGTTCTGTGTGCTCTGTTCATGACACAATAACACTCCAGCGTGCCTACACTTGGATCTCAGAAGCCACCTCATTATTCCCCCCTGTGGTGTGATGGTGTGGCTCAAATCATGACCTTCAAAAAGGAAAAGGTCATTGTTCTCTGTTGTGTGGTCTGATGCACATAAGGAGTTGAAATTCTCGACATATACAGTAATGATCCCATGCAACCCTATTTGTTAAGCAGTTAATCCAAAAATGTCTCTTATAGTTCCAGATCTGGCTGAAGAAATAATGAGGAATTAAATGCAACAGATGTACGTAGGTATCCCAGATACATTTACATTGACAATTACTTGTGTCATTGTCAGTGCTGATTAATTAGTTCTTTCCCTTGGTTCAAATACTGTTACGTGTAAATACATGTTTACATGTTACCAAAATTCAAAGGTTTGTGCCTGAGTGTTCCTCTGGGATATTCATGATAAATAAAGCATATTAATAATTAATTTGTATTGCTATTACCGGAGATGCACATAACCGAGGCAAAGGTGTGCATGCATGGTCAAAATAAAGGATGTGCAGCACATAATACAAAAAGAGGTGACATTTTTGGGACATGGTTACTTACTGAAACATTAGGATTTTCTCTATATATCACTGGTTAGATAGCCATTATGACAAATGTGTTAATGTTAATAATCGGTTGGTAATCATGTAACTTTTAGCGTTTGTTCTTTATTAAGTGGATGTGTTTTTTTCCAAGTTAGCAAGATTAAACCTTTAGCTCCAGCAAATAGTTAGCTCACATTACAACTAGTTATTACAACTAGCTTACATTTTTTCTCTTATTTTTGGACTTTCATCCATTCACCAAAATGTCCAGGAAGCAAGCAAAATTATGTAATTACTTTGGTATTTCACCACCTTCAAAGAAACGTCAGACTGAACCTGGACATAAAAAAACGTGTATTTGCGGAAAAGTAGCTGCAGGACGTTGCCTGGCCAAGATGTGATGCAAAATATGCCGTGAAAATCCCAATCTTGCCGATAAAAGCAGTGCCTTTTATATAGAGGCAATATATAGGGGCAAAAATTTCATCAAAGTCATCCAGACCACATGAGTGTAAACTAGTGTAAACTATTGATAAGAGGCATAGCCAGGATCAGAAATCCAGTCACTCTCTTGACAGGTGGCAGAACAAACTGAATAACAGTGTCAAGCACTGTGCAAGATTTTTCTGTTGGCCTTTCACAAAGTGAAACATGCACATCCTATGCATTTATATGAGGAGGATATTGTGCTTTTCAAGAGGCTTGGAGTTAATGTCGGGAGTGCATATTATTCATGAGAAGGGGGGGCCACATCATGAAGAGCATCGCACAGGCATTCAGTGCAGAGTTGAGTGAAAAATTGAAGGCAGCTGAATTTTTGGGGTGTGCTCTTTGATGGATCAGACATAACAAAGTGGAGCAGGAAATTGTGTACATTGTGTCTGTGTCTAGTAACAGAGATTTTACCTCAGATTTCCTTGGATTATTCATTTGGGTGTGAATCAAACGGCAAAAAGTCGGAAGTCCTTCTGTTGTCCCTTATACTGCCCTTGAGCAGTGTTGCATGTGAAGGAGATTTTCACATCTCAGTATAATAAAAAGCAAGTACAGATCCTGCCTGTCAGACTCTTGCCTCTCATCCCTCATGCACGTCGACTTGTCTAAGATGACAACAGAGACTTTTGACCCAAAGCTGACTTATGGATGCAAACAGCTGATCGCAGGCTCAACCAGGGAGAAAGAAGTAGGCCTGCATCATCATCTACCATGTTTGAAAGGGAGGAAGATAGTGAGGAGAGCAGTCAGCAGGGTAGTGAGGATGACAGCTTGTAGGATAACCGTGCCATGTAAAGGGTGAGTACCAAGCAACATCTCCAGATGCTCTCTTTAGAACCACACTAAAAAAGTTATGTGCAGCCCTGGCTATTACAGTCTACTGTGTGGTCAACTACAGTAGCTTTACAAGTTAGTTTCAGTTAAACACTTTGTTGCTAGTAGCAACCACTGCTAAAATAGATCCATAGTACTTTAACTGACATTGTACATCCACCATTTTGTCAGTTACCAAGCAAATATTAATCATCTTTGAACTTATCTAGACTATAGGTACTTTATTCTTACTATTCTTATAGCTACTCTGCAATATTAACTGTTAATTATGCTTGGCTGATTGTAACGTTATTTTGTTTTTTGTTTTTTTACTTTAACTCTTATGGATTCCATGTGCTAGATTAATTGCTATGTTGTACTTCTTGCGAGACTAAGCTATGTAAAGAAGGAAGAAAGAAGAAATACAATTTTCCACTTACAAGCAAACTAAAAGTTGAATTCATAAGCAGTAAAACGCATTCTTGCTCAATTCAATACACTCAAGTTTTGCCGCTACAGCCTGATGTTGGCTAACATTAGCTAATTAGCTACAGTACCATAAGCGACGGGTCATTTTGGTCACTTATGGTAGCTAATGTTAGCGAAATTAATATAGATATTGCTTTACAGCCAGTCTGCTACTGTTACACTGCATTTTATCAATTAGGCTTTGTGGGTCGTGTCTAAATGGTAACCCTAGATTTGCGAAACTCTAGCACATGCGCACTTGATTCAGCACAGTAGTGCTTGATTCTGTATGCGCTAGCAATGGCAGATATCCTGGGAGCCACTTCAAAATATTCTTGTCTTGTCGAGTTTGAAGGACATCTGCATTCGTACGAGGAGAAAACCAAGACTATATTTGTTGCAAAAAGTGAACTTAGTGGACTTTGCTGCAGGAGACTGCTGTTTGCTTCCAGGTGTTTTTTGTGCCTAAACCTAACCTTAACCACAGCGTTGTCACAACATAAAACATAATTGTTTTGTACAATGAAAAACAACGCGCACAATGAAGAAAAAACACGTACAAATCTCCTGAGAGTTTCACAGATCTAAATTTACCATCTAGACATGAACTTCTTTGCGTTAATTGTCATTTGTGGCCACAGTGGCCATTGTTGAGCAAAACTTAATTTCTTTAATGGTTCCTTCACTGAGGATACTTCCTGGTATGATCAGAACACCTCAATGTAAGTTAGTTTAAACATGTATACTTTTCTGAATCCAGTTTACTGTATTAATTCCTTTTTGCAATACCTTCTGGCTTCCAATGCTATAGCCTATGTTATATTTCACTCTCGAACACGTGCAGGGTTTGGTGTCTGCAAACAAAAAACTGAAATTTATTAAAACCATTAGTCTACCAGAGGCTAAAATGAGAACAGCATTAAACTTCTGCTTCTAATGTGTAACATAATTAAACCCACTGAGCAATTATCATTAGGTAGATGGAAGAGTATGCAAGATAATTACATGTTTTCTGGAGCAACCATGCTTTTTGTTTTCATTAACAGATACATTTGGCCTAGTACTACTAAATAAGCACTACTAAACCTACAGGAGGTAAAAGACTGTGTTTTTCATATATGATCCACTCTACAGTTAGTTATTTTTGAAAGACAAAAAGACTACACGCTAAGAAAAGCACAGGTATGAATAATAAAATTAAAAATGTCTGAATTCCATTTAGCTGCTTTAGTTTCAGGGTCCTAAACCATCATTAATGTTACCAGTAAGCTGTGTTCTCCCCACTATGACAAGTCAAAATGCACCTGTGCATTGACTTGCAAGTATTTACATCAATGAACAGCTCTTAGAAAATGAGGACTGAATTTCCACTGAGTATAATGTGCATAACTGCTTGTAATCCAATTTTCTGCCTTTATCATTTTAAACAACAGGCCACGGGGGAATGCCAAGTAAGCTAGTCGATACACTAGAACAGAACAAAATCCTCCAATGGCAGAAAAGTGTTCCTCTGGCAAATATTAGACATTTCTGGACATCATATTAAATACTGAACCCACCTAAACAAAATTTACTTTAAACAAGGACCCACAACAAGCAAAAAACAGTCAAAATGTCTGTGACACCTCAAGTGATCACACTATAGGATGTTAAAATGAATTGTCTCTCTCTTTTCTTTTTGTCTGACAGTGTGGCTCTTTTCAATAAAACAAACTTTTTGAAATGCGCCATTAGGGTGAAATGATGTGAGCAGTACAGTAGTGTTATAAAGTGTGTCTGACAGCTGTGTGAAAATTGAAATCATCAATAGACACTTTAATAACTTGGATTCAAATGATTAAAAACATGTGATACCGACACTGGCTAGGTGGCTCATTGTATTTGGGAAAATCCCTTTGGTTTAAAGAAGCACTGGCGTATTTTTATAATTTCCCTTGTTGACCTTACACAGCCTACATAGACACACACTGGAAAAAAATAATTGTTCATAACTAATGAAAGCAAACAGAAAATAAACATACTCTGGTGAATACAAGTGGTTATGTATCCTGAATGTACATCATACACACATACACAAACACTCAGAGCCACACACTTGCACCATTATGAAAGGCAGAAATTGCCCCTGGCGGGATGTTCTTGATGGCAGAGAGACATGAATGAGTTTAAGAATGAAAAGCTGGTTTCCCCAGACTCTCTGTAGGGGCTGCACTCACTACACTGTAAACCTTTTTGGAGAGTGCTAAAAGTGTTGGACATGGATGTATGAATTTACAGATACAGACTCAGAACCTCTGGTGGACCACATCTACTCAAACAGCAAGTCACGAACATGCGGCTCCTGATAAAAACAGCTCAAAAACCAGCACAAAGGAAGGAAAAAGTCTGAGCTGGTTGAGCAGGAGGTTGATATAATGTATTTAACCCCAGGAGGTGCTCTGTGTGAGAGCCAAGTGAAGGTGCCATGACGGACAGATCCTTGACTGCGCAGGGAGCACCTGTTTCCATTCGCTCAACATGTGGAAAATTAATATGTGTTCCACCAACCTTTAACACATCAAACCAGGACTGAAAGTCAACTCTTCTTTCCATCTCTGTGTTGTTTTTTACACAAACAAGGCAGATGCAACTCTTCTTCGCATCCCTCAAATGACATAACACTGTCTTCCTAACTTTGAGCACAAGCGCACACACATGCATATGTGCGCTCACACATTCAACACCCACTCTGACACTCACACACTTACGCAAATTGACACACACTCACACACACACGCTTCTCTCTCATCAGTCTGTGGCAGGTTTCGTCACTCACCCTGGCTGTTGGGTCCCCCCTCTCCCTCCTCACAGTCCGTCATGTTGTTGAGCATCCTCTCTCCTCCTCAGGCTGTGTGCACTGAGCACGGCTCTTGATCTTGTTGCTTAGAATAAGATCTCTGTGGGCTGGAGCCAATGACAAGATGCTCTTTACTTCAGTTTCTCACTGCTTCTTTTCTTGCCACTGGTAGCTCAGTTTTCGTTTTTTTTTTTTTTTTTTTTTAAAAAAGCAGCAGAGAGAGGAGAGCAATATTTTATCCTCTCTTTCACTTGTCTTGTCTGTTGCGTGAGTCCCTCTGTCTCTCTTCAGGAGGAGGATAGAGAGACTGAGAGGCTGCAGGGGAGAGTTGATGATGGTGCTCCTCTGAGCACGGTGTCACCCACATGTACTCTCTCTGTTTCTGTGCACCACTCGCCCCCCAGTCAGTTTAAGCCCGATGACTACATTCATCATGTATTCAGATGGTATTATCCCTCTCTCCCTCCCTCCCTCCCTCCCTCCCTATTGCTCTACACGTTCATCATCATCCATCTCATCATGAGAAAGGGATGGATGGAGAGGGATTGTGAGACAGGGGATGCACGTCAGATGACAAAGTACTGCCTCCTGAGATTAAGCATCTCCTTTGATGTTCTTTTCAGATGGAGGACAAGATTCCATTTCATTACTGTGTATTCATCCTTCTTTTGTTATTTTTCCCCCACCCTGCTTCTCTCTTTTATATTTCTCTGCATGGTCATGTCCCATTATCTGTGGGAAGCGCTGCAGGCTTCACTTGTATAACTCTGTGAGCTTAAAATGCAAGTCTCTCACCGTTACCACACACACAGACACACACATTGGTTGAACTGGCCTGGTGTGAGCACACTTTTGGTCTCCTGGATAAGTGTGTGGGAGCTGCTGTTTTATAAATTGTAACTTTTATGTTTGCTTTTCATTTTAAATCTTAATCTAAATGACATCACTGAAAGGTAAAGACAAGCGCTTGGCTGCAGGCAGCAGTGTTGTGTTCATTATTTCATCTCTAAATTTAATGGATTCTGTTTTAAAAAAGGAAAGGAACCTTAACTTTGCATTAAGAAGTTGTGTCAAATGAGTGCCCACTGGATCACTCTTCTCAGTACATACTGTGAAGACTTAACCTTTCTGACTGTGAGTGAGAAAAATATCCATCAATGTCAACGAGAGGACCCTGAGCTCCAGTGAAATTGCAATTTGTGTGGAAGGCAGCATCACACAGCTGGGGTGAGACGGCTTAATGAGTGGAAATGACAGATTGTTAGAGTAGAAGACGAAGGGGAGGAAAAAAGATGTGGCAGAGGCAAGAAGATGAGGCAATTAAGGAAAAGATGGACAAAAGAAAAACATGCAGGTGGCTGTTAAAGACTAAACTGCAGGATTGTGGATTATACATTCTTGTATGTTGCGTGTATCATCCAATACTGAAGTTTAGAGAGCCCCACTAATCCACACCACCTGCCTAGTGATAAAGATAGCATGGCCAAAAACACAACTGGCATTAAATGGATGAAAGGAGGGGAAAAAAGCTTTTTTAAACCATTAGTATTTGTGTGCTTGATGTTATGTCACAGTTAACTGTGCGCCCATCTCTAGTTAGATGATCTCTGAGTTTTGGCAGATGTTCACATAGACTTTATCCTCATTGACTGAAACCACAGCTACAGACTCCATCATGCATGTTCACTCGTGTCACGTCTTGGTCTCTGGGCCTCCTATCATACTTTTTTTTTTTAGCTCCACTGCAATTACTGCAAGACAAGAAAATCACATAATAATACATGAATGACAGACAGATGATGGAGGAGAAAGGAATACTAATGTAGGGAAGGACAACTGGGTTGAAATTAGAAAAAGGTTTACAGAGTGGGTCATAAGAGGGAAAGAGGCAATTTATAAGAATAATGGGGCATTTTAGATTATAATCAAGCATCTTACCCCACTGAGAGAAGCACATTCAACAGAAGAATAGACAGCATGCTAGACATGAAATTATGGATATGCGTGAGGTGAATAAAGAAGAAGAACGTGATCATCGACAGCACACTGATCTCAAGCTTTCTTTTCACAGTGTAAATTCCAGATTTAAAGTGGGGCTAGTTTTATGATACCTGGGTTTACAGTACAAACTATAACCCTATTTCACTGGTATTTATTATATATTTATTATTATTATTATTATTGAAGCCTATATTTATTTTCTGCTCTGTGATCCAATTTAAACAGTACCACCTAAACATAAAAACAAAACATGCAAAAAACACTTTTCTCAGTTATCAACCTCTTCCTGCCTGTAATTGCATTAATTGAGACTGTACCTTGTTTATTATGTTATTCTGTTCTGTTAGTGAATCTGTTACTGTTATTTCTCAATGTACCTGTTAACAGGATGTTGCTGGAAAAGATAATATTTTCTCTGCTTACCCTGTGAGAATAAAGCTTAATATGTAAATACATTTCACTTCTACACATAATGGACAATGTTTAGCGTAAATACCTCCTCATATTATGTCCATAATAATGACATAAAAATATCTGTACTGCTCTGTGATGAACCACATATCCAGTCCGCTAACAACATGACACAAGACTTAACAGGTTAGCAAAGGTTGCCTGAAAGATAACTGGTGAATACGGGATTATGAACTAAGGGTTGCGAAGGATACACTAGTTGGGTACATGAAATTTGAGCAAATGAACGCTGTATTTCAAAATATTTCAAAAAGTGAAATAGTATGGACTGGACTGAAGAATGCATCCCCTGAACTGGGATGGTCTCAATTTCATCATGGGGTCTTTAAACCTACAGTAACTGATGTTTTGGCTTCTTGAGGACAATAAAGATAAGCTGTAAACACCACTTCAACAACCACATTTCAAGTTGACATATTGAACTTAGTAAACAGTTAGCTATTTACACATCCAGCAGCTACAGAGCAAAATTAACAGTCATTTGGAGTCATATCATGTCCAATATTCACTCTCTTTTTAGCTCTGTTTTGTTCTCCACTAACTCTTGAGGAAAATATCTGACTCTTAAGCTGCAAAATACTTTTCATTTTTAACTTTGTCTGTCTGCCGTTCAGTGCTGGGCAGGTAGCTAGTGGGTTTTTACAGCTTTTTTTCTGAAAACTCTTGCCTGCTGTTCCTGAAAACATTGCAATGAGAGCTGTGAGAATGAACCAAGATAATAAGTTGCCTAAAAATCAAAACAATGAGCTGAAAGATGCTATAAAGCTCTGTAGAGCTGAGGGGACCTGCAGAATTGGGTCATACATTTTTTTGGGTTTCTCACCACGAATGACACCTTTCCTATACATTTAGTTATTCCATCCATTTTGATATAAAGATATTGATTATAGCAGCTTTAAGTGAATGCTATTTCAAGTACAGCCCTCAGTCTTCGTCTCTGTCCCTGTAATGCTCTGTTACAACTTGTCATATATACTGAACGTGTACATCAAGTATGCGTGTGGCCTAACTCCCCATTTCCCTGCCCTGTCAGTGAGAGTGGGCTGTTGGCTAGGCTTTCATTGGCAGAGAGCCTGAGAGCCATCTTCATCTGGGCCAAGCGGCTTTAGCGCTTAACCCATGGGCACCTCCCTCCCTCCCAGCCTGCCTGCTGCTGCTCCTGCACATGTGGCTCAGGATACTACTGTTCACACACTCATTCACACCTATGTTGGTTTAAAAAAACACTCAAAACACATGCCGAACACACACAGACACACACAATACCTCTAAAGAAAGCCATGCAAGCACACCAATACACACACAAGGATAGACGCAAACACACTGCAGGGAACTTTCTGATGCCCTAATCCTGCAGATTAAGGCCATGGAGCGCCGGGCTGAAATCCACTTTTTCTTTTTCCTGATCAGCTCCTCTGGCAGCTGAGCCTGGACTGACATCTAACCTATGTCACACCTGAAAAAGATGATGCTTGTCAGAGCTGAACAACTTTTCCGCCAACTGTTGCCACTAGGAACAAAACACAGGCCAGGTTTAAAGCAGTGATAAGTGATAATAAAGAGATTTGAAAGAAACACCTGACGTTGTATCATTTGTCTTAACATTTTAAGACAAATGTTGCAAATACTGTCAATGAGCAATTATATCAAGTCACAAAGTTTGGGGGAAAAATATTCTAAAAAATGAACAAAACTCAGTGTAGTCAGTTATATAATAGTGTGTCGAGTAGTGTGTTGAACATATTGCAGTTTACAGTAAAAGGTGCTTGTTCTATTATTATGGCTCATACTGACTCCCCTTTCTGTCCTTATAATTTCATGTTAACATTTTTAAAGCTCAGAAAATTCTGACCCATCACCTCTTCTCTTTTTAATGCCTGATTGTTATCCCATGACTAAATCCTGGTTTATTCATAAGGCAAGTGCTTCTTAAATATGGTCCATGTTTGGCCTCTGACGGCCTTTAGCCTCCTTCACAGAATTTCTATCTCTCCCCTCTTTTCCATCTTAATTCGCAACAATTGTTCATGTAGGTGAATTTCTCCTATCGCTAATTATGTTTACTGTGTATGTTGTTTCATGTTCTCCTCATCTCCTCCTAGAATTGAATCATCTTCAGGATGGTAAGAATGCTTTCACTTATTTTTGGGTCCTATCTTAATGGCCTACACTTATGAAAATGCCTCACATCAACTAAGTCTAATCTCCAAAATCTCTGTGTTGTTTATCACAATAAATATTGTTACTCACTTTCAATTGATCCCTCCTCATTGGAATGAAGCTTTTGCATAAGTTCAATAAGGAAGATCTCTATCATCACACTCTGCCTAAATATCACCCTGTCCCACCCTGTCAAAATCCCTTCATTCTCAATTCTGACATCACCACATCTGACCACTGATCTTTCTATCTGCGCTCCTCTAGCCAATCAGACTCTTGGTGCTGCTCTTTAAATATCATTGTAATTCTGCACTCTGTCTTTCAGACCTACTGTTGTGCAACCTGTCTCTTCCCCATCACCACCATGACGTCCATGTTGTCAATCTCAGAGCAGCAGTTTCCTCTGTCAGTAGAGCCTGAGAGCAGAGTCGCACCAGCACACTCCACTGGGCCCTGTGAAAGGCCAGGTTAGTGTGACAAGCAGCCTCAGGGACTTTGTGTGCTTTTGTGTGTGTATTTTTCCTTTGTTTTTTGTCCTTTTCCTTTTTTGGTTGGACAGTTGTCTGTGAGTGACTGCCTGAGTGAGTGATAAAGTTACACCATTGGTTGGCCAGCTGAGTGTTAGAGTTTCCTCATTGGCCATTGCTCTTTCAAAATGAATTGGTGTGAGATGATGGAAGTGGAGGACAGCAGTATTAAGAGCTCAGTATTAAATGCAGCAAAGTCGGCTAAATTCCTGTTTAAACAGGCATGTACTGGCGTCTCTACTAGCCTCTCTTATTTTGATAGGATAAATGACACATCAGGCAGGACATCTAGGAAGTCTGACCACCCCATACAAAGGTATTGCAAATGTCTGTGTTGATTTTGCCATATTCTAATGTACATATTTTCTCAGAGAAAGATCCCAGAGACCCAGATTTTGCACACACAGGGTGGGTGGGGCCTGGAACAAGCCCAGACTACAAACTCCCCTGTGTGGCATCTAGGAAAAAAATAGTTGTTTTCTGAGCTATCAAGTCAGGATGGTGTGAGGACTGACTGGTTGAACACCCTCTGTAAAAGTTGGTCAGATTGGAGAGAATTTTTTTTCCAAACATGTCACAGCCCTGATTTTTTAGTATGCTGTTGCCACACCAAAATGGGTCACGCCCATCTTCGTTCGCACCCTGTAGCACCTAGCATTCCTGCACAGGAAGTGGGCCACCCCCCAATACATTTGAATGGGAAATTTTGATAGGATAAATGAATGGGAAGTTATACCCATATGGCAACCCTTCATGTGTTCATATTTTCTCAGACAATGGCTCAAATGGATTGAAAGTTGGGTACCAGGTCAGCCCAGACTACAAACTCTCCTCTATGGCTTCTAGAAAAAAAATGGTTGTTTTCTGAGCTATCAAGTCAGGTTGGTGAGAGGACTGACTGGTGGAACACCCTCTGTGACAGTAAGGCTGCAATCCTCCTAGTGGCACTAGCAGGTAGATGCACCTCAGTGGCAGCCTGTGGCATTCTGTCCGCAGTTGAAAGACTCTTCAACCAAATTTTCTGGCTTGTTTTTTACAACAGGTCAGCAGCCTTAAGTCTGTTTTAGGATGGTTGTTTGCCAACTACATTCAACTTTTTTGTTTTTTATTCATTTTATGTAATTACATCCGCCAAGGAGGTTACGATTTCGCCTGTTTTGAAATAAAAAAGGCACAAAAATACACTCTTACTAATCCTCCGTTTTATTATTGCAAAAGTGAAATTGTGTTATGTAAACATAATCCTCTGTTTTATTATTGTAAGAGTGAAATTGTGTTATGTAAACATAATTGCGTAAACACAGGTTTAAACATAATTGAGCAAACATAAGTTTAGTAACATGTAGGCTACTTAATAAATAAAAAAATACAATTTTGAAAAAAGACGGTTGCATGTTGTTTTCACATTTTTATTTACAAACTTGTTTGTTTTTCACTATTTCATATTTGTTTTTCAATATTAACATATTACATGTAATAATATGATGCACTTCAATACCCTACTGGTTAAGATACATGCTTCATAACTGTAACATCTGTGATTCAAATCCAGCAGTGGTCTTCTGTTGCATGTCACCCCCATCTCTCTCTCCCTTTATATCTACACTGTCCCTATAATATAATATTACAATAATAAAATGGAGGATTTGTTTTTCATTATTGTAGCTGATTGTTATAAATGACTTTAGTGAAGAGTGAGGCATCTACTGGCACTCCTGTGGCAGCTGGTGGTCTGACACTGACATAAGTGGAGCAAATATTAGGGCTTTGGGATTCAGTTGCATCAGAATGATCATGAGAACAAAAACAAACATTACTTTTGTGTGATTATATTTAAAAAAACATGGACTCACTTTAAAAACTCCAAGAAAGTGCTTGAATGTTTGGGTAAAAGGTCAAACTGTCTCCTTAAACCACAGTGGAGATGTCGACACTTGCTACACTGTGAAATTCCAAAACTACCCCAACCTTCTCCAAACTATTCTAAACCTCAGTCATTTCATTGGCTGTGCTGGTGAGTGAAATCTCTACATATCATAACACGAGTTCTGCAGCAGCGTTTTTACAATTAACTCTAAAAAGGTGAAATATTTGTATGGAGTCTGGTGAGAGTTTGTTAAGGATTAGTGAGGCTGCAGCTGGATAAAAATACAATCAAAGGAGGATTTTCTCTGTAAATCAGTGAAAACCTACTTACAGTCTGCAGGCTGACAGACGACTAGACAGACAGACAGAAGTTTAACAAATTGTGAGTGTAATCTGATTACTGTGGGTGTAATATGATTACTTATGAAACCTTTTGCACTTACAGAGCGATTTAAGTCCAAAGTGAGGGCTTCTACAGCAGTTTTCAGATCTCATCATACTTTATGTTTATATTACCCAATTTTCCCCAGATAAAATACAGTCAGCCATAGTAATTAACTTTAAATTACATCCTAAATCTGAACAAAACAAATAACTACTTCGACAAAAAATAAAATGGAAATTAAAACAATCTATGCTAACCCACAAAGCCACAATGCGGACGGTCAAAATTGAGAAGTATCTGATTTTTGCCATCTGTTTCAGCATTTTGAAAATAATTATGCAATAGAAATGCATAATTTCTGGGAAAACAGAATGTAAAACTTGCAATGACTACAAAAATCTAAAAACCAAACCAAACCACAACTCTCTGGTTTGGTAATCTGTGGCCTGTTAAACACCTGCCACTGCACTTACTGCACTCTTTGTCACAGAGAGACAGTCAACTAAACAGACTGTAATCAGCCAAGATGAAGGAAGAAAACAAGTAGTTCAGTTAAAAGGTAGCTAGCCTAGCTTAGCAGAGTAGCTAACTGCCATCCCAGTTTTTGACTGTGGTGTAATTTACACAATTAGGTTTGTTGAAGTTACCTTTAAGTCCATCCATCCATCCATCCATCCATCCATTTTTCACCGCTTATCCGGGAGCAGGTCGTAGTGGCATCAGACTGAGTAAGGAAACCTAAATGTATTAAACTGTAGATACATTTTTAGATTTCCATATGAACTGTAATAGTAGATCGTCAGACACAGGGCAAAACAGATATACATTTTATCCATATGCAATATGGACTGCAAATAATCACAATGGTTTATCTCCTCAAACAAAGATAAAATGGACAAGAACGAGGAAAAAATGTGTCTTGTTTGTAGATACAGCATTTTTATAAAGGTAGAGTGTGGTATTATATATTTTTAAGTATTATGTAGCCATGGTTATATGATAATAACTTGGAATAGCCAAAAAAGGCATAAAATGAAGGCATTGTAGCCACACTCTTTGGCTGCTCTCTGGATTTGTAGAGCAGAATATATCAGTATATCTATATATTAAACTGGCTATATTGATGTTTTGTTGTCATAGAAGCATCCAAGCTTTTCATAGTGAATTATTTAAAATGAAAAACACATGAAGTTTTGGGGCTCTTTTTGCACACTTTCTATATTATTACACATCTTATATGCCTGTACCATCTTTCTATCATGAACATCATCATCAGTGACCAACTTAAACCTTTTTTTCATCGGTGGCCTTGATGCAGCGCACACAGTGCTGCAGGTCTTGAAGCTGACAGAGTGCAACATGCGAAATTCCTTTAATACCTACAGGGGCAGATTTGTCATTATTGGCAACAGTTCCCTGGGAGGGTTAAGATTTACGACTGATATGGGGCTCTGGGAGCAGTTGGGAGGAAGGATGAGAGATAGAGCTGTTCTGAATTTGTCCCCAAGCTGGACTCTGCGAGGACATCCAAAGGCAGAAATGATCTCTGGTCCTGCCCCAAACCATCTGTCTGTCATCATCACTAGCATTTCCATGAACAACAGAGAAAGATATATATTTGCTCCCGCCACCTGCCAACCACCCATCCCTTCCCCCCAACCCTAAACGCACTTCAGCAATAAACACTGTCAGAGAAGGATTCAGCCTTGGTCGTCATTATAGACCTCGCTGCTTTCAAAGAGGCACAGGTCAATATTATATCCTGGTTCCATGTTCCTGTTAAATATATTTTGTTGATTTTATCACAGGTTCAAATGTTAAGACATGAAGACTTCTTGCACTTTAATGGAATAATTTGACATTTTTGCTTTCTTGCTGAGAGTAAAATCAGAAATCAATACCAGTTTAATTTTTGTCTTGTGTCCATTAAATATAGTTGTGTCTTCAGACAGAAGGCAAAGCAAATTTTAGAGGTGGCGTGATTGCATACATATGAATAGATGTGAATTCCCTGGGTTCAGCACAAATTGATGCAAATACACGTCCATGCGAGCTGAAAATGTTTCTACTTGAGCAAAAAAAATTTGTGTGTATCCCAGGGCTTTATGAATCTGCTTCACAAACATACAGAGACCGGAGGGAACTAACAGAAAGAATCGGAGTCTGTGATTAGTTCTGGGTTCATTCAGAAGCTGAACTGAACACAAACACACTGAAACACTCCCACACACATGGTGTGTCCATTGCTAGCTAGCTTACAGCTAATGCACTGTTGGTACAGTGGCTGTTTGGGGCCGTATTAACACCAATGGTCCAGCGGGCATGAATGATGTAAGAAGAAAATTTGCTTTGCGCTCTGTCTGAACATACCGTAAAGCTAACACTAGCAGCCACTTAGCTTAGCTTAGCATTAAGACTGGAAACTGGGGGACACAGCTAGCCTGGCTCTTGGTGCAGTGACTGCAAACAACAATTATGGAATCTGGTGGCCTCCAACGGCAGGATCATAGTAACACACAGCCCTATCATTTGGATGCCTATTCTACTGGAATGGATGCACATGTGGAATCAATACACTGTCATATCAATGATGTGTGAAAATCTATTTAAACAGAAGTATATGGTTGAAAGTTGGAGATCACATCTAAGATCATATTTATACAGTTATAACTGACTTGATCCAAACAACAACAAGACTTTCCACATTATCATGAAAGAGCTTCTATATCCTCAAGATTCAAGTTACTCTACCCTTGTTTTTTTCTCTGATGTTATATACCCAATAACTTTCAATAATCGATTCGGCAGAGCTATATCAGATTTCCAGTTAAGTGTAATAAACTGTTCATTGCTCTAACTGCATCTGGGAATATTCTTGTATTTCCATATCACTGGTCATAGACAGACCCTCAACAAAATCCAGATTCAGTACACTCAAAGACATTATATTTTATCACATAAATAATGAGTTGAGATACTAGAAATACTGACTATAAATGCCAAGTTCAGTGATCAAAGTGATGTACTAAGTGTATTAATACTGTGCTCTACCAAATAAGCACAATCCCTGTGGCCACACATCACTCTCCACTCTCTTTGAGAGTTCTTAATAAATGTTAATAAATGAAGACGGCCTTTGAAACTGTGTCTGAGCAGAATGGCTGTAAATTAATTAAGATTAATTTCAACTATTATAAAATAAAAATAGTTGATAGAAGGATGTAAAAGAGAGAAGGAGTCCCAGTTGATGAATTATGCAAAACACTGAGAGATAATCAGGTTGACAATTCATGTTACCATCTCACTTACAATGTCAGTGTGACTGCATGTGAGGGAAACAAACTTTGGGCAATTCACTTGCAGTGTTGCAAAACTGTAACTGACTGATGACTGACAAATATCCTGCCACTGAATCGTCCAGCTAGTGCGAGCATTGATCACTTGAATAGATGCAATGTCATGTTGGCCAGCGATCTTAGCCACCATGTTTTTATGGTTTTGTCCCCTGAATGACCTCACTTTGATCTGTGACATTGGGATTCTACAAGATGTGCCAGAGGGAGAGGGGGTTCAATAAAGCACTGTATTGAAAAGTATGGATTTCACATGCAAGCAGAAAGAAGGCTGTAAAAAAAGGTGCTACAAAATCCTTTAATAGAAAACTGGATTTAATGGTTCAAAAAGAAAACAGAAAGTCATTGGATGAAATATAGCACCAAAACAACACTGGGTTAAATTTACCCAGGAGCAATCTGTTACTTTGACCTGGTGTTATATACAAGCTTTATGTAAAAACTGTCACAAGAATTATTATTTCCTGTATAAAACATTCAAAAGATACACAAGTTATTAACAATCAGTAACAAACCGTGACATGTAAGTTTAAAAAGAGTAGAGTAGATTATAACATGCTGTAGTTTGGGTAAATAACTCAACAGTAAAATAAAAAATAACAGTAAAACTGGGTCAAAACAACCCTTTGTCTTGAGTGGCTTTCTGGATAACATTAACCCAGTATTGTGTTGGTACCATATTGACCCAAAGTGGGCAAAATTTTAACCCGGTGATTTTTAGTGTGTGTACATCACAACATTAAATATTGGCGGGACAAATAATAATGAAATTGAATCCATGAGAACACCAGATGGGTATAGTTTTATGAAACAGTTGCTGGATGAAGCTATAGATAAAACAAAAAACAGACAAATAAACACACAAAAAACAAAACAAAAACAAACTAAACTGGATATTAAGTTTTTAAAGGCTATTTTGAAAGAAAATTACCTTTTTATGGTATAATGGCAGATGAAATTTATGGTTTTATGTTTCTTTTGTGAAATTCCCAAAGGAAAAAATATGTCTTTTACATATTTAATAAAGAATTAAACAGAATCAAACATTGCAAAGAAGCTTTTAAGGTAGATGGAGAGATTACATTTATACTACTGTATATTGCACAGGCTGTCTCTACAGAGTGTAACTTTGATACATCTCTGCCCTCAAATAATCTTCTCCAATCCATGATTCAGCCACATCAATCCCACGAGAACATAATCAGTCCCCAAAAATATTCTGAATTGATCTACCTTCGTCATATTTTTTCTTTTTTTTTTGGTCTCTAATCAAAGTGGTTAAGCAGTTTTGGTCAGGAGAAATGTCAAATGGTGTAATCCTTTTTAGCAGTGCAATCCTCTCAGCATGATGACGTAGCCTGTCCAATGGATCAGTGACTGGCTGAGTTCAGTTAATGTATCCTGCAAAAGCAGAGGGCGTTGGCTGTATTGTAGGATTGTTGAATAACAAGCAGGTATTAGTTCAGTCTGGAGCAATGACAAACTTAACTTTTTTTGTACTTTTAAATGAAAAGAAACACATTGTAAAACAATAGTTAAGATTGATACCACTCTCATATCTGTCCAATGGGTATAAAACTGGAGCCAAAAGATGGTTAGCTTAGCTTAGCATAAAAGCAGAGGGAAACAGCTTTAACATATTTAGACAAAAGTAAAGGAGATGTTTTGGTTTAATAAGCTGCCAGACTGCAGTTTGGAGGTATTTACTGACCATCAAAAGCCAAATTAGCACTAGCTCGCAGTGACTGCATGGAGTCCCGTCTTCTCAGTGAAGTTACAGTGTTCTCCAGTAAGGTAACTGAACACACAGAGACCAAGCTTCAAGATTCAAGATTTCTTGATTATAAATTTTCTGTACTTGCATACATTGAAATGAAATTCCATTTCTCCCAGACCAAAAACAGGGCCCTTGCAGAATAAACGATTTAAACAAACTTAACTACTATCTACTAACTACTATCCATAGAGCGCTCTGTTTTGTCCTGACAGAACCCAGCCATCACCCCCTCAGCTGCTTTTCTCCCCCTCAAAACTGATTGTTGGTGATTCCACATCTAGGAATGTGTGTTTCTTTAATGCAGTCACACATTCTAAAAAAGCTCCATGGTTTACTGCCATCAGTCTTGTCCTCAATTAAAAGAGTAATAGTCCACATGGGAACAAATGACACAGTTCTTCAACTGTCTGAGTTCATCAAATGTGATTTTAACAATCTTTTTAATTTGGAAAGTCTCTTTTTATCTCAGGTCCCATCCCAACAGTAGGCTGTGGCACTTGTCATTTTAGCAGACTCCTTAGCCTTTACAACTGGCTTCAGTCTGCTTATAGGGCTCACAATGTAGGTTTTATTGACAGTGTGAATCTGTTTTGGGACTGATTGTCTCTCTTTAAGAGAGACAGAATTCACTAACTAGCCACTAACATACAGTATGCATTGCAGTCCTCTCAATCAGCAACGTTGTCACTCCTGCACCTGCTGATGTGCCTGTCTTCTCAAACAAGGATTAGGTTATCTTACCATTTAAAAAGATTTTTTCATCTATTTGCTTCTTTTCTTCCATTGTATACTCCTTATTAATGCTTAATTTATTCAATTATTGATAGACATTTATCCATAAATAAATTTATTCATTTTTATCATTCATCATTCATTTATTAGTGAGTCATTGTCTGTGTGTGTTCCCTGTATTGAAAAGAATTACAACTTCTGGTTATGAGACAGCCTAATTTGGTTTATTTATTTCCCTTCAATTGAAGGGTGGTGCCCCAATTTTAACAAGCCCTTTAATTTTTAACTATATCTAATTTCTACAAGTAGTCATATCACTACACTTATTTGCTTTCTTGCCAGGAGCTGAGAAGATTGACACCACTCTCGAGATTGTGCACTAAATATGAAGTAAGGAGACAGTTGGCTTAGCTTAGCATAAAGACAGTGACACAATGTGTTTTTATGACATAATTGCCCATAAAACCACATTTTGGATTTTGTTACCTTTGGACAAAGCTGGGCTAACTGTTAAACCTTTAGTTTTTTTCAGACATTTTGCTAAGCTAAGCTAACTGGCTGCTGACAGTACCTTCATATTCATCGTACAGATTGTAGGGTGGTATCTAAATCTTCTCATCTAAATTGGCAAGAATGCAAAGAAGCATATTTTTCAAAATGCTGAACAGTTCTTATAAGCAGACAACCTCTGTGTAAATCTAAGAGACATTTACAGTATTTTCTGCCACTATCTGGTTTTTAAATTAGACAAATATCCTCTGTAAGTGCACCCACATAGAAAAATTGGTCTGGCCCAGTGACTGGCCACACAGCTCACTTACACTTGGCCCAAATGCAGCAATGAATTGCAGTCAACGGGTGGTCCAGATCTGGTAGCCAGAACACAGACCACATATGGCCCATGACAGAGTCCTATCTCAGCCAACTGTATGACTGTAACTGGCCCTATTCTGACCCAATGTTGGACCAGACAAATTTCAGCCCTGGTTCCAGATGTCAGCCTCAACTAAACCTTAACCAAGCCACTTCATTAATACACACACTTGCCATATTTGGTCCAGATGAAAATGACAGTATTATGAATAGATTTTTTATTGATTTTTCATGGAAATATGTGACATCATCTCTTTTCCAAGTTCCACCCACTTCAAACCAGTGAGAAGAGCTCAGAGAAAAACACAATCCCAGAAATCCCTCAAGGGAAATAACTTTTATAACTTTTATAACTTTTGCACATGTAATGTGTTCATCACCTATAGTGAGTAGCTGGCTTAGAAAAGATGTTTTAAGGGCCTTAAAGTTTGCACAGTATAAGAAAATGAACTAGGGCTGCAAGTAACGATTACTTTCATTATCGGATAATCTGCCGATTTTTTTCTCAATTCGTCAATTAATCATTTAGTCCATGAAATGTTAAAATTTTAAAAATGTTGTGAAAATATGGCATTAACAATTTCTTAGTGGCCATGGTGATGTCTTCAGTTTGCTTGTTCTAACAGCCACTAATACAATATTGAAAGGAAATAGTGCTGTCTAGAATAATGGCACCTTAAAGCAAGGTCAATACGCATCATTATGCATGACACAAACACACACACACACTGCACAGTCGGCTGTTGCTGAGGGGGGAGTGGACAGACAGTCACTTCAGTCTTATGTGAAGGCTTGTGGTCTAGACACAGTGTAAGAGATAAGTGGCAAGTTTCTCACTTAGCACTTCTTTGCTGGTTATTATCCCAGTTCAGTCCATTACTGTGAGTGGATAGTGAGTGAATGAGTCAGCACCCTCAACGGCGGGATACTCGTTCTGGTGGTGTCAGCTGTACATTATGTAGCCTTACGTAGCCTACATTGAGTGGACACAGTACGTTGATAAATAGACTGATGATGAAGTTACACCATTGGCTGGCCAAATGTTGTGTGACTGAGTGATGAAATTACACCATTGGTTGGCCAAATGCTGCCACTTCCTGTATCCATTTCAAATGAAAACCCCTTGTTTCAAATTAGAAGCCCTCTAGCATTTCATACCTGGTCCAGCCATAAAGGTTTTGAACTAGACTTCTTAAAAAAGTGGATACGTTGATGTGCTGGATAAGAGATTTCACTGTTGCTGCCAACAACAACCTTTGAAGTTAAATATGGTAGCAATTATATTCGTCAGTGCAAATTGTTGGCACCATATACTTTTCATTCTTTGACAAAATTTTGGCAAAAAAAGGTCAATGACAGTTGACCTGTATCTCCAATGATGTAAATTCATGGCACAAAACTCTTTATTATAATTTATATCACATGGTTCTGTGATGTAAAACAAAAAAGTTATTAAACGTTATTAAACTTCAAACACAATCATTAAAAAATCAGGCAGAATAGTCCAAATATTTCTTGTGCATGAAATGAGATAATCAAACAAATAAAGTTGATGGTGTTTCATACTTGAAATTTAATTTGTGTTTTATTTGATGTGGGTACTGTCCCTTTATCTTGCATTTTATTTGATGCAATGTTGTTGGATGGATTATCTTGAAGGCATTAAACCCATGTTGCAAATATTGGCACCTTTCTCAAAAATATCTGAAATTACTTTTTACAACGGGACAAGACCGGCCATACATATGTGACCCACAGTTCTAATTTGACATCTGGGCCAAATACTATGCTCAACAACTGGCCCATATCTTGTTTGCCGCCTTAAAGATGATGCCATTTCTGCCACACCTGGGCCATATTCGGTTCATATGCCTTATGCCAGTGCCGACTGAATGCCAGCTGTGCCGGTTTCATGCCAAATCTGGGGCAAATGTCTCTGGGGGATATACTTCTGAGATCGTTTCATCTCTCAACAACTTAAATCAAACATGATTAAAATTAAGATAATTCATAGTCTAGTTTAATCTGTTGATCTATGTCAATAACAAGAGGTAAAGCACAATAAAATAAACACCGGCACACTATTATGCAAACCAGTACGACAACCCTGCAGTGAATACTTTCACTGTAAAGCTCACACTGTTCAAGTGAGGCTACATCACAAACTATGGCCTCAAATGTCCCCACAGTGATCTCTATGACACAGTTCCAACACAAATGTAACATCACAGCTTTAAAAGGCATTTTATTATAGGCCTGCTGGACTGGATTCACATTTTTGGATCTTCTAAAATGTAACCCTTTATATGAAACTGCTTATGTGCTCTTGTGTTCCTGCTGTGCTGGCTGGTGACCAACAGATGGCGACAGAGACTGTGTGTCTGCTAGTTTCCTGGCTAATCACTGTTAATAATTTGCACCTTTTAATTAGTGTGATTTAGGATTTACTAAGAGCTATGCTGTAAATGTTAAGGTTTACAGTATGATACTATAGGCTTTTATACTTCTTCCTTTATTTCATGTTTGACATCTGCCTCCTATGATTCTCTTCCTTGAGGTTTATGCTGTTCTGCCCTCATGAGAGGCACTGGAATTTAAATTTGGATACTCATCTGTGTGAATTGTTGGGATTCACAGATCAAGGTTAGCACCAATACCGTGAGAAAAAAAATCGAAAGAGTCATGTTTCATGACAAGCCAGAAAGACATAGCCGTTATGCTAAGAAGGCATAATTTTATGACCAAATGGAATTAACATTGATGTCTATATTGAAAAAGAACACAACACAGAACATACACAACACAGGTTTATTAGTAACCAGTGTTAGTCTTTTTTCATGTTCATGAGCCATATTAGAAGCTCAAAACACTGTTGATTATCAGATGCTATAAAAGGCAAAAGAAATGCTGGTGATTATGGACCAAAAGTAGATGAACCAGATTAATATATTTTACAACTACATCCAAATCATTTACTCATCCTCTAGGCTGTAAAATGGACTGGCAGTGATGCACAATGACCTCAGTGATCCTGACGTAAGCACAAAAGAAGCCTCACCACACACCAGCTTACGCAATCAGCAAGTTTGTTATCTAAACTGAAACTGATGCATTAGTTTAAAAAAATAAAAACAACATCAGACATACAACAGTCAGAATATAAAATTGTTCATTTAAAAATATTTAGTCTCCATAGTTTTTTATTGCGTAGCAAGTGGACATTACTTTTAAAATATGGGAAGAAAATGGCAAAAAAATAAAAAGAAGATATCAAAAGATTTGACCATCCCATAATTTAAATCACTTTCATGTATATTTCATAGGTAGCAAAATCTACACAAATCTGGCATGAAGTGTTTGATTTAGTGTAACAGTAAAAGGTGAAACAGAGATAATCTGCCACAACAGAATTACACCACAAACACTGACATCATGCCAACTACAGATTTCAGAAATGTTTAAAAACATCTTTCCTAATGACTGGCTTACAGCCTTATGTAACCTCTGAACCACACAGTAATCACAGTCATATTTTGTGCAGTGTTGTTGGCACAGCATCAGTAAACTCAGATATCTCCTCAGTGGGTGGCTGCAGGGAGGAGCAGGGACCCCTGCTGTACGTCGTGCTAAGTAAAGCCAGATCGCTGTGGGCAGCCTGGGAAGAAGCCAGTACATGTGAATTATTAGATGACCCTTCATGCAGCCAGAGACATGAAATCCTCTCCAGATGAGTCCTCTTTACTCTTGCTACAGTTTTTACTCAAAATGTTATAGCAAAAAAGTGCTATAACGTTTTGAAGATCATATGAATGAATGCTTTTTACATAACTTACATAATGCCACTCAGGTGTTTGGGTTGACCATGGAGGTGTTGAAGGTTATGAGAATTCAGCTGGAAGGATCAGTGAAAAAAGCTGGAGGTGTGTGAAGCTACAGCTCATCCAATTGAGATTCTTATTTGTGTTCAAACTGACTCAGTCATCATTACTCCACTAGACAAGCCTAAAATAATGGAGTGCTTGTGCTTTATGGAGAGGATGATATCTGTGGCCAGGTCAGAGTCAACTGACTATTAGAGTCATACAGGAAGGAAGGTGATGAGACTTCAGACCATGGAAACCCTAATGCAATCCAACTGGAAAGAGCCTTAGAGGACTTGTCATGGCAACGAACTCATATGGCAACTTAATCAGAAGGTGAGCCAGTCATCTCTGTCATGAATGAGCTTCCTCCAAACCAAGAAAACCTTCCATCAGCCTTTTTTAATATGAATGCACCATGTTTGAACTCAGTCCTTTATATTGTCCTGGCTCAAACTGGGTTTTTTGTATTTTAGGGCATTTCTAGCTGGGGGGAACCCTATTAGGAAACTGATTTCAAATCAAGCCCTGCAGTAAATGTGTATGACCACTAGTTTCATTATTTGTTCTCCTTATATTCCTGGAGCTCTTTCCAGATTTAAGTTTTAAGAACTGGCTTGTTTGATTTAAATTTCAGGAACTGGCAAGCGTGCACTGCCTCTCATTTAGTCAGGTCATCTCAGATTGAGTTAAACTGGCCAATTTCTTAGTCAGTGCTGCCAAAAGCAGCTAACAAAGTTTGCTACATGAACTTCATATCAGACAGCAATGTGTGCAGATGTGCAGGAAACAAGTTTAGGTTTTCTTCTGATTGTGTCAATGCATCGCTGGGAAAAGTCACAAAGAAGTAATAGCTGTCTCATGTAGCCTCACTCCTGAAAAAAAACCCACATAAAATCTTTTTACAACATAACAATAAATGTCAGAACTTTTGTGTTCAGTTCATCAAAACCAACCCAAATATTAAAACTTCTTCTGGGAAAAGCTGCACACAGTTAACGCCTAGCTGGTAAACATAATGAAGTATTTAGCAGCTTAAGAGCCAGATATTTCCCTCAGGAGATGGTCAAGACCAAAAATAGAGCTAAAGGAGAGTGAATATTGGACTTACATTCACCAGGTGAAAAGAAACACAACTCCAAATGAATGATAATGTTGTTCTCTAACTGCTGGATGTGTAAATAAGCAACAGTTTGCTATCTAGTTAATAACTTAAAGGTGATGATATGTCGGTTGAACTTGTTTCCACTGCCCCTAAGGGACCACAAAATCAGTTAATGGAGGTTTAAATTATGAGTTTATGTTGTTCTTAATCTTTGTCTTTAGTTAGCACTAAACACAAGTACAGCTAAGTACAGGCTAACAGGGATGTCATTAGTTTTGGAGGTATTTGGTCACAAACCAAAGTATTGGAGAAATTTACGTTTTTACCTGTTGATGAAAAATAGATAGAGATATTTCAAGCTGGACCACAATGAACAATCGACTGACTGACATTGCTATTCCTTGTTCTTAAGACAGATCTCTCTTATCAAACTTCTACTACCTCATAGACATAGATAAAACCCAGTTTCATCAAATGAGGATTCATGGTTTTTCTTCTCCTGTTATCACACTGTCATAAATCCCCTTTAATAATCAACACTCAGCATAACACCAGGCTGTTGACACACTGTCATGGTTTGTATGTTGAGGGGTAGGAGTGACCGTAGGGGATGGGAGTGACCAACTTGTACCTAAGCAATATGTACACATTGAGCGAAGAGGCTTCCATGATGCTGCAGTTCATGGTACAGTCTGTGGTACAAGAGAATATGAGCCCTCAAAAGAAACACTGGATGGTGACACTACAAGAAGTTTTCTACCCTGCCTTAGCAGCTGTGGGCATCCCCTGTAAGTATATCTAAACTCCACATCCGAGTTACAGCTGTTGGCTGATTTCATACTGTTTTATGGCATTTTGAATGATGCTGTTAATGTGATGTGTGTGTAAAGCAGTGATACTTTTAGTTCTTATGACGGTTTGAGAAATGTGATGCCTCCATTGACACAAGTCCTTTTCTTAGCCAACATCATCACCTTATTGATCATCTGGAGGAGGAACTGCATGCTCTCCAGGTCCAGCACCTTCTATCTGATGGCCATCTCTGTGGCTGACAACCTTGTACTGATCTTCATTGTGGTTCTTGAGCTTTCTGTTAAGTACCACCAGCAAGAGCCGTTTTGGAGTTACGAGCCCTGGTGTAACCTAAGGGATATTTTTAACTACGGTGCCTACAATGCCTCAACGTGGCTGGTGGTTGTGTTCACAGTGGAACGTTTTGTCGCCATCCACACTTGGAAAATGAAAACCAAAATCTGCACCTCAAGATGTGCAGCATGGACTATCACAGCTGTCTTCCTCTTAAGTCATTTCTTTGCCATTCCTTACTACTGGTCTAATGTGTCAGTCTTCGAGAACAACCTGACCAGATGTATTTACAAACCAGAGGCCCCATCTCATTTCATTCATGCACTCATTTGGTTTCAAACATTGCAAGCCTACATACTGCCCTTCCTCATCATTCTCACACTTAACGGGCTGACTCTGCGCCTGATCTCTCTCAGCAACCGTGTTCACATCACCACAGATTTAACCTCCAGGGTCCACAAGGTTATGCCCCTGCTGCGCTCCAGGAGGAGAAAATCTGTGGTGCTTCTGGTGACTGTGTCCATGAGTTTTGTCCTGCTGTCTGTCACCCGTGTTATCACTCAAATCATCCTCCGCACGACTCACATGTACACTTTGGATCGTAATGATTATAATCTCCTGATAAATATAGCAGCTGACACTGGCACCATGTTGAGCCTGACCAACGCTGCTGCAAACATGTACCTGTACGTCTGCACCCAGTCCAAGTTTCGCCAGGAGTTCTTAGCCTGTGTCAGACAGGTGTCCTTCTACTGCAAAACAAAAGTCTAGACAGAAAAAAACCTCCAGTGTCTTTGCTACACACAATGACCAACACATTGGGCCTCATGAATGAATGTTTTTTCTTATTTTTCTTTTATATTTGTTCTTGCACAAAGCAGTAAGAGGAAAATAAGAAAATCCTATGTGGGATTCAACAAACTCTCTTAATTTCCTGAACTCATAAATCGCTCATTTCAGCCTGATGAATACCACCTGTTCATGAGGAGGTGCGATGTGATTATTAGCATAATCCATGACCCTAAAATTGGCTCCATGTTCCATTCATTGACTGTATATACATATGGACATCATGACAGCTCCCCAAAAATGAAGCTAAAACATCTCAATCGCCCCCTGGTGGCTGGCTGCAGTGTTCTTATCATGCTGATGTATGTGCAAGTGCTCATTTTTCTTTTAAGTTTGTTTTTAATTAGTTGTTTGATGATATAAAAAGGGAGTGTGACATCATGATTGACAGCTGTGACAGCCGCTCTCGAACCTCTGTCAGCCCGACTCTACTGTGCACTGGCTCCAAATAATGTCACACAAGTGAGATGGCAGCCCCTGAAAAGGAGATATTTTGGCTTCAGTAGACGTAGGAAGTGGAGATGCGTCGTTCATATTTATATACAGGCAATGGTTCCTCTCCATTTGTGGGGGAATTTCATTCAAAAAAAGTTCCCAACGAGCAAAAATACTGCGCAGCTTCAAGCCCTGCTTTCAGAAACCAGGCGACAAACATGTACTGAATTTAGGAGTGTCAGTGGGAGACCCGAAACAATTGATGAATGCCACAAATGTTCTTAAAGGACCAGTGTGTAAGATTTAGTGGCATCTAGCAGTGAGGTTGCAGATTGCAACCAACCTCACCCTCCACTTCCAAGTGTGGCCACAAAACTCGCAACAAAACATGAAAGGTCCTCTCTAGAGCCATTTTTTGGTTTGTCTGTTCTGGGCTACTGTAGAAACATGGCAGTGCTACATGACGCTATCTGTGGAAGAGGATCCGCTCCCTATGTAGATATAAAGGGCCTATTCTAAGGTAACGAAAACACAACAATTCTTATTTTCATGGGTTTATACACTGATTAAAACATATTAATGAATATGATATTCCACTTCTGCCTAATCTGTTCCTCTAGATGCCACTAAATTCTATGCACTGCACCTTTAAACCACCCGCATGTGCATTTTAACTGAACTGATTGTATGAGTGCTTTTTGCATGAGGCCTATTGTGTTCAAGGAAGTCTGTGCAGGTGCACTTTCCCACTGTTGAGGAACAGAGGAAATGATTTCATGGCAGTCATAACCGGGTAATGACTTTGTTTCTTCCAGCAGACAGTAAGGCCTTTAATTGAACTGCGACTCCATAAAACATAATTTAATTTTCTTTATTACTGTATTACTTGTTTTACTCATTCTGTCCTTCTGTTAAAGGAGGGAGGTGACTTTTAGCCTCCACAATAACAATCCTGACACACATCTGCACTGTTTGACAAGACAGTTTAAATTTCAGAGTTAATTTCCTGTATTGGTTTCCAGAGCCAGAGCAAACAAACAAGAACAAGCACTGACTTGACAGACTTTTTCACTCTTGGCAAGACAGTTTGCAGAGTCAGACAAACAAGATGAACATACTGTATGCCATGCCTGAATATTTCTACCCAGAGTTTTTTAAAATATGGAGATAAAAATACATTTACAATCAAAGTGAATTATACATTTAAAGACTTTTGGAGTTTTTATTACTAAACTGTGTGAACCAATGATATTTTAATATTCAAGCATTTGTTCATATTTGATTTGACTTCATCACTGTAAGAGCAATTGTAGACAGCAGCTCATAACCTAGATCAAAAGATCCACAGTAGATAGGAAAAATAAATATTTTTGATTAATGATAAAATATTAAAGGGCTATAAGCTTAAAAAATATGTGGAATTGGTAATAAATGTTTTACTAAATATCTGATATCTTCATAATTTGTTGGTCACAAAAATAACTCTGATCCCTCCGTTTCACTTCAATAATCTTTGAACACATCTTACTAGTGCTGTTCAGGTTGTTTCTGTCAGTATATCTTGCAAATATTTCTCTATCGTTGATCTTTTTTAGACTAACTGTGTTTAAATAATATGAGAAGAATAATTATTATTTTCATTCATTTATGTGTGTTTTCCCAAATTAAACACTCCCCAAAAAACACTGGCCATTACAAACTCAATAATTTGACAAGTCACGGTGGATTTTAGTTATTTTCTCACAAAACTCCAATGTATGCTATTTCTCTTCCTATTTGTGTCGCCCAATATCACAAATTTACCTAAAGTGTCTTTACAGTCTCTACAGCAATACAACATCCTCTGTCATTAGACCCTTAATCTGAGTAAGGAAAAACTCCCTAAAAAAACCCTTTAACGGGGAAAAAATGGAAGAAACCTCAGGAGGAGCAACAGAGGAAGGATCCCTCTCCCAGGACAGACGCCCGATGTCCAATAGATGTTGTGTGTACAGAACAGAACACAAATTACAGAATACAGCACTGAACAGGATAACAAGATTATAATGGACTCTAATATATATGAAGATGCTATCTTAACCATCCATCTTGACATAATACTCCCCAACAATGGTCCATGTTCTGAAAAACATAAGCTGTCCAAAATATATATATAATATATATATATAATAATCAGCCATTGCATAAAGGCAAATGTGAGCTATACATCTAAGTTGTTACTGAATAACACTGAGAAATGTACGAAATGTAGTGATCTTGCCAAAGCTAGAGAAGGTACAATACTGCACTACTTTCCCCAGCGGCACTGCGGACAAGTCCTAAGCCAACTGAGCCAACTTAGCTTTTCATCGAAAAAGTAAGAGTTTGTGTTCCCTCAAAACTAGTGGAACAATTAAATAAGTACTAACAAAAAAGTATTGCATTTCCCAATAAGTTATGGATAAGTTGAGAGCTACTATAAGAACAAACAACAGGAGTTGGTTCCCAGAACCTCTCCTTGATGCCCTCTCCAGCTATTTGATGTATTCCACAGTCAACACATTTATACATAATTAGTTAAATTTGCTGTTGGCAGCATGTAACAAACACACTCTAGGGGCATCCCATATTTGCTATTTCAAGGAGAGGTTTAGAAATGACTAAGTTAACTTAGTTTGACAGACATAAAATAAACTGTGTATGAATGAGACTATTTCCAGAGAACGAAACTCAGTGGAAGACATAAAAACATATCTGCATGGAAGAAAATCACTTATAGGTCACTTCCTGAAGGTACAGAAAGTAATCCAGTGAAGTGTTGCCTTAACAGAGTCAAAACAAAGAGAGGAAACTCTGTATGAAATGGTCTTGTATGAAAACAGCCTCACGGAAAGCCAACGAGAGACTGAGAGCACAACTTACCTAAAGCCACAGAGGGGCTGGAAGGAAGTTTTACAAAGACGACAAAATGTCAGAAAATGTGTTGGTGTTCAAGAGGAGGTGAGGTGGCCATTCTGTCATGGTCTGATGCATTTCCTACAGCGGCATAGAGGATATGGTCAAAACTATGAAAACATTTAGATTTTCTTAGAGAAAACAACAGATTGGCAAAAAAAATGCCATCTTTCACCACTACAACGTCCACAAAAACACTAAAAAAAATGATAAAGACTTGGAAAGCAAATTTGCAGATGGAACACTAGATTGGTCACCACAGAGGCCTGACCTCAGCATAACTGAGGCTGTGTAATTGCACACAGCCTCAGTTTATGTCGAGTCCATCACTAAAGAAGCACAATAACAACTAAAATCAAATGAAAAATTATGGCAAATCTTGCCAGGAGCTTGAAAGAATTTACCGCAGGAGAAATATAAAGTTTCCTTTGGTGTGGTGACTTTACCAAATACTGCATTTTTGAATTCTAAGAAACCCAGCACAAAATACTGACTTGTTTAAAACGGGATTTTGTTACTTTTTTTTTGCATCCATGTTTCTTGGTGTTGCTGCAAATACATATCCTGAAATGTGGTGGTTAATGTGTTGAAATAGAATTATTTATCTGGACAATCAGGTGTCCCAAAACTTAAAAACCTGAACCTGAAAGTGGCTGGTCTAGGAACAGTAGGGGGCGGGGGGGCCTTGCCCTGACCTTATTACCAGCGCTGTGGAGATCTTGTGCAAGGCCACTGATCTTTGACTGTTTAAGTGCAGCTGCACAGTGGCCAGCAGATCACTAAAGTTTTACTGAGCAGCTTCCAGTTGCAAATGTGGGAATACAGGCTAAGAATTGCTGTATGGAGGCACCCTGCTGGTCTAGAGGTTAAGTCAGAGCCATGAACCGCAACGTCCCTGGTTTGCGTCCAGCTGGGAACCTTTGTTGCATGTCACTCACAGTCTCTCTCTCACCTCATATGTACTCTGTCGGCTGTTTAATGAAAGCATAAAATGCCAAAAAAAAAACAACTTTGAAAAACCAATGGCAGTATTTAAATCTACGTTGTTTTTAAAATCATGAGGAACATGCTTACTCATTGAATATAAGCAATCAGTATGAACACACACATCTTTTTTGCTGAGTCCAAAATAAATTGTTCATAACTTCTGCTTCCAAAGGACACACGAGACTGTAAATTTCCCTCCCTTTTTTTATGTATGTCTTTATTGCATTTAGAAAGAGTACAAATTTTCAAGCCCAAATTGGCTTTTCATCAGGCTGAGGCCTTTTGTATGAATATTTTAAAAAGGGAACATTGTACAGTGTTTTGAGTTTTTGGGAAGCAGAAGGTATTCACTGTATATAGAAACAATTTAATCCACAAACCATAACATTTAATAAAATGTTAAAAGTTGAACACTGTGTGCAGTCTTGTTTTGAGAACATCAACCTAACTGGAGAAATTAAGTCAAATAATTTGAGAAACACTAATGTAATGAAACTTCCTCCTCTTCTGAAATGCTTTCAGGGCCGAAATGTTGGGCATAGCATTAAACTGAGTGTAAGACTGCCATGCTGACATTACTGTTTGATCAGTTTGCATTGAATGTTTAATATGACAGTTTTGAACATCTGAATCTGAGAGAAGAGTTGTCTCCAAAAGTTATCTTTCACCATCAGAAACGAATTACCATGCAGTGAAACAATGCTGGCCTGGTTCAACTAACCCCATCAGTAAATTTACTCTGAAACATCTCTGGGAGCAAAAGGCAGAACAACACAAACAGCCTCTTTCATCAATCTTCAGAGGGTGACAATGAATCAACTTTATTACATGAGTGGCCAACAGTTGTTGTTTTTGTGTTTACATCCAGTAAAGCAGCTCTGAAGACAGTAAATGGTTGGTATAATAGGTTGAAATGCTACTTCTTCTTGCCACTTTTTGGAGCTTTTTCTAATCCTTGGATGTACTTGCGAGGGATTTGATAATGATCTGAAATTGAAATAAAAGATTTGACAAAATTAATTTATTTGTACAAATAAATCGATTGAGAAAATAATTTTAACCTGTAAGATATTAGTGTTATTAAGTTCCAAACCTTGCAACAAATGGCCGACTTGTTGAATCTGGTTGCCTTGGATCTGGACCAGGACTTTGTCCTTGGCCCCAGGAATAGGCTGTAAGACAGAGCTGGCCTGGACTCTGTGCTGCAAAGCAGTGGCCACGACTGAAGGATCCAAACCGTACACTTCCAGGTTCTTTATTAGAGTCACCTAACGGAAGCACATGGAAACAATTACAGTCAAGGTAGCCAGGCAGATATATCAACTGATGTTACATGTTACCGAAGACACACACACACACAAATATTTGTATGTCAGTAAGTAACAAGAAACTGCGGTAGAAGGTATGTTTGAGGTGATTGAGAAACAGTCTCCATTACATACGGTGCTTTCGGACCAAACAGTTCTGGGGGCTCCCTGAGAGGAACTACCCACTGGGGAGCCCTCCCGAGAACTACATACCTTCAAAGGTTTTTTTTTCTATTTGCATTCGCACTGCCAATAGGAACGCTGGTGACGTAAGCCGGCCGGCGGTTGGAAAAGGAACATCACTTCTGCACGAGCCACAACAACAACAAGAAGGAGGATGCTGTGATCGGAGCTTTGTGTTTGTTGTGTGTCAAGGGTTTCATGATAATAATGGAGTTGGAAAGGAGACGCTTGAATTCAAACTATGCGGTTGTTTTACATTGGTTTTGGTGGTTGCCGGTGATACATGTGTTCGACTAATCACAGTACACTTACGTCACTCAAGTTTCTTCTTATGCTGGGAGAGTATCTCCCCTGAAGTAGGAGCTAAACTAGGAATACCACTCGCGGTTGTATGTCTCCGCCAACCAGTCAAGTTGCAGTTTACATTCATGTCTGTCTACACTCATATAATATTTGTACTGAAGACTTTGAAGGAATTTAATAAAATCACCACAGTTTCAAGGTGGGCAACCAAGATTAGTGTCAACAATTCAGTATCTGACCAAATGTGAAATATGGTCATTATCTCCCCTTCTGTTCCTGAGTTATAGCATTGAATAATGGCCAGAAAAGTCTTTTTGCAGAACATTATGACATCACAGTGAAGTTAACCTTATACCTTTTGGATATAAAAAGTCATCACTTCATCATTTTAATCCTATTAGACATCTGTGTGAAATTTTGTCATAATTAGCATAATTAGCATGAATTCTTGAGTTATGGCCAAAACATGTTTTGTGAGGTCAATGACCTTGACCTTTGACCACCAACATCTGATTAGATCATCCTTGAGTCCAAGTGTACATTTGTGCCAAAACTGAAGAAATTTCTTCAAAGCGTTCCTGAGCTATCACGTTCATGAGAATAGGACGGATGGAGGGACAACCCAAAAACGTAACGCCTCCGGGCCATGGCTATTGCTGGTGCAGAGACATAAAATGTCCCTCAAAACGGCCAGCCTGTTGTTCAGTCCACCACTTTGGTCAAGATTTAAAAAATAATCTCGACAGTTACTGGATTGCTTGCTATGAAATTTGTGTAGACATTAATGGTCCCTAAAGGATGAAGCCAAATGACTTTTCAGGTAGCACCACCAGCAGGTTGTCATTTGTGGTTAAGACTGAAATGTCTCAACAACTACTGGATGAATTGCCAGACAGACATTCGTGTCTTTTAAGGGTGAATTGTAACCACTTTGGTGATCCCTTCACTTTGCTAACATGCTAACGAAGATGGTTATGGAAAACATTCCTTTTAAACATCAGCATTTAAGCATTGCCATTGTGGGCATGTTAGCATGCTTAAGTTAGTGTTTAACTAAAAGCTCAGCTATTCCCGAGTACAGCCTCACAGAGCCACTAGCATGGCTGTAGACTCTTGTTAAACTCTAAAATGTCAGTATTGTTATAAAGAATTTTGAAGAAAACCACAATGATCAACAGCTGCAGCAAAATAATGTTATGGATTGTACCAGAAGTTATCACCTTCTTATTGGAGCCTCGAGAAGCCACAGTGATGTCTATGGGCTCAATGTGGCCCTTCTTTATTAACGGTGCTTGTCCAGGAAACACAACTTGATAGCACTCCTGCATTTTTCCCAACGTCCTGTGAAATGAGGAAATGTTTAAGACAAAAGTCAGATGATAGAGAGACAGAGACTGGTGCAGATACTGTTGAACTGTGTCTGCCTGCTATCTATCCATCTGTGTATCTAACACTGTGATGTAAACTAAAGCTGTATTTATACTTTTTTTTCATTTGCTTTCTCAGAGGGTGACAGTGTAGAGGGTTGCACTGGAATTAGCTTTTCTACCTAAATTAAAAATACAAATACTTAAAAAGAGATGATCCCAAGCCATGAAATCCTTATTTACTCTCAGTAATGAGGAATGCACTGAAGAATGCTTTGATACATCACAAAATATTAATTTGTATGGTGTTACAGAAAAGAATACTGAGCCTTTCTTCACCTTGCCATGTTGTCCTCACTATCAACAATCTCTATTGGCCAAACTCACCAATCAGAGTCCATTGACCATAATGTGTATTTGTATTTTTTGAGGAGGTGCATATCAGCTTCAGCAGTACCTCCCATGGAGCTACACAAAATCTGATTATAATTATAATAAACATGTTTTATCATATCTATAAGAAAGATAATAATTTGCATCTGAAAATTAGTTGATATATGGGTGTTGACCCTAAGACATCTTGGTCATGAACCTTCTGCAGGGTTGGGCTTAAGGACATGTTGCTATGACAACAGCTCCAGATACATTTTAAGCCATCTTTGAAGAAGGGGTGGAAAAAACACAATGCAATAAAGGTTAGTGTTGAACTATTTTGCCCAGTTATTAGTACCATCAAATCTCACCAACGCTTTCCCATTAAAGCAGCACATGGATTGAGGCAAAAGGAACTAAAAACATTATGGATCATGGTCCTTGTTTCTTTGATGATTTAAGTTATTTTTCATAGCAACAGATAAAAACCAGATGCTCAAGCGTCAGACCTCAGAGCTGCAGAGATATTGTTGTTTACAGATCAGATTTGGATTACAGATGGCATTGGGATTATGGTGATTATTTTATCCTGCGTCCTACAATGATGATGCTGACTGCCTCCACCTGCCCACATTAGAGTAAACACAGTGTTTTTACATGCTGACTAATGATGGTACACATTACAGGATGATGATGTTCAGTCAATCTAGAGCTGCAACGATTAGTCAATCAACAACTAATTTTATAATGAAATGATCATTAATAATTAATCATTTTAAAGGCAAAAATGCCAACTTTCAACTTCTCAAATGTGAGGCAGAGCTGTTTTTAAGTCTTTCGGCCCAAGTCTGAGTCAAGTCTCAAGTCTCCATCTCTGAAGTGAGGATTTTATGCTTTTCTTTGGGGCTAACTAAGGATTATTTTCATTATTGATTAATCTGTTGATTATTTTTCGGGATTGGTTGATTTGTTGTTTGGTCTATACAGTATTATCAGTATTAGGTGAACTGCGGTCTGGGTTCAGACCCAGACACCGTCCTATCTGGACCCAGACTTATATCTGATAAATTATTGAGAATTCTTGAATTTTGATGGAGCGTTTCCATTTTAACCGGTGCAGCTTTTCTAGCCTTTACGGCACTGGTTTACCAGCCCAGGAAACTCACAGACTAATAAGTCTCACCCACCTGGTAGGAGAAAACAATTTATTGCTCTCAATTGACTTTGTATTGAGTGAAGGTGCCTCTTTGTCACTTCTGTCTGCTAGCAAACAACAGAAAAATGTCTAAAAGCTGCTGTGTGGTGGGATGCACAACTAACAGTGTAAAGAACCCAGAACTAAGTTTTTATAAGCTGCCGAACAAATGACACATATACCTGGACTCGCTGTTAGTCACAGAGAACACGCAGGTTGAAAGTCAAAACAGAACAGTTGTTTAATTGAAAGGTATTTGTGCAGTATTTGTTGAAGCGCCACTACAAGACAAAGCATAAATCTTCTGAGCAAACATAACACTCAAATCCAAACTGAGAGCACAGAAAATAAAACATCTAAGAGCCCAATATGATCAATCCACCAGAATCCTAACACATCTCAGATTTAAAATCCTGGCAGGACAAACTACAGCTGACTTCTCTCACTTGGTTGAGACTGGCAAGATATGAAATGGAGTTAACAAAAAGAGGAAAAAGGGAAACTCAAGCTACACTTTTTATTTCATTTTTCTAAAATTATGCACTTTAAGATGAACATTTTTTAAAAGCTCTCTGTTATGTATTTTATTATTAAACACAGCCCCTATTTTACTTGTAATGAGAAAAGAACATTTATTTATTATTAGTTATTATTATTATATAATATATATTTATAGCCTGTCAGAATAGTAAGGATGGGTAGAGCATGACGCATCAAATGGCAACAGTTATGTTTAATATTGCACAAGGTCTCCTATAACATAAAATAAAATACATTTTTTTACCTGCTAAAGAGGTCATCCCACTTGAGAGACTCTATCTCCTGGTACTCTGATTTTTCCAGCAAGCAGTCACATAGAGTTGGGTTTATGGTCACATAACTGGTGGAGGGAAAAAAAAAAAAAAAAAAAAGTGAAATAGATGGATGGCACTAAACAGGACACACGCTGCCTTGTTAAGCTATGTCAGTGCCATGCTGCATTTTATTTAATTTCTTCCATCCCTCATTATCAATTTGTTACACATCGGAAGATGCACAAATTTTCATGACCTAAGAAGAAACATGAGATGCCTCTTCAGTTTCAGAGTCACATTTATTCATTTTAGCCAATTATAACAGCATCAAATGGCCAAGGGTCAGATCTGTATTTGTTCAGTGGCCATTAAGGTTGCCCTTTTACCACCGCTTATGAAAGGACTGGCATGGTGGTTACACTTAAACCCCAACTGAGCTCAATATTTTTTTACATTTTACACCTATAATGGAGGGTCTTCGTCTTTTTATTGTGAGATGAGAATAAATTCTTATATCTCCATGTATCATAACCTCTACCAAACACTGTTGGTGAAGGTAATAATAAATCTAATGCCTGTGGTTTGTGGTTTCAAAAAGTTAAGCATCTACTTACTTCTTATTAATTTTATCCACCAATTCATTCTTCTTCACGTACTCTGTGACAATACCTCTCACTTCAGTAGGCTGCAGTATTGTCCCTTTCCTATAGGTGCAAGAATGAACATGAAAATGTGAGAAATCTATTAAGATATGTTCAGCTTTAAGAAAGGCATATTTGGGAGATCTTTAATGTCTTTGTCATTCTGCTGAATTTAACGCCAATTAAAAAAAAATAAAGAAACAAAGCTGGCAAAACCAGCCTATTTCCATTTGAACACAGCTATTTAAAGATCTCCTCCAAACATGGTTTAAGACATACAAAAATACTCTGCTTGGAATAATAATAATGTGCGTCTGATGTGGTTTTTCCACAAAATCAAGCTCAATAAGCTTGTAAAAAATTCTTGAAATAGCATCTCCTCCTTCCCCTTCATTGAAAAATCCAGAATCTATGAAGATGCAAATATTTTTCATTTCAAAAGTTTAACTGCTGGACACAAGATGTCTCTTACTTCACTGTAAAGTCCATTCTCATTGTCTGGAGACTTCAAGTTTCCACCTTTCACTTTGCAGCTGCATACCAGCTTCCAAACTAGTTGTGATGTCACAAAGTCATACTTTTACGTATATGTCTTAAACTCAGATTTTCAATGAGCAAGGAGAAACTTTCCCTCTTCAGCAGTTAATAGAAAAACAGTCTTCTTGTGTTGACAAGCGTGTACAACAAAGCAATAGATATACTGACTGGAAAATGAACCATAACTGAAAAAATGGCCTCTGATGACCTCATATTCTGAGGGTGAGATTCATACATTATATTTTGACATGTTCAAGAGGGAAAAGTAAATCGTAGAATTAATGACTGCTGTATTCCACTGGGCAGCTTCAGTTTCATGATCCTGGTATTATGAACGCTGCTTAACTGTCACAGCTTACTGACAGACTTGAAAAGAAAGGAGCCAGTGTTAATGTTATTAGTAACACCTGTGCTTTTCCTACTTCCTGACAGGTCAAAGTGTCTGCTTTGCATCATATTTTAAAAATGTCAGTGGTGTGACACTATAGCTGTTCATGATGAAACAAAATGACGATGATTCATGAGGAATCTCAAGTAACTGCACCCTGTGGAGTAAACTGTTGTCCGCTTTATAGGGAGTAGGAAATGAATGATCAAGAGAGTTATTTTGGAAACAGCCAAGGATTAAAAAATGTATGACTTGTGTCACGGTAATATTATCTTACCCCCTTCACAGGGAGTTCAGAGGTCGAGGTCAGCAGCAGCGCAGCCCTCCTGTGTCATTCAAGTGAATATGAAACTTGTAAAGGCTTTCGGAAACACAAGCTTCAACTCTTCCTATATCCCCGTGGTGTCTGAACCATGCAAACATGTGGGTGCATCAAGAATCAGGGTTAAGAAACACACTCACCTCTTGTTTGAATCCACAAAAAGAGGCTCCAGCCGAGCTGACACAGAGTACAGAGTTGTGATCTCAGGAGGATGGTACGGAGTTTCCCCTTCTCCTGCATCCTGCACTGGAGCCGCTTCAATATCAGTCTCCTTGGGAGCAGCGAAGGAACGCAGTCTATAAAGTGTTGATGCAATGAAAAGTAAAAGGCTGGTCAGTCTGAATGTAGGTGGGCTGTGAGTTTGAATCCAACCAAGTTTCTTTATGTTGAGGCAAAGCTTGACTCACTCTCGATTATTCCAGTCTACCTCCACGATGCTCTCTACACCCTTGGTCAGTTCTTTCACTCGCACAAGGTTATGCTGCTGCTGCATGGCCTGTAGAAACTTGGACAACTGTTAGAAAAAAAAAAAATCTTTGAATAAATACTTACTGATTCCAAACTGACTCTTAATAATTATGTTTATGTGTGTTAAATGTCACATTCTGGATTTTGATATACCTTTTTATAGCTGGATTTTTTGATATCAAGTTGTTTTCCACTTGGGCTGGAAAAGAAAATATAAAAGATGTTTTCAGTGCTAAATTTCATCCCTCCTCAGTGCTTCTTAAAAGATGAATGGTACATTACCAGCAGGAGAACATGTGGTTGCGGAGAAATGTGCTGGTCAGCAGAGGGAGCTCTGACTTCTTCACCTTGCTCTTGAGAGCGTGGAAAAAACACTGCAACAGCAGGGCGTCCATTATCTCTGTGAAATCAGGGTATAACTTGGGTCACATCCTTTTTTCTCTGAACATGCTCCCAGTTTGCCACATCAGAAAATCTCCAGTTGGATCAACAAAAAACACAACCACATGGTCACAAAAGTAACTCAGCGAGCTCAAAAGCCTGCTCTGCAACATCTTAGTTGTGAATGTCTCAGTTTGATTTGAATCTGGGATAACAGTACTTATGAGGCTGTAGCCGAGTCTTATTAAAAGCAGATTCAGCACAACTGTGGTGATAAGTACCTCAATGCCAGATCCACAACTTCAAACTCTTTTTATTGACATTTTAATACTTGCACTTCCCAACAACCCGTTTACAATTAGACAAATATGAGATGTGACTAAATCTGGTACCTTGTGGTGTTCTCAGGTCATCATCTTCATCTTCTTGTTCATTGCCCTTTTCACCCTTCTCTTCCTCCTGCTCAGTCAGGCTCAGCTCCTCAGTACCAGAACAGACTTGATCAATGACCGTTTCTCCGGGACTCTGCTCCTCCTCCACACACTCCTCAACCTCCTCATCGACCTCATACTCCTCTCCATTCACCCCTTGTCCTTCACTCTCGGCATAAGATAAAGTAGGAGGACATGATTTATCTCCAAAAGCCCTAGAAAAGTATATAAAAACACATGTGAAATGTTTACTCAAATCATTTTGGTACCAGTTCTACATTTGAGGCAATGTATATTGTAATTTCTATTTAGAGGATTATTGAGCTTAATAAAAGCAAATAAATAATAAAAATGGTGGATTATTTTGATAAATAGAGTGAACTCAATATTAAAAGAATAGTTTGACATTTTGAGAAGTACACTTTCTTGATGAGAGTCAGATGAGAAGATCAATCTCACTCTCTGTCCGGTAAATATACAGCTACAGTGAGCAGCTGGTTAGCTTAGCTTAGCATAAAGACTGGAAACAAGGGGAAACGGTTAGCCTGGCTCTGTCTGAAGGTAACAAATGCCTCCTAACACCTCTTGGCTCACTACTAAATGCTTTATAGCTCGCCTATTTCTTGGCCAGGTGCATTGACTGAAGTCTTGTCATAACCATGAGGTTGCCAGGCAACCAGCTGAAACCTGGTGTGCCTGGTCAAGAAATAGTTTAAATATAATATTAATATTAATTATTAACATTAATTATTGAGCCATTGAGGTGCTGGTAGGCAGATTTTGTCACCTTCACACAGAGCTTGGTTTAGCACATATTGAATGGACAGATATGAAAAAAAAACAACCAAACCTTATTTGCTTTTTTGCACATATTTTTTGATATTCCCAAAATGTCAAACTATTCCTTTAAATGCACAATATGTAATTTCAGCTGCTAGGGGTCTCTCAATCAAAACAATAACAAAAGACAGAGTTTGATGACATTGTGAAGTAGCGTGGTATCATGGGAGTTGTTGTCTTCATTGTTAAACAACCAGCTTCTTTGGGTTAGGATTACTCCAGTTTTCATCGTTCAGGATGTTTGTACCAGGAGCCAAATTATCTGCAGAGGTCTCATCCTCTCCAAAACAAACAGACTCAGTGATTAAAACAGGTAAAAACACTGAATAAAGCAGTTTCACATAAAAAAAATTTAAAAAAATCAGTGTTTCTCTGACGCTGTTCAGTGAGCACAGGACATCAGGTAGGAGCTGCTAGCCAAACTGCTGCTAACGTTTGTGCAGCTTGTTTCTCTGATAACTTCAGATCCAGACATCCCATGACTAAAATCCTTCATCCGGTTAAAAAATATATTTAAAAATGACCAAGATCTAAAAAGTTTATTATAAAAATGTGGCTTAAAACTGAATTCATAACAGTTTCTGGCAAACAACCACAACGTCGATAGATGCCATTGTAGCAGACAAACGACGCAGATGTATGCATCTTGCGCACATATACTCTTTGGCAGAGGGGGTATGACACCATTGACAGGCGACCACATGAAACGGACCGTTACCTTGATTAAAATTACAGATTTCTCTGGTTTGAAAATTGGGGATAATGTAAGTACATAATGTAAGTTCACAACTCAACAAAATAAAAAAAATAACATAGGTCTAGTCATTTTTAGACATTTTAATGCTGAATAGTTACATATTATAGCTTAGCTTAGCTATAGCAAAAATATATTTTTTTTAAATGTAGGACGATGGAAGCCACTCACCAGAGATTATCCATGTATGTGTGGAGAACACACACTCCTCTCCCTTTCATGCCCAAACTATGCATTTCTGCACTGGACACTGCAGCAGTGCCAACTGCAACAGGAGCTCTGCAATCAACCAGGAGAACACTGTCACACTTACACATGAGAAGGACATATGAGAGGTCTTTCCAAATATTTTATCATGACTTACCTATTATTCACTAATGTAACAGCACAGCAGTCCCCCTGTCTCACATCTGGAAGACCACTTGAAGGCACCACCACACCTGGGAGCATGAGATCTTTGGAGAAGCACAGTTGTTTAATCTTCAGTCAATCAATCTAAGTGCATCTTGATCTTAGAAAAAGAAGCATACCTGCCCCTCCAACCAACTTCTGAACCACAGGAGGCCATGTTCTGAATGTCGGCAGGGCAGAAGGGTAGCGCCAAAGCATATACACTGAAAAATATGACAATGAACAGATGAATAAGTCACTTAAAGGAGAGCTTTCAATACTTTCAACCATCCAAATGCAGTTTAATAGCTGTTTAATACCTGTAGGATAAAGTCGTTTCTCCAGTTCAAAGAACAGTGGATTTTTGTGAAGAACGTAAAGTGTTACAGCATCTCCCTTGTGTGCATAAATCTTCACAACATTTAATTCCTCTTTGTTGGGGACCAGGTCGGACAACTCATCAGCAGACAGTGCAGGAAAGGCTGCAGATATGTCAGCTTTGAGCTTTCTCCTAAAAGTAATAACAAAAACAAAAGTCTCATTTATTGGATAGTATCATACATTTTCATTTAGTAATAACTACTGCTACAGACAGACGTTTTGAATGACTGAATATAATGAACTAATACTTTTCACTTGCATACATCTGTACCCTGCAGTAATGCCTTCTGTTGATTTTTACATACACATATATTACATACACATAAATAACAATTAATAAATAATTAAGCCACACCTTCTGCACACTTCTCGTTTGGCTTAACACGCACAAATTATTGACTGTAGATACTGTACTGTGTATTTCTTTTTTCCAGTAAGATCCACTTGCCAAATAAATATCCCCAGAAACATATCTGTGCATTCAATCAACAACTACTGTTTAGTAATTATTTTGTCTCAGTGGACAGAAATTTGCCATTCATCTCGCCCACTCAGGGTGACATGTCAGCAGTAACTAATAACCAGAAGAGCTGACTTGTTTCTATTCATCACATTAGATTGCATAATGAGAGAGCCAGACTGAAACTGTCATTTTCAAATGGCAGACCAAGTATTTTAGAGATTACGCTGGGATAAATCTGACTGAATATTTGCTTTGTAGTGTTAGAAAACAAAAGTGTATCAGACAACCGTATTAGTAAAAATTCCAAGTTAATACAACAATAACAAACAAACAATGCCCTGGCTTAAACATATCACCAGTTTGTATGATTGATTCTTTTTTTAATTTTTGCTAAACAGATTACGGTTTAAGATTCAATCCTGATGTACAAAGAAAGATGGTCTGTTGATGTTTGGTACAAACCTAAATTAAGAACATATTGCCTGATGAAAAACAACCACAGCGTGGAGCCTTACGAGAAGCAGAATTTATCTAAAAGTCAAAGACCTCCGTGTGCACAGTTATGTTCAGAAACATTACCATCAGCTATAAAAACAGGCAGGTTTTACTGGTCTCCCTGAAGAGAAAAGACTGTTTGCTGTGTGATTTAAGTGAGACTGGAGTCCATTCTACATTTTATTGCTCATTATATAATCATTTAAGGGCTACACTATTAGTAAAATGCCCTTAATTTCTGATTCATTTTTCTGGATGAATGATTGTAAAAAAAAAACAACAACTTGTGCTGTGTTTCAAGAAGGGAACATTTTGTGTGGCTGATTTTAATTGTAGAGGTTGGTACAGAAGACAAAGTTATTTACAAAGTAATGTGAGAAGTTTTGTTCTCGTCTATGTTCGACAAATGTTTGACCAGTGCAGCTGTAATTTGGTGTCTTGTCCATGTGGGCTGGGCACTTGTATGTGCATTACTGAATAAATAAATAAATAACCAGCTGGTATTGAGCTGTATTTTTTGATAAATATTCATTAAGTCAACCGGACGCGTGTTTGCAATTAAAAATAACTAAGCTACAACTGATATGCTGGGGTCTGGATCTGTTATACTACTATGGACAAACATGAGGCAGGTGATGTTATTTTTGTACAGCCCAGTGATGCGTTTAAGGTTTAGTTTATGTGGACAGAAATCAAACTGCAGCTATGAATAAATGGCGACAAACAGAAGTGTGGGTTGAGCTGTCAGCAGGCAGCAGCAGGACTGACTCACCTGTCTGATCCTTTGATTACGGTGTTGGATTTGACACGAAACGTTTTGGCAAACATCTTCTCAGAAAATAAAACAATGCTGCGACGAATTCAGCGTTTCCGCTGTTGAGATCATAGGTCTGTTTTCAATACATGAGCTCAGAAATCAGATATAGCCAATTATATTTCTTATTGAGGATTTACAGAACTCAGCCGATCCTCGTTGGTTATGATGGTCCGACGGATATTTACTTCCGATGGGAAACTTCTTCTTCTTCTTTATTGTGTATTGGAGGTTGGCAAACCAGCTTAGAGGCGCACCACCGCCGCCAACTGGACTGGAGTGTGGAACAAGGGATTATGCAGGAAAAAAATCCTCTAGATTCTTTTAGCTAAATAAGTTTCGTTTAAAAACTTAATAATGCCACCGTATATTTTGCTTGCTGTTTTCCCCAAGAGACCTGACAATGAAAAGTCATGGTGTTTTGCCTTCTTTAGTGACTGAAGAAGGTGATTTCTCTTGATTTTGTGTTTCCTACAGTGAAGTAGTATATGTTCGACTGTTTCTGGTTGACTACAGTGTGTGCATTTTCCGGTTGGGTGCTTGCCTGTTTTATATAATGTATGGTTGAGACCTGTATGACCTATTCTCAGATGAGTGGTGACATTTTCTTCCCTTCGTTTTCAGCCCACCATCCTCCCAGCACAAACATGTCTTTGTATATCATGTACCGGCAGTTTCATTATCATCCCAATACTCCCGCCATATTGATTGTATGTCCTAATGAATGTCTTAGCTTCAGGTTTGCTTAATGGCATTTGTACGTTTACATACTTAATTCTGAGTGTTTATGAAGCGGAAGGGATGGGATCCAAGAGGCAGGGGCTGGAAACCATGACTGGAAGATAGGAAAGATTAGTGGAGTCACTCAGGAGGGTGACCAGGAGGCAGGAAAGAGGGGTGGAGTCACTTGGGATGGTGCCCGTAAGGCAGGACAGATGGCTGGTGTTGCTCTGGATGACTATCAGGAGGCAGGAAAGATGGGAGTCACCACTCAGGAGGATGAACGGAAGGTAGGACAGACAGCCAGTGTCACTCTGGAGGGCAACCAGGAGGCAGGACAGACGGGCAGAGTCGCTAAGGAAGGGCATGCGGAAGGCAGGACAGACGGCCTGTGTCGCTCCGGAGGGTGATCAGGAGGCAGGAAAGATGGGAGTCACCGCTCAGGAGGGCAAACGGAGGGCAGGACAGACAGCCAGTTTCGCTCTGGAGGGCAACCAGGAGGCAGGACAGACAACCAGTGTCACTCTGGAGGACGACTAGACTGGCTGAGCTGCTCTGGAGACCTGCGACATTGGTGGGACTGCTCTGGAAGGTGACCAGACAGCAGGATAGATGGGTGGAGTCACTCTGGAGATAAAGCATACAGCTGAAGGGCCAAACCGGAGGCCGGCAACTGGAGTGCAGGACCAGACCAGAGAAGACAGACAGGTGAGCCAGTGGAGCCAGGGAAACAGGAGGCTGCTGAAGCACAGCCACAGGAGACTGCTGCAGCACTGGAACAGAGGACCCCTGCAGCTCACTACAAACAGGGGACTGCTGTAGCTCAGCAGGAACAGAGGATAGCTGCAACTCAGCAGGAACTGGGGACCCTGTAGCTCAGCAGGAACAGGGCATTGCTGCAGCTAAGGAACAAGGGACTGTGACAACTCTGGAACAGGAGACTGCTGCAGTACAGCAAGTGAGGACCACTGCAGCACAAGAAAAGGCTGAGCCTCAGTAGTGGCACTGGGCAGCGTCGGGAACCATAGGGACCACATCTCCTTTTGGAGACTCCATAGTAGTCTGTGAAAATGGCAAGGCAAGTCCCTTCAAAGGGTGACCGCTGGACATCAGGGTGGCTCCTCAGCTGATCCATATTCAGCTCCTGAGGTTCAGGGAAGGCAGGATCAGGACAGGCGGATTATGGGCGAACCAGCTCAGGACAGACAGGAAGCTGGCTAGCCAGCTCAGAACAGGTAGGTTGCAGGCATATAAACCCAAGCCTAATCGACTAGAGTGCAGACTGGTTGTGAGCTGTCCAGGGTGCACCTGAAAGCTAGCAGGCTGGAGTGCAAGCTGAGGTGCAGGCTGGGATGTGGGCTGAGGTGCAGGCCGCGGTGCAAGCTGGGATGCAGGCCGAAACACAAAGGAGGCTGGAGTGACAGGCTCAGGTGAAATAGGACGGCTTGGCTGCTGGGGGCGAACCAGTTTGGAGGCTGGATGGCTACTGCTTGGCTGCTCCAGGGAGACATTGGGAGACTCTGAGGAAAACCAGGTGGCTGAAATGTTGGGCCTGGGAGGAACAGCGTTAAAAGTGACTTTCCACCTGGAGCCAGGGCCATCTCAGAATCCATCTTCCAGAAAGCAATGAGGAGCCTAAAAATTCTGGCTCTGTATCAAGAAGAATGTCTCTTGGTACACCAAAAGCCTCCCAGGTACTTGGGCTGACACCTGGATTCCACCAGGCATGACTGTGTCATGTTCTGGCTGCAATGTAGTTCTGTTCTTTCCTCCACACAGTGTCATACTCTACCAGGAACATTTCAGAAGTGGAGCACTTAATCCAGCAGCGCCAGAGAGGAGAGAGCCACCCCTCTGCCTGGAGAGGAAGCCAGGGACAGGGGCATGGCAACAGTGGTGTCATGACCAGTTGACTTCTGGCTTGGTGCCACCAGTTACAACGAAATGTTGATGTAGTGATGTAATATACGATTGAGAGTCTGCATAGGGTGTTTTATTTTGAAATCTCTATGCACCTGCTCTATGCAGCTTGACACGGCTCCTGTCAAAAATAGACAAGGCACATATGTTTAGTGGAGTGGAGAGCTGCTTCTGGGCCACTTCTGGGACGCTTCTGAAACACGTTGCGGTGCATCTGGTTGGATCACAAGCATTCACTAGAGTAGCCGTGATCAGCTCCATGGCTGTATCAGAGCTGTAATGCAATGCTGACGTACCCAGTGGAATCAAATCACGAGCAGGTGAATGTCTGCTGGGTTCCTGTCTTTGGCCAGATTGTACTGTTAAGTGGGGGAGAGCAGTTGAACCCAGGTGCAGACACAGACGAGGAGACCGGAATAAGGTAAACTGATATTTATTGCAGAGCATGGGGGAGATGGGCTACAGGCTAGGGGAAGCTTGAGATGGTAGCTAAGAGCCAAGAACTGAGACTGGGGAAGGGGCAGTTAGGGGCCTAGGAAGCAGGTCCGGAGACGGATACAAGGACACTGAGTATACAGGGTTCCACGGCAGAGTAGCAAGGCTGAGGGCCAAACGGCAGGGCAGACCAGACGAGGGGCAGGAAACAGGGACCGGAGTCAGAGCAGGCAGGACTACAAAGGAAATTGAGAACAGTCTGAGTACTTGCGTAACAGGCAACAAGAACTAAATGCTGAATAGCAAAACTAGTAATAAGTTGGCTTAAAGCATAGAAAACTGACAGGTAGCAGAGTCTACGATCTGGCAGTGTGGAAGTGGCAGAGCTGAGTCTTTGTAAAGGCCTGATTACAGTGATGAGGTCCAGCTGGTGTGGCTCTGCCCTGACTCCAGCACACCTGTCTCTACTCACGCAATCACCCAGACACACAGGGAGAGAGAGGGAGAGTGCCACTGGGACAGCAGCATTAGGCTAGGGAGACACTGAAATGGAGGTAGAGGGCATGGCAGATGATGTCAGATGTAACAAAATAAATATATTTTACAAAAATTAATAAATAATGAAATCTCTGTATTAAAATTACAGAGAGATTTTGTATAGTGAGGCAATGTATCCTGAGAGAAAAACCCACCACATTAAAGGGGGAGCACAAGGGGGTCTAAGCTTGTCAAGGCATTGGATCCCCTGGCTCCTAAACCATTACAGGTTGACCACTAAGCAGTTAAGGTGGTGAGAAATTGTGGCCCAAACTGTGAAAATAAGATAAAGTTTTTGACGAAGAATTTTTGCTGAAATGTAACTAGCTAAGTGTCTTTGCAAATCCCTTTAGATGATGGAGGGCCATGGAGACAGCAATGTCCAAGTCATCAATCATGTAACATTAAGAAAAAAAAAAACACTGGTGGCATGTGATGGATGTCAAACAACCATTTCTTTCTATGTAAGCCCCTACATCGGTGGTGTACTGACACCAAGCCCCAAGAAACAGCACTGATGCTGTGAGGCGATTTTACCGTAGTGACCACACTTGCTAGTGCAAGATCACGCAATGTACAACACCAAAAGGCTGCACAGTGGTTTATAATATGCAGATCATAATTCTGGAAAGTTGTCACAGCAGCAACTACTTTATCTTTTGTCACAATGATTGCAAGGTTAAAAGTAGATACTCCGTTCATGATACCAAGTAATACAGGAATGTGCACTTGCATGTATGTGACTGGTCACCACCTTGCTGGATGATGTCACGTTGTGTTGCAGCCTGGTTAAACTTTTTTGCCAGACGACCCTGTATTTTTTTTTTACCATAGGTCTCCATGCTGGCAGGCCTGCTGCACCTCCGGAATATGCCCATCTATCCTCTCTCTCTCTCTCTCTCTGTCTACTAAAGGAAGGACTCTGTCTGTATGTATGTCCTTTCGGTATTGCTTGATCTGTTCATCCGATCGACTCCACACTTGGCAGGTGTATGGCTTGGGACCCAAAGGAGTGCATTTTGAATTTGCTGCAATTTAGACATGCAATGCGTATAATATTAATAAATTGTGAATAAACCAGTGATCAGCGAGCCGCTCCACTCTGTGCAGGGGCAAGGCTCTGCCAACTGACTCCAGCATGTTAGGGAGAGACGAGAGACGAGTCATGACATGAGTCAGAGAAAAGTGGACAGCAAAACTGGTGAAGTTTCTGTCTGGATTTAAACCATTTAATTTATTAATTCCTTATTGTTTTAATTGATACGTTTGTCAATTGATACATATGCGGTTCTCAAGAAATAATAAGCAACCAGTCTGTTCCAAACAGGCATATTTTGAACAGGCACTGTGCTAGTTTAATTTAAAGGCATTATTGACTGATTATACTTGGTACTAATGTTGAGGTGAAAGTTTATTTAATAAAGGCTTTTAAATGGGACTCAATATTTTATTTTTTATATAACTTTGAGCCCATGGTTCTCATGTTCAGAATTTTTTTTTAAAAATTAGCACTGAAATATAGTTGTTTCTGTGATATGCAGTATGCTTTTTATCGAAGGAAGTGATTACATATCACACATCATCGGTAGTAATTTTTAAACATTTTCATTATTTTCCTTTGCTTGCAATTTTTCCCAATTCCTGCAATTTAATCCCAATAAGAGCACATAAAACACTGTAAATTGTATCATAGTTTCGAGAAAACATTTATAGCTACAATAATATGGTTAATATGGTTAACATATGCGCTTCAGAACCTATTAAGTATAATTGATCTTGGACGGGCTAGGCCCACCTGATTTTCTCTGTGTGCACCATAGATGTAGGAAGAGAACTGGAGTTGGAAGCGGGGCCTCGTTCATTCCTATGAAAGTTGCTCAGTGGGGCATGAAGCTAAAAAAGCCATTTCTCACTGTAAAGACATTACCTGAATGAAAACATACTGTGCATGCTTTATGGGCCATGGAGCATGCTCACTACGGGACTTCCGTTGGCTGAGACGGCTGACTTATATTTCATTGTACAGTGTAACTGCCAATACTGTGCATATGATAATAAACCTCTTGAATCTTGAATAGGGATAAAACAATTCAATCATGTGGCTCTTCTAGACTTTCGAAATGAGATCAGACGTATGGATCAAATTGTGATTGTGAAACAAGTCATTTAGCAGAGGTTGTGACACTCAAAAAAATGTATCCACTGATTTATAGACATCTCTTTCGCAATGTAAGTCTATGGGAAAAAGTCTTTCTGGGCCAGTGTGCATCACATGACGTTGTAATTGATGCCCTGCGCTGCTCCTGTATCCTGTATCTCTTTATGCATCCATGGTGCTCACACTTCTGCCTATGCTGCCCCCACCGCGCCTGTTTTCCGCGTGTACGCCCCTGGCTGCCATACTGTTGACGAGAGATGCTGCTTTAAACGTCCAAACCATGTCTGCCCGAAAGTTTGAGTATTTGTTTATTCATTTATAATATTCTTTATGTAATTTAATTTAATTTAATTATTAAGTGATAAGTTTACACCTGTGTGAACTCCGGGCCAAGATGTTAAACTCTCTTTCTGTTTGACAAGAATCACAGTTGACAGAGGACTTCCCGGACAGTCACCCGGCCGGTAACCTGCAGCTGCTGCTTGGCGGAGGACTTGAGTGAGAACTGTCGAGCTATATTCTGACTAGCGGTGGGCTAATATCATACAAGGACAACATGAGTTTATCTACAAATAGCTAAGATACTTAATCAGACAGCGAGAAACGCACCTATCAGACAGTTATCTCACTCATGTGTTGCCGATAGTTAAACATGTCGAACCAGCAGCAGGCGGCTCTGAGCTCTGATCCTTTCACACAGTTTGTCGTGAAACCTCTCAGCAACCCTCTGCAAATGAAAAAGACTGTCATAACAGAAGATTACAGGGTAACAAGTCAGGCGCTCGGCATGGGGATAAATGGCAAAGTGCTGGAAATATTTCACAAAGACAGTGGAGAAAAATATGCACTAAAGGTAAACATGTTGATTGTAATATCTTGAAAGTCTTTAACTAAGTTTTATTAGCTACTATAAAAATTGACATCAGAGTGTGTGTTTTGTCTCATAATAGTACAACTATTATGAGAAAACTAAATGAAACTAATGTCAACAACCAGAAATAAGCAAAACATTATTTTCTATTGTGGCTATCATTTTGTATTTGTTTGTAAAGAGCAGCAGTATTTCCATCTTAAATAGGAAATCAACAAATAACTGTGAAATGAGACCTACTTCTAGTAAGTGATAGATATTTGAGCCTGATTCCCTTTTATGAAATAGCAGTTTGAGTTCAGTCGAGGGGATGTGTTTGTATGTAACTCAGGATGTGTCAGAGCTGGTGAGCTCAGATTTGACACTTGAACCAGTCATATCAGTTTCTGTAGGAATCAAATATCTGGGCGGATGCTTCACTGTTGGTTTCATGTAATGATAACCTTTCTATCATCTCTAGAAACTGCACAGTCTTGCACTTTATATAGACAACAGTATGAGAAATATTCCATGGCAAACACTAAATCTGTCTGCCATGTGGTTTAATTTTGACCTACTGAGCCAAATCCATTATGACCACAAATGACTGCAGTTCTGTGGAATATGAATTGGAGATTTATGTGTCTTTGTTGATTTCTTAGCTTCAGAGTGTAAACATTGCACAAGGGCAGTACTACTGGGAGCTCAGCTGTGCTTTGTTTTTCCAAATAATAACAGTCATTTATAAATCAACGATGGAGTTCTGAGAGGGATTGTGGGGTATGTTGTCTTACTCTGGCTGCTTTTAGTTTCAAGTAGAGCTGAACGATTAGTTGATTAATCTATTAGTTGCCGACTAATAATTAATTGCCAACTATTTTGACATTCAATCAATCATTTTTAGTCATTTTTTTAAGAAGAAAATGTCCAAATTCTCTGATTCAAGCTTCTCAAGTGTGAATCTTATCTGGTTTCTTTACTCTTCTGTGACAGTAAACTGAATAGCTTTGGGTTGTGGACTGTTGTGGACAAAACAAGACATTTAAAGACGTTACCTTGGCCTTTGGGAAACAGTAATTGACATTTTTTCTTACATTTTATAGACCAAATAACTAATCGATTAATTTAGGAAAATAATCATCAGATTAATCGATGATGAAAATAATTGTTAGTTGCAGCCCTTTTTTCAAGGTCAAAAAACAGTTAAGTACCCAGAAGATTTGATCACACTGAATCGTACCTAAATGTAATCTGTATTAATAACATAAATTTTAACCAAACAGCATTGTGCTATTGATTAGTTTCATGCACATGTATCCAACGTTTTGATTAGTTACTGTGGACTCTTTGCTCCAGTTAGTTTGTTAGCTACATTTCTGTGATTAGAGAAAGATTTGTTGGAAGCCTTTGTGCATTTTTGTGCAGTAAACAGGATCAAAGTCTGGCTATTGATGACTAGCAACCTTCGTGCATCGAGGTTATTTGCTTTTTGTCACATTCTCAGAGCCAATCAAAGAAAGAGCTGTCGAGGCTTAACTCAGCTGAGCTTTGAAACTTAACAGATGCTTTTCTGTTATCTTTGATTTTAGAAAATCTGCTTCCCATACTCTGTTTTCTTTTTCCTTTCCTCCAGACAGTATGTGTCCCTGTCTAAGTCTCAGTTTCAGCCAGTAGGGAGAGATGAGTGAATATGGACAACATCCTGATATTACGCCACTGCATTCCCCTGGGATCAATCAGTCACTCCTGAGGCATGTGTGATGGGTACCCAACTACAGAGTACCTCTGTTGATTGGTGCTTTTGGCATGACAGGCAGTAATTATAGTTCAAACTGCCTAAGTTCACGGGATGGGGTCACTGTTGGCATCAGATGTGAGTTATAGATTTTTTTTTCTCATGGAAACCTGTCATTTTCTGGCACAACAGATGGCTTTGTCAGGGTCTAATTTCTTTCCCAGAGTTTGTAAATTATATATTGTCTTGTAGCTCTGGCTTCTGGTCCCCATGTTCAAGAGTCTCATTTTGAAAGAAGAGTGTTGACTTTTCCTATCCAAATGCTGCCAGCCAGAAAGAGAGAGGGGAACATGCCTGTGTCTAAAAGTAGCCTCATGCGAGAGGCCAGAGATGGCTGAGAGATTATGACGTTTGAAGGGGTACAGCATGCAGGACAGGGTGTCATTCAAATGGCACACTATCAGCTTTTATTATGCAGTGAAGGTGTTTTGAGCTGTGTAATCAAAGTGAAGAAACTAGCAAATAAGAAGTCTTTTTACCTGACTTTTGTTTGTTTTATACACGTATGTGATTATTGGGTTGTCTCTCCTTCAGTTTATTTTTTTAGAGCCACATATTTTTTGTAGACTACAGTTGCTAATTGTTTTTTAAGGAGATTATTCCTCTGTTTCTGTCTGCATTTGTCATTCTTCTTCTTGCTAGAGATTGGTGGTTAGAATGGTTATAATAATAGTATCGGACAGATCTTGTCAATGGCAGATTTTTGTAATGTTTTCTTCTAGGAGTATGTCACGTTATATTAACAGTATTATCAAGTCATATGGCCTTTTTTTTTTAAAGAAAAAACCCACTTAAAAAAAAATGCTGAGTTTGACTTTAAGTGGACAGATATGAAGTGTCACAAACTCTTCGGCTTCTGCAGCACCTATATGAGGTTAAACATCCAGTGACAGATTGTGATTCATGATTGACTTCCTCGTCCTCATTTCCCGATTTCTTGATCATCAGTAAACAATTCATCATCTTCCTCTTGCACCTTGTTAGACCTTAAATACGTCAGTGTATTGACTTTTCTTATGTCTTGTGAAGGCAGCACATCTCAGAAAATAAGAGAACAATTTATTATAAATGTATGAGGCAGACTGATCTACATCTAAAGGTCAAGGAAATGATTGCTTCTGGATGTACCACACTAAATCAAAATCTGAGGTCCTCTGAAAGAGTCTGATGAAGAGGGTTGTCAGCTAGAGTTTTGTTGGGAACAAAACTTGAACTTGGACTTTGATGAGGCTGCTACATATTTATGTAGTGAAAATATCACAGATGAATGCAACTGAAAATCAGCATGTAGCCGTTTTTCATCATTAATATTTTAGCAGTATTTAGATTCTACATCCAAAATCACAAAGTTGTCTACATCCAGTGAATCACTTCTCTCTGTACACATGCGCAATTACAGCTGAGACAAATGTAGGGCTGCAACTAACAATTATTTTCATTATTGATTAATCTGTCAATTATTTTCTTGATTAATTGATTAATCATTTTGCCTATAAAATGTCATACAATAGAGAGAAATGTATGTTATAATTTCTTAAAGCTCAAAGCGACGTCATCAAATGTCCTGTTTTGTCTGATCAAATGTCTAAAATCCAAAGATATTCAGTTTACTATCATGTATGACACAGAAAAACTTTAAATTCTCACATTTGAGAAGATGCAATCACTGAATATTTAGCATTTTTTGCTTAAAAATCGTACAACCAATATTTGGTTATTAAAATAGTTGCCGATTAATTTTCTATCAATCAAGTAATTGATTGATCAACTACTCGTTGCAGCTGTAGACAAATGTATCTTCCATATGATTAAAGAATTTTGTTTAGCCCCGAATTATTTGCCAAGAACTGATGCAATCTCTGACCCACAACAGGTAGGTTTGAAGGAAAACAAATAGACCACACTACTCACTCAAGTAGTAAGGATTTGCACAGAGCTGATTTGCAACTGAGGCAAAACCTTCCTGTAGTAAAAAGTGACCTTACAGGTCAAATGTCCAAGCCTCAAAATCTGTTTTTAAAACAGATACTTGAGCAAGGTCACGATCAGTATCTAAATCTTATTAATCTTACTCATTCACATCGACCTAGAATGGTGTTTGTTTTAGCTAAATTCATATGAAATAGAACATAAAACCTACAGAACAGGTTTACATGACTACATTCAAAGATAAAACCTTGTCTTACTTTCTTATTTGTTCATTTCTCCGCTTCATGTTTTGTCACCGTGTGTTTCAGATGCTTTATGACTCTCCAGAGTCAAGACGGGAAGTGGAGCTTCACTGGAGGGTGTCATCGTGTCCCCACATTGTACCCATCATAGACGTTTATGAGAACCTCTATCAGGGCAGGAAGTGTCTCCTTATTGTGATGGAGTGGTGTGTTCTTTCGCATATGTACACACACACAAACATACAGATTTTCTTCCCTGGACATTGTTCATCTTTGGATGTCTCCTGGGAGTTGTGGCTTGTGGTAGTTGCTCTGTGTTCTGGTTGAGCCAGCTTTTTTTAATGCACACCAACTGAGATGAATTGTTTCCAGAACACTCCGGGGCAGAAAATAATAAAAAGCAGGCAGAGGCTGCTTTGTCTAGAATATAATAAGGCAGGCGTCTACCTGATGTCTACAGCCACCTCGTATGTTACGAAAGATAGAGAAATGTGCTCAAAGCTGGGTAGGATATGATCAGTGGAGTGTCAATAGGATAATATATGATTTATGATCCATGGCACATCAACAGGATAGGATATGGTTTATGATCAATGGCATGTCATGATTGAATAATCCTGTCCTTGAACATAAAAGTGGCTAATGTTGGCTTTTGCAGGTTTTTAGTCAAGTGTGCAGTGTTTTGCAGCTGTAGTTCATTTTGATCAATCGATTTTAACTTAAACATTTTTTTCCATAGCAAGCAGCATAGAATAGAAAACATACCATCATTTGCAGTTCACAGAAAAAGATGAATATACCCTTACTGTATTACATATCATTATTCTTCTGTCTTTTCTTTTTCAGCATGGATGGAGGTGAATTGTTTAGTCATATCCAAGACAGAGGGAATCATGCATTTACAGAAAGAGGTAAAGAAATTATTATTTCTTAAGCAAGTTAAAGTTATAATCCTTAAGATTTCTGCCGACAACTGCGGTTTAACACTATGGGTTCTTGGCGCATCAGACACTCTTCATAGTAACTACTAGCTAGTTTCAAACAAGTGATTTACTACACCAAAGTGCACCAGAAATGTCTCAGCTAGTAAACACTGGATTTCAAAAACAATTTCAAAAAATAACAGTTATAGAGGCCAAAAGATAAAATGAACTTAATGGCCAGTCTTTTGTGAATTTAATATGAGGTTTAGTGTATTTCTTCTGTGAAATTTAAAGTGTCAGGTCAAATATGTCAACCATATTCCATATTGCCTCATTCACTCTTCAGTCTAAATGGGTCAGATCATAGACTGTATGTAAAGATGGATGTAGTGAGGAGTGATGTCACCCACTGGTTTGCATTGGAGCCGGTTGAAGCCAAGTGTTGCAGTTCACAGTCGGCGCCATCTGAGCCGGGACCTTCCAAATAAATAGTATGGAGTGTTGCCTTTCATGCTCTAGACACATGCCCCGCTACCTTGGACCAGAGCTAACGCTAGCTTACTGGGAACACCAAGTGAACACTTATTAGCTACTTTAGCTAAATTATGCTAACATGGCAGGTATCATTATCAACAATAAACTTAAAGATTTAGACAATAGTCCAACTCAGTGCCAGTCCAGAAGCCGGGGAGAGCAGTAGGTCAGTAAACTGTCAATCAACGCCCACACAACAGACACCAAAACTACTATACGTCTTCAAATCTTACTAGCAGAGCAACAATTTCCAAAATGACCACCAGCACATTCATTAGAGGGCCAGAATTTAGCGATTGAGACCATAATGACTTGTTGAAAAACATTATTGACTTAGTATTTTTAGAGAGAAGTTGATGCTTTTTGAATGGGAGTCTATTGGAGCCAGCATCTAGTGGCTGTTGGTGGCTTTGCACTTTAAAAGTACTTCCGCATTGGCTTCAGCCTCAAGCTATGGTAGTTGCTGCTTGGGTCAGATATTTGTCAGCTGGTTCATTCGGCTAGCTTATGCAACAGTTCCACCTGGCAGTTAGTAGATTTCAGTATTTATTAACAACTAATCTCTATGTAACAACTAGTTTTTGTGGTGCAACAGGTTTTAATTTAGGGATGTGTAATCTCCACTAAGTAAACACTAGCAACCAGCTCCAGAAGAGCAGCTGGTGTCTCTGTTGACAGTGCATTTTAATAAAGAAGGCAGTCATAATTTGGCATGGTTCCATCTTGGTATGAGAAAACACAATCTGATTTCATGCTGGCAGAGCACAGTGAAAGGAATTAGTTAGCTTGTTGGGATGTTGGAGGTGTGCAGGGAACAGCTCACTGTGGCTGCTCCTTCTTGTTCGGTTAGTCCTTGCAATATTTAAAACTTATCCACTGTCAAAAAATGGCCAGTGTCTTGTTTTATAGAAGCATTTTTGATGAACCATTGCAGTCAGTGCTCTCCTTCATGACAAATACTTTGCGTTTCCTGTTACTGCTTCACCATGAAAGCCATGTTACGCCGGTTGAACACTCTTAATGTGACACAGCAGCAGCAGGAAATGTTGGATTAGCATTATCAGTAACATAAAGCAGCTTTGATGCAGTGAACAGTATGGGCTGATGTCAATTAGTTGAAATTAAAAACAGTAACACTAGATTACACGCTGCATTGTTTCCTGCAAATCCTTCATGAATGCCTCAGTTTAAATTCCAGACAGGAATGGTGGACTCCACCACTAACAATGAAAACTACTATATAGAAAAGTAATTTACAGAATGTTAATACATTTAATGACTATAGCGGGAAAAACGCAGACTACAGATACTCAACACTTACACTAAATACTCCATGAAAATCTTAAGGATTATAACTTTAACAATCTCAACATGTGGTGCTGTATGTATGGTTTAATCTACCTGTTTCTGCATTCACTTCATCATGTCCATGTCATTTTTTTTCACTATCTTGCTACTCAGAGGCGTCGGACATCATGAAAAGTATAGGAGAAGCCATCCATTTCTTGCATTCCATCAACATTGCCCACAGAGACATCAAGGTAGTACTTCACTGTATATATACACTGTGTATGTATGTATGTATATATATATATATATGTATGTTTGAGAAAAAAACCTGTTGTAGAAAACAAAACTTTCCAGGAAAAAAAACTTGCAACAGTGGACTATTTTGTGGAAAGAAACATTCATTCTTTAAAAAAAAAAAGTGGTGATGATTACATTTTGACAATTTAATATCCTGTGCATGTCAAAGAGCCCATATTGAAGGCCAAGTAGAAAAATCAGGAGCGAAACAAGAGATAAGAGAGATATAAAAGTAGAGTCCTCAGGGCTTTTGTACGTAATGAACCTCTAATTGTTTACGTATGTGGAGTAAGCCAACAATGAATGGCAGCTGATATAGGCGAGGTGGACAGCTCCTAATGGAAAACAAACAGTTCCTTCCATTAACAAGTCCAACACTGGAGGTCTTTCTGCACCATTTTCTTGTCTGTTGTAGCATTGAAGCACGTATGAAGTGTAGTTTATATGTAATTATTAATTTAATTTACTTAGTGGATAGTTAAGGGTGACGGTAACCATGGAGAGACATGGTTTTTTTAGAGTATTGCTGGAAATTGAAAACAAAACTGATTGCTGAACCTTGTTAATTTGTTTTGTAAATCATTTTGTATCATACTGTAAAAAAATGGAGAGGCTTGCACATTATAAAGAAATATGCATAACGTATTTTTAGTCTTACATTTGCTATTTGTTATATACTTATATATATTGTACCGGTCAAAAGTTTGACAGTGTCTCATTCAAGTGAATGGGAAAGTGTGTCCAAACCTTTGACTGGTACTGTATTTTTAAATAATTTGCTTCTCTCATGGTTTATGGCCAGTCATCCAAATTCTGTTTCCCAGAAGCTTGATCACTGTTCCCGTCTCTTCCAGCCAGAGAATCTGCTATACACCTCCAAAAGCCCAGATGCCCTCCTCAAGCTGACTGATTTTGGGTTTGCCAAAGAAATCACAACTTTAAACTCTTTGGCAACACCATGTTTTACCCCTTATTATGTTGGTAAGACCACTTGCTTGACTTGCAGAACCATCTCAGCTGTTCACAAATCACACACTTTTCATATCTGTGACACAATATCCCATCTCATCTCTACAGAGTAAGCTCTGTGCTCTTTGGTGATCACAGCTGTGAACATGTAATCTTGTTTTGATTAATATCACATTGAAATGTAGCAGCTCCTGGCAGATTAGACCTCCTCATGGCAGTGTCAGCCATATATGAACCGTGTCATCAAGATAATCTCAGTTCTACACATTTTTGAGTCTGCAAGACAAAAATCTGTGGCTTTCTGTGTGTATGTGTGTGCGTGTTGCGACATATTTTCAATATTGTCTAGGGATTTTAAAAGTCTTCCAAGCGCAAAGCCTTACTTGTCTTGATACTGCACAGAACATACAATACTGCTTTGTGTTATTACAAAATTCAAGCTTCTGGCATGTTTTTAAGATTGTCTCCGGATTTTGAGAGTGTCAGTGTAGTACTTGTTAATAACCAGACTTAAAATGATGACATTGTTTCCATGTGCTTTTTGAAGTGTCACTTGACCCTGTCTTAGTGTTGAGTGCTTTCCCTGAGGGGATTTAACAACAACAACAACAAAATCTGCAGATGGTTTTCTTCCTGTGGAAAATGGCTAGACTGATGTGGGCCATGAGAGGTTATATCCTGTGGACTGGTTGGAAAATCCTATATACACTTCTTTACCTTTACCTTTTTTTTAACACTCAATAGTTTTTTTTTTATGTATAAATATCATATATGCATTAAGTGTGAATCAGAAGTTATTTCTCCATTCAAATTTGAATTATTTCTCTTGACACTGTGGCAGCTCCAGAAGTTCTTGGTCCAGAGAAGTATGACAGATCCTGTGACATGTGGTCTCTGGGTGTCATTATGTACATTCTGTAAGTCAAACAGTGACTCATCCTTCACACTGAAGCTTCTCTAACTTGATTTTGCTGTTAATTGATCCTTCTTGTCATCAGGCTTTGTGGATATCCTCCTTTTTTCTCTTATCATGGTTTGGCAATATCTCCCGGGATGAAAAGACGGATCCGTAATGGACAATACGACTTCCCCAAAACAGAGTGGTCCGATGTATCAGAGGAAGGTGAGAGGAAGACATGTTGGAAATATATATGTTTCTCCTGGGAAATATGTTGGAAATATATATGTTTCTCCTGGGAATGATGTACCCTTCCTCTACCCCCCCCCCCCCCCCCCCCCCCCCCCTATTTGTTAGTTTTCCATTTTTTTCACTCTCTTAATTTTTCTAAAGTGGTGCATCTCTAAATGGAATTTTTTTTTTTTTACGTATCTCGATATGATGATCAGTATGAACAGAAAACTCAGTTTCAGTAACTCCAGTAACAGTATTTTCCTTTTGCTTCAATACTTCAATACAAAAGCATAGCAGCAACGCACTAATAGAGCGGATTGTTTCTTAAAAAGTTTGCCTGTTGTTTGTGGATTGTGTGCATCATGCATTGCCATGCTTTCAAGAAACTAGATTGATGACACTTGGAAGCAACGATTGGCCAAAAATATGTGCAGCTATTGAATGACAGTCAAAGATGTGTCTCATGTTTGTGTTTTACAATATAAACATTGACTGATGATGATGATTTGTCGTTGCAGCCAAACAGTTGATCTGCCACTTACTGAAAACTGAGCCCACCCAGAGAATGAGCATCACAGAGTTCATAAACCATCCCTGGATTAATGTGAGCAGCTCCATGTACTGTAGGCTTCATCTGTCTGAGCAGCTGTTGGTTTAGTAAGATGTTTGTGAGATTGATCATCCATATTCCTTCTCAACTGCAGCAATCGGTGGAGGTCCCACAAACGCCTCTTCACACCAGCCGCGTACTGCACGAGGAACAAGATGTCTGGGAGAAGGTAAAGGTAAGTGTTGGTGCATGTGGGTCACTTTTTTGCTAATACTTTAGATGGCAAGAGAAGTTTTTGATGTTTTTGAAACAGTTTTGTTTTAAGCTGCTACTCCAAATCCAATCAATTTAAAACTGTATGTGCATGTCATGCATACTGTATTCACCTCGGTCATGTATGATAAAAGTGATATTTTTTGTTACTTTTAGGAGGAAATGACAAATGCCCTGCAAACGATGAGAGTGGACTATGATCAAATTAAAATCAAAACTATTGAAGACTCAACTAATCCTCTACTCTTGAAGAGAAGAAAGAAAACTAAAAAACTCAGCCATACAGACTCCTCGCTAGTGAAATAAAGACTTTTTAACAGGTAACACAAGCACACATGCATACAATTTAGATACACGGTTTCAAGAAGAGGTTGAGGGGAATTGGACATTGTCAAGAGGCCCTAAAGTAATGCCTTCATTATATACCATATTGGAGTTGTTTAGCTGTTTTTATTTCTTTCTGTTAACCTCAGATGATTTTTCTTTTTCTTTAAAATTTGGCATTTTAATGTGCTTTAAGGACTTTTGAACTCCTTCTATGCATTATAAACTGCTCTGTATGTGCATGAAGGCTTCTGAATCAATCCTCTCACCAGAGGAAACAAATCTACTGTATGTGCTGTACGTAAGGACAGCTTTTACTATTTTGATGTACATACTCAGTGAGACATTTGAGAGAGCTTTGTGGGCATCAGCTCACACAAGTTCTTTTTTGGACTGCTAGTGTGTTCACAGTTTTGGAAACCTTTTAGACATTTCGCCTTGAGGATGTTGAGAAAGTTTGCCAGCATCTTTCATATTTGTCTGTTGACTGACCATTACCAGAAAACCACAATGTTTGTTTTATGTGCTGACGTGATGTCAGAAGTGTTTCCTCTTACCACAGAATAGGAGTTTTCTTGCCACCGTGTGGAAGTGGAGCATCTAAAACTTACTTACCATGTATAGCAGTAAACGTGCTTACTATGCCTCTGAAACAGGTCATAGTTGCATTTGATTCACAAAATTGTGCCACCAACTGGACTCTACATGCTTCTGTAGCATTTATTTTCTCCAAAGCAGTGATATAAAAGTAGTGCATGAAGTCTTCCATGTGGAAGGCACGTAACCTTCAGAGAAATGACGAGATGTCGTGGAAACGTCACTATTATCCTGTCTGTCTTGATTAAATCTCACTGATATTCTCAGTGGTTTTGCATGTTGTTTGATCATTCAGATATTCACTATTAGCATAAAGTCAAATAAATGTGCAGCTGGCAAATTGTTTCTAAGAAATAAAAGATGTTTTTCAAGGCATGTTATCAATTAAATTCATATTTTCACTAGATTAGTTGTGCCAGTGAAAATGAAAGAGGCATGAATGCAGGATCGAAGAAGGTGAAGATTTGGCTTTGATATTCCCATCAGATAAAGGCTGTAGATTTGTCACAAATGGAGAGGCAGAATCTAGTGAGGTTTCCTAACAGTTGTTCTATGTAGTGTGCAGCTGACATATTTCCAGGTATGGCTATGTAAGAATAATCAGGGTGCAACGACATGATGATGATGGGTTTTTTTTATGTCCACTCCATTTTTCACTTGAAGACTACAATCATATGTGGAGGCAGCTAGAGTATTTACATGCTAAAATGTATCTCAGCTAATTTACAAAGCTAAAGAAAAAAAATACTGGAAGTCTAAAGTCCTGTAGCTGCAGCCAGAGACTGTGATGTTCATTACACCACATGTTCGGGTTGGATCATGGAGCAGACAGAGTCTTTTCTCTAGGGTGGCTGAAAGTGAACTTATGAGGGTTGCACCAAATGGAAAGCCTTTGATGAAAACATGGGATTGATTATTGACTTACAGTTTGGTGCGTTTAAGGGATGGTGGGAAGCTCCAATTGTCCAGCTTTCAAACTAAGTCCTGAGAATTAGGTGGCAAACTGCAACCCTTTATCGCGCAGGAAATGATTTAAGTTAGCTAAATGCCAAATATGATGCATTTTCAATTCTTAGCATGTTCACATTGGCATCTCAGCTTTCCATCATAACATTAAACATATTAGGTAATTTTGAGTTATTTTGAGGTATACTGTCATTAACTGAAGTGACAGGTGGACATTTATTTTATTATAAATTTCATGTCAATCCAGTTTAAGATATAGCTAGAAAAATGCTAGCTAAAATGCTAGCTAAAATTGATGCTTTTACAAATGACCAGCAGTACATTTTTTAGTAAATGTGCAAAAACACATTTAAACACCTCCTTAAAATTGGACACATGCAGATACCTAAACATACAAAAATCTGTTTCAAATTAGCATTCAGTTTCCTTATAACAATCCATCCCATATGTAGTTTCTAATGAAAATAAATAGTTTGGGCTTTATCTAATGGCCCACAACAGCAGAACAGCTCTGGGATGCACATTTATTGTGTGTGGCCATATATTTGGGACTCTATAGGCTTTTAGGCTTCTCAGGCTGTGGTTTGATCCGTCAATAAATGACGCCCACACAGAATGTTTTGGATTAAACATGATGTTCTAATTATAAGATAATACTTTCAGGATTTGCATCCTGTTTTAATTCAGACTTTCTTTGTGGCGCATTCAGAGAGACACACACACACAGAAAACAAAGCTGTCTTGACAGATAGATTGAATATGGATTGTAAGGATGTTTGGTCATTGTTTGATCATAACTGTATGATAAATCACTGATAAATCCAACATCAAAGTTTTAAGACAGACATTGTTTTCGTGGGAACTTTTTAATTTCCCCCACCAATTACTACTACTTTGGATACATTCACAAGGATGGATTTCCATTTATAAATAATGACGACAACACAGACTGATAGAGATAGCTTCTTGAACATAGGATCACTTGGAGAAATAGAGTATATCAATACACAATATACACCTTCTGTTGCATATTTGTTCTTATGTTTAGACTAAAGGTTGTTTTTTGTCCAAAGAATGTTCTGCTGTGACTAAAAATCTGGCAAATCCTTTGTGCAAAAGAGTCCCATCTGTGTATCCTCAGGTTCCCTCTCCTCCTAAATGGGATGTAATTGTTTAGTGATTAAGGTCTATTACTTGCTGAACGACTTCCATTTTCAAATCAGCACATTATCTCTTACTTCCTCAAAGGGACTGGGGAAGCAGAGTGAGGAAAAAAAACAAACATTATTTCTGTAATTCTGCCTCAATTTTTCCTGCTCCAGTGGAGGATATGAATGACGAGGCCCATTCTGAAAACAGAAGATGATAATGATGCTCTTCTGTCTGCAGGCGCCAGCACAAACATATGTTAACTTTCTCCACAGCTTGAACACTGTAATTAACAAAGTGGTGAGTACCTGGAATGGGCAGGAACAGAGAAAGCGAAAAAAAAAAAAAGATGATGATTGTGAACAAATAACGGGGTTTGTCACACTTTGTATATGTTGAAATATTCAGCATATAATGCACAAAAGCACACAACTTAATATTTTAAACTATACCTCAGTTGAATTGTTTTATCTGAGAAGCAACACACCGCTAATTATGTCGTCTAGTCTGGTTCGTTAAATTTTCTATACCTTAACCCCCCACCCTCTCCATAACCTCCACAGCACAATAAACAGCAAGCCAGACTTTGAGTGGCCGTGCTAATGATAAGGCATGACATAGTAAGGGAAAACAAGGTTGTTAAAAAGCAGATGTCTGCACCGGTTCACAGATGGAATTGATATTGACATGGCTGGAGGTGATATGTTGTAGTGTAGGTTGTGCATGCAAAGTGGAAAAATGTATGTGCTTTAATGAGCCTGGGTGGCTGGGGCTGCAGCTGCGGAGAGAGGGGGATATTTACTCTATACCAACAACATATTCCACTCAGTCTGAGAAAGACACACGCAACGTGAGCAAGGGAGGAGGCATCATCTCTGATCAACCAACCGGTAGGTGTACTGTACCTACTGTACATTTAAGAAGTGGAGCAGAGAGAATTAGATGTCTTAAATTGCTACACCAGTATAATTCAGTGTTAGTTACAAAACATTTCCACAAGTATTGTCAGTGTATTATAGTTTTGGGATTGAAATTTGACTCAATATCAACCTCAAGTGACAATTTTTTTTTTCATGGGTTTTCAATCAGTGATCATGCGGACAGTGGTGCTCCTCCTCATAATGGGAATAGTGGATCTGAGCATCAGTCAGCATTACAGCCAGTTCCAGTGGTTGTCCCAGCTGCGAGGGCGGCGGCGGTATGCCGGCTGGCAGGCTGACGACGTGGACTGCCCCCTGGAGTGCGACTGCCCTTCAATCTACCCCACGGCTATGTATTGTAACAGCCGCAACCTTCAGCACGTTCCCTACGTTCCCTCACATATAAAGTACGTCTACCTGCAGCGTAACCAGATCACAGGCATCCAGGATGGCGTGTTTGACAATGCTACCAGCTTAGTCTGGGTTGTTTTGTTTCACAACCAGCTCAACTCAGACAAGATCGGCAAGAATGTCTTCAGCAAGCTCAAGAACCTGGACCGGCTGTTCTTGGATCACAATGAGCTCACCCGTGTTCCTCCCAACTTGCCCAAGTCTATCACGGACCTGCGGCTTGGTCACAACAAGATCTCAAAAATCCTCTCCAACTCATTCGAGGGGATGGCCAACCTCACCAGCCTTCAGCTCCAAGCAAACGCCTTAGAGGACATTGGAGGTGTGTTCAAGGGACTGAAGTCTCTGACCCTGCTGGACATGAGGAAAAACAAGCTGAGGAAAATCCCAGACAATCTCCCGGAGAGGCTGCAGCAGCTATACCTGGAGTTTAATAACATTGAGAGTGTGCCGGCGGGCTTCCTTATTATGTATCCCAAACTGCAGTTTGTCCGGTTGTCTCATAACAAGCTGACTGATAAAGGACTTCCCTCCAATGTCTTCAATATAAGCACGCTGGTCGAGCTTGACCTTGCCTTCAATAAACTGGAGAAGATCCCCATTGTCAGTAGGAACCTGGAGAACCTTTATTTACAAGCCAATAAGATCAAAGGTACGGACAAATCTATGTTACTTTTAGAACAAGAACTTTTAGATCAATACTTCACAGTATTGATCCTCGACATTTTGAAGGGTATTAAAGTCCCATTGCTATTATAAGAGTAACATATACAGTAGTAATAAAGTCAATTAAAATTAAAATAAAAATACCACTAGAACTATTATACGATTATGAGACTTTTTACTCTTTTTTTAAAAAGAAAAAACAGCACCATAAATGTTCAACATTGTTTTTTTTATTGTGCAACCAGTCATAAACTGTGTAAAACTTGCTTTGAATGTTTTGATTACAGTTATTATTACTTAATAGTGTATTTTAAATGCCACACTGTACATGGACTCTGCAGCCATGATTTCCAATGCTGAGCTAATGTTGTTGCAGATTCTCCCTCTTTTTTAAAAAAAAAAAATATATATATATACATATATTTTATTTTTCATTTCTGACCCTTTCTTTAAAATCATATACATGAAAATCTACTTTACTCAGGAGTAACTGCTATAATTGGGTTGGTTTGCTCTCTTACTCTGCAGCTCTCTCAGTTACGAAGTGAGCAACAAACAATAAACAAATCTCACAAATCTTTAATGGCACAGGTAAAAGTTTTACACTTATGACCTTTCCTAAAATGACCCACCAGCTGGATAAGTTAAGTCACAGGACAAAGATGAAAGACGTTTGATTACCAAATAAGGCTTATTAGTTTGCGAGCTAGTATTTGTGTCTCTTATAGACAGTCACGGTCCCTTCTGTTGTGCATAAGTGTGCTCAACATGCCTGCCCCCCAGAGATTTAATGCACTCCAGTTGCATGTGTGATTTTGCACTGAAGTGGAGTTGAGGCATGCACAAGTTCACCAATATTATTGCAATATTTTTTCTAGCTTCCTTGTTTTCATAGCACAGTACCATTTAACTGTTTTTGGAAGTTCAATATCATCCATCTCCAAATTTAGTGGTTCAACTTCCTTCAACTGAATATTTTTTCTATCTCCATTTCTTAAAGTTGGATTTGTTACACATTTCACGCCCAACAGTAATGCAACAATGCACATCACTTTTGGGGCGGAGACAACAAACAGAAAATTTCAACCACTAGATGATGGCAAAATCAGGATTTTTAACTATACGCATCCATTTTTGAACTGATGCTCTTCCCCTGAAGAAGGGGTTTTCCATATATGTTCTGTCCAGTGAAAGCTCATACACAATACAAACACTGTAAAACAAAGTTTAAAATTAACTTCAACTTAAGAAAACTACAGAAAAACCATTGACTGAGTGTAATCGAACAATAAAAATAATTAATATTTTTACTCAGCTTTTAGAATAGCTGCATTATAGAAATGTGAGGATCAACTCTAAGCTTTAGCCACAGACATACTTAAAGTCCCTGGATGAATATATTGTAGTACTCATTCTCATTATGGTTGGCTTGGTTTGTTAGCACTTGTGATGAGAGTACAATGATTGCTGCTTGACATGACACACGGGATAACAGCCTACAAGAGAACATGTAGCCTCCCTTCATATCTGTCTCCTCTCTTCCACCTCTTGTCTTTTTCAGAGTTCTCCTTGAGCAGTTTCTGTGGACATGGCATAGACATGACAAACTTCTCCAAGCTGAGAATGCTGCGTTTGGATGCCAATGAGATCAGTGCCAGAGACATTCCTGCTGAAGCTGCCTACTGTTTGCGGCGTGTTGCCTTTATCGATGTGTAATGCTTCCTGATATCTCTCACTGATGATGTCTCCACTCATCCAGGGTGTTGCTTTCCCTGCAACACCCCTACCTTTTGTCCCATGTCACTATATTTATCTTATATTGTTCACAGTCCTCTCTATCAATGCATTTTTGAGATAATGTGTCCTTTAACTGTTATGAGAGCTACTATTATTAATCCAAATGATTAAACAGTTCCAGTATTAGTCAACGGGAAATACCGCAGTTGTATAATCACGTATCCAGATGACAGGCACATGGATGACAAAGAGCAATGAGGAATGGCCAGATGACTGGCATCCTTAAACAAACTAATTATAATATCAGTCACAGTATTCTGGCAAAATTATACTGTAAGTTTAAATAAGTCGTAACTGATGACAACAATTTCTTTTTGTGTCTGTTCTGGCAAATATATAACCTGTATAAAACTGCCAATCATCAGTGAGAGATTCAGTTTGGATCTTTGCCTCCACCATGTGGCACAAGATGATAAAAACAGTTAAGCAGCAACAATCCTCAATGATTCTGACTACTATTATTTGGCAAGGTCACTTTTTAAGCAAAGCTGTATACAATTAATGATGCACACTCAAAGCTGTATTTACTGTTTGACTGTGCTGGCTGATAAATCTATAGAATATGGTAAATAGTAAATGGACTGGACTTCTATAGCGCATTTTTACCTTAACGGACAAAGCGCTTTACAATTTTTGCTCATTCACACACACAGTCACACACTGATGGCAGCAGAGCTGCCATGCAAGGCGCTGGCCTGACCATCGGGAGCATCTTGGGGTTCAGTGTCTTACTCAAGGACACTTCGCCTCATATGATATATAATGTCTGTTCATAATTTAACATTTAAGGTTATATTATCAAGTGTTTGCATCTATAACTGATGAAAAATATGTATTCCTATTCAAATGAGCCTCTGAATTATCCAAAGCTAATCATATACTGTTAAATGTAATCTAATTGTTTTAGTTATTTTTTGTTAGTAACTGTGTTTTGTTATCTTAAACTCATTCACTCTGTAAAAATATTTTTAGGGTGTAATTGTTGAGCCAATGTGTATTGTACTGTATATCACACAGAAATGTGTGTTTGACAGAAAGTTAAAATTAGAATTGGTAACATCTGAATTGACACTATTTAATTTGTATCCACTTAGCCACAAAGCTATGAATAATACATTTTTGTTTGTCACTCTTTTTCTAGGAATTCACCACTTTGTACCTTCTATTATTATAGCGAAGAAAAAAATCTATTTCCAGAGTTATTTGTTCCCCTGACTGTTGACAGTGGTATATTTTTAGCAACAACAACATGTTGTGTTTCCTCTAATTTGAAGGTAAAAGAGGCAGAGAGGTTGGGAGAGAGAAAAAGGGCGGCAGCCCTCTTGACAATTCTAACTGGTCTTAGGCAGTTCCCACATATTTATTGTTGAAGACAACTTGCCTTTTCATCTTCCACAGCTGCCTTTAATCCTCTGCAGAAAGGCACTAAATTGAATTATAGAAATACTTTCCTTGTTTTGTAATGGAGCAATGTCTTGGGATGAAGAATGGATTTCTGCCAGTGCAACAGTGGTTTGCACACTGATAAGTGGTAGCCTGTGAAATTAAGTGTGTTATAGATCATGTTATATTGCAGGCTGCACATGGTTCTGCAGAGGCTGTGGGGTAGGGCTGTGTGTTTTTCCCCTCCTCCGCTTCCTACACAGATTCTTCAAAAACAAAATAGAGGCCAGCACACATGCACACGATCACATGTGGGAATCTTTTGACAGGGGAATTGTCCAATTCTTCTCAAACTCAGACATTATGCAATTTATTATTATAAAACATTAGGCTGGACCATCACTGAGTAAACATGAGTGAAAGTCATGACAACATGAGGGAATGCACATGCACTGCCTTTTTTCTCTCTCTCACTATTATCCTGTTATGTGCCAATTTCAGACAGTAATGATTAAATGTCGTGCACGTATATGAGTAAACTGTAGTAGCACGTTTTTCCCACCAAATCCTGTCACGCCCTGTGCTTGTAAAGCTGCAGCAGCAACTGGTGTGCATCTATCGTTTCTTCACCTCTCTGCCAGTAACAGCTCAATGTGTTTGACCAATAGCAGAATATTCTCCAGAGTTCATGTTGAAACTATTCATACTGTTTTGCAATAAAACTGGATATACAAATCCTCGGTCATAACTTTTAAAAATTGGTCCCGTGTTAGACTTTGTATTGATTAGCAATGTGGGCTGACAATGAGGGAAACTAAACTACTTTCTAAAGTAGAGGGAAAGATCTCTTGCCAAAGATAAAAGCATTTTTGACTCCTCATAAAGTGTTATGTCAAACAGGATGTAGGCTATAAAATAAAGAGGCCTAAATCCTTTAATGAGGTTATTAGCGACTCTTTAGATGTGATTTCACTGTGTTCATATATGAGTACACTGGTAGCTGGACAGCTGGAGATCATTAAATTTTGGATTTGATATTGATGGTTAACTTTTATTATCAATACAGTGATTGAATAGATCCAAACTAATAAATAAAAATTGTGGAAATGTGGCAAACAACAATACAAACAGTTGGTTAAGTGATAGCAAATGGAAACACATTATTCAACATACATAAGTAGTGTAAAAATAAAACTTTTTTAGTGAACTTGAAAAGATATCTGCAATAGATAACACATAAACATAATATACATAGCATATTATTCCAAGTAAGGTCCATCTTTGCTCTCAGTCAAAGCGAAGCTTCCGATTAAACAGGTCAGCATGATACAATACACACACATTACTGATATGAAAACTTGTTCATGATGGACAAAATGTACAGCTTCACAAGTGCTCCGTCTGCTGCTGCAGTGATGTGCTCTTTACTGCCTGAGGAGACAGAAGAATACTGAAAATACAAAGAATATGAAGACAAATGTGCACTGCAGTCATACTTTACATTGAGCCTGGCACAAGCCTTAACTCAAAACAATGAATCTGTGTGAGCTCCAGCTGTTACAACTGTCCATAACACTTTGATGTAGGTTAAAAGGATACCCACATTATTGTGGCTCCATCTCTATGTCCTGCGGGTCTCTGCTTTAATCCAGATGACAACAGTATGCATTAGGATGAGTTCAATAAACATGGAATATCTGATCATGTTTAGTATGTTTATACAGTATGTTCTTACCTTGTGTTTGTATATGATCTTGATCTGTGATGAATGTGGGTTTTCTGTTATGGAAAGAGAAGACTTCATGAAATAAAACCAGCGGACACTTAAGATGAGCGACTACAGGGTGGTCGACAAAGTAACACACAACTTTTCTTAAATCTTGAAGAAGCTAAATCACTTGCAAACAATAAGCTAGAGCTCTGACTGAAGAGAGAGTAGGAGGCAGGCGACTGGTAGGGTTATATGTAAAGACTGAGACCAAAAACAAAATTAGTCATATGTTGGCAAAAATATGACAGAGTTGGAACATACTGAGCATATGAATGAACAGAGCAGATGTAGATTTTGCTGCAGGAAGTAGAAAAGTTTCTATGGGTTTTTTTTCCACAGTGGAAACTTTATTAGAATCATTATTAGTCCATCATAATTGCTGCTATGAATCCAAGCTGAACCACAGTCTCCATTCTCCTTGACGGAGAGACTTTTTAGAGCTAACTCTCAAATGTACAGCAGGAGAGCGCCTCACACTCAGAAGATCAGTTTTGAGTTGGAGTATCACTTTAAAGTCCTTGGCAATGTCATGTTTATGTTATTTTTTTTCTCATAGCCTGTAGACAAAGCAAAGCTAGATCCTGGTTCCCAAGGTGGGTCATAGGTCAGTTTCAAGAGGATCCCGGCCAAAATGGAACTATCTTTTGAAGTCCCAATGTATTTCCAGTTTAGCACTTTACGATTTTGACATGCCCCCTTGTGCAGGACCAATGGGAATTCCAGGTATTTTCAGAGACAGTTAGTTTGACCCTGGGCACTAAATAGAGCCGTATGTCTGGCTCCTGTTTGGACCTTCATGCAGTCACAAGCTGGCTTCCAGTAAAGCTTTGATATTAACACAGTCCTATTGCCCAAAAGGTGTGCAGATGGACAGAAATCGCATGTGTCAGAAACGGTTTGGAGTTTATGGCCAAGTTATAGCTGTGAAATCTTCCATGGGGCTCAACTTTCAATAACCTATACATTACGACACCACTCAGAAAATTTGGACCATCTGCCTTTGCACAGGACACAGAGTCCAACTAAACTGGCTACTTTGTTTGTCTTTGCAGGATTTCTTCTTGCACATATACTGAAAAACCAGACGCATACGGTAATTACACAGTTGATTCACCTGATAGCCATTAAAGAATGATTGTGCATGTATAAATACAATTTAATACAATTTAATATGGCATTCCAATTAATTATGTTTGCTAATCAAGGCTTCAGGGTACAAAAAAGGAATACAGCAACTCATACAAACATACTGATTCATCAGCTTTTCATTCAGGGGAAACATCTGTGTTGTTTGAACTGCACTTATTGTAACTGCAAACATAAATCAATCTACCCCAAATAACATATGATTTCCCAAAATGTTGCCCACTTGTTCATACAGTACTTGAAGCCTCTGCATCCTCCTGCAGCCACACGTTTATACTGAACACAGATTATGTTAATTAAAGTCTTAGAGGGTCCAGTGCTAAGAGCTTGGGCCTTAAGGGGAAGTTTGCAGGGCAATATCTACCCAAACACTGTGGCGAAAAGCAACCAAGACAGTAAATAGCGTAAGTATGATCGTTAACTATAAAGCTACAGGAGCATACATGGCTAGCAGCCTAAAAATAGCAGTCCAGCATTCTTCTAAGAGGAGAATCATGCACCTCATCGAACCCTCTATCAATGTCCATACATTTACTGCCAGACTTGCAGCATCCCCTCTACTTTACTGCTTGTATTATGTCACTGCATGAAGTTAGCTTAACAGGGACATAGAGATCGATCCCACCTGTGTCAGTATTTGGCAGATCAAAGTGAGTCAGACTGCTCTCTAAGCTATGGAGGAATCAGTCATAACAGGAAGGGAATGCCACTACTCAGAGTCCTGATTGAAATGAATGGGGTGCAAAATTTGGTGTGTGTTAAGCTGATTCAGTTAGCCTGCTGAAAGCTTAGAGATCTATCTTAACTCTGACTCTGTTAAGTCTAAACTTGAGAAGTCGGCATCTGACTAAAAAGTAGTGTTATTTGTGCATTAAAGGGGACATATTATGCACATCTCCAGATCTATATTTATATTCTAGGGCTCTACTGGAACATATTTGCTTGATTTACAGTTCAAAAATTCATGATTTATCTTATACTGGCTCTTTATACAGCCACTCAAGTCAGCCTCTGTCTGAAACAGGACATTTTAGCTCCTGTCTCTTTAATGCCCCCCTCTCAATGAGCCCACTCTGTTCTGATTGGTTCGCTTCAGGAAGCTGCAGACTTCCACCAGCGCTGGAGGCCACGTAAACCAACAGTAGTTGTAAGATTTAACTTCTTTTTCTCGTTCCTTACTCAAAATGTCATCTTCTCAAATACATCTGTACATATTCGAGCCAAAATCTGATCCAAAATATGCAAGTAGACAACACCAACAACACATAGAACAACCTTAGCAACAAAGTCTACAGAGGAGACAGCCATTTGTAGGCATGCAGACAATCTGACATCATTTTGACGAGGAAGTAGAGGTAACTTTGCAAACAAAGCATTCAGAGCAGGTTGAAGCCTGGGCTTCTGATTCAGGGAGTATTTTTACATACGTTCACCTCAAGTTGTGGAACTTTTACTATGTTTAACAAAGACATCATAGCAGTATAAAAATAGCAGAAAATCACAAAAAGCATGTTATGTCCCCATTAATTGAGCTAAACACAGCACTTACATCACACTATAACTGCTTGTGTGGCCATACAATTCACTTGGAAGAATAAAAGCCTCAAAATAGTCATTTTACTGAGAAGAATCTTGCTATATATTCACTCAAGCAAACTACTCAAAAAGAGACATTTGTTTGCCATTAACCCACCATTTGTGTGGAGCTTTAATGTGATTCTGTGCTCAAAGTCACTGATGTAAGCCCTCCTTCAGTTCTGGTGTAGCATGTACTCCGCATGTTCATGTGGCACTACAGTTACGTTCCACAGGCATTAGCAATACTCCTTCAATTGCTTGACCAAAGCACTGGCCTCAGAGTTAATCCCTGAGCTCTTTGCTACGGCTTCCCAATGCTCCTAAATATCTATCTGTGTTGCAGAACACAGATGCAGAACACAAATTTCTCCACAGGGATCAATAAAATATAGCTTATCTAACTTGACAAAGTGAACCCTAAATACACAACTACAGTCTTGTTTTCCGTCACCCAAGACTTTCAGAAACATTCCAAGCTTTTATGTCAGTTCACACCATAAAACGTTCTTTACATCTCTAGTTGGCTTGTCAGCAGCTGTGTGAGTATGTTTGATTTCCCCACAGATAAATTCTTACAAAAGTACAAACTGTATTGAGACCAAATATAACTAAACCACGGCCAAGTTGTAATTCAAGAAATTGATTCTGCTTTTTTCACTTTTTATCAAAACATTAAGTGTTGTTAGCAGGCCTATTAGCATATTATTGCTTTCTAGAGAGACTTTTTTATTTACTGGAAATGAACTGTGGCTGGTACTGCTTCAGTGCTTTTATTTTATTGGGTTCCTGTGCTCTTACTACGCCGTTTTGTCTGTTTCATGTTTTTACTAGTGCATAAAAGCATTGTTATTACTCTAGTATGTATTTTGTGAAATAATTTACAGTATTTTTTTGTTTACATTGTAGGTTTTGTCAAGGTCATAACTGAGTCCTAATGAATGAGGACAAATGTGGATTCTGAGCCTCGGCCAGTTGAAAACCACCGCTCTGAGTCACACAACGTATTATCTCAAATAATATGGCGCCAATAGCCATATAAATGCACTGTTTTGAATTTACACGTTTGTGCATGTGCTGCTTTCATTTTTCACCAATAAGTCTGGACTCCACCTTGTTTTGTTGTGCTCAGTATTTACCAGACAGGAAGGGCTGGTACTTCTACAAGAGGGAATGCCCCAGAAAGCACAGCCAGGCTGCCAAGGCGTACTTTATTGCAATATAACTGGAATGCATGGCTAAACTTTATAAGGGCACATGTGATCTTGGAATTAACAAAACAGGAGTACTGGTACCTTTTGTGTGATGAGACAGTAGAGAGTGAGTATGAACAGCAGTCCTCCGCAGATGGAGGCGATGATGAAGCCGAGCTTGTACAGGTCTCTGACCGGTCTTCTTTGAGAGGCCTTCACTGACTTCCTACCATAACTGTCTGTAGAGAAGCACATGTGATTTGTGATGTCAGAGGTTCAACACATTTAATTCATCACAGAACTTTCCAAAAGATTGAGGTTCCCACCTGTAAAGTGTTGTGTTGGTGACTCTGTGGATAGCTCTGTAGTAGAGCCAAAGACTTCTGTGTATTCATGTTGGCATCTCCAGTCTACTGGTGTGTCGCTCGTCGTAACCAGCTCCCAGTAAACAGACAGTACCTCTGAAGCCCTCTGCAGGGCCTCTGAAGGAGACCCTCTGTAGAGCATTTCGAAACTCTCTGGCTTATCCTGCAGCAGATTCCGAGAAAGTTACCTTAAATATTTTCACAAGTATTGAAGAAGTTTTCCTGATTTATCTCCTCATGCTGAGCAGTTTCTCATATCACATATTTCTTATATTATAGAAAACTTAATCCTTCTGTCCTGACAAACAAACTGCAAGTTCAGAGTTCAGACACTCACTCACCTCAACCTCTTCATTAATCTGAGGCACACATTTCTGAGAGTAGATGTTAAGGATGAGAGCTCTCAAGGACTGAACGTAGCCATCATTGACTGAACCTCTGCTATATTTGAAGTGGGTGGTGAGGAGCTCCAGGATCCAGGGTAAAGCAGCTTTTACAAAGCAACATTTGCTCTGTGGGAAATCAGAGTGCGAGGTAATAAACATGAAAGTGTGATACAGTTGGAAAAGTTTGGAAAAGTTTGAATTAAAGGCTTCAGAAGGAAACAGTCACATAAACAAAAGTTACCTTACCAAACTTCTCTGTTCTATGAATGTGTAGGTTATCGAGCACCCGCTTCTCAACTGGTTATCCATCTGCAGAAACAATAAAATGGAGATTTTAGCCAAGACCGCATGGCTAATGTTTCAAACGTAAGTGTTTCTAATGCTGTTTCAACACCTACCAGATGCCCGACTGTCAGCAGGTGCTCCCTAGTGATGGAGTGTCTGCATGGACCAGGAACCTCAGCCATAGTCAGAGGGAAGCTCAGGAACATAAGCACACACAGACACTTAACCTGCAACTGACACAACCAAACATTATCCTCACATCCCTCAGCTCTTCATGGAGGGGCTGACACACATACGCAAGCACTTACTCCCAGGAAAAGAGCTCTGAATCATAAGACAGAATTTTACTCTGCTCAGACATAACTCAACTTACTCAAGTAAATCATTCATCCTAAAACTGCAAAAGTAACTCTGATGAAAAATAGACTTAACCAACAATTCAACCATGACCCCATGAAAGAACCGATGTCACATGTAACTATTTCAAAATGAAAAACACTCCACATGGCAGTCTCTCTGATTTAGTAATCCCTCCCAAATCCCGATCATCTTTTCTTCATAAGAAAGCTTTCTTATACATTATTTTACAAGGAAAACCATGTTCAAAGGCAACTTAAATGTCATTTCCTTGCAATTGTGCCATAACAGTATAAGAGTGGGCATCTGCGTAAGTAACTCTTGCCTCTCCTTCCCAAATCTGCTTAACAGCCTTCAGAAGAATGTACAATATTGCTCAGTTACAGTAAAAGCACCACTTTCTTTCTACCCCTGCACATTATTTGTGTGTTAAAGTTCGGCAACGCTACTTGGGTCCTGAAAAAGTATCAGGTTTCGAGTTGAGTTTGGGCAATGTGCCTCTTTACTGCGACACCATCAATGACCGACGTTTAACTGTGCATGACCTCAGAGGAACCTAGCTTGGTGTTAGATAAGTTCCAGTTGTGGTCAAATAGTGCCCTCTAACACGGGAGCATGGCCCAGGAGAGCAACATGTCCGCACTCCTCATGTAACTGGTGATGCCTGCTACCAAGCACCTTTTGGCAACTGCAACAGTAAAATGGGCTCCAGATGGACTTAATCCTTCTACTCAAGATTAAAACGTGGTGACAAGCATATGTTCCTCACACTGCAGGCAAAATGTTTGCACTGGAAGGTATTCCTTGATAATCATCCCGTTTACTCTCTTTACCTGTGAGTTTGATGCAGCTTTTGCAACAAATAGTCAAGACAGATGCCAGCCAAACACTGAATTGAAACAATAAAATATGATTTATTTGTTGCGCCGTCAACTTCTGAGATGTATTAAGACACAAAAGACAATTCTTGGAAAGGCACAAGCGAGGAGAAGTATTCTTTTCATATTTTGTTGTCTGTTCCTCATATACTGCTGAGCTGTACAGTTTAACTCTTGTTTAGGTTTTTGAATTATGAAACTTAAACTCCACACAGCTCCTTCACAGATTATGTGACATGATTTTCCATGAATACAAACTGCATGTGCATGCATTTCATTTCCAGGACCCCAGTAAGGAAAAAAAATGATCGCGCCATCCTAGTTTTAACTATCAAAGCAAATTTTGAAGAAATAATAATCTGGTAAAAGTGACATTTAAAGCAGAGGAGAAAAAGTGATTCTCAAAGCAGAGCAAGACTCTACGTGTGAGCTGAAAGACCATTATGTCAGCCTGGGACTGTTATTGGGAGCCCACTTAATGATTGATGATGACACATAATCAAATTAATGTAATCTAATAAAACTATTGATGTGACTGGTATGTGGCAAATGCAGGAGCACATGATGCAAATGTCACCTATCACATGATTTGTTTTCTCCATGCTGTCCATGATATCTGTATGTAGGTCAGCAAAATGTTCTATCAAGCATCAAAATTCATTCACGGACTAACACAAGCATGCTCTACTCTTTTCTTGCATTGCACGGAGAGCGTCGGTGGTGGATTTTTTATTGCAGTTATTATAGAAAAGTTCTCACCTACCTTAGCTTTGCTCTGAATCAGGGTTGACACAAGGATGGTCATCTGGTACGTGTTTGACAATGGAAAACACGTACCAGACTCCTCTGTCACACACATTGAAGCAAAGAGATCCTTTTCATATATTCAGTTCCACTCCACAGAAAAGAATTTGCTGTTAAGTAAATTTGACACTTCGTCATGTGGCGTTGTTCTTCAAAGCATTGCCTGATGTGCTCCTCCTGCACAGAGTGAGTTCAAACCGAGACTAACTGTCTCAGCTGACAGACAGCCCTTTTAAAGACCTCCCACCTCTCTTCTGTTTGACAAGATACAGCGTCCTGGGCTCTGCAGATGTGTTATGACAAATTGTTTTTTGTGCTATAGACTGACTGGATAATGTATTTTTTTTTAACATTGCTGGAAAGGGTTCTTGAATTTAATCATTTTTTAAAATTTGGCAAAAAAGAGCCTCTGGGTTTTTTTTAGTGGGTACCGGTAACATCTGGTCTTTTTCATAAAACCCTCGTCCCTTGAAAATGACCTGCATTTAAAACACTGCTCCACATATGATCCCTTAGAATAACAGTTTTGATCATGGGCCATGCATCCTCGCTTTCCTCAGGAGAGTTAAGGCTGTGATCGAGTGGACCCAACTGAATGAACGTGAGGAAGAAGAAATGTAATGGACTCAACACTCACAGAGAAGATCCACAGATCACTGTGGGTGTCTGCACAGGCTGTCAGAGGCAGGTGATGTCCCATGCTGCTCGTGGAATCCTGAACTTGTTATTTTTTATCAATGTCACGTTGTGCAGAAAAGAATGTCTTATTTATTGGGACAGTGGGTGTGTACTACTATTTGTAAGACCTGACCTAACCCGACAAAGAGAGACAGACACACACAAGTTTGCATAAACGCCTTTATGAGCTATTTTCGATGGGAAATTCTTCTCATAACAGATCAACGAACTCCAGCAGAGAGAGAGAAGAAAAAAAACTCGGCCTGGGAGCTATTAACACAGGAAGTGAATTCCTACACTTTGCATTATGAACACATTCCTAAACCTACCGTTGTAAAGTCATGTATCTGAGTCATTTGTTGCTGTCATACTATGGAATGTGCTTTCTTTTCTACTGTTTTCTACTGTTTAAAATTGAATTAGTGGTGGAAAATAACAAAGTACATTTACTCAGGCGCTGTAATTAGTACAATTTTGAGGTTTTTGTGCTTTGCTTAAATGTTTCCAATTTGTGCTTCTTTTTACTTCCGCTACATTTCAGAGGGAAATACTGTACATTGGGCTCCACTTATCTTGTAGTTATTCTGCAGATTAATATTTTACCTACAAAACATACAAACAACAAATAGAACATGATGCATTGCTGCAGATTAAATTATTCAACAGTATGTATAGTAAAATGAGCTTTTCCTCAATCAGCAACAACATTGTGTGTTGCTTACATGTTACAATATCAATAATCATAATATTAATCCAATATATATATATATATAAAACACTGGAAGAGGCTATTTAGTATAATGAGAACTTTTGATACTTAAAGTAAATTTGGTGATAACACTTCTGTACTTTTGCTAGTAAGTTAAGTTAAGTAAAAAATAATAAATCATTTTTACTTAATAAATAAACTCAGGACTTTTACTTGTAACAGATTTTTTTTTTACACTGAGGTATTGCTACTTATTATTAATAATTAAAATATTAATTATTTTTCTTGTTGTCAATAAATTCAATAAAAAGACCGAAACCAACAGTAAATTTATTCTACTAAGAAGTATTTCTTAGTAGTCTGATATTGTTTATCATTCTCGTTACCAGTGTTGGGCAGTAACGTGTTACAGTAATGTGATGACAAAAAATGACATCACTGTTACTGATCCCAGTAACACTGCATTACTTGCGGTCCTCCTGTGTATAAGACAACTTTGGAAGTTGTCTTATACATTCAGGAGTCACCTAACACTGGTTTTGTTCAGAACTGAAGGGTATGTAAATTGTGAAGCTGAAGTTGGGACTTCTGGAGTGTTGTGTGCAGTCACTGAGTAACTAAATCCTACCAAACTGTATCCTGCCTGCTTGTTAAACCACAAACATCTCATTTTCTATTTCTTCATGTGTTAAAAACACATGATGCAGCGTGTGGGTGTGGAGGATTTTGAGTTGTTTAAAGGCCACTTTGACAGAGCCGACGACTGAGTAACAAAAGTAACAAGTGATATAACGTTACTTTTGCTGCTGAGTATTAAGTAATATGATTACTTTTAATTACAATTTTCAAGTAAGTTGCCGAACACTGTTCAACATTACAGCCTGTACTTTATTTTGAGTCAATCCCACGTACACTGTCTCGTTACAGTAAATGTGTATTAATCCGCTGCTAAAAACAGTCCCCAACAAATGCTACGATTTGAGTGATGTTAAAGTGATGCTAAAAATGTCTGCACCCAGCTGTTTTAGGGAATTATTTCACCTTTTAAAAAATTAGATTATATTATATTATATTTATGAGCTGTTTTTAAAACTGTATGTCTTTGTAGGAACCAGTGAGCTTTGGAGTACCACAGAAAGGGTTGGGAAGGAGAAAAGTTTTGAGTGACACTAACTGCTGGTTTTATTGTTTTTCTGGGATTTGTGAACAATAAGAAAAATATAGAATAACACAAGATTTTACTTTAAGTACAGGGGCTTAGTGTTTTTTCCACCACTGAATTTATCTGACAGTATCATTTCTGTGTGTTTGGGAACATGTGATCAAATTCTAAATTCAGGGCATGGGAATAGAAAAGGTGTCTTTAGCCCAGCTTTTTATGTGCCTCATTTTCCATTGTGGAAAAAAAATTCACAAGGTCCATCAAATTCTTGTGTGACTCCATGCACCAACTGCACCTGAAAAGAAAACCAAATCACGTACAGAGCAGTGTACCGTTAAAACTAACAAAAGCTGACAAAACTCTGTCCAATGTACCATGCGAAGATTTTTATTTAACAGTCATTTTCCATCTGTTTCATATGAACTGTTTTAGTATTTCTAGTATTGCACAGGATGTCCAGAATAAAACTACAGGGGGTTGAGTTATTGCAGCCTATCCTTAAAAGAAAAACAACAGTATAGGTCGAAAATTCAGCCAGCAAAAACGACTTATGGTAACATTTGAGTGACAGACACCATCTAGCGGCTATAGTAATTATGACTCGGAGAAGTGACGCAGTTCAGATGAAGTCAAGACAAGGTGACAAATAAACAGAGGTAGCAGGTTTGGTGAATGGCTAGATAGTTAGAAGGCGAAAAGTGGACTTAGCTGCAACTGACCACTGTTCGCTTCCCGTTTCTAATCGCAAGTCAGGGCAGTTTTTTAAAAACTGTAACTACAGTTGCCGAGGTGTCTTCTGTTGCAATGACAACGAAAGTTTAAGGAAGTAGTAACTTTAACCCACACCAGGTTTCAAGTGATCTAACCCAAACCACAATCTGTTCCTAACCCTAACCAAGTGGTTTTTGTGCCTAAATCTCACCAGACCTAAACCACAGCGTTGTCACACCATAAAACATTTTTTAACTGTGATTTGTAACAGTTTTGGAAAGCACCGATAGAGGTGGCATATCAGAAAATGCTGCTCTGGGTCAGTCTGGAGTGCATGGTACAATCGACCTATGCCATCATTTAATTATGAGGATGTGAGTTTTGATAAATACCAATAAATTACCTCACAAACTGCTGACATATCTGTAATTTAAGTATCTCACTCTGGCCCGCTACTCCCTTTTGGAACAAAAACTCCCCCAACTGAGATGACAAAAGTGCTGCTGTCTCAAATTAGGGCTGCATGTCAGTTTAAGGAAATGTTTTGACATTGTGGGAAATACGCTTATTTGCTTTCTTGCAGAGAGTTAAATAAGAAGATTGTTACCACTCATATCTGTCCTTTAAATATGAGGCTACACCTAGTAGCTTAGCTTAGCACAAAGACTGGAAACAAGAGGACACTAGCCTGGATGTGTCAAAAGGTAGGAAAATCCACCTACCAACACCACTAAGGTTGCTAATCAAGTTATATGTCGTTTGTTTAATCAAAAACTGAAGCGTCATGGTGTCATAGTTCAGCACATAACCCCTACTGAAAATCAAAAATTGTCTTTTTAAATTACCACCTTGTATCTCATTTGTTTAATCCATACAGAAAACTAAGATACGGTTTACGGGGGGTTATATAGCAGACTATTTCTTGGTCAGAACCAGGAGTCTCTGCTGGTTGCCTGACAACAGTTTCCTTCTTAAACACATAGTCGTTATCACCTTCCAACCATCTGTTCTTCATCCCCTTCACTCACATATTTGTATGTATAGGCACCCAGAAAGTTGTTTTTTATTGATATCCTGTATATACTAGCTAAATAATTACACTTGCAGGCTGTTATCTAATGCATTACTGCTGTACTGTACAACATTTTTTACACGAATTAAAGAAGCAAGGTGTTAATTAGTTAGCTATAGAGGTGCTCGTAGGTGGGTTTGTTACTTTAAGAAAGAGGAAGACCGGCTGTTTCCCTCTGCTACCAGTCTTTATGCTAAACTAAGCTAACCTGCTGCTAGCTCCAGCTTCATATTGAATGGACATGGCAATTTTCTCCTCTAACTCTCTGCAAAGCAAATAATATCTCCCAAAATGTACAAATGTATGAACTATTCCTTCAAGATGTGTCATTTGTCATGTATGACAGGTTAGCTTTGAGACTGCAGCTTTGTACATAAGAGGAGAAAAACCATTTTGTCTTTCATCAGTTATACATTTTTTAAGGACAAAGGTTGAATCCAGAATGACTGTCAAGAGACAAGACAATATTCCCAAATAATATCAATTTGCTGTTGTAACAGCTCCAAGGTCCATAAGAAGCTGTTACAATAATAATATAGCTAGGAATAATACAGCCAGGAATAATATAGATTATATTTTATGAAAATAATGCATCTGTTTTTTGTTTTTTTTTTGTTTTTTTGGTGGGGGGAGGGGGCTGGGATATGCCTGAGCGGTTGTTTGGGCAAGTTTCCAGCCTAAATAGCTCTGTTGACTCGTACAGAGAGAGATGTTTTTGCAGTGGTTTGAATATGCTGTTGATTAAATGCCAGTACAGAGACATCCACCTTCACCTTGCTGTGTACTGACAACAGATAAAATCCAAAGCAGACAATTCATGGATGTGAGATCAAGGAAGTATGTCATCGCCACTGTCACTTCATGGTGGTATGGAAGGACTTTCCTGAACAATAAAGAGAGAAGAAAGACAAAAATATCTGACAAGAGCATCTGATGAATATGTGTACTTTTATTGTTTTGTTATCTTTGACTCTCTTCAGCCTGCTAAGTAAGCAGAAATAACTGTCTTGGTGGGGTCAGTCTTAAGATCCCACTGAAGATACATCTTTTAAAAGAGCCAGGGCTTTTTTAAGATGTTTTACTCTGATACTAAAAACTGGAATTCAGGACCATCGCTACACCATGGTTTGCTTGCTTTTTTTTTTTACACCAAAAACATAACTTTTTGCCCCAGAAAAGGAGAGATTCTCACAGTGTCATGGATCTCAAGCTGCACAGAAACTTGAAAAAGGATGATTTGATTTAGAAAATATGATTGTGACATTATATCAAGCCCTCGCTCCTAAGCCCTGCTGTACAGACGTTTCACATCACACTGCAGTGCACATGACTGCCACACGAGACGAATGTGTATCCAATTGTTTTTTACCTTTTTAGCTAATAATATAAACGTTTATATACAGTTACTCAATAAACAATGTCAAACATATCCGTGACTGATCAGGTGTGGTTGATTAAATATGTTACAGCAATCTGTTTTCAACTTGGCCTTGACTTTCACGTGGTCACAAAATTCATTCGATTGACTCGGATGGAAACAATGCATTCATTAATGCAGACAGGATGAAATCCAATTGAAATCCCAAGTAAACAAGTTTATTCTTGTTACGTCAGTACAATACAGATATGGATTTTCACTGTTGCTGTATGAGATTATTCAACAGAGTCACACACAAACACAAAAACTTTGCATTTGCTGGTAAATTCTTATAAATAAAAAAAGCTCAGAAGGTGTTCAGTGCAACTAGTACAAAATGTTATATAACAGGAAAGAAGAAATGCAAGAAATGGAAGGATGACATTCTTTAATGTGTACTCTTCTCTACCTTTTTTATAAAACAAACTTTATCTGGTCATGAGTGATCATAAGAAGCAACTGAAGGGATGACTGGACAAATGGGAGATAGCAGCAAAGATAGAAAAGGAAACAAACAGAGCGTGACGTTTAGCTTCCTGTCAGACTGCTGTGGCAAAGCCTATTCGATTATTGCGACGGTCAAACTCTGTATAGTAGCGGGCGATGAAGTTGGCTCCCAAAATCCAGATGGGACCTGTAGGTGGTGGCACATCCAAGCCCCTGAAGGTGACAGTGCAGACATCCCCTTCCATCTGTGATTGCTGGAGCCACAAATGAACATTTTAAAATCAAATTAAGCCTGTATGACAGTAATGTAATGTGAAAATGTTCCAGCATTTGTAATCCTGCTTACCCATAAGATATAATCCTCCTGAGTGAGTGAATACTCCTGGCCACCCAGGTGGAAAGTGATACTGGGCAGTGTCTTCACAGTGTCACAATTGACTTTGTACTGATGAACAACATTAAGTAATGGGTGATGACGGGTAATGAATTTTTACAGGCAAATGTTTTCTGTGGGAAACCATGTTGCGTGTGTAAAAACTTACTCCACTTTCATCCAGCTGTGCTCCAATGGTTTTCATCAGCAAAGACACAGAGGAGGCCGGGCCTGTGATGTAGGAGGAGCCGGTGTCTATCACAGCTGTGCAGCCCTCCACACAAAACACCATCTCCGTCCCCACAGAAACGCTGGGAGAATGAAAAAAGTGGTGGAAAATAAAACACATGTTTCTGAATGGGTGCGCACACACACTCACGCACACATGCTGTATAGGGTCTGAAGCAAAGATCTTACCCTTTCATGGTAACTTCCCATTTGCCTGTCTCTCTGGTGTCCATGTAATTGAAGTTTCCGGTGTAGTAGTTTGGGTCAGTGCCGCCCAGCACCAGCTCTCCACCTGGGGAGTGTTTTGGATCCCTGAAAATAATAAATCACATATTCAAGCCCCATTATTAAAGAACACAATGCAGAGCATATTGTCTTTGCTCCTGCTGGTGATTTTCATGTTTTATTTTCAAATGAACTGTAAAATATTCATTCAGCTGGAGCTGAATCCTATGACTTCTGATTCTTACAAAGTCCCCGAAAGGAAAGAAAAACACAAAAGAACAACTCATTTTTTTCTGACTGGTTTCTTCTGAACATAACTGAGCATAATAAATGAAAAACAAGTACGAAAAAAGAGACATAATAAATTCATATCTAGTTTGTTATGACACCCTCTCTAGGTCCAAAATGAACTCTTCTTAATTGTTTTTCCAAACTGTTTTTTTTTTTTCTTCAGCTCTGCCTGTCAGATCAAAAATATTAGATTTTTTTTCTCATTGAACAAATTCAAGTCTTAACAGCAACTAAAATCAACAAGAAAAATCTTTATTTTCTTGCTAATCTTTAATATGATCTTATGAACCTTTCTTATTAACTTTTCTGGTTACAAAATTACACAGAATCTAGAGCATGTCAGTTCGCTCAGTTCAACCCACCTGCTGTAGTAGACAGAGAACACCTCCTCCTTGAGGACATGCTGGGACATGATGCGGTCAAACACCGGAGTGATGCCATCGATGGCCACGTTAGGGTAGCCCATCCCCAGGACTCCATCAAACTTGGCAAAGATGAAGGGCATGGCAGACAGTGAGGTGGCCTCAGCAAACACTTGAACCACAGGGATATCACCAACCTGCAGGAATAAAACAAGCTGAGGGTCAAACATGGGTTGGGAGTGTAACCGCTTAGAGGAAGTTGCAGCATTTATGTAAAAATGAAACTCCTTTATCATACAGGTCACTGATTTTGAACTCACCACGACCACATCCTCGCTCAGAAATCCCCTGACATTTCCAGAGGCGTACTGGATGGAAAACCCTGTTCCGTTCTCGACGTACGTCCGCGATTGGGAGGCATCATACCTGTTGTGAGTGACTAAAAGTTCAAAAATTCATTTGAGTCACAAAACAAAAGTCTTTGAGGGAAGCTTTCATTTGTTTTTTTGTGTACACGTGGACACTTACAGCAGGCAGTGGAGAAAGGAGAGCAGCTCTGCGAGGGCACCCACAGGTTGGCTGAGCCTGTGTCAAACACCACGTTGAACATCTGGGCTGGAGAGCCGATACTGATTTCACCAAAGTACTGTGTCTTTTGGAGGGACAAAAACAGGAAAATGTGTCTTTATGATACAAATTCAGATTTTCCAGTGTTATTTGAGTATTTATTCAAAAACCTTTTATCCTGGAGCAGTAAGGCAATATTATTTGAGGGTAATGTGACATTGAGAGTATGACTCACACTAAGAATATTTTAAAGCACTAATTCAAAGGCAACCGGATCTGCTGTTTTACTCTTGATGATATTCGTCCAAGAGAGCTGGTGAAGGCTCCTGGATTAGTTGCTGTTTTAACCTTCAACACTAAAGTCTGCTTTTGTCTTCAAGGCTAAAAAAGCAAATCTGGTTGTCTTCAACTTCTGAATTTTTTATCACCTGCATGACTCAGAGCCTTCACAAATACACACACACGCAAACACACACACACACACACACATGCACACACAAGAAGTTTCAGAATTTATATTTTAAATATGTAATACAAAACAGATAAAAGTTTCTCACATCCAAATAGTTGGTTAGAGGTGTGGGAACGGTCCCGTTGTTGGTGTCGCCTGTGCTCTTCTGGGCCAGCTCACTCAACACCTGCTCCACAGAAACGCCCATCTCCTGCAGTGTCTCTCTGATAGATGGCATCTTCTTCAGCGTGATCCTGGAAAGCGAACAGACAAGCAGGGAAAATTCATCTTCACGCGAAAGAAAAACTGAAAACGAACACAAAAGAGGAATTGTCGACGCGATGACTGAGGAGTTGCTGAAGAAGTATGCGAATATTATTTTTCATGCATACATATATGCCTGGTCATCATGCCAGTATAACAATGAGCCCTTAATAAAGTACAGACTGCTTTGCTCTCAGTGCCTAGCCAGAAAAATGAACAAAAACACATGGTAAGCCAATGCTGAAAACATTAGCTTTTATAATGAACCAATAAAACACATTTGTTTTCCTGTCCTTATTTGTTTTGTAGTTTGCTGTCACTACTTTGCTGTAGCATGTTTTGTCTTACGTGGATCCAAATTATATAGTAAATCTGCACTGCTCTTGTTTCTTGAAGCTAAATAGGCAGGTATATAAGAGTTTCTTACCTTCGCAAAGTGTGGCTCGTGGTCACTGTCAGCGACAGAGCAGCCAAACACATCCAATAATTCATCAGTGCGGCCATGGTGACTTCTATAATAGCAGGCGGTATATTCAGGTAAGTGATGGAAGCTGTATGTGCAAAGTTGGTTTCTCCAGTTTTGTGAATATCCCACGTTTATTGAATCTGAGTTTGTGTCTCTCTGTGGCGTCTAGTCCCTCGACTCTTTTTATACCATGTCCTCCTCACTGTGTTCTCACCCGTGGGCCACTGGCTCTGGCTGGGAGCTTTCCTGGAGGTGTCCACTTGAAAACAAACTCTCCCCCCCCTCCTCCTCCTCCTCTCCCTCCCCCTGCCCTTCTGTCTTGGTCACACAACCCCTCCTGTGATAAACAGGTCCTTGTGAGAGGTCTGAACTTTGACCCTCTTAAAAAACATTGAAGACAGAAAGCAGGGGTGCAGAGCTCCTGAGATTGCTGACGTTGGTAGGCTGGACACCTTGTCTGTAGGGCTGTGAGAAGCTTTAGAGGGACTGAAAGATGCTCTGAGCAGTCAGGGACAGATTAGTTGGATGTTACTTCCTAAACTCAGTTACAAGTCGTATTAAATCTCAGGTGCTGCAGCCTGCACTCTACAAACGTACTTTAAGGCATGATTTCTATGTTTATATATCCACTTCACTTGATACTGATCTGTTCTGGTCTTATAACTCATTTGCTATAAATGTTTAACTTAAAGATCAGTATGATTTAAAATGTTGATTTCAGTCTTTTGCTGCTTGTCTTGTCTCTTTTTCCCACAGCCATCATGTGCTCATCTGTGGAGTAGACAGGTTTTACACCTCTCTGTTTACACTCAAGTACTGATTCCTCTTCTCATGTAAAGTTCACTGCAGCTTGTGCACCACTTTATTGATTTTCCCATCAAAAGGCTAAGGGTGAAGGACAATACACATCTGTAAGTTCACTTTAAGGTCTTAGACAGAGATCGTTAGCAGGAGATGGGGCCCATGTTGAGTGTATTATGTGGCGTAGGACACTGGCAGTGTTCAGTGTTTTCATACTGCACTGTACTTCTTTCTGTGATGCTCAGACTCAACAAGGACTAACACCTAATCACTCTGTGGTCGTTCTCACTGGGTTTAACCAGAGGGAGGACTCCCGCAATATCTGGCCTGTCAGGATGGGGTCGTGTGTTGGTACCGTACCCAGTCAATCCTGGAGATATGTGAGTTTCCATGTCAAGCAAAAGCTCAGACAGCCATAGCTGAGGTCAGAGGTTGGCCACTGAGATAATCCCTGTGGAAATGATAGCATGGTTACACACAGGTTATAGAGGCAGAACTTACTTACAACAACATTCTACTGCGGCAAGATTGACTGATAATTTGTGCTTTCTCTCTTGTGTGCAACTTGTAAATATGAAAATATGTAAATAGCCTCTATGTTGACCTGTTATAGATTTTATTTAATGTCTTTTATTGCAGAAACAATTATTTTTGGCCACTTAGAGGCAGTTGAACAAGCTCTAAACATATGCTTCCCTTTTTACACATCCAATAGACACAGCTAGCAACATTAGCATTCATTTGGAGTCATGTTTCTGGACACGTGATGAATGTAAATCAAATATTCACTCTCCTTTTAGCTCTGGTTTGGTCTCCACCAACTTTTGAGGGACATATGTGTTTTTATATGTTTACTAGTTAGTTGCTAACCTTGTTGTCAGCACTGTTTGGTGCTGGTTAGTAACACAGTAAAGTTGTAAAGACGTGGGTCAGAAAAAACAAAGAAATAAGCTGCTAAAAAGCTCCGTTGAGTGATAATTTTCTGTGGGTTTGTTACTATAACTCATGTTACATGTAGTCATTTGATGCATTGTTATTATAAAAATACAAAACAGCTTTAATATTAGACATTTTACTTAATAAGAGGCCAGTGTACCTGTCTTATCTATCCTGCAATTAGGCCTCAGAGGCAGATTTTGACAGGACATTTTGGGGACAATCTCACAGACATCTGACTCTTAACCTGGCTGACTAAATGCATACCCATAAGTCTCTTTCCCACACTGCCTACAGGGACCTATGCGTCACTCCTGCCTGGCCTCCCACCTCTCCAGTTAGTCCACTCCACGGGTGGGCATGGGAAATGTGAAAGTGTCTCCTGAAGGATGATTTATGTGATGTTCATGGGTTTTCAGTGCTACTCATATTCCCTTGTAGGCCTGGACAGTACATGTACTGGAAAATCGGAAATAAACTGTACAAAAGTCTTCATTCAGCCTTACAGCTCTAAACGGTAAGATAACTCTCTGGTCTGAAAACAAAATAAACCAAAAGATTTGTGATGATAAAAGAGGAGGGTGTTGAAAAAGGTGCCACAGACTACGCCTCAAACGAGTTTCTGCCGACAGACGCACATCAGAGGCAGAACACACGCAAGAGGATCTTGTAGGGTTGTGAGCTATCTATCATGATAAGAAAGATATGAAGCAGAGCAGTGGTTGTTTGCAGGAAATGAGACTCGAGGGAAGTTATCACTCAAACAAACAAGCCTGACTCCCAAACCCACAAAAACTCAATTTTAAATCCTGACCAGCTGGCATGATCCATTAAATGCTAAGTGTTTGTATGTTTTTGGCTTATTTCTAAGCAGTTGCTTCATACAATGAAGTGCGCATAAAAACAGAGAACAACAATTTGGTTCCACTGATTTTATTCACAGTTATGTTTTTGAATTTGAAGCAATGAACTCCAAATTAGAGATGACGAGACTGTGATTCCATCTGGAGACAATATGTATGAAAATATGTGAGACAGTCTTCGCAACAGGAGGTAAAAAATGTAGGAATTGAGACCAAAAGATGTAGTAAAAACATATTTTATGTGCAACAGTATGATATCCATCCCCAAGAGCACTGTGTTACATTTTTTTGTGGGCTGATTTATCTTATCTAATTAATGTTTTAATTTTTCACATGATTCTTTTTCTTTGGACCGTGTGAAAAGTAAACATGTATCACTGTATCACTCCTGGCCAGCAGGGAGCAGCATTGGACTTAAAAACACATCAGGGCAGAACAGAACAAACAAGACTTCACCTGAGGGAATCATTCTGTACTCTAATCACATGCAACCCTGAAGGAAAACATTTCTTATTGTCAACAAATTCAGGAAAAAGACCAAAACCAACAATCCTACCAGCATTATTTGTCCAAAGCCTGATACAGCTCATTCCTCTGTGTCATAGACCCCCAGTGTTGTTCAAAAACTATTAAAAACAGACCAGTGAGCCGCACTGCTGCACTGAATGACATGTTCCTTCATTAAAATGAACATGGACGCTGTGGTTCATTTAGAGTCAGTCCCACATGGTCAAATACATTTCTGATCTGTTGTTTTGTTATGAAGTGTCCAGACCTCTCAGATCGTCTGGAACAGGTCTGCTTTCTGTCACCAGAGACAAAACTAACCACGGAAAAGCAGCATTTAGTTTTTATGCACCACATATCTGGAACAACTTCCAGAAAGCATGAGATCTGCTCCAAATGTCAGTCCTTTTAAATTGAGGCTGAAGACTTTTTTGTTTTGCCCCCGCCTTTTATTAAATTAAATTTGGGACTGTTTATTCATATCTCACACTGTGTTGTATTTTTTTTTTTATCTATTTTATTCATCTGTTTTAAATCCTATTCTAAATGCTCTATGTTAAATGTGTTTTTTATATTGTCATGCGTTTCTTTAATTGCTTGTCTTAATGCCTTTTATGTTTTATGTGATGCACTTTGAATTGCCTTGTTGTTGGAAGATGTTATATAAAAATACTTGCCAAGTGCACCAAATCAGTCCCTAACCTATACACTTTTTACTCCAGTTTGAGTAAATATTTCTAAAAACCACAGTGCCCGGCTGTTTATTTAGCTGTTTATGGAATTATTTATATTAAAAACTGAAACTAAAGATTTACAAATTAGTTTTTTAAGGTGGCTATAATCAATATTTTTTAAATAACAATGTATCAAATGACAATGTGTAATGTGAGAGGTGTCACTTGTAGTGATGAACAGAGAATTATCATCCGACTCTGCAGCTCCTCTCGGCTTTACAGAGGTTCATAGTGAGTTTCAGCTCATCGTTTAGCTGTCCAGCTGCAACTTTACTGTTGGTTCACTCTCATCGCTCTCATACCATAGTGTCGATTTTTCAGCCACAGCAGACAGCTGTTTTCAGAGAAAAAGCTCTAAAAACCCACTGCACACTACCTGCTCAGCACCAAATGCAAACAGTTAGCGACTAGCTGGTGAACATAGTGGAGCGTTTAGCAGCTGAAGAGACAGATATTTTTGTCCAGAAGTTAGTTGACCAAACACAGAGCTAGAGTGAATGATAATGTTGTAAATAAGCAACTTGTGTGCTAACAAGGTCAACATGTTAACTTGAAAGCTAATGATTTGTCAGTGTCACAACTTGCTTCCACTGCCCCCAAGTGGCCAAAAAAATAGTTAATGCAGGTTAAAAGAATTACGACTTTAGTAGTAATAATGAATGGGCTCGGGGCTAAGCGCCACAGAGACAGTTTTGAAAGGTCGGAAACTTGTTTTCTTTCATGGGTCTCTTTACAATAAGAAAAATATAGAATATCACCTGTTTTCTCCTTAAATGCAAAACAGTAACAAGCAGAAATTAAATAATTAATTAATTAATTAATCAAACAAGAAAATAGAAAGGGGAAGTAAAAATAAAACAAATTAGACATAATTCATATAAAAATATAACTTATATGTAGAAAAAAGAAATTTTATATATATATATATATATATATATATATACAATATGCATAAAATCAGGTTAACAAGTGAATTTGTGAAAAACTTCTCTGATCTGTTGCTGGTGGTTCAGCCCTATATTTACTTTTCAAGTTACATTACACAACATGGTGAGTATAAATGTAATCTGTGACTTATCTAGACAAGATAGTGTGTGTAAATACCTGGTTTGTGTCTTGTGAAGATGAGCTGCTGCACTTCGATTCCCAGGGAGCCTTATTAGGAAACAGATGCTCTACAAAGACAGAAAACATCTGGTGAACACTCGAGAAACCATGGCAACTGCACTTGTTGTGCTGCTCAGTGTTTGCGACACAACAAAGTGTGCCAATCCATCACCTGGACACATGAATATTTAATGTGAGCTCACTGGCAGTCACACAGTAATGTACGTGTGGATCGCCTTACTACTATTAAGTAGCTCTGATGGGTACTTGTTTGCCTCATATATCTTGTTGACAAGCTGCTTCATTTCCTATTCATTTATACAGTTCAACAGCATACTTCTGTATCTACACATAATAATAATACATTACTGTAAACAAATGACAAGCCTAAAATTCATATTTGGCTTAAATTAAGAAATAAAACTGTCATTTTTTTTAAATGTGTGTGTGTTATGCATGTGTAAGTGAGCATGTGTGTGCATATCTTTATGGCTCTGTGCACAGCATCACAAGATGAAGATACCAAATGCAGCCAGCTGATATAAAAAGACACCCAGCAGTGACAGCACTGGAGCCAAAATGATTCAGTAAATGAGGGAGCAAAGCCATGGTACAAAGCTTTGTGAAGCCAACTGATTTGTACTTCAAAGTCTCACTAATATCAAAAACAAGGCCACTCAGCAGGCTGCCGGCAGTCAGAACATGTCCCATGGCTTATATAGACGTCCAGCAATTAAAAGCTTGTTGCTTTGTTTAAATTGAGCCATCCTGTGTAATATGTGCAATGTTTACTGCCAACAGACACATTAACATTTACATCAGTTAGCATTAATGTGCAGCACAATACCAAATCTTTTAACTGGAAATATGTCCTACTGAAACATCTGAGTCCAAATGTGGCCTCCTACGTCTGATCTCAGAGACCGCAGTGCTAGTGTGTTGTGAATGCTCCTAATTCAACACATTAAGCTGGGTGAAGTTATTTTGATGCCCTCATATTCAGGAACATGTCATCTGTTAAATGAGAGCCCTTAAAAACTTACAGGAGCAGGGGAGAATTTGTAGAAGAGGCATTTCATATTTTAAAGCTGCTATAATTATTAGTCATTTTGTCACAGTCATTACAAAACCACTAATTGTTACAGTTTAAACTGCCCAAAAGTATAGTCTATAAACTGGTTGTAATTAGCTCCACCTTGACACGTGACGCTACAACATTAAAATGCATGTTATGGTTATGAATCAGTAGGAATAATCAAGCACTATAATGTATAATAAATAATATAACACTGACTGTTATATAACATAACACATAACACTGGCCATTCTGCACAATGTGAGACATTTTGTGCTTGTACTTAAACCTGCATTAACTGATTTTGGTCTGTATCAGCTCCTGAGGGAAAAATCTGGCTCTTTAGCTGATAAATGTTCCACTATATTCACTAGCTAGTCATTAACTGGGTCTGTTTGCCATTTGGTGCTGAGCAGGTAGTGCACAGAGCTTTTTCGTTGAAAACAGCTGCATGCTTTGGCTGAAAATGATGCTGTGAGAGCGGTGAGAGTAAACCAAAACAGTAAAGACAGCTAAACAATGAGATGAAACTCACCATTAAGCTCCATAAAGCTGAAGGGAGGCGCAGAGTCAGGTGAGAATTCTCTATAGGTTCATCACTATGCTATAGCTGCTTCAAGTAAGACTTTTAATAAAAGAATTTTACTTGTGCTGGAGCATTTTTATATTGTGGTATTCTTCGTTGTATTTAAGTATACTAGAATCTGAATACTTCTTTAACCACGTGTCTGCTGGACGTGTTAGGACACTTTTTGCTTGCAAATTCTTTATTTTATCGCTATGTTGTGTTTTTAGCTAGTTCTGCTTCCAACCCAGGTGGCAAAAAACAGCAATACATGCAGCTTTAAGGTTATAAGAACTTTATAGGTCAGCATTAAAAAGAACATTTGTCTTTGCAACATGCTCTCATACCCTGCTGATAACAATTTCTTGCACACCATGAAGTCGTGTTGATAGGCGCATAGATTTAAAAACCCTTGACTGTGAAAGCAAAAAAATCCCAAATGAAAGTCTGGGGAACAAAACATTGTTAAGAAAGTGAGAACAAGTTGGTTATTTATACTTTTTCCCTGTTTAAATAAATTCATTTAATCTATTAGTCATTGGATGGATCTGTGTGGCAGTGAGCAACAATGACAATATCTGTCACCACTATTAAATCTCTAAAGAGTCAGTGCTCTCAAAGTTGTTGTGGTTACCTCGTTCACATGACAGGATTGTGTGCACAGGATATCCTCATTAAAAAAAGGCATCCTCCTCTAATTGCTTAGCTTTGTGACTTCCTGGACAACAAGCTTCCATATCCTTACACCCACCAAACATCCTCTGTGTGCTGTTCACAATAGCTGACTCGTCTCTGAAGGCAGATAATGGAAATGTCTCATTGTTTCAGTTCTATTGTTGTTGTCATCTCTGTTGTCTCTAAGACTTATTTTTTCTTCATTTTGGGAAGAGGCACTTTGCATTGCATTTCCCAGAAATCTGAACTATGTCACCAAAAGCCTCAAACAAACATCTTCTGTTTTAAATATCTGCAGCCTTGTGAGACTGTAATTATCATTACAAAAAAGAAAAAAGCAAAAAAAAAAAAAAACAGGAAACAAAACTGTTGAATGAATGAAATTGAGAAACAACTTTGTTTTTTGAATGTACTTACCACTAGTGGGACAAAAAATGTGAGAGTGGCTCCAGAATAAAGGTCACGACCTCTCAGATAGCTGAGGCTAAGTTCTCTGTTAGTGTCAGTGGTGCTTTGATCGGGATACTAACATGCTAATATTAGCATGTCGAGATGTCTTCAGTTGACATGCTAACCTACATTTTTAGTTATTACCTAACATGCTTGACACTTTAGAGTCAACATCATTTCAGTCATTTTAAAGAAATTGTTTGGGAAATACGTTTATTTGCTGTCTTTCCAAGAGGTAGATAAAAAGATTGATACCACTCTCGTTGAATATGAAGCTACAGCCGGTTAGCTTAGCTTAGCATAAAGACTGCAAAAAATGAGAAACATCCTGCCTGGATGTTCAAAGGTAAAACAATCTAACTTGCAGCACCTCTAAAGCTAACTAACTAACATATAATTAACATATATATGTTTGTTTAATACACACAAATACAGAAGTGTTAAAACAAAAATTTGTGATCATTTACGGGCAGTTACGTGCTGGACTATACTTCAGTTTTTGATCAAACAAACATCTAACGTGTTCATTAATGAGCTTTAGAGGTGCTGGCAGTTGATTGATTTTACACCTGGACAGAGCTAGGTTGGCGTGCTTTCCCCTGTTTCCAGTCTTCATGCTAAGCTAATGGGCTACTGGCTGTAGCTTCATAGCTTCTCATCTTACTCTCAGCAATAAAGTGAATAAGCATATTTCCCAAAATGTCAAACAGTTTCCTTGTACAACAATTTGTTGACATGCTGTTTGTTAATGCTTCAGAGTCAACAACAGCGATGGTTTTAATTCTAGTCAATTACAGAGTTTTACAAGGGATACTGAAAAGGTGGAATATTTGGGTTGTTAAAGCTCTTGTAAAAGACCTACTATGTTGGGACGCAGCTAGAGCATAACAGACTCATTTCAGCTGAGGTCAAAATCATATCAGTCCCGTTCTTTCCCATCTTTGGGTGCTTTTTATGTTGGAAACACATGCTGATGTTCTCTCTACTTTTAGCACAAAGATAATAAATTTGCTTTCCAGCAGGTTTGCTGTAAATAGTTTCCCTCTTCGGGCCTCTGTTGATGCAATTTGACTGTTGTGGGTATTTTTAATATTCGCCTTGGGAGCTACAGTAGCCATAACTCCCAAACAATAGACTTTATAAAAAAACATTACTTCCTGTATGCCAAAAGGCCTTTTACCCAAAAAGTGCTGTCTGATTCCAGGTGTTTACATCAGTGAAAAAAGCCTAATGAAGTGGTTCACTGCAAGGTTTATATAAGCCTATAAAACTGTGTATTAATACTGAAGAAATTGGGCCATAAATCACAATGAAAGCAAATCAGGAAGAAGAGATGATAGAAAAGCATTACTGTGAAGTTAAAATATATAGCTGCAATTAAAAGATTCCTCACGGTTGTTTTCTATCTCTTTATTATTGAAAGTGTCTTAATTATGTTACAAATCTTAAGATAAAGTTTAATTACTGTCTGAGGAGGACATGTGATGTTCATGTGGATTTGTGGTGTTTGATGGGAGGGTTGTGGCGGCATCTCAGAACAAATGACATACCTCTTTGATGCCTGTTGTGAAAGATCTCAGCTATCGATCTCAGACACAACTACAGTGATGTCTTGATGTAAGAAAGTAGCCTAAATAAAAACTTCAAAAAAAATCAGTACCTTTATACCACAGATCAGCTATTCCAGTTAATTCAGTTATCATCTATTCGGTTTTCTGCGTTTTCTAAATATAAACTCTGTGATAAATATGATGTCCCATATAACCTTACCTTCAGTTATTAAACTGTCAGCCTCAACCAGGTAGATTGAAGATGCCTCAAAGGCACAAATGTCCCTTATTTGTCATTCACACCCCCCGAGATAAGCTATTAAAGTAGGTAATATTGGAATATTGGACACTACTGCTTATTAACGTACATTAATAACCTGCAGAACTGAGGGTTTGGCTAAGCTTTTGTTTCAAAAGAGATCTGAATGTGTCCATAGGAACCCAAACAAACTGAACACACATATACACATATGAGTACAGAGTAAATATACAGAGGCCTTTTTAGACAGGATCTCCAATCCATGAGGATTTTATTTATGTTAACAAACTGCAGACAAGTTAGATGCAATTATTTATTGAAGGTAGTGAATACTCATGTTTAGTTGTTACTTTGTGAGCTGTTGAACACGAACATCAAACATGTGATGTCTGAGGAAATTCACATCAAATACCGTCCACTTCCTCCTACTTACTATTTCCAACCAAGCAAAGACCTTAATTGAAGAGATTAGAGAAAGAAAGAAAGAAAGAAAGAAAGAAAGAAAGAAAGAAAGAAAGAAAGAAAGAAAGAAAGGACACTTGTTTTGATCCTGAAATGTACAGAGTTGCTCACCTCTTGTCCACCTCATTGGCTGAGATGTTTCCTGTTTGTTTGGAACAGTTAGCTGATGACATGTAGAGGTGGAAGAAAGCCGTATTATCTTGTTTAGTGAAATATTTTTAAACCAAGCATGAGGTCTGAGGGTGATGTGAATCTCGTGGTTGGTGATAAAATGCGTTAGAATGATATGTGCTCTGGTGTGTTAACGATGCAGGAGGGGAGTGTGTCTGTGTGCGCACCAGTGGAGGAAGAAGTTCTCAAAACCTTTACTTAAAGTAGCAATATGCAACCTCAGTGGAGGTTCTGTTGCTTTCAGCCACATATTCTAGCCTTCATTGATGGATGGAGTTTGCTTACTTGTCATGGATACAAGTAAAACAACTCCATTACAAGTTTTTATCACAATTAAGTCCTGCATTCAAAATGCTATTTAAGTGAAAGTACAAACGTAGATTACAATTCACAATTTCATTTAGCAGACACTTTTATCCAAAGTGACTGACATCTGAGAGCTGATACAACACAAGCAGAGATCTAGTCAGGAGACAACAATACAAGTAAGTGCCATAAAGCTAAGGTTGAGTCCAATAGGACGTAGATGCCAACAGGCAGTGCACCAAGGCAATGCATAGAGTGCATAGATTGCATAGAAGCAGTAATTTTGTAATTTTGAAGCTTTTTTTTTTTGTATTTTTGTTTTTACCTTCTAGCTTTCTACCTTCAGTCCAGAGGTCTTTGCGAAAGAGCTGGGTCTTTAGTATTTTCTTAAAGATTGAGAGGGACTCTGCAGATCAAACAGAGTTTGGTAACTCGTTCCACCACTGGGGAACTACAGAGGAGAAGAGTCTAGCTAGTGACTTAGGGCCTTGTTGTGGTGGTGGTAACAGGCGCCTTTCATCGGCAGAGCATAGTGAGCGAGAGGGATTGTAGACCTGAATGACGGAGTTTAGGTAGGATTAATGGTCCATTAACATGTGAGCAGCGTTTCAATCCCTTATTAAAATATACTTGTTAAGATATTTAATCTGTAACAATGCATCATATTTTATATGTTGATAATACATTTTGTATATATAATCTTAATCTGTAAAGTTACTACAGGTGTCAATGTCAATCATAAATGTAGTGGATTAAAAATACTAAAGTAGTTAAAAATAAACCTCAAACCTGTAATAATTTCCATCCACTTGGGGGCAGCAGAAACAAGCTGTAAACACAACATTGACATATTATTACCTTCTAAGGTGACTTTTTAGCAAACAGTTGCTTATTTACATGTCCAGCAGTTACAGAGAAACATTATAATTCAATTGGAGTTCTGTTTCTGTCCACCTGATAAATTTAAGTCCAATATGCACTCTCTTTTAGCCCTGATTTGATTTCCATCAACTCTGGTGGAAATATCTGGCTCTTTAGCTGCTAAATGCTTCACTACGTTCCAGCAGCTTGTCTCTAACTTTGTCAGAATGCTGTTTGGCGCTGGGAAGGTAGCATACTGTGAGTTTTGCCTGCTGCACCTGGAAATTACACTGATGAGAGCTGTGAGAGGGAATCAAAACAGTAAACAATGAGCTGAAAGACACCACAAAGCCCCGTAGAGCCGAGGGGAACTGCAGAGTCAGGTGATAATTTTCTGTGGGTTCATCAGCTACATTTTTTCACATATAAATAGTCATGTGATCCATTGTTAATATACAAAATATTGATTAGTGCAACTTTAGGTAAAGTACAGTTACCTCAAAATGGTACTTATGTATAGTACTTGAATAAATACACTTAGTTATCTTCTATCACTGGAGTTCACACATGCATAATGAACGTTATCATAACAAATAGCACATTGAATCACACACACACACACACATTCACACAGAATTTGACAGTAACCAACTTAGGCTTTTCTAAATCTCAATGCTCTTCTTTCCAGACTAAAGTCAACACAGCTCTTTTCCCTCCATTGCTGCAATGTTCTCTGTGCCTGAATAATTCAATATTGCTCACTGTCTGCTCCTGTTGTGTACTGCATGGTTAAGAACCAGTGAAGGGGAAGTCTCAACGCATGGGGACAGGCCTTGTTTTCTACGCCCGCAGCCAAGCGTGCTTCTTATGTAAGGGAGGGGGTTGGACGGCCAGAGTACAACATACACTGCATGAAAACTCCTGTCGCGTTGTCATTATGTGTGTCCCCATCCCCGCTCTCACTTCCTATGAGTTACATCCTCACTGATGCCCTAATTTTTAATGAGCAGTCAAAATCATCGTCATGAACGCTCCGCCATCGTGATATCTCATTTTCTGTCATTCCGTTGAGTCGGTCTGTGTTTCCATATCTGCCTTCAGCTCTTTCTCTTTATCTCTCTTGTCCCCACCCCCCACCCTCTCCTTGGTCTTCTCTTAACAGGCAGACATTTTGACAGCAAGATCATGATTACCATTTTAGACTTCTCAAGGAGCACTTCATTTGGTAAATGATGAGTTACCATCATGAAATTTTGCTACAACATGAGCAAATGTTGTTTGTGAATGCACGATATATATACACAAAAAATGAAGATTGGGCTCATTAAAATGTAACTGCGGCTCACTGCATCCATTACAGGTTTCTCTAAAAGAGAAGATTTGAACCTTGTATCCTGTGAGACATCTGGAATATGAGGATTCAGCTGGTAACTCTTGCATTATTTAACAAACCCTGCAGCCATCTGATCCTTCGCAGGTGTACATGAGTCTGTTTCTCATGATTTCACTGCACACAAACACCCTCAGATGTTTCTCTGAATTACAAATAGCCAGTGAATTCATCTTTGTGTCAATACACTTTGTACTCCGCACTTTGATGTTGTTTGTTGGGCTTTAGTAACACATAGATATAAAATAGTGCAACAGTTTAAAACATTCATTCATCAAATGTACAGCAATGTGGTTAAACATATGTGAAAAATGCATTGTGTGCATTGCAAAGTCAGGGCATGTGGGCATTTTTTTTCATGAGCAACAGAAATAAACATCGCTAAACTCCACTGACCAGCTGTTCACTAATCTCTCTCACATGCACAAGAAGGTAACTGAAGGCATCAGCCTGTCCAGCACACACTCTGCTGGCTGACGGGACTTTCAGTAACACTCACTTAACGAAATTAACTTTTTCTGTCTTCGCTCCATGTTTTCTGGCTGCCCCTTGATCTGGACAAATAGCATCCAACCATGAAAATAACCGACGTCTATGAGATAACAAGCAAGCGTTTTTTTTTTTTGTTGGAGCCATGATAAGAAAGAAAGAATCATCATGTTGAAGTAGGACAGTTTGTAAACAAGGAATTTTCTACAAAATTGGATATACTGTACTCATGCTTACCACTTTCAAAAACACAGACACTTTTTTGGCATTCCTAAACCATGTGATAATATGTCCCGTTATAACCATTACTCACACTGTGGAGCAACTACATTTTCTTCATTTTCTTTGTATGGTTTCATACTTGGCTAATAAAACTGCTTCTGATTCTGAGCTCTGTGAACTTATTTATATTGCACTAATTGATAAGCAGTGTTTCTCAAAGAAAATGGTATGTTTTTCCAAACTCTACCCTAGCTAATTGCTGTATTAAAGTGATGGTTGGTGGGTTCATTCTGTTTGTCACGAACATTTGGGTCATCTTCATAAAAAAAACAACCCAAAACTATACTTGTAGCAAGTTTCCAGAGCAACACTTTAATTTTAAGTACCATTTCCCGCTCTCTAGTTAGTAGCAGTGTTACAACCTTCTCCTTAATACATCTACGGTTACAATATGCAACTTGACTGTACAAGTAATCTATCGATGCCAGCTGTGTGGGTCATGTGACCCTTCCCTTGCACGTCTGAGGATCTGAGGAGTAATATGCCCTGTAAACATATTGATAATGTATTAATTGATAATCAGTGATTCTCGAAGAAAGTTTAATTTTTTTCCAAACTCTACTCTAGTTAATTGATGTTTTAAAGCAGCGGTTCCCAACTTGCGGGTTGCAGTCCAAAAGTGGACCGCGAGTTCATTCTGTGTAGGTGGAAACATTTGGGTCAACATCATCACAAAAACAAAAACAAACTATAAATACAGAGCATTTCCAGAGCAATGCTTTAATTTTAAGAACCATTTCTAGTTGGTAGCAGCCCTACAACCTTCTCAATAGATCCACGACTACAACATGCAGCTTAACTGTACCAGTAACCTACCAATGCTGGCTGTGTGGGTCATGTGATCCTCTCCTTGCGTGTCCGATCACTGTAGCGGCCTTGCAGAGAAAGAGAAGAAGTTTGTTCCACAGGTTGAACAAAACTGACACAGAATATATTCAGTTTGGTTTTACTAACACTGAACACAAAAAAAGATGAAAAAAAGTGAGTTTTAGGCCTGTTTATATTGTGCTGAAAATACAGTTTTGAATAGGGCTGAATTACTGCTGTTGCAATGCTTCTGTTTTTTTAAATGTTGGTTTTAAGCTCTATATGCACTCTCTTCCTACAATGCTTATTTTTATTTAACTTTAAGCCTCATTAGTTGTTTTAGTTTTAATTTATTGTGTGAAGAGGCAGTAGCGGTTAGCTCTGTCTCCTGTGTTAAGTTGGTCAATGTTTGGACCGTGACCTGATGTCTGAGAGAAAATCTGCTGCTTGAGGCAAGGAGCAGCTGGGAACAACTATATCGAACACTAGTATATCCTTACTCCAAACTGTCAGAGGTGTTAAGTGTTTGAGTCTGAGAAGTCTGAGTGAATATTTTATTTGGATCCTTCAAGCTTGGGACACCATATGCGTGAAGTGAAGACCTTAATTGTAGATAAATAGAGAAAGAAAATAACAAATCCAAACTATTTTCTAGCTTCTTGAATGTATGGAATTCACTTCTTACTCTTTTTTCTTTTTTAGTGTTTGTGTTTAATGATTCATAAAACATGAATAAATTCAGAAAGATGATGAATAAGTCAGTATAACTAAGAGAATATTTTACAAAGTGATTGATGAGATTCAACCAAACACCTTGAGCTATCCCAGCATGATCTGTCTCTTTGTTGTCACCAGCGCCATGACAGATCGATACAATGTTTGACTAGCTGGTTAATATTTAATCACTCTACATTGATTGTGGACTCTTGGTTTGGATGCCCAATTACTGTCACTCATAAAACCAAACAGTCTGTGTTACACAATACTGGAGGCTTTGCATGTATTACTTGACCAGTCATTGCTGTAGGCTCACCTTTATGTACCATATAAAGTGAAGTTTTTCTCATTTGTCTTCACAAAGCGACTATCTGTACTAACTGTTTACTTTCTATTATTGTAAGAGAAACAGTTTGTTCAAATTGCTAAATCTTGTTTAGAGTCAGTAACTGAATGGATAGAGAAACTCAGAGAACAAATATATATATAATTATGAACATAAACATTTTAAACTAATTTTACAAAGTACTTCACCCGATACTGTGATACATGGACAGACTAGTGTTGGTGTGATTTAGAGTTGATAAGGTTTCCTGCTGCACTGCAATTACTCTGTCCGGAACTATATGATCTTGATAAATACTGTATCAATGATTAGACCTTGCTTCACAATCTCCTTATGGTGCAGTCAGACCGGACTACAGCTGGTGCTCAGGGAAAAAGCAGTGGAAGGATTGCAAGCATAAACTGCAGGAGCAGTATGAGTGACAACGGCAGTACAGGAAGCTGTGAGTAGTACAGGTTTTTTTTTAATCAAACTCTTTACCTTACATTAACCTCTGTTACTGTCTTTACACTGACTAAAGCCAAGCAGCATTCCTCCTGGGTGCAGAAAGTGAAAGAGGTTGGTCAGTTTGTGACAAACACATCTCACTCTGTTCGTCATAGAAATGAATGGAGAGTGAAATCTGGCCTGACTGCACCTTCACTCACCTGTTGTGTGCGTCATTCTTATTGGTACTTTAAGTGTGATGACATAATAGTTTATAAATTTTCACAGCAGAACATTTCGATATGCAGTAGGAAAAGTACAAGTGTTATTGATAACATTAACAATGGCTCTGTTCCATTCAAGTGTCTCAATAAGCTATGACAGCGTGGCAGTGAGTCAGCATGAACAATGCGACTCTGAAACTGAAGCAGCTAAATGGAATTCAGCCGTCATTCATTTAATTATTTACACCTGTGCTTTTCTTACTTTGACATGTCATAATGTCTTCTGAGAAAAAAGGCCTCCTGAAACTGTTATGGTAGGACAAATCACACATTTGTCATTGAAGCAATGGGTGTCGTGACCTTGTTTAATTCATTACATAACTTTGTCCAACTTCAGCCTGAGCTGAGCTCTAATTAGCCAGAATAACTCAAAACACCTGTGTGGGTGTGCAGGGTCTTTAACTTACATACTTACTCACATAAAATTGTATTTCAATTTCTATTAAAACATTGTTTTTTCAAATGAACATGTCAGATATTTTAGCCTACATTTGTGGTCAGATTTATGGATAAATCAATTTTCTTTCATTTTTATTTGCATTCTACAGATTTAGACATATGTGGTTTGATCATTTATGTTTTTACCAATCATTGGTGTGATAATTGTCTCAGGTGTTTGAGATTTGACTCCCCTTTTTGATTTGAATCAGAATCAGAAACAGGTTTATTACCAAGTAGGTTTGCACATACAAGGTGTCCTGCTGTGCTGGTGCATAACGATATAAAAATAGAAGGTAACAGAAAAACACAAGTACTTATACAAAGTAAGAGAAAAATACAACTACCACAGGAGACAGGTGATATAAATATAGAAATAAAATTTACAATCAAAAACTAAAATATAGTAAAAATATTTGTTGGTTGTTACAGCCTGTGGCTTCAGTTTAAAGATACAGTTGTTATGAATTTAATAACTGATGAAAGTCCATAACCGAAACATTGTACTGCTAATAAAATACAGGGTGCAGAAATTCAATTTTTTCTTGAACATCGGTGCAGCAAATAATCTGGGGCTGTGACACTCATCCATATGAACTGTACCATTACAGATAAAATCTGTATGTATGCAGAGGAGTTTCTCAGATGGTGTTTTGATCACAGGGCAGTTTGTTGGAAACAACCTCCCCAGTCGGAGCACATCAGCGCCCTGGATGTGTGTCATGTTCAGTGGCCTGCAGCCGTTAGCAGTAAGTCCTCCCCACTAAGAATGTCATGTGACATGTGACTGGAAGAAGAGGGCCCACTTTACAACACAGAGTTAATGATAGCATGTCATGTATGTTGTTTTTCACCATGCAGACAAATACATATAAATCAAATGAATGCAGACACACTTGTGAGAACTGCACGATAAAAATAAAGAATGATGGCTGTAATCTAGCTGTTTGAGACAAATACCGTCTAGGCTATATGTCATGCAGGAGAGGTAAAAGTGACACAGTTGAGTCACTGTGAACACTCCCAGCACTCAACACTGAGATGAAATGGGTTGGAAAGCTGCCTTTCATACATGGCTTTTCAGGCCACTGCCCTCGCAGCCTGTGGTAGAGTGCCAGTTACTGTACTTTATCTGAGCAGGCAGGAAACACAGAGAGCCTGTTTTCCCCGTGCAGTGGCATGTGTTTCTCACCTGATCCCTCCTCGCTCATTCCAAACTGCAGGCGCCCCAGATATTTGCATTATTGTAGATAATGTTACTGTCAGCCAGTGACAAGGGTTCCTTTCTCTGTCTGAAATCAAATTGGTTTGGCTTTTTTTTAAGGGCTGTTTGACCTACAAAGTGTCAACAACAAGGCTGGTAGGAGTGACGTCCTCATATCGATCAGTCATGCACTGCTTCAGCAGAACAATGTTAAAAGGAAGATGATATAAGTCAGATTGTTTTTTCCTGTGAATACATTTAGTTAGTTTTAGTTTGTTATTTATGAAGTTAAAGGACAGGTTCACAATTTTTCAAGTCTGTCTTAAAACAACAGTCAGGTGCCCATGTGAACGCTGAAACAAGTTTTGCTCACTGTAATCATTCGTCATGTTCATACTGACCATTAGAAAATCCCTTTGAGTAAAAATGTATTTAGACATATCTCTGAAGACAATATGAGGCTTCAGCCAATTGAGTTACTAAAATAAAGTTGATATCTTCCACAGCTACAGTCTTTTCAGTAAAAAGAGGAAAACAAAAAAGATTATTAATCTTTCCTTTAAATGTATAAAACAGTGTCTGTATTTGAAGCTGTCCTGGCAACATCCTCCATGGATACACACCATCAGACAGTCTTCTGCCAAATGAATTAACTTCAAAATCATGTATTATTTTAAATCTAAGGTAATCAATGCTACTTCTACTAATATAACAACAACAATAATGTAAACTCAATTTAAATTTAACACTGTGTAATTCTAAAATGAAATAGAGAATTTTTTGGATGTTTCTTTTTCTTTTTGTCTGTGTGAAGAAAGTTGTTGAGATGTTTTGAACAAATTAATGCAAACAAATGTAAAGTAGAATTTGTGTTTGCAGCCCTGAAGCATTTGCTCTGAATTTTAATATACAGTAGATCACCACTCTTGTAAAAATAAAAAAAATACAGTACAATACAGTTAATGTACCTGCTGGTTCTGAGTTTGAACCAACAACCTTAATAAACCTGCTGCTCCACATAGAGAGTCCCTGCGGTGCGGCTGCATTATTTATGAATAGAGAGTAAATGCTGAAGCTCCTGGGGGGATTAGACGCGGAGAGCTCTGTAATCCGTTTGGAAACGCGTGCGGGCCGCCGGGCGGGGAGGAGCTTTAGGACCCGGTAGGTGTGGGGTCGGGTAGGATTTTCCCTCGTGGAGTAGCAGCTGGACGCATGCGCCCCCCCTCCTTCCACTTTTCTCCATCCATAGCGCAGGAGCAAATAGGATGAACTTGTCGTGTTACCTGCTTAAAGGCGCCGCTGGTTGAGTGAAAAACTCAAGCAGATCACGGGATAGGTAAAGGTAACAGTTTTTATCTTGTAGAAAGTTAAAAAAAAGAGAGGAAATACTCGACAGAGGAGGAAGCAGGAGTGGAGGATTAATGAGAAGAAGAGTCTTTGAATGTAAAGCGGGCAATCAGAGAGCGGATTAGATCCCTATAGCGAGGAATCAGAGCGTTGTTAAAGATGCGGAAACAACAACAAAGGAACAAACAATCTGGATTTTGATCCATCGGGATATTTACATGAAGTGGCAGCAGCATGCCTTGGCTCAGGAGAAGGGTGAAAATGTTCCAACTTGGAGTGACACCCAAACACCCTGAAGTTTTCAGTCTGTTGGGACTATCTCTGTGCTATGCATCGGCTGATTTTTACACGATTCCGCGGAACTAATGGATTTGGTTTGGATCTGAGTCATCATGTCAAAAGTCATTCAGAAGAAGAACCACTGGATCACCAAAGTGAACGAGTGCGCAATTGTCCGGGACGCGTGCGGGGAGCTGAATGTGGAGCTGCGCGGCGGAGCTGAGAATGGAGAGTTTCCTTTCGTCGGGCAAGTTAGAGGGGATGCTGTGATTTACCAGGACGGTAAACTCATCGAAGGGGAACTGCTCCTGGAAGTTGAGGGGCTACCTGTGTCTGGATTACCCCTCTATGACATTTTAACTGTGATTAAATGCTGCCAAGGTCCCATCAGGTTGAAAACTGTGCGTCAAGGTAAGAGAAATGTGAAATATAGGAGTAAAGGTGTGTCAGAAAGATAGAAAGAGCGTTTGTGGAAGATTAACACACACACATACACACAAGAGGGGAGAAATCCCAGTGGAAGTTGTTTTATAATTGCCATGTGGCACAGCATTATAAGCACATAGCAAAATGGAGATGTGTGTGTGTGTGTGTGTGTGTGTGTGTGAAATAGGGCACATCAGTGGTGCTGCTGCTGCTCATCTTCTCTCCACAAGCAGCCTGGAGTTTTCACAGGCTTGACATGAAGCTGCCCTGACAGTCCTCCTGCCCTCGTTTGTCTAACATTGCTCAAGCCATTCTGGGTCAAACCTGCAGGGTCACAGATTAGGCCACTTACTGTACAGTGACTACAGCCCACAACACACACTGTCAATTAGCTTCTCTCACAAGTAGGTGGATCAAATTCCCAAACTTTTGACACCTGACTATACTTTCCTCTCTGCCAAAGACTTAAAGGCCGCTATCTGTAAGTGGTGTGTAATTTTTGTCTGGTGACAGTCCTCAGTCTGCAGTTTAGATTTCACAGCACTCTGTAAATTGTGTTAATGTCAACTGAAGGCTGCAGTGTTTGTGAGTGAAAGACACCTCTCATGTGCAGCTGGGGTTAGTATTTCTTGAAGTGCTCCTTTCATGTTAGATGAGTTTGACCCATTGCTCAGGGTCTGCTGCATCTGCATCTGTCTGAGAGCCTCCAATGTGTTGCGCATGGCTTTTGTTGCTCTCTAAACCGGCCAAATGTGTATGTTCTGTGACACCTGAGTGAATATTGAAATGAGCCTATGTTTAAGTTTCATTTTGAGCCCGAAGCACGTGTAGGCCTATATTTTACCTCAGATGTCTGCCATCGGCCTGCCATTCTGGTTTACACACACACACACACACGTTGTCTCTCTCTTGCACACACAATATTTGACAAAGCTTTGCAGTGCCTCTCTGGGGAAATCATTAACTGTGTTACATAACAGCGGTTTAGTTCAGTGTAGCATCATTGCCTTTCTGGTGTACTGTATGTCCATTAGCGGCTACACTGTGAATGCTTGACCTCTGAAGCTGAAGTCTCGACCCCTGGGACGAGAGCTCAGCACTAACACTGCTCTGTGTTTGCAGGGCAGGCGTGCGGTCACCCTTTGCTGTCAGTATGAACAGACTAGGCAGATTTTTAACATGCATAAATAGCTTTCTAACTACTCTCCTCTCCTGTGGAAACACCTTGTACTTTTCTGTGGACATTAAGGATATCCTGAGCTGTGTTCATAGTTTCTTGCATGAATCAGCAGATTCTCCTCGTCTCTAATTAAAGGAGCAGGGGTATTCTTTGACTATCTGAGTAGCTCACAAGACTTTCATTGTGCCTCAGAGTCTGTTGGGCTCCCATGCAGAACCAACCTGGGACTGCGATCCGAGCCGTCCCACAACAGATGACAGGCTGTCTGTCGGGACAATCTCTCTCCTTTCCTCTCCAAAGATCTGTGGCTCATATTACAGGGGGGCCACATCACATCAGTACTGTAACTTTATCAGTGTATGCAGGTTGGCAGGTCGTGTCTGTGGTACACCGCAGCAGCCCCACAGGTGTGTTGTCTTCCACTGAGGAATGCAGGAGGAAAACCATCTGAATGAACTCTGAGCATTCCTGTGGAGAAGGTGTAATATTACACTGCTGTAGGTTTTTTTTTTTTATTAAGCTCTGTAAATAACTCAGGAATGACACAGCAGTGAGGGATAATTTTCCAAAGATGTCAAACATTTATTTACACAACAAACGTATAATGTTACACCAGTATATTTTGCCTTTCAATCCCATTGGCCTTTTGTAGAATATGTACATTACTGTGCAAAAGTTTCAGGCACTTTAGATTTTTAAATTCTTATCCATAATGCAATACCATCAGGGAGGCCTCTGATCGGTCCAAACTTTATTCTGCAGATGACAATGACCCCAAACATATAATTGAAGTCATAAAGAAAGAACTATTTAAAAACTATTCATGGCATTATTTTTTTAAAGCATTCCCTCTGTACTTTTAGTGCCTATTCAAACTAAAGTACATATGCAAATATACACAGTGACTATGCTATGTGGTCTCCTTTTAGGCTGTGGTCATCAGTTAATATCAGTTGTACTTTGTTTACTGGGTGAATGGTGAATAGATTTATGGTATGGAATAGTTTTGAGGTGAAAGTACAAAGAGGGAGTACTTTCAGGCACATTAAGACTTTGACCCACCTGTATAGTTCTTGTCTGCTATCATCAGCTGATTCCAGCTCACAGGTGAAAGATTATGTCATAATTGTCTTGTCCAGTCATTATTTCAGTCATCACCAGATAACCAGATAAGATACCTAAAGGTGCAAAGGTTGTGCATTACAATTGGTTATATAATGATCAGAGCTGCAACAATTACTTGATTAATCATTTAGTCGATCAACAGAATAATTAATTGGCAACTATTTTGATAATCCGTTTACCGTTTCTTTCATTTTTCAAGCAAAAAGGCCAAATGTTGTCTGGTTTCAGCTTCTCAGATGTGAGGAGGATGTGAGGATTTGCTGCTTTTCTTTGTCATATGTGACGATAGATTAAAAATCTTTAGGTTTTGCACTGTTGGTCGAACAAAACAAGCAAATTGAAGACATCACCGCCAGCTCTCACAAATTGTGAATGTCATTTTTCACCATTTTTTTAACATTTTATTGACAAAACAATTAATCGATGATGAAAATAATTGTTAGTTTTTGCCCCAAGAATGACAGTTGTTGGTTTAAAGTAGAGCTTATGTACAGTATAAACCTTTTGAGGCTGAAATATGTTGCACATGAATAATACAAAATGAAGAAATAGGTATGAACAACATTATTACAACAGTTTCTCTGTTTTACAACTCGTACATTCTTCTTGGCAGTTGAGTTTTAAGTGAACCACAATCTCCTCCAGCACCTAAAGTATCTGTGGGTTTACGACACTCTGATCATGGGTGGGTTTGGCTGGGTGGCTGTCTGATCTCTGGAACAAATGGCCCTGGGTCGCCTTAGATCTTGCCTTCACTTCAACCCAGCCAGGGAGTAATCTGGACCGCCTGCTGGATGCCAGGCATTCCTGAGAAGTGGGGCCAGGAGTTCACTGGTACACCCCAATGAAACATTCATACCCAAAATTCTCCATTTTGATACGGTTTCACCCCTTCTTCTCAGGTCTTGCTTTCTCCGGTCACCCTGCTCACCCCTTGGTGGCAGGGTTGCATAGTGATTAGGCAGACCATCTGTTTAATCATTCAGACCTTCAGGATAGTAAGCATCTGTCCTGCTGAAGTGTCCTTGAGCCAAACTTGGCGTGTATACCAACCAGGGTCACTAACAGCCAACCCTACGCTGTGGCCTCAGGGTAGACAGCAGAGCAAAAAACAAATCAATGCTGCATCACAAAACTGTTAACCTTTAGACCGGGAAAGGCAATTAAAGACAGACATAATGTTCTTTAAAGTCAAACTGAAAGTGAAATTCTCCTCCCTTCTGTGTAAGACAGGGGTCAGCAATTAGGTTCAACCTTGGGCCAGTTTTTTCAGGATGTTTCATAGGCCGGCAGAGGAAACAAAGGCAGTATGTTTTCTTTATTTCTTTTAATTCATTCAAGAATAAATAGATTTACAACACTGTTAAGGATTGTATCTGAGAGCAGACATCACTTTTCCTATTAGTAACTAGGGGCTTACAGTTACAACTAAAAAAAACCCAACTAATTTGGCTAAAAATACCTAATACGCAAATATAAGTTCTGTGTTGCACTTCGAGACTAGAGACGTACTTTACTGGTTATCCGCCCATATTAAACAGCGGCCTGCTTCATTCACAGTTGATATAACGTACTGTTGTGGTTGCCTTATGCTTGCCTTCAATATTGCATGTCACATTGTGCCAGATGCCTGTGATAAAATCTTGGTTCCAATATGTGTCAGCCTGTGTAGTGTCAATTTGAGACAGATTCAGACTGTCAGATTGTGCGCTGAATGTATGGTGAATCTTAGCGCTATGATGTAAACAGAAAAGAGTGTATGAAAGCAGCAGCACATCATCAGATGTTTTGAAAATGCAGCAAAGTTATTTTTCATTTCACCTCCATCAATTTGGTTTTTGTGACATGAATGTATTAAGGAGAATGAGTGGGTTTTCTCCCTAAACTTTATTTAGAAAACTACACTTGTGAAATGTCATGCTGGCCTTGTGTATTCTGTGTCCATGTTGTATTCTGATCGATTTGTTTGTAAACGTGGGTTGTAGCAGCAGTCACATTGTGAGAATTTGGGCTTACATTTCTGACAGAATGTTGCCTCAGGCTGTCTGTCTTTAGTTGCCAAAGCTCCTCATCAGTCGTCTGTGCACGTGTCTCAGTGCGATCTAGGACCATTTTACCACGTTTCTCTCATGATTCTCAATTTTGTCACAGACAGCCCAAAATCAGAAAGTGTAAAGGGGCTTTAAGAAAAAAATGGAAAATCTGTTATGGTTAAGTAGTCTAAAGTTGTGGAGGAATTCAATTTCATTGCTGTTAGTTTTAGACTTAATTTCAGCACTATGCATTGATCTATGAGCATGAGGCAGCCATTGCTTTAATGCCTCCCCCTGTGGGGGCAATAATAGATGTAACACAGTTACATTCATTGGGATTTACATGATTGTATTATATTTATTTTGTTACCTGCAGCAGATCTGTGATTGTGCAAAATTTTTAATGTAAACTATGAAGTCAAAACTTCTGCTTTCGTCTGGGAGCCAAATATTTTTGCTGGAGGACCGGATTTGGCCCACGGGCCAATATTTGCCTACCATTGGTGAGAGGAAATATAAACTGTAATCATAATTTTCCATTTTTCAAAAGAGGTTAAAACTGTTTTGGACATATCTGTGGAAATAGTGTCTAAGTGTTTGACCTTTTGGTGGCCGTTTCCCATGGCAACAGTTAACTGACGTTTGGCATTGGGAGTCGCTAAGAGACAAGCTGTCAACTGCTGGCTGGAGCATGGACTGTACAAACGTTGATACAAGACGTTTTTTTCCCCCTTTTTCAACAAGCATACACAATGTTGGTTATGTGCCCATTCAAACATCGGCTCCTAAACGGATGGGTCCTCCCGACCCATCATATGGATGGGTTGGAAAAGGGAAGCTAGTTAACCTAGCCTGCTAACATTAGCTTAGATTCCCTCTTGACGTTATTTTTTGTTCATGTTATTTCAACACCTGCTGAGTCATTGGCAGCTTCTGCATACTCAGTGATGTGTTGGTCCTGCAGTAGGCAGGAGTGGGGTCTATCTGGCTTTCTCTCTCTTTCATGGGTCCAGATGTGGTGATGACAAATGAGCACGCTGTCAACCCCCCCCCCCCCACAACAAGTAGCCTAGTTCTATGACCTCAGTACTCCATATGTTACCCTGTGTTACAGGACACAGAGTACCACATGGAGGGCTTGAATAAACCACAGATGGGGCTAAGCAACGGCTGACAATGTCGACCCCCCAGCTGGTTAGCTGACTGTGTGTCTGTTGGAACTGAAGTCATATTACAAACTCTTTTTATTGGACCCGGACCAACAGTGACACTCTGGAGAACACTTATGTAGGGGGCACTATCATACCAGAAAAATAACTAAAACTAAAATTTCTTCTTTTTGGTCATTTCAATTTCAACCAAATAAATACATGTATTATAACAAACCCCAAGGATGAATATTCTGATTTCTTAGTGGCACTGAATTTTAATTTCGGTTTTAATCCTGTTTTTACCGTTATGTAAAGATTGCACTAAGTTGTGTCACTGAAATTGTGTCTACGGCTTTTGTGCGTGGTTAAGAAGGCTTACACACATCATGAGGATGTGAGGGCTTTGCAGACACAGATCTCCTCTGTGATGTGCTTGTCCCAGAATGCAAGTCCCTTACATTTTCTTATGTATGAAGACTTTGTCAGTCTTGATTAAGTGCATACGACGTATATCCCGAAAGGCTTGTCAAAGGCTTGTGACATGAATCCTACGGCGGTCTCTCTCCCTCCTCTCTGTAGCCTCTGCTTTTTCCTTTTCCTTCCTCAACCACTGTCCCTTTATGAGCGTTGTGTTTTAGGCGGTGAGGGCTCGGTTGTTTTGTTTGTCCTTATCTTCTCATGTGTTCAGCCTTCTTATCCAGAGAGTCTGACATTATAAGAAACTCTGGTGTGGATGTCTTCAAAGGAACTTTTGTCTACTGATGCACGTACTGTAGGAGCAAATTTTTTTTAAAAGGTTTATACGTTGGAATTTTACTTTGACCTTGATGAAGTGACTGCCAAACATTTCTAACAATGGCAGAATACCAGCAAAGGGGCAGCACCACCACACCCAAACAGCTTGTGTCATTTAAGCTTCAGCAAGCGGTTGTGTAATTCAGAGACTTTGCCTCAGGTGTTGTAACAGTGAAGTTGGAATAAACGCAGGCCAATAAACATCAGTACTGTGGATGTGATGCTGGAACAGGCAGAGGCGGTCATTGTTCTTTTTAGTTCAGTTAACTGTGGGGTGATAACAGTGTTTTGCCATGTGTTACATCATGTTTTTGTTACTTTTTTATTATGCTGTATTCAGACTGGGTATCATACCTCATCACTTTATTGGCAACACCGCACAAGGAAACTGGCATCAAATGTTGGGTCCGCTTTGTAATCTTGTTGACTTACTCTTTGATCAGATAGCAACTGATTTTAATCCAAATTTTTGCAACTTTATACAAAGTTAGACAAAATTAGAGAGGTTTGGCTTCTTTTGTTACAGAAAACATGGTTAAGTTTGTCATAGTAAGGTATCAAAAAAAGTATCATTTTGGTTTCTGTGTCGAAATTCAGGTAATACTTTGGCACAAGTGTAAGTAAAGTTTAAAAAGTGAGTTGATGTTACTGGAGGCTGATATTGAGGTTCATTCTGAGGTACTCGTTACCTTAACTATATCAAAAATGTGTTAAATTATTACTTGTACTATCATACATCTGTAAGAATAGTTTTCTGACATTGATATATATGTAAAATAACATCACAAAATGAAAATAACCAATATACTGCCTTCCACTATTATGTATTTCATCACAAAACCTCCACACATGCAAAACTAAAACCTTTATAACTCAGTATATTAGTTTGTTCATAAGTTAATTACAATGTGTTTGGAATCATTCATTTGGATGAGAGAATTTCGTAAAATGAAAAACAGTGTTTCATCTTTATCCAAAAAATAAATTTCCTTGTGTTCCTAAATGTGTAATATTCCTCCAGTGCTTGTTGAAGTTGATATGAGCTGGAAGTTTAGTGTGTTTGTGTTTCTTTGGATGTGAGTAAGTGTGTGTGTTTGTCTGGAAGCTGGATGGAGACGTGAATTATTTCACCGGTGCAGAAAACAGGTGTTACCGCACAGGGAGCCAGGAAGTCTCGTCTGAGCCTACGTGTCCACACACACACACGCACACACACACACACACACACACACACACACACACACAGATGTTGTGTTATTAACTGAATGATTCAGTTGTGTTTGAAGTGGCTTCAACATGTGCTCAGATTTTGTATTTCTCATCAGCTCTTATATGTAAAGGAGAGTTTGAAATTAAGAAATTACCTCAGCTTGAAAGGAATGCTTCGGGCGATAAAGGAGAGTAAATCTACGCCTGAACCGTAGGTTCATGAAGAGATACTCCTCCACAGCACGCCAGTTACACTATCAGTAACAAGCATGGGAAGCCCTCAGGGCGGCTAAAGTACATTTGTGTCTTGTGGAGTTCACATGCATCATGTTCACTTCTAACAGAGTCCTAACAGATACATGTTTACCATGAAGCTCAGCGAAAGCACCAAATAGGAGATGTTACTGATACACTTTAGTTTCCGTAGCAGAACAAAGTAGAATCATGTCTTATCTTTTTTCTTCTGTGTCACACTGCAGCTTAAACTGAAACAAACTGTTAAATTTAAGTGAACTTGAACTCAGTTTCACTTCAGTGTGACGCATCTTGTTTGGGGAGGAGATGCAGCCTCAGACTCCCAGAGTTCAGTTCAGTCCTCTGTGGGTCAAACCTTGGCTCCTGAAGACACACCGTCTTTTTTAATCTCAAACCTTTTATCAAACCATTTATTAATCCTAGTATCTGTTTCACTCTTGTATCATCAGCATCTAAGCATGTGCTTGTACATAAAGTATAACCACCATTAAAAAAACTACATCAAAATGATGCAACAGTTTTAAAAAATCATGTTTGAACAAGTTTTGTACACTTTGTAGTAGTTTTGTAGTGTGGCAGTTAATTTGGAGCAGACGCACAGCCTGTTAGTCCTGTATACTGGTGTGTTATAAATGATCCTTTATTACTGCAGGAGTTTGAAACTATTTAGTCATAGTCAAGTGGCATCTACCACAGCTTGAGGCCGAAGCCAATACTAAAGCACCTTAAAGTGCAATGCCACTGACAGCTGCTAGATGCTGGCTCCAAAAAATCCCTGCATCCAGCAGACTCCCATTTTAAAAAGCATCATCTTCTCTCGAGAAATACTAAGTCAGTCATTATGCTCTCAATCGCTAAATTCAGGCCCTCTAATAAGTGTGCTGGTGGTCACTTTGGTCAGAGGTAGCGGGACGTGTTTCCACAGTCTGAAAGGCAACACTACATACCCCTTATCTGGAAGGTCCTGGCTCCAAACGGAAAAGATGGTGGTTCAGACTGGCTCCAATGCAAACCAATGGGTGACGTCACACCTCGCTACATCCATCTTTATTACAGTCTATGGTCATAGTTCCGTCTCCTCATTTTCACTTTGTCACTCTTCTCTGGAAAATGCATCCTTCTTTAAAAAAGGTTTTTAATGGATATTCAGCTAAAGCATGATAAATATATTGTACAGAACAAATAATTGAAATGCCTCATCATCACAAATATTTTGCCACTTGACTGACGTATTGAAAGGCCGCTTCTTCACTCGACAGTGTTTGCCTGTCTGGTTGTTTTTCTAAAAGAGGTAAATCACAACAGGTAATTATAATGATCTAATCTTTGTTAACAAGATAAAATCCAATGGGAGAAATGTAAACTAGCAAATACGTGAACGTTTTATCTGCTCCAACATGTCAGCAACTGAAAGGGAATTTAATGTAAATGTACCATTCAGCTGTAACATTTACATTGCTGGTCGTAAATGACCATAATTATTATTCATAATGATAATTGTTCTCAAAATGTCAACATTTCAAAAATGAAGACAAACAACCTTTTTAGTTGATCTAACAGATTGTTTATAAGGTTTTCATGTGAACCCATATGATACATGGAGCATGTTATATACTCACATAACATAATGCCATATGGTATTTCCTATATTTTCACGTGGACTGACATGTTTGCCAATGATTAATTGTGGTCGTGTTTGTTGTCTGAATGTGTGAAAATGTGATGTTGCAGGAGCTGCATACTGAACTATGACCTCTGACAGATAAGATGCTCTAATTTGCATAATGAACGAATGAATGGACAATCAGAGTGGGTGTTTTTGAGACCTGCTTAGACAATCTCATCTGTATTTGGCTCTTTATTACTTTGTTCTGCTGCTGTGATGGATTGATGTGGATATAAGTAGAATCCCTCGATGTTCTAAGGAAGATCTGCCTAATCTGCACTTCACTGAATATTTTATTATATCGAGCGGCGTGGTACATGACAGTTCTCGGGCTTTTCAGTCTGGTAATACAGCCAGCAAAATGGAGCTGAGACAGAAATAAAACACATAACACATTATCCCATTAGTGTGAACAAGAACAACCAAACGGCACTAAATAAGATTCTTATATAGTCATTTATATTACAGTGTGTTGTCTCTTATCAGCTGTCTCTCCACTCCAACTGTTGTTTTGATAAAGAATATCAACTGATCAAGTGCGAATATCCCCAAACACCTAAATGACAAGCATGAACCCACTATAGGTTTGATGAGAAAGTGTGAAATAAGAGGATTTTCTGAGCAGCAGTGAAATATAAAGGATGTACTGCTAATGCATGTATTGTTTGAAATTATTTATTTGGTTAATCAACACAGGACTCTGTCTCTGTGAGCTGTTAGAAGTGTAAACTCACAGCTGATTAATTAAAGGATAGGTTTGTGTTTTTTCGAAATACATACATACAGTACTGTATGTACATGGAAGCAGGTCTTGGTTGCTGTAAAAATTCCTACTCTCCATACTGGCCCTGAAGCTATTCTCTCTGAATGAGACTATGCTGTAAGAAATAGGGCACAAAATCCACAACCCTCGTTCTGTGTAAATATGCATCCAAAGTTCAGCTGAAGCTAAAATGAGGCTTCAGCAGTCTGAGTGAGCTAAATCGAGTCAGTAGCAAGTCATTTGCTGAGCGGCGGCGGAGAGATACAGTATGTAAGTTTGTTGATGATACTCAGCTTGCACTATTCAAGACAGCTCTCACTCTGTTTGTAATGTGAGTAAAAAGCCGGTTCAAGATACAAACCCACACACCACTGCTAGAATATATCCCTCCGCCGCAGCTTGGCAAGAGACGTTCCAGGAGAACCAAGAGAGGGAATTTCCCTGTCAACAGACTGTAACTTTGGAATATCGCAGCTCGATTAAACTAATTCACAAATTGTTACAACGACCAAGACCAATTTCCACATACATATTGGCACATCGGTATCGTTTAAAGAAAGATGTTCTCCAGTGTGAAAGCTTCAGTGCTGTTTGGATTCTCTTCTCCTCTCTGAAGAATATGAAAGTTCAAATGAGGTGATCCAGAACTTGTTCACGATACAGCTTTAACAGCTTGCCATTGGACTCCCTCTCTAAGTCTGTTTTAAGGTGCAGTCAGACAAGATTTGTGATGTGGCAAAAAGCAGATGGGACAGGAAAGAGCGTGGGTAGGGTTGTAAACAGACTAATAGCAGCAGCAGCAGTCATTAACCTCCGTCACTGTCCTGGCACTCACTACAGCCAAGCAGCATACCTCCCTCTCTGCTACTTCTATTATTTTAGGCCTGCTGATAATGATTATTTTCGTCCTTGATAGATCTGTCAGTTATTTTCTTGATTAATTGTTTTGATGTAATTCCTCAGGGCTCATGGTGAAGTCTTCAATTTGCCTGTCTTGTCCGACCAACAGTCCAAAACCTAAAGATTTTTAATTAAGTGTCACATATGACAAAGAAAAGAAGCAAATCCTCACACAAACTGGAGAATATTTGGCTTTTTTGCTTGAAAAATGACTGAAACAATTATTTGATTATCAAAATAGCTGCCATTAAAGCTTCTGTCAATTGACTAATCAATGAATAATCGTTGCAGCTCCATATTATTTCACTATGCAGTTACAGTATATAAACCAGGATATAGACAGTCAGTAGGTGGTGGAGGTGGATCATTTCCGAAGCAAATACGTGTAACTCTTGGATGAAACGAATGAAAAGTGAAATCGAGTCTGAAAGCACCATTACTCTATTTCTCTCTGCTGCACTAGCATGCACGTGCAGTGACCTACACGCTCACACATGCTCCTACTAAGTCACACAGTCAATCAAACACACACATGCTCACTGCAAGCGAGTCTCGTGGAGATAAATTGACATTTAAGCTGTGCTCCTCCTAGATTCACACATCTGGAAGGGATTACACACCATTACAGGCTCCGTTTTATACACATGAATCATAGATCTACTTTTAGTCCGTTTCTTTGGTTTTGTTGTGGTTTTCATGGCACAGTAATTACACCTCCCTTAAGATGCAAATAGAGTATGGTGTCAGAAACGTTCTAATTTTCCCGAAGGTTCCTCTGTCATCAAGTTGGATTTAACAGGCTGGAGCAGGATTTTTATACAGGAACCGTCTATGCTCATTCAATTGTTTCTAAAATCAAATGCTTGTACACTATTGTAACATTATTCTCTTTATATAAACCTTGGTGCTTTGTTTAGCCGAGGTGAAAGGTTTTCAGATGATCCTTAGAGGATTTCTCTTGCTGCTGATCTCTCTATCCCTCCCCTCCTCCTCCTCTGTCAATATCCAGAGATTCAGGTTGCTCATAAGCTCTTGAGAGGCTGACCCGACCCTGCTTGGTTTACTAGCGTATAAAACGCTTTATGCACTATCATCTGATATCCTGACACTAATGCTCACACAGCTGCTTAATCTGAAAACACGCTTCTTATCTTCTGTGTATCAAGATGTTATCCTACAACTCAGTTTTGTACGGCCAGTTATCATTTTGAATGCCGAAGCAAAATTACAGCTCCAGAAGAGCCAGATTTAGTTAACTTAGCTTTACGCCTGTTGTTTAACACGTCAACACTGTATCAGCGATGAGCACTTGTACAGTTAAAAGGATAAGAGGTTTTTAAGCCTTTCTATTTGTGTGACGCTGCTTGTTAATATCTAATGAGTTACAGGGTTGGTTATTTAATGTTATAAGACAGAGGTTTTCAAACTATGAGTTGAAGGGAGGGAGAGATATGAGGCAAATGTACTGCCTGAAGTGAAGGAGACAGGTGCATGCTGGTGTTATAACACCAAAAGGAAGTTAGGTACTGTAGTTTGGTGGCTGATTTGGCTTCTTATCAACACGGTCAGTGGTGGCATATGACTCATGGAGGCAAATAAGGTACTTTAAAACCCATCGAGTCCGATTGCTGCAAGTCAAAATTTCTTCTGAGGGTCAAATCTGAACACAGACATGATAAACATACTTTTAGATTCAGTGACTTAAACTTTCTGAAGGTATTATTTCTGTCTATTTCTATATCTAATAATAAACATCACGAAACTCTTGTTCTAAGAGGTTAACTTGACATTCCCTTTGTTTTTTTCTATTATAGCTAGCTAGTAGTGCTTCTGATGTTGTGGTCCTCATGAATCACACTTACTTTATTGAAACAACAGAATAGTGAGGAGGAGGTAGAGGAAGAGGAAATGTTTATCTGAAATGTTTTCATGTGGAATACTTTCACTGGAATATCTTCAGAGAACTGAGCTGTCATATCTGTTCAAGTAAACAAAGTACAGACTTGTGTCTGGTTTAGCATGCAGCCTACAGTCTTGGATGAAGTAGTGATATTTGCAGGTGGACAGTAAAGCTGTTATGACTTAAATAGGTCTGTTTATCCCTTCATGCAATATCAGCTAATCAAGGCATGAAATATGATTTTGTTTGACTGTGGTAGCATAACATTTCATACAGTGTTTTCTTCACGGCTTTGATTTTCATTATGCTCTAAAAGCTCAATTGTAAAACAGTGTTTTTGCTGAAACTTAGTTGTAATTAAAATGTTTTGTGGAAAATAGCTTATACATTTAGACAGATATTAGTCATGACATGTTGAGTAAAGCATTACAAATGTAGCCTTTGTTGGAAACGGTGTGTAATAATACAAACATTCAGTGCAGAGGAAGTTCCCTGGAAAAGCTGGACGCCCTCGTACTGTCGGTGTGTAGCACTGCAAATGTCAAAGCCTTTATTAAATGTCTGTAGGTCTGTTGGCTCACTATAGCATCAGCTGGCAAGATAGAAGCAAAACACACATTTATTTTTTACAAAACATATGGGGATGGTTACTGTACTCCAGACATTTATCAGGTGAAGCTGTTGACAATTAACATGTAGTCTCATGCATAGAACCCTCTAGTGGTAGAATCGTGTACTATGATGATGGTGGATCCAATGGACTGAGGAGGGCTTTCATCACACGTCACTGACAGATTGTGAGTATAAAAACCAAATGTTTAATCAACATCATTCAGGTGTTTCTGTTCACACGATGAACAATAGCTCAACAGAAAGGTCCAACTGCTTCATATTACACCTAAAATTTACCATACACACTGCAACGAGGGTCAGGAAGCAGAGCAGGCTTTGATCTTTGAAGTTTAGAGGAACCCAACTAATTTTCCCATGAACTTCTTCACAGAGTTTTTACCCTGGAAAAGGTGAAAAAGTTAAGTCACACCAGAGGACTGACAACTTCAAACAGGTGGAGAAGATGAGTACACCGCTGGCCTCGGGGTTACGGTGCTGACCATAAACAGCAGCGTGTTTGGTTCGTGCCTTTTTTTGTGTATTTTTTGGGAGCTTTTTAAGCCTTTATTACAGAAAGTGGAGAAACATCAACAAATGAAGGAGATAGAGATGCAACAAGAGTCCCTGACCAGACTTCAACTGGTGGGCGGTTCATAGTTGACGTTCTCTGTAAGCTACATCTCTTTCCTATCATCTCTCTACATTCCCTGTCAAATAAAAGTGTAAAATAACCTAAATAATTTACAAACAAACAAACAAAAATAGGTGGACAAGAGACTTCTATACTGCCGAGGTTGAAACATTGTGTATATCACAGCGTCTCCTAACATCCATATTATCTCCTCCACTCCCATCATATATCTGAGATGGCAGGTGGAAGGACGTCTTATCTAAATCAAAGCAGCTTTGCAGAAACTGGCTTCCCCCATCTGAGATTCTCATTACTGTCAAGAAGCTTGAAGACTGTTCCGGTTGTTGTGGTTTGAATTAGTCACAGTAGCTGCGAAGAAGTAGGCTACAACAATGAAGATGATAACTAATGTTAAGTAGATTCATTCAGTTCTGTTGCAGTTTCTTAAAGGTGCATGAATTAAAACAACAACAAAAAAAGTAATGTCAGAAAAGATTACTATTTCAGAACGACAAAGAAAGTTTTAATAAAGAAAATCAACACCACTCTAGAGTCCATGTGTTCAGCAGCTTTGCACTGTTTGATTGATGTGTTGCATGTAAACAGCTGTGTGTGCAGCTGGAACTCATCTGCATAATACCCATAACACATTTCTCTGTTGAGTGGCACAACAGGCTGATCAATCCCCATCCCGCCATGCTGACAGTGTCGGTTATTTACAAAATGTAACAGAAAAAAGGTTTCTGTTTTGAAAATGTGGCTATCAGTACACAGGCTATCAGTCAGTCAAATTGGTCCCCTAACAGGAAAATGTTGAAATATCTTGGTTTTGTTTTACATTGTAAAGGAATTTCTGTCCCACAGATCAGTATGTCGGAGTCATCCGGATAATGCAATGAGCTCTTTTTTTATTATAATCAATGTTCCAGATTTGATTTATTTGATTTTTTACATGTTACCAGATAATTCAGTAAGCCTGCTTTGTGAGACATTTGCTTTGCAACCTGAAACATCATTATCCTCAAAAGAAATTGTAAAATAATACTTTATTAAAGTATTTAATTAATTATTATTAGGTTAAGTTTGAAAATGGTGAACTTTGACAGTGTCATTGTGAGGTTAATAGGTAACATTAGAACTTTATTTAACTATTAATCATTCTATCTTTCTTTTTTTACCTAAAAACCCCATAAAATGTCATAAAATAGTGGAAATGCCCTTGATAATTTCCTATTATGCTAAGGTGACGCCCTCTAAGCTTCTTGTTTTGTCTGATCAATAGTCCAAAACCCAAATATATTAAATTTACGATGATATAAAACAAAGAAAAGCAGCAAATCCTCTCATTTGAGAAGCTGGAAACAGTTGAACGGGTACTTCAGAATGATCATAAACAATTTATTCTCTTTTTTTTGGATGAAGCTCCAAAAAGGGTGGATCCTTCATTTCCCATAATGCAAGTCAACAGTGTCTCTCTTAGATCCTCCCTTGCCTCCCAAATGCCCACTTCTTTCAAACCTCACATCTCAAGTTTGTAATATAGACTTTTTGTTAAGAAATTAAGATTGATGATGTGAAAAAATGTTTTTTCTCTCTCTCGTTCTCACAGGATCACAGACATTGAATAAGTTCTAAAAAGTGTGGTGCCCTTGTCTTTGAGAAACCATCTACTGTTGTCTCTGAATGCTTGATCTTCCTGTCTATTATTATTACTATTATTATTATTTAATTAGTATTTTCTTTTTATTAATTTATTTAGTTAACAAAATTGAAATGATTCTGCTTGTAACCCTCCATTTAATGGTGTTATTATCTCATTTTCATATACAACTTTCTTGGTTGGCCTTTTAGTTGAGTTTTATATGTTTGTGGTTTTTGTGTGGCTGGGTTAATGGAAAAAAAAACACAGTAAAGCCCTGTTTGTTTTGTTACTTATTGATATTCAATTAAAAAAAAACCCTTTGGACAGTTTAACAGGTTTTAACAGGCTGATTAGTACACATGGGGGCAAGTAAACTGAACTTGTAAAATTGGTGCATAACCCTTTTAATATTTGCATTTTTTTCTTGTCGAATTATTTAAAATTGCTAATGATTGACTTACCTTCAATAATTCGACCAATCATTTCAACCCTTGTCTTCTTTAAGTAATTGAAAGCCTCCACAGTTCCTCCAGCAGACGTATAGGATTCTTCATTTCTCTGTCCTGCTGCACAAAACTCTCTCTCTCTCTCTCTTAACGACCAGTGGGTAAACATATCACATGAGCCTTCCTAAAAAACAATATTTTCCTTCAGTCCTCTGGCCTGCTTTCACATACAGATTCACCACAATCTGACATATGCCTCCACCAATCAAATCAGTTGCTGTTTCTCTTCCAGTTGTGGTTCTGAATCACTGTATTTCCAGAGTAAATTTAGACTCTCTTGACAAAGTGAGATAATGATGGGAACTTTTTTCTTGAGCTCTTGATGTCAGCTAAGCTTACTGTAAACACTTAACTTGTGTAACTCGCTCTGCATCATATCTTGTGTTATGCTGCCTTTATAAACCTGACCTGAAACTGACTCAAATCTCAAGGAGCTCTCAGAGGGAAAACAGTGTTTTATTCTTTTATGTTTTTCTCTGTTCTCAATATAGAGCTTCAGTGAGGTTATATATGGTAGCTGAGTCTGTTTAATCAGTTAACCGTCACTGGAAATGCCATGATGTGACTGAAATGTCTTCAGATAACTGTTTTCAAAATGAAGAGCAGAGACAGAGGCGTATTTTTAAAACCCTCAACAGGCCAGATGATAAAAGCTAAATATCTGCTTTTGCTGTTCCTCAAAACAGATACACATGGTATCCTCCAACTCAAACATGGTGTAGATTTGTTCTGTTACGGCCTGGAACTGTTTGCTTCTGTCTGTCCGAGGGAGGGGGTGACCTTGGGCTGCAGCTGTTTGTCAGAAGTTGGCACCATCTGGCTGTGCTGAAGGGTGAGGTGTGGTAGCTGGAGAGTTGGCTGCACTGAGAGGAGAAAAACTTTCTGCTGAGCAGGTCATGGAGGGTAAAATAGAGGGCAGGACTGTAATTTGGGCAGCCATTTTTTTTTAGGGTGAAATGGAAGGAGTCTAACACATTAAACAAAGGTGAAATTAATAATGCTTTCTTAGTTTGGCATGTTGTAGTCTATTAACGACAAATTGTGCACACTTGGAAAGATTGATCTCCAGCAGAGTCGAAACACTTATACTGTAGGTAATTCATCACAGTGAACATTTAGTCCTTCCAGAGTTATCAGAACCTGAGGATGCATTTGCAACCAGGGACTGTTCTGAAAACACTCCGTATTGGTGTGTTCAAGAAAACAGTGTTTGTCTTTGATTTGTGATGCCATAGCACACGGGTGTAATGGTTCTTGGCAGCCAACACTGAATGTCAGAAGCTTGGAGCATCCTTGAACTAACATACTAAGAGACATAGTTCCCGTTTGCAACTGAATGTTAGTAACACTATCCAGAGTTCAAACGAGATATTTTCTCACTTACCTCAAGTGGTATCTGGCCAAGAAGATAGATATGGTTTTATTTGCTGTGGTTTTGAGTTATTGCTCTCTGAGATTTCTGCCTCCACTCCAACATAAGTGAGGTGATTAAATTTGCGGTGCTCACAGCATCAAAGTGAGATATGTACTTTTGAGAGAAGAAATAACACATTCTCCTTCTTATAAATGAAAACCAAATTAACAAGCAATAAAACACTACAATAAAAATAAATAAAATACTTGCTCAACTGAAAGCACTCAGGGTTGCATCCTTACTTGGTCTGGTATGACTGTGATCTGTGTACCTCATGTTGGCTAATGTTAGCAAACTTAACTGACACAACTGAGTCAGTTTGCTGACTTTATGGCTCTTTTCTACTTGTGTTACTGCTACACTGCATTTTATTTGTGGCCACATTAGCTGCTGGTCAGCAAACGTTATAAAGACTCACTTGAAGGAATGACATGTTTAAAATTCAACATTGTAAGTTTTTGTTAAGTGTAATAAATGTGTCAAGACTGCAAGCCAGAGCATGGAGGATTCTGTCCTAGGAGACGGTTTTACAAGCTGTTCTTAAATTCAAACTTTGCCTAGTTGCAGTGTATGTTGTAATGGTTTTTTAAGGTTCATTACATTTAAATGGGACTCCACCACACGATAGACATTAATTGTTCGTAAATATTTACATGTACTAACTACCAGGTGTAACTGTTGCGTAGCTAACTGAACCAACTGACACTGCTAACATTAGCTTGCTAATAATATGGTTGAAAAATCTGAAAGGGCACTTAATAATAATGTGAACTTGGAAGATTTTAAATCACATTTCCCCCAAAAAACACAAATCACCTCTAATTACATTAAGTTATGACAATAACGTTAGCCTAAATGACCATTTAGCATCAGTTAGGTTAAATGGATATTTCCCGCTAACTCTGAACTGTATGAAGAAACTCTGAACTTGTGTTTCACCATGTATGAATATATACATTTTAAAAAAGTGATATTTCCATTTAGAAAGGATTAGTTTATGATAAATTTCAGTATATCATTCTGCCCCTAAAAGGTTGTTTTCATAAGATATTTTATAGCTCGTGATGCTACAAAACATTTTTTTTTGTCAGTACAGATGTTTCTTAGCAACTGTTTACACATTACTAGAGAAGACATCTCTAGTACTTGTGATGAAACTTGATTTGGTAAATCACTTGTTGGAAACGATTTTGTAGTGACTAAGAACTGAAGAAAGACTAACAGACAAACTTAGTGATAGATTCACAAACAGCTGGTGCAACTCAGTCCTGGATCTGTGTGAAGTGCAATTTCTCTCTGTCTGACACCCTATTTTTCAAGGGCTCCTATAGTACCCATCGCTAGTTAGAAGTGTATCATTAAGTTTTAAATACTGTAGGAAGATGAAAGATGTAAGAGTTTATAATTACACAGTGAGTGGTGTAACAGTGTCTCAGTCTTTAATATGTTGGATGATGGAGATTTATTTTATAATAATATATACTAAAAGGATCATTTATAAGTAGGTATGTAAGTCTGTGTTTGTGCATATGCCACCGTAATGTGTGTGTGTGTGTTTTCTACACACACATTGAAGTGGCAGAAAGTCAAGTTTTTACCTTTTGGCGATTGTTTTTAATGTAACAATATTAGAGGATAATGGTAGGCAGAAATGAAGATGGTATGATGGTATAACTTTCAGCAGAAGCACTGATCCTGCTGCAGCTGTTATCTCAGTACTGAAAGCTCCTTCTCAGGTTACAGATAGCACAAAAAATGAACTCTGAGCTTCTTAAAATGAAATTCACTCTCAGACTGAAACAGAAGTGGGATAATCTGAGGAACTGTGAAAGAGTAGTTTACTATAAATCATCGAGACAGACTAGAGCTCATTGTTACAGTCAATACTGCAACATTTTACTTTAACCGTCTTGTTTGGCATTAATATCTTTAATATACAAACACTCTTGTAATTAGAGATGATACCTCGTCAACTAACACAAACTGAGAGTGCATATCATTGTGCAGAGTCGTTTTCAGTCTGTCCTTCTTAAAAATGGAACAGTTAAATTCACCATGAGATAGCCAGAGACATCTCGCCACCTGGAGTCACAACAGTCATGTAAACTGCAGCAGGTGTGCAGGTAGTGTAACTAATCATGTCACAGTTTACGGGACTGTCGTGTCTCAAAACGACTAATGTAGCCAGTTATCGTCTATGCTGTTTTTTGACTAGAAGTAAACTTATTGTGCATGTTGTAATGACAAGACTTTCACAATTTAGTTTTACACATCGTGCAAAAACAATAAATCTAATTAATTCAATATATCATCCAGCCCTACTTCGGATCATATATCGTATCGTATCATATCGTATCATATCATATCATATATTTTACTTTGTGAACAAAGATTTTCAGTATTTTCCAGTCATGTATCTTTCTGTTTCATTGTCCTGCATGGTTTCACCAGGAAAAGCTTTCTAAAAGGCACAAGGTCTTTACTATATTTGGCTACAATTAATACGCATCCTTCCTTCTCTCAGACCTTGAACTCATCACCGGCTTGAATATGCCTGGGTAAGCATTGGAAATTGTCCAGTTCTATTGTCATTGCCTCTCCAGCTCTGGTGGATTTCTTGTCATTAATATGAAGGATGTGGGAAGGAAGGAATTACTAATCTGGTTTTACCATTTATGTGACAATGGCCTTGAATGCAGTAATGACACCACGGAGGCCAGAGAAGGAGCTTCAAAAGAAGAAATCCAAAATGTGAAAATGGCTCAATTTTAACAACCAGATGAGGGTCATTTAGAAAATAGAAAGGAATAGAAAATACAGTCAACCAACTGTATTATGTTTTGTCATCAGATCTCTTCATAATTTTGTGTTATACAGTGTGCTGAAACGTGATATATAGATGTCCATTTTGTATGACAATGAGCTCTCATTAAAAACAAGCTCAAAAGGACGAGGACTTGATATATTATGTCACTTCAAACACAATGAATCATTGCCTCGTTAAAGCACTCACAGCAGCCACAATTAAACACTGCAGAGCCAGAATTTGAACGAGCGGGAAGCAGTGCTTGATCTCATTTCAGTGATCTCAACATATTAATGTTAACTGTGATTATGTAATCATTTCTGACCCAGAGAAGTGTTTATTTTATAGTATTTATTTTTAAAACTGTCAAAAAATTCTTTGCACGCATCAAACAGTCAACATCAAGCATTCACAGTCTTTTTTCTCTATGTTTCAAAGGGACAGTTTATGCCACAGGATCCCATTTTATAAGATTTTGTCTGAGCGCTTCATATTCGGTGCAGGCAAACTGTTAAAGCTGGAGGTAGGGAGATAACGATGGGAAGCTTAGAGGCTTTGATCAAAATATTTTAGATGTTCCTGTGTCGCTCTCTCACTCTTTCTTTCTGTTTTGCTCTCTTTTAAGTTTAAATTAGGACTGCAACTAGCGATTATTTTCATTATCAATTTGCCTATAATTTTTTGATTAATGTGTTTGGTCAATAAAATGACAGAAAATAGTAAAAATTGTCTGTCACAATTTCTCAGAGCCCAAGCTGATGTCTTCAAATAGCTTGTTTTTTTTTTTCCAAACCAACAGTCCAAAACCGAAAGATATTCAATTTACTATCACGAAAGACTAAACTAGAGCTGCAGCAATTAGTCAACTAAATGATTAGTCGATCGACAGAAAATTAATTGCTTCTCAAGTGTGAATATTTTCTGCTTTCTTTATTCTTCTATGATAGTAAACTAAATATCTCTGGGTTGTAGACTGTTGGTCGGGACAAAGGAAGACATTTGGGGACGTCACCTTGGGCTTTGGGAAACAGTGATCAACATATTTCTCCATTTTGTTTTCCACATTTTATCAACCAAATGACAAATTAATTGAGAAAATAATCAACAAAATAATCGATAATGAAAATAATTGTTAGTTTCAACTCTAAAAAAAACCCCAGCAAATATTTCCAAGCTGGAACCTTTGAATTTTTGCTTTAATAATGACACGAACCATTAATCAATTATCCTAATTGTTGCAGATAAATTTTCATCCGATTGATGAATTTATCGTTTCAGTTCTACTTTAAATGATTCTTATCATAGTGAAAATAAACTATACATAATAAACTATATATAAGCTCACAGCCGTTGAATCATCACTGCTTGTCATCGGCACCGACTGCACTCTCCATCTCTCCGTTTCTTTAAAAGGCCTCACACCCACTTCTTCCCCTCGTTCTCTCTCTCCTCCACCTGTTGGTTATCTCCTTTCATGCTTCTATCTCAAATTTCTCGTAATCATCTCTGTGATTGACGCTATCCAGCTGTGAAGGAAAATCTGTGATTTCTTACAGTTTGAAGGTCAGTTGTTTGATGGTTTAACAGTGAGTGGTTTATGAAGGATGCACAGTGTGTGACCGGAGTCTAACCTCACACATGTTCACTTGCAACACAGCAGTTGGACCGTTTGAGGCCGAGATGGGCCGTGTCAGCGGTTTAATGAAAGCTCTAGTTTTGCCTCTTCACTGAGCATGATGAAGTGATCGAAATGTCTTTTTGATGACACGGTGAACAGAGAAAAAGCCATAATCTTTTTGTATTTCATCTTTGCCATTGTGCCTCTGATTGGATTACAGATACATCATTATCTTTTTAGGTTGAAGTCCGTCCATTTTTTTGCATGTTTTCTGTTTCCACACAGCATCACAGAAAGGGACAGACTATTCTGTTCACTAGACCATCTGTTATATCGTCACCCATGGGGGATACTTGGTGGATTTACCCGACGAATCAATCATGTTGCATCACCAAAAGCCAGAAGCAGCACCCTGAGTTTAGGAAGATGTAGTTCACATCATAACAACGTCAGTTTTTGCTAGTCACATGCTGGTTTACTGTTTGATTGACTGGTTGACTTTTACAGTGTGCTTTACATTTCTCAACAGATTAACTCTCTCTCTGTCTTCTTTTTTTTTAGAAAAGGAAACAGAACTTTTGTATGCAGTGTGCTGCTACAGTACATGTTGTTGTTGTTGTTGTTGATGATTAGGTTTGAAGAGGCAGGCCTGATATGTACCTATGAAGGTTTGCAGCATCATAACAACAAGGCTCGCTGCCGAGATCCAAGGCCTCTCTTTAATCTTATCTCAGCTGTTCATCCCCAGCTGTCAGTCTGCTGCGTGTTATCTTTGCTCTCAGACAGTTTTGATAGAGACTGAGACGTGTGCCGCGCTGCAAGTGAATCATTCTCGTATTTCTTCCTTCTGTTTGAAAGCTGTTTCCTTAAACTCCACTTTCAAAACTGTAACTCTTCGCAAGGTTGCCTCACTTTCTGGCTAGGAACATTTTTTTTTTTTTTTTTGCATATTAGCTAAATCCTCTGACAAACATGCCCAGCTGGCATTTCTGAAATAGTGCTTCCTCTCAGCAAAAAAATTCTGGTAGCAGCATCCATTGGGTAACTAACTGAGGAAATTCACATGACAGATTAATTTAATGAATCTCCCTGTGGGGCCTCCTGTCTGTCAGCTATCTCCCTACACACAGCCCCGTACATCTGATGGATAGCCCCTCAGTTAGAATGGCTATTTTTGTAAAAGTGGGTGTTCCATATATGTTAATTAATATTAGGTTTATATAGGTCACTGTATGTGTCTCCTTCAAGTCAACCCTACTGATTTGTTTGCTAAAACAGAGCTGGTGTGCCACATCAACTGCGCAAGAATCCCCTTCAATTACAACCCTCAAGGTACAAATTAGTGGTTATTACACCCGGTGGAAAGACTTCTGCCTTTCCACTCCTTCATCCAAATGTATATAAACTATAATTCAAGCCTAGTGTGGTAATTTCTTGTCTTGTGTTTTATTGTGATGCGTGGAGTTTCATCATATTAGCCGGCCAGTGATGACACACTCGTCCCTGTGGTGTGTTTCAGTCTGCCGCTGCAGCCGAGGGAGGGAGAGAGGGAGGGAGGAAGGATGGGGGACGTGTATCTCATCTCCGTCTCATTGCCCGTGGTCATTGGCTCCTGTGAAAGAGGGGACTTTAATGACAGAGGGGCCCTTTGTGTGTGACGGCAAGGCAGGCAATGACATTTAACAGAGGCAGCCAGTTAGAACTGATGGCATGCTCACATACCGATGCTTGATGCTTGATGCTTTCTATCAGCGACAGGGAGGATTCAGCCTGCTGGAAGCTTCAGTGTTTTTACACGTGTAGCCCACGGGAGGAAAAAAGATACAATGGACACATTAAAGTAGCTGCTTTGTGTGCATATTTTAGAAACATGGCACAAAGAAGGGTTTTTCCTTGACTTTAAAAATGAACCCAGGGGATAAGAATAGAGATCCTGCCATCTGGAGTATGTTGTGTTTGGTGTTCCAGTATTTGACAGGAATTGCTGTCCATGTTTAGTCTGTGTTAAAGTATTTTTTACTGCGCAGGCAGAATTTATAAGCAATGTGTGTAGCAATCTGATATGGTTCACTTATCATTCAAAACTGACCCTCCTCTCAACTCTCTCCCTCTCTCCCTTACTCTTAATTCTAGTCCTCACAATGATACCAACCTCTGCCTCCTCCCTGGCTCCTTTTTTTTCCTCCTCCATCCTTTGGCCCACTCAGCCAGTAGCACAGAGCAGAGGGAGCGGTAGGCCTGGGTTCCTCTGGTTATATTTAGCACTGAACAGATGCAGCGCACTGGAGCGGAACATACCGCCTCTGCTCGCCTCGGTGTGTGTGCGCCTGTGTGTCTTTGTCTGTGACTCTTCCTTCATACCAGTTCTCCCATCATGCACTACTGACTCTGACTCAGCAGCACAGTACTGGAGAAATGGGTCAGAACTGGCCCGCCTGCCTCCTGACACAAAACATCCATACCATCCTGTCCAGTAGTCAGAACCAGATGGTTTGTTGTAAAGCGACGTTTGAAATCTGTCATGTGTTGTTCTCTTTTAAAAATTCACAATGTAGAACATGTCTACAAAATAATGATACAATCTTGAGCTGAAACGATAAGTTGATTAATTGATTTGTGGGGATTTGCTGCTTTTCTCTGTTTAATATCATTGCAAATTGAATATCTTTGGGTTTTGGTACAAGCAACATTCATGTTTACTCTTTTATGTGGCTTGCAGAATTTGATTTTGTGATTTTCATGTTTTTCTTACTAATTAAGTAAATAATCTATAACTCCTTCAGGATGATTTCAGTCTTAATGTTATGTTTTATTCCTCTTATTCTGTCGCACATACAACAGCACTGCATTCATGAGCTTTGTTGTCCAAAAATGAACACCAGAAGGCAACAGTAAACATGCATGTGAGCCGAATATAGTGAATTTGGTAACTTTTGCAAATATTGCTGTTAGCAGGTAATTGCTCTTCCCACAAGCATGTCAATGTACCAGCCTAGTTAATTTCTCAATATGTGTTTCCATATATGGGTAAAGTAAAACAGCTGATAATCACACAGCAGCAGGTGATAGAGATGCTTGTTTTGGAGCGCCTGTTGCACTTGTAACCACACTCAACAGTGATGTCAGGGTGTACTGACACAACCTGGAGTACACCTGTACATTACCACTGGAAATACAGCAAAAACAAGATTTCCAACTGGTGTTAAATTGCTCTCTGTAATATTTGTAAGGTAATTGTCCTATCATAGTGAATTAATTGATACCATTGGTTGCCTGGAAACCAGATAAAAGCATTCACAAACCTACAAAGCTTTGATAAGCTTTGGGATATGGTCAACAGTGATATAAAGTACATACATTTTTTAGTATGTGGGCTAAAATATTCTTCCTTTGATGAACTGATGCACCGACTTTATGTCAAATTTAAACTGGACTCATATTGATTAGTCTTGTTAGTTCTAAGTTTTTAAAAACTTATTGAGGAAATAAAGCAGTAAAAAACAGTTTTTCTGAATATGAAGGCCTCCTGATTCGGGACTCCTGACTTGTTTCTCCATGATGCCCCTGGCCCACTGCTTTGGATTGGGAACACATGAAAGCCGCCCTGGGTGTGGCTGGTTATGGGTGTAATTATAGACGCTGAAAGCAGAAGACCAGTCCAGAGCATTACGGCGGACCTCTCTGTGATTGTTGTTTTTTCCTCTCCACCCTCGCCATGCTGATTGCAGGGCTCAGGGAAGGCCGCAATAAGACGGCGGCTGTATGTGTGTGATCGCCAGAAGAAGCTAAAGTCACTGCTTTTATATCTGTGGCTGCTGTATGTGTGTATATATATGTGAGAAAAGGAGAGAGAGTGCGTGTATAAGTTTAATTGACATGAGAACAAAACAAGTGAGCTGCTTGTTTAATATCATTATTGTCGTGTCTTCTGTGTTAGCTGTCACAAAGTCTCTCAGCCAGGATAATGGCTGTGTAATAGCTGAAGATTGCAGCTACGTTATCACACCAAGAGAGCTGAGTGAAGCCCATCACTGAGAGCAGGAGCATTTGATTAGTTTTGTCTATTGCATCCCTCCAAATGTTCACCTCTCTCAGACAGCCCCTCCTCTCTCCTGCTGGATAATGTAGAGTTAAATGCCCTCATCTGTAACTGGAGAGTCCAGTGTTGACTGACGGGATGTCCTGAGACCCACAGGAAGCTGCTGAAACAATGGAATTTACTGTTTAAGAACCAGCATTTCCAGTTCCTACTCTGTGGCCATTATTTGGAATCGGCCAGAGGAAATACAATATTATTTGTCCTCTGGAGGAAATGCCGTCTCTTTGTGCTCAGTTGGAGTTCTGTGCTATCAGCCTGAGATGGCCTCTGAAGTGTATTAGACTATGACAAAGAGACCAGTTTGAAGATTTAGAAGAGGGCCTCATAGAAATAAAGTTGTAAAGGACAGTCAGTGTGATTTTGTGTCTGTAATTGTGTTAAGTTTATCTTGCGCCCATTGTGCCAAAGCCGCACACCAGATAGAAGGATGCAGACAGAGTGGAGCCATCTTAATCAAAATGTGATAACAGACAGGCTTGTGAAATCCCCAACTAACCACTGCGTTTGAGATCTTTTTTAGTTCTGTACAAACTTTGTTTGTAATATTGAGCACATCTGGATGTACTCTTAAGTTACTTAAGTGATAGCATTAAAGAAATAGTTTGATGTTTTGGGAAATAGGCTTATTTGCTCTCTTGCTGAGAGTTGGATAAGAGGATTGATACCACTCGCATATCTGTCAGTTTTAATATGAAGCTGGAGCCAGTTAGCTTAGCATAAAGTTAGCATGGCTCGGTCCAAAGGTAACAAAATCTGCCTGCCAGCACCTCTAAAGCTCACTAAGGGACGCATTTTGTTTTGTTTGCTCAATAGGTATAAAAACAGTGTAAAAATGACAATTTGTGGTTTTACATGGGGTTATGTGCCACAATTTATATTTTAACACCACAGTTTTTTGCACAAATTAAACAAAATACAATGTGTTTAATCATGAGCTTTAGAGGTGATATATGGTGGATTTTGTTGCCTTTGGACAGAGCCAAGCTAGCTACTCTCCTGTGTTTCCAGTGTTTGTGCTGCTGGCAGTAGCTTCATATTTACCATACAGACATGAGAGTGGTATCGATCTTCTCATCTGACTCCCTGCAAGAAAGTGAATAAGTGCATTTCCCAAAATGTCAAATTATTCCTTTAAAGTATGTTATACTAGTTGCATAAATTCTGAAGAGCGATGGACATTGCACCATCTGGCTGTTTTCTATCCAAACACTTAGATGGGGTCGAGCTTGGGAGGGCGTCTTGTCTTGCACTATAATCCTCTCTGTCATCACTACAGGTGGTGTTTCATTAGGTGGACTTGTGTGTGTGTGTGTGTGTGTGTCTGTCTGTCTTTCAATTACTGCAGGATTGTCTGTTCTCCTCTACCCAAAGTAAGGGCAACCTGCCTGTCATTTAACACCTCATCTTTGCCAGCGGCACTGTGCAGGAGAGAGAGAAACACACAAAGACAAGTCTGACACACAAGACTGTCGCTCTTCTCAACATGTGTCAGCTCCCGGTGTCCCGACTAGACACTCGCATACAGACTCTTGGCAGGCATCTTTGTGGTTGTTCATGAGGTTTTTTTCCTCTCTTGCACAAGCAGAGGCTGGGTCTTTGGTGATGTTTGTGTTAGTTTTGAATCTGTTTTAGTGTAAATAGCAGTAAAACAAAAGTTTGAATGTTTTCATTCTCAGTGTTACAATGCCCATTTAATCTTATAATATGTATTTTGCTTAAAGTAATTAGTCATTCACCAATTGTAGAGGATTAAGTGAGTAGCATTCTCCCAGAGAACGGCTATAATTTAGGGATTTTGCATGTGTGGTCTGTTTCTTGAGAAGAAACAGTTGTGTTGATATTTTACCTCATCTATCAGAATTATTTGTTATAGTTTAGTCCCAAACTGTTTGTGTGTGTTATCCAAGTTATTGCCACACAGTCTGTAGGTTACATTTAGGTGCAGCACCTTAGTGGTTTAATGGTGGGAGAAAAAAAATCCTTCAATACTTTTCACTTAAAGGATAAGTTCACAATTTTTCAAGTCTGTTTTAAAACAGTATTCAGGAGCCCAAATGAACATTGAAACAGATTTTGCTTGCTGTAATCATTCCTCTTGTCCATACTGGACATTAAAAGATCCCTCCCAAATGCACTTTCAATGCAAGTGATGCAGGACAAAATCCACAATCCTTCTTCCATGCAAAAATATATTTCGTTTAATTTTGTTTATTGCAGGCTAATATGAAGCTTCTGCTGTCCAAATTAATCAAATCTAGTTTGTATCTTTCAAAGTTACTGTTTTTTTATACCAAATTCCAGCTCAACAGAGAAACACTGTCCAGGGCAACACAAAGAGGTAATTCTGTACTAAAAAGACAGTAACTTTGGGAAATATCCATTTGATTTGACTAACTCATATTAGCCTCAGATAGACTTTTAAATACATTTTGCACTGAAAGATCACTGTGGATTTTGTAGCCCATCACTTACATTGAAATTGCATTAGAAAATGAACTTTTGTATGAACATAAGGAATGATTGCAGCAAGAAAAATCTCTTTCAATGTTCATTTTGGCAGCGGAGTATTGTTTTAAAACAGACTTGAAAAATTGTGACCCTATCTTGTAACTGTTTCTGCTGGATGATATGAGAGCAGCTGATATTTCCGGTTATTCTGAATCTTTAATGACTCCATCTGCAACCTCAAATGATTAAGAATCACATAGTTGAAGTCACTTGCAGTCATTTGCAGGTCTGTTCTTCAGACTTGCAAATGTGACTGATCCACCACTGGGGGGCAGCAGCCCATAATAACCACACATGGCTCCTCTCATTCGCCGGTTGGCTCTGGGTTGCTGTGGTAACGGCTCTGCGTGAAGCAGACTTTCAGTGGTGAGGCTGGGAGACACAGAGGGCAGTGTTGAGCTGGAGGACAGGAGATGAATCCCAATCAGCAGCTCAATAGAGCTTCACACACACTCACACACACACACACGCACACACACACACACACACACACACACACAGACACACACACTGATATGGACGTTTCCTCAAATTAATGTTTGGTCTCTATAAAATGTTGATTTAATTTGCCTACTTGTACATCGAAATAATCAAAAACACCCAAACCATCTAGCACTCTTTTACCACCTGGCATGTTTATTTCCACATGCATGATTGACAGGTAGTAGCAATGGCTTATAGTGATGACAGCTGTTATGTGGTACTATAGGCTGCAGCTGCTTGGCACAGTCTTCTGCTGATGTGTTAGGCAGCTACTACCATATGTTTGTGTTCGCTTGCTATCTGGCCAGAGTGTTTTATAATGTAGAGTTTTCGCTCAATTCTCTTCAAATGTCACCTATTATATACTGTGTGCATGAGATATTGTAATCCTCCGAACAACCCAGCAAACATCTCAAATTAAAGTCATATCTTCAAAGCACATGGATGCATTTTCTGTGTTTTCATGTACACAGAAATATATGTGAAAGTGTCAATCACAATCTCCTTAGATGTTTGAGAACATACACTCCTCCCTCCCTTCAGTCCCAAAATGAGACAGGGATGCATAACTAGATTTAAGGTTATGTAATGCTGACTGGAGGCATGGAGGATGGGTATAATCCACTCTTATTTGGGTTAAACCCATCTCTCTCTCTCTCTCTCACACTCTCCGTCTATCTGTAAGAGGACAGGGGCCTTGCGTCCTCACATCTCTCTTCTGTCCAATCCCAGGGCTGAAAAGCACCGATCTCTGTCACACACAGTCTTTTACCAGCCAGCTCCACGAACATCTCAGCTCCCAGGAAACATCTCTCAACACGCTAATGTCTATGGTGTCTCAGATTCTCCCTGATGGGATGATTTCATTGTTACAAGGATCAAGAGTATCCTCTCCAAGCTCTCAAATGATCCATCTTACCGTCTAGAAAACATTCTGATTGTTAGTTATTTCCACTGACAGAACAACATGGCATTTTTTTTTCAGCTGCAAGTAACTATTATTTGAATCATCGATTAGTCTGCTGATTTTTTTCTCGAAAGCAATCGCTGTTTTGGTTTATAAAATCTTGAAAATTATATTAAAAGAAACAGCTATTACAGTTTCTCAGAGACTAAGATGACATATTTAAAATGCTTATTTTGTGCCACCAACAGTCTAAACACAAAAGGTAATCGTTTTTTTGTAATAAAAATGGATAAAACCAAAATATTCAACTTTTAGGCTGGAACAGGTGCTTTTTGACATTTTGAAAAATGTACTACATTCAAAATTGTGGCAGAATCCACTGATCATTTCAGCTCTAATTTGTTTTTATGGTAAAAAAAAAAAAAAAATTTACCAGGGTAAATGTGTTTGAATAAAAAAATCAGAGACACTGTCATTATATTTCTACTAATTTTTTCCATTATAACCACAGGTAAAAACAGGGAGTCAGAACATACACTCAAATCAAATCTTGACCTATAACAAAATGTTTAATCCAATAACTTCAGCCCATTTTTGTAGAACTGGAAAACAAAACATGAGTTCAGACTATATTTAGCAGAGACAGACAGCTGTGGATTAGAGGACAAAGTGTATGAGAATGTCCACCACAATCACAGCAACAATACGCTGTATCTGATTGTATACAATACAAGGATCTCCATTCAATAGACATGGTAAACTGAACAATTCACCATGTGTATTGTTCAAAATCTGTGGAACACTGCAGCTCTGTGGCTGCTGAGCTGAGATAATATCTCCTGCAGTTTTCTCACCACATCTGGTTGTTTTAAAGCTTTGTTTTTGCTGTTATAAATGCTGAGAAAGTAGCTCTAAGAGGGTCATAAAAAAACCCCAATTGTTTCTTTCTAAAGACTCCAACACCATTTATAAAGCTAAATGTTAAAATAAATTGAAAATGTTGTAAATTGTACCACATCAAACCATGAAGAGAGGAACTTATTGTTGGTCAAGCAAATAGATAACAGTATGTTGTTTTTTTTCAATATGACATCCAGAATATCAACAGAACCATAAAATGCTCATTTGTTTAGCTTTGTGATTAAAAATCCAGGCAGAAACTAAGTAAATGGCGTATGAACTGTACACATACATGCCCGCCACAGTGGTATGATTGTAATCTGTGATCCACATGGCTTTAATCCTCATAAATATTGAATATTTGATGACTTTCTCACTGATGGAGCATGACACCTGGGAGGCCCGCCCTCTGCTAGCTGTACGTACCCACAGGAGGGGGGTTGTTCCTGACAGCGGTCCTTATCTCGGGGAAAGCATCTGAGCCAGCAAAACTGACACGGCAGTGAACGCAAACACTTGTGTATGTGTGTGTGTTTGCAGCTTGATCTACACATATTTTATTTCTGATGAGGTGTTATTTATATAAACCACAGCACCAAAGCAGAAACTGGGTGGCAGAGGATGCACTGATACCGAAAGATCATACTGAAAGAACGCTTGTATATGTTGTGTGTGTGTGTGTGTGTGGAAGTGTGCTGTTGTATCTGTTTTTCCTTTTACAATCTGACTGCTGCTTGCATGATGGTCGTCAGCACTGGCTGGTTGCTAGGTAACAATTACCTGACTGTGCTTTGCTTGCACTGAATTACACAGCGGGCTGTTTGTGTGTGTGTGTGTGTGTGTGTGTGTGTACAGCAACGGAAAAATACAGCAAAGTGTACAACAAACCGGTGTCTCCACTTCTGGGTAGAAAATGCTCCACATTAGAATCAGATTTGTGGCAATGATAATATTTGCTTAAGTCTGTTTGTGAATCTGATTTGTACCCTGAATTTTATTTTATTAGCAGTGTGTCTCTAATTTCTGTGTGACAAATGTATCAGTGTGTCTCGTTTTTATATTGCGGTCTGTCAGGATTCATGTTGACCAATGTGTCAGTGGCTGATTTGGTTTAGATTTCCCATTTTTTTTCCATCGTGTGTGTTGTGCTTTATCTGGCCTCGGGGCTCCACATCATCTGTGTTCTCACTTTTACATACTTCAGTATTTATAGTCATGTCCGTGGGGCGGAGGAGGTGGATGTGAAGCCGGGTCTGCTATGACAGATGATGATGCCACTGCGGGGCCACACCTCAGGGCAGATGACAAACATTTCACTGCTTTAAGACCATTTTCACTTTTCTCAGCTGCTGCACCGAAGCCTCTGAGCTGTCTGTCCTTTTCCCCGACTACAGTCTCTCAGCAGCACTTCCTCTCATGCTGCGAGCACTTCCTGCCTCGTTTTAGGAGGACTTTCACCCCAAAACCATGACCAAAGCCCCAATTCTAACCTTAAACCATCTCCTTTGTTAAGTAAGTCTTTGAACAAACTCCCAGATTACCTAAGGTCTGCTCCAACTCTCAGTTCCTTTAAATCAAGACATAAAACTTTTTTTATTTTACTTAATGAGGCTGCATCACGTTTTTTAGGGCTTATAAACTAAAGTGTTTTAGGGCTCCAACTAACGATTATACTCATTATTGATTAATCTACAGCTTATTTTCTTGATTTATCTATTGTTCGTGTGGTTTGCAAAATGTCAATGAATTGTGAAAAATGTCCACCCCAAGTTCCCAGAGCCCATGATTACTCCACAAAATATCTTGTTTTGTCCGACCATCGTCCAAAGTCCAAAGATAATCGGTTTATTATCACAGAGCAGTATGAAAACCAGAAAATATTCACACATGGGAAGCTGGAACCAGTGAATCTTGGCCATTTTTGCTTAAAAAAATAGAACCGATTATTTGATTATCAGAATTGTGGTTGATTAATAATCTTTTGATCGACTGATCTATTAATGGACTAATTGTTGCAGTTCTAAATTATATTCCTCAATTCCACTTTACTTTGTGATATAGAGTGACAATGGGCTTTGCACATACTTATATACAGTTGCTACATCCTGGCAACGATCTAATTATTGAAAAGGAGATTATTCCCACGCAGTCGTTGTGTTTCCGTTCATTCATTCACGGTGATACAGAACAGCGATCATGGTCAGCAGAAACTTTGCAGTATCCGAAAGCACTGAGTCAAGAGCAACTGGACTTGTTATAGATTCTTTAAGACGTTTCGCCTCTCATCCAAATGTCTTCTTTAACCTCTCTGTGGTCGTTTACACCCCTGAAGTGTAAATGACTCTACCAAGGTTAAATACCTGGGACTCTCCACCAGTCAGTCAGAAGTGAAGAAGCCTTTTGGATGAGAGGCCAAACATCTTCAGGAATCTCCAAGTCCAGTTGCTCTTGACCAGGAGATGTGTGTTTGCATTTTATTTGGAAAAAACGTTAACAGTCCTCTACAGCTCTGTATCGCTCCGTCTGCGCTTAACCAAGCCCACTTCAAATCTGAAGAATTTGATAAATCCCTCTCGTATCTATACCCCACCCAGATATTCAGATTCACTCAGAAATATGTGGTTAAGATGGTTAAAGACGCTCTAACTGCCATTTCACTGCGACTTTAAACTGTGTTATGATTCCAACTCATTCTAAAGTAAACTCTACCTATTCAGTCATAACACTGACCCTGCCATCCTGAAGCACGGAGCCAAGAGAAAATCTTCCTCTGTGATCGGAGGCCGACAGGAGGCCATGGCACCTCCCCCGAGAACTGCTTGCCAGCTCTCCCAGACATGGATGATATATTTGGAGATCATTAAATGGTCCTAAATGAGACCCTGGCGTGAGAGCGAGTTCTGACCATCTGGCCCCATTGTGAGCGCCGGGGCTTGTGTTCAAACACAGCCAGCAGCATCAGCACCTCTGATTGGATAGTCACTGAGTAAGCCTGGGAATTCCAGCCAATCAGAGATTCTTTTGATTAATTAACCAATCTCTCTGTATTTCTCTAGATTAACCATCTCATCACGTACTGTGTAACTGCATATTATGTGGCAATTGCTTTATCATTTAATGAAATAAATGAACAATTAGTGGAATATCAAAATGTTCATTGTTTCTGTTGCATGTTTGAGTCAGATGGTGTTGAAGTTTTGCCTCACATGGATTATATTCATGTACAAACACAGTCTATGACAAATGAATTTACTTATTTGAGGACATTTTTTCAAGTTGGCTAAAGCAGGAAGACAAAACATTTCATGGAGGATTTCAACAACAGAACACAACCTTTTATGACCTTACTTTTGTTCAAATACAGCATGTAAACAGCGAGGAAGACAAGCCATTTTTTTTTTATTTTTCAAGGTTTGTTTACTTGAGCTGTTTGTTTGTCTGCTGTTTCCAGGTCACAGGCTCAACAAAGACCTGAAGTGCTACCTGAGCTTGAGGTTTCAAAAGTCTTCCCCCGACCACGAGCTGCAGAAGACCATCCGAGCCAATCTGTATCGCCATGCCGTGCCTTGTGAGTAAAAAGTATTAGTCATGATGATAATAGTGACAGTGGATGCTTAAAGCAGAACATCTGGCTGAAGAATTGTGTGTTTAACCAGTGTTTAGCATCATTTCTTCATCTTTACCCCAATGACCCACTTTCTTTTGGCTTCTTTCTCATTTATTTCATCTTCTATTAATCTCATTCTCTCCGTTCTTTCACCCATAAATTAATCTGTTACACTTAATTTCCTCTTCATCGCTTAAAATTATCACCAGCTCTGCCTCTAACAAATGAAAAGAAAAACAACCCTTGCACAATGTATTACTGTCCATTAAAGACACTTGTGTCTTGACCGCGCCAGAGGACCATTTTTACAGCTGTCTCACATAGCTGTGAAATATACAAACTGTGTGGCTCGAGCCAAACACCCAGCGCCATGCCAGACTCCACAGCTGGGCTTGGTTACATCACAAACAGTTGGATGTGCGGTTAGGTGATGCAGTCCAGCTCTGCTGAGTTCATTTTGCTACTGTACTCATGTCATGTTTATGTTTAAAACAATTTTTTTCTTGCTCGAGCTGTGATGACCACAAGGCTTAAAGTCTTCCAACAAACACCACAGCGGATCTATTGGGAATATGAGTGTGTGTGCTTTGATTATTACACATTTGCATGACATGATTTAATCAGTGAAGAAAGGGATCATCATTCCCATCAAACACCACTTCTTCCTGTTTCTAGGGCTGTGTGTGTGTTTGTTTGCAAGTGTTTGCATCACTGTGTTCCCTAATAAAATGTGGCTTCTAGACTAGATTATGTTTTTTTTTTTTTTTTACTCGCTCTTGTTCTTTCCTTTTTCACTTTCTCTGCCTCTCAATCTCTGTCCCTCTCTTGCGCTCAGCCATGTGACCAGTAAATCCGCCTCTCTGAGCCTCCCCCGGTGCCCTGCCTGGGATTATGATGTTCTGATATATTGAAAATAGATTTCTGCCTGATTATGTGATGAACATGTTGGGCTCGCGCAAAGATCACAGGGCGATGGAAAGGCCTCTGTGCATAGAGGACAGCCAGCGTTGACACAGACAAAAGGCTAAAGAAATAGTGTAAGATTAATATCGGATTTATGTTCAGTACTAAAAGGGATGCTGATTTATTTGTCTGCCTTGAACGAGGACCACAATGGAAATAAGTTATCTTTTAACTTTATTGTGTTATCCTCGACATTTTAAATGAATATGCATTTGTCGCAGTGGCATTTTATATATATATCTGTTTTGATATGTCAAATAAATCAAATTAAATCAAATTTAGAAATCACTGTCAGTTACTTCAGGTTGTCTTTAACAATAACAGGATAATCCTTGAGCCGCTGCACATCTGTTACTGTCACTAATTTGAGAGGATAACCATCACACCAGTGCCTGTATTTATTATTGTGGGCTGGTGTAAGCAAGTAGAGAGGAAATGTGAAAGCTTCAGTGTGTTTCAAATGAAGGTCACTGGCAGATGTTAATTCCTCTGAACTCTAAACTCAAATATGGGGCAAAAACCTTTAGGTCAGTGAGGTGTGTGGTTATAGATTAGAAGAACGATGTGTAGTTCATAAGTAATCAACAGTAAATCAACATTAAATAAGATTAACAACTGCATGACCAAGTATCTGGTTCTTTGATAAAATCAAAAGTACAACACTGTGTAAAATGATTTCCTGCTTTGAGGACACACACACAGCGAAGTACAGACCAGTGTGAGCTTTGTGCAAGTCCATCAGAGTTAAAAACACATTGCACAACTGTTCTCCACTACACCATGATTTATTCACCAAATGTTTCACCCCGATGTAAATGAGATAGCCGAAAACGTGACGTGTTTTAATTTTGATGGACAAAAACTTTGGGTAGAAGTTAACTACAACCCCCAAGGTGCATTTCAGCAAGAAGCATCCATTCACTGAGTTTAAAAATAAGTTGTGCTAACAGCAGGTAGGAACTAAAGATTACACTGCTGAGAAAACTAATGATAGAATCTGCATCTTAAACAAATTCACTTCCAAATTTTTCAATCTTTAAGAAAAGACTAAAGACCCAGCTCTTTTGCAAACACCTCTGCACTTGATGGACTGTAGGCAGAGAAAAAACAAAAAAACAAAACAAAAAAAAACATGCTTCTATGCAATCTATGCACTCTATGCATTGCCTTGTTGCACTGCCTGTTGGCATCTACGTCCTATCGGTCCCAAACTTAAGCTTTATGGCACTTACTCGTGTTGTTGTCTCCTGACTAGATCCCTGCTTGTGTTGTATCAGTCTCATATGTACTTTGTATTTTGAATTTGCTTTGCATTTCAAAATACAAAGCATTTTGAATTTGCTATAGCTCTGATTGGTGCCTCTGACTGACTTCTCCATGGTAACAGCGGCCAAGGCTCATGGGTACTGTAGTATCCAGAGCCATGCCAGGCATAATTTCTCAAAAACAGAGTTGAAATAATTAAAACTGCTGCTGGCCATAATACAAACATATAGAATTGTTAAATTATCCAGGAGATTCCAGTGTTTCCATGATAAGTAACATTGAGGAGATTGTTTCGACAAAAAATTTAAAATTGGGAATAGAAAATGCGCGAAAAACACTTCAGGAACCAGTAGCTCGTCCCACTTTGTGACTCTATTACAGTTTTCTTTTTGTTCATCTTAACAGAGAAGAGCCTTGTTGTTTTCAGCTCTGCTATTCTTTACTGTGTTCCCCATTGCAATGATTTAGACTGATGCACCGACAAGAAAGTACTGACAAAAGTTCAAATGACCAGAAAAACTTGTATAGAGCTACATTAGCTCTTGATGATTAGAAAAACTCTGTAAAAAAAAAAGATAGAATTAATACAATAGATGTTTTTTAGTGTAAAACAGCTGCATTAAATCCTGAGATGATATTCGTCCACAAAGAACAGATGTCAGAGGAGGAAAAATCTCACAATGCGTCCCAGTATTTCAGTGCAATCTTAAGCGACTTCCATTTTTATGCTACTTTATACTTCTACATTTCAGATGGAAATATTGTACTTTTTACTCAGCTACATTTATTTGACAGCTAGTTACTTTACAGATTCACAGATTTTAGAGACAAAACACGATCATCTTATAAAGTGTGATTGATTGTTATATATTAAACTACCCAACAATCTATAATGTAATCAAAGTTAGCTCCACCTGCATCTGCTACAACATTGAAATGCTGTTTACATGTTAGTGCATCAGTAATAACGATATAATAATATTACATCTCACCGCATGCCAGTGTTATACTATTATATTTTGATACTAATAATTCTGTATTTTTACTTAAAAATAAAATATTTAATGCAGGACTTCACAACAATTACCTGTGGTGCAAATAGGTGCATGAAGAATAAACACAGTGTAATGTATAGACCACTTGATACCCTGTCTACTGTATCTTCACACCTGAGCAAGTCACTGCTGAGATTGGGCATTAATTGTCAGTTCTTGAAAAATTATAAAAGTGTAGGATATGTTGATGTTCCATATTGCACTTTGTTTGAGGCATAAAGACACTTAATCACCAGAACACACTCATGCAGGAGGAATTGACCCTGATTATTCATTAATTGAAAATATTCCACTTTTTCCGACTTGTATCTCAAAAGGAAAGCCTCCAGCCTCTCTACAGACTGGACTCACTCTGTAGTTGTACTGATCAATTATTAAGAAGCCTGCATAACGCTACATTTTTTTATTTCAAAGTAATGATTCAAAGTCTGTGTACTTTTTGATGGCATACTGTAAATGTACTTTATTAATGACAGAAAACTCAAAAATGGGCCACAACACACTCCTGGTCAGTCTGAAATGTTTACACTGTTTACCCCTCCTCTCTGTCTTTCTGTGTCTTTCTTCCTGTCCCTCCCTCTCTCCCTTTCTTGGTTGACCTACTATCGCTGCTGCCTCCTGTTTATTGTCTCTCTCTCTCTCTCACACACACACATGCAAATATTTTCTTGGCATGACAAGGCAGAATGACAAAAGCTGTCAAATAAAAGCCACACTTCTCAGCCCTCTGTTTCCTTTGTCTCTGTGTCTCTAATGTCTCCTCCCCCCTCTCCTGAGCACATGTGTTGCTCCCTGCCTCCCCTTGCTTGACTCGAACAGGTGCCTTTCCCTCAACCACTGGCCGAGGTTTTTTTTTTTTTAATGTGAATGTGTGTTTATATGAAGGGCACACTTACCCCCCTCACCCCTCTCCATGTCAACCCACTCTCCTCCCCTCTCCTTCATAGCCCCGCTGCTACAGATGGCCATTGTTATCATGTGCAGCAAATGTCACAATTGATAGAGAAGTTGCTCTCTCGTGGGATTCATTTCCCTCTCACGTCTACAGCTGCTGCTTGGGGATGAGGGTTATCTCGGCGTTATCCCAGCGTTTGAGCCACAGAGCGAACCAATCCTCCCTCCCCCCACCTGATCTCTCCCTCTCTTTCTCTCTCTCTCTCTCTCTCTCTCCACTCTCTCTCTGTCGTTCTCCTCTCTTCACTTCAAATCCTCCAGTGAGTGTCAGCGTCCCTGTGGCTCGGCGGTGGCTGCTGCCTTCCTCTGTCACACTCTAGCTGCTCCCACCGTCTCCCTGCCTCTGCTGCTCTCGCTCTCGCCCTCTCCCTCCATCTCCTTCTCTCTCTCTCTCTCTGTCTCTCTCTCTCTCTCTTTCTCCCTCCCCTCCTCGCTGTCCTTCACTCCCTCGCTTCCTTGTTTTCCACTCCACTGCCGATCTCGGGGAAATCATTGTTGGAGACAAAATTCTCTGTTTGCCGCTCACACAAAGAAAGGGATTACGACTTGATTTGCTGGCTCCGGGCTCGCTCTGCACCCAGGCAAGTGGCAGCTCCTTATTCTCTCCTCTTTTTTTTTCCATTCTCACCATCCGCCATCCGTTTGGTGAAGCCTGTGATGTATGCATAGCAGAGAGTGTGTGTGGTTGATGCTGTGTATATAGGCTAAGGGAATCAGGGAAGGTGGGGGTAGGGGTGGGAATTATGTGAGGGGAAAGAGGGGGGCAGGCACACTCGGAGCAGGCACGTCCAACCCAGAGGGACAGATGGCCAGTAGCCCTGGTGCTTTTTCCTCTTTGGTTTTCTAATTCACCCTGCAGGCTTTGTGTAAGGCCCACTAGTACACAGACCTTCTTTTCAGGAAGCAAGAGATGGCTGCTCTCCTTAGCTAGAAGAGGGAGGGAGGGGGGGTATCTGTGTGTGAAGAACGGACAGGGTATATGAGAGGAGAGGAAGGGGGAGGAGGAGAAGGAGGAGGGGGGGTGGGGGGGTGGGGGGGGTTGCTGTAGAGGCAGAGCAGGTTTTTAAGAGGAGGTTAGGAGAGGAGAGGAGAAGAGATGAGGAGCTGAGAGGGAACAGAGAGGGGGGTCATCAGCCTCAAATGCATGGAGGTCAGGTCCAGATGCTGCTCAAACAAAAGGGCTTCTCTGGGGGAACGGCAGGGGGAAGTGTGGCACTCGCCATTGTGTGTGTCGCTGCATTGCAGGGTGCTGCCGGGGAGCCTCATGCTAATGATGGCCATTCATTCTTGTAACGGGCGAGTGGGCCCCAGCTTCTGTTTGCCTGCTTTTCACATACGCACGGTTCATATTTTGTTCATGTGACCAAATATCTGCTGTGTTAACACACTGTTCGCTCTGGAAACGGCGAGGGATGGGAAAAAAAACGATTGCTTCAATGCTCATTGAGGAAGCTGAGCAAATATGTGTTTTTGCATAGTAATGATGTATGAAGACAGGTGCAGACTCTGTATGTGTGTGTTTACATGGACTGTGTGTGTGTGTATGTGTGAGAGAGAGAGAGGTTTATGTTTAATGCATGTGTTGGTGTATTCAGTGCCATATTTAGCACATTCCACACACACAGGCAACATTTCTTACCTCTTTCTCATAAAAATGAATTACAAGCCAAACAGGCCAACAGGACTGCAGATCTTCCTTCTTGTTTTATCGCCTGTGTGATTGGCAAGTGGGTGGAAGGTGGAAGTGGAGGCCGTGGTCTCTGATGCTGTTTTTGTTATTGACAATCTCCTCCAGGCCCATTTCCAAGTCATTTTATGGCAGGTTATCCTGGAAAAAACCCATCACAAACAACACAACCTCTACTTCTGTTCCTGCACCTGTAGTTTAGAACAGACTGTACCCTGAGCCTGCTCTCACATTTACTTAATCAATCCTGATGAGCAGCCACTGTGATCATGAATATAAATTGCAGCTCACAATAATATTATTGTCATTCAAAAATCCCTATTCATGTTCTCTCATGCAAAACAATCATCCTTTGATCTTGGGAATACTCAAGTAAGGATGTGCAGATAGTTGGCAGGATCACCCCAGTCACTCAGGTCAATTTAAAGTGATCAGTCCCTGATCACTTTAAATTGATCAGTCACTATCTTGTCCAACAGCTGCAGAAATGCTTTCTATAGTTCCCTCTGTATAGCTGGGGGGGACTGCAGTCCCTGCATGCTCAGACCAGAGTGATACTTTGAGACAACCACACACTTTGAGCAAAAGGAAAACTGTTGATTAAATTAAAGATCGACGATTATTTTTTTCACAGCTAGCTATCTGTGTTTTGTTGTCAGTGGAGTGTGGTGATGATGACCCTGTCTTTGAGGTCAAGGAAATGAACTGCGCTAATTCACTGGGCGAACAAAGATTCTCTGTTGTCGTCTTGTACAAGACTAATCTGTGTTTGTGAGAGTCTTGTGATGATTTGGATCCAACGTGGGGGCCAGCTAGCCTACATACTGCAGCTCCTAAGTGTTTGCTAGCCTCGATGCCTCTGAGCAGTGAGTGTGGTGATGCCAGTTTGATCTAAAATTGGATACATGAGCTTCTTCACTGAACTTTACTTGTGCTGATGTGTCGGCTTATTTGTTGTGTTTCAATCATGTTTACTCCTTCTGTGAATGAGCATACTTTTCTTATTCGATAGCCTTATTTGGTGTTTATTTATGACATGGCACTTTTAGCTTAATAGTAGCTGTGTCAGTGCACTTTAGAGTTCAACAAACCTATGAAACTCCTTCAGGGTCTTAGGTTTTACAGTGTAGTTGTCACTGAAGGTAATATACAATAACATTCTTGCACTTTGTTAGAATATTTGAAGATCAGAATATTTGAGTAGTGTGTGCAAACTATAAATGACATATGTTACATGAATGTTTGATCTGTCCTCCCACCATGCCGCTGCCATTTTGTCAACCCAGTTAATCCCTAAAGGAATGATTCAACATTTTGGGAAAAACTCTTTGACATTCGCTTTCTAGCCAAGTGTTGGATCCTCTCATCTAACTCTTGGCTAGAAAGTGAATATTAAGACATGTTACAACATTGGAACAGTTAATTCAGGATACCAAATTCTGCATTCAGAATTATTGTTGATTCATTCAGGAGTGTCATTAAAGCTACTTTTAGCTGTGGTACAATGAGGGCATGAAGCTGAGGTTGGACCATGTGAATCTAAACAGAAAGCTGCAGTCCTCTTCCCTCAGGGCTGCTCCTGGGTTTTGTGGTCAGGTTGCCTGGGCAGCAGTCCATGTCCATGCAGGTACAGACCTGCATTTCCAGGTACAAGCTTTCCTTTGGTCTGCCATCGGGCTCTTAATCTCCTAAGGTCCTAATCAAGTCCAGACTCAGTGCTCTAGTTTGATCAACGTATAGTAAACAAATCCAACCTGCAACCAGCGCTGCATTTGATCAACTGTCATATTTATTCATCTATTTGCTCTTCTGCTTACCAAGCTGGTAACATAATCAGCATCTTTTACACTACATGATACTGTACCCGCTCCCATCTTCATCCACATCCTGAATCTTTACCCCATCCTTGTCCCGCTGACCTCTACACCCTTCCTTAACCCAGCTTTCAC